>NC_136241.1:33860000-34460000 GCF_053564925.1 Oryzias latipes | reverse complement strand
AATATTTACAAAACAATGTTTAAAAAGCAGGTCAGCATTCCACCTGACTCAATGCTTCAGCATACCCACATGAACAAATCAAATGTCCTTTAATTCAAAATGTACTGAATAGACCAACCTATGAGTTAAAGAAAACCACCCAAACACAGAAAACAGTTCAGTTCAGCAAAAAGGTTTTAGCCACTAGATGTCGCTGTGGTGAGCTGTTTATCGTTTTTGGGACAATTGTTCCAAATTATTTGATTTGCTCATTATTCAATTTCTGCCATCACTTCTTTACATTTTCTTTTAGTCAGAAAGTTTCATTATTTAGATGGAATTTTGAGAGGTTTCCACTTTGACGTACAAAACGCAATAAAACAGTTTTCCTTTCAGAAACTGGGCCCGTAAATGCAGGAATCCAGGTTTAACATTTCATAAATAAACTTAAACAGGACAAAAAACCACGGAGAAACACAAAGGGGGACAGCAGATGACTTGACAATGAAAAAATGAAACCCAGACACCTAAATATAAAAAAATAGAAAATAAATAAAATATATATATATAAAAAAAGCAGTGGCTGAATTTGACCATGTAGGGTTCTCCAGGGATAAAAAACTAAAACACGTTTCAAAGTAAAGCTTTGTGTTATTTGGAGAACATTATACCACTATGTACTTACGTGCTACGATACTAACCAAATACAGTGATGACAGTTGTGTGTCTACATTAAGTCGTGTGTTCTATATATTATATAGAAGCTGTGTTGGATGCTGTTGGATGATCTCCAAAGGATGACTCAAACACAACAACCTGTTGGTTGTTATGTTGTGCGAGCGGCATCAGCCTGCATTTTACCAAGAACATCAAGCATAACAAGACATACTGCTGTGCTGGAGCACTTTCAATGGAAATTTGGCAAATAGCATGTGTCTAATTTATGAAGTCATTTGGATGCCGCTGCATGGATTTTGAATTGCGTGGGAATTATGCCCTCGTACGAGCAAAGCAGAAACTGCTCCAGTTTCCTGTCGGAATCTCCTGAACCCCACTGAACGAGCGCACATGCTACTTTATGTGCTGTTTTGCGAATTCCTCATCCGTCCCCACAAGCCATGGATGGTTTCTCTGAGCTGCATTTTCCACAGTGCAACGTCGTTAATAAATTCTCACCATCCCTGAAACCACTCAAAGGCAGCCACCAGATAGAAAGTGTGAGAAATGTTTTACCACTTCTAACTAAACACTTGACTTAATAAATACTTGCTGAGGGCAGGCGCAGAGTGAGATCCTGCTGAGTTAAGAACATCCGCAGCCCTTTTTTTTTCTCATGATGCGTTTCTGTGGGAAGAGGTTTTCCAGCATGTGGCTGTGGCTGAGGATTTTCTGTCAGCGCATCAGCTCTGTGTTAATGACAAGCAGTCTATGCAAAGGTTTATCCGTTCAATTTGACTCTGGAGAGAAGATCCCCTCAGCTGGCTGATTAAATTAAGATTTTCTAATAAGCGTGTCTAGGTGCATTGGCATGTGAGACGAGCCGATGTGTGTGTTCTCCACCAGAGCTGATACCGAACACATCCGTTAAAGGCAGGCTATTCTACGGTGTAATGCTAATCTTGTCGTGTTTCAAAAGTATTGATTGATTTGTTTTATTCTGCTTGAGAGTTCTGTCCTATCCTCATAAAGCATTACTTACTTCATTTTAACTACAAATTATAAATGCCTTTTATTCTGAGCGTTTGTTTCGTTACCTTTTCTTTACCTGCCGGGGACATTTTCATCAGATTTGCAAAAAGAGAGGCTTTCAAGGAGAATAATTCAGTGGCTTTCTCGAGAAAAAAAACATCCGTTGATTTTTCTTCCCCTGTGATTTTATCAGAAGAACACGTCAGGAATACATGATGGCTTCGTTTGCTACTCTTGTTTATCAAAGGGTCCATGTTTTCGAACTCTGACCTGCTCTCTGGAATGCAACATAACCATAACTACGTTCACACCGCAGCGCTTTACGCTCAATTCCGATTTTATGAAAAAAATGTGATTTTTTTGCAAGGCCGTTCACATTTTCAATTAAATGCAAACTTTTGTGATCTCCGACCCAGAAGTGACCCGCATGCGCAGAAGAGTACTCTACGGGGAACAACGTCACTGTTGTCTGTGGAAGTAGCTAACGTTAACAATGGATGTCAACAACAGTGTTGTCAACAGCGGAGCTCTTTTTGCATTATTACATTTATCTTCACAAAGGAGCCAGCACAATTACAATCTTCTCATTTTAAGAAGGCATTGGAGCCAGGATCATCTGGACCCACTGTTGTGGAATGGGGATGTGTATGTGGGGGGGCCGCGCGCGTGTAAGAGAGAGGAGAGAGTGCGTGCAGCGCAGGAGGGAGTGAGAGGGGGGGGGCAGTGTGTGAACTAGCCTTATTTTGGCCTAATACTGGTTGATTAGACAATTTGCCTTAAAAAAAAAACCAAGCTGCACAGCAGCTGTGTTGATAAATGTTGTAATAGACAGGGACTGCACGGTCATGAAAAACCGAGAAAAGTTTTAGAAATTGAAAGTGCAATTTCTAGGTCCTTGAAAAGACATATTGTTAGTTTGTAGTGCTTTTCTGTTGCAGCTATTAAAAATATTAGGACAAAAATCACAAAAAAAATGGTAATGATTATTGAATGCTATATGCTTCCATACATTACTGCCGTTTTCAGCAGATGTCAGCTGTCATACAGCGCCTCAATTTTAACGACAAGGCAGACAAACTTGGGTGAATTCAGACGTGTCTTGGTTTGATTTAGCGATTACAATAGTCTGACTGAAATGTGTTTATCTTTAGTTTTGGAAATTCAGTGAAAGGTTATGGAAAATCATAGCTAAATAAGTGTACGAACCCTGAACACACCTGCACTTGTGGGTTTTTGTATTTCTTAAACATTTGAATGTCATGATTTAAATCCGCCTAACTGTCCAGTTTAGCACAAATGACAAAGAATCGGAATCTGTTAGGTTTAACCATATAACACCGAAAAATGTCCAAGGCAACATGAACTGAAACTCGCTCCTGTAACCTCCATAACTACCAAAAGTCAACAATTTTTAAAGCTTCCGTGATTCCTGCAGATTCGGATGCAGAGACAGGCAGCTTTGCACTCCGAGTCAAAATCCTTTGGTTTATGTTAAGTGCTTAAGCACTTTACCAACGTAAATGGTCTCAAATCAGCACAAAGCAGAAAATTGCATAAACAATTGAAGATGGTAAATCACAGAATGTTAACACTGGAGCTAAAGTTTTGGTGTTACAGGAGTAATGCAGGTTGCGAAAGTGAAGATTACCGGGATTTCCAGACCATAAAGGCACATTTAAAAGCCTTTTTTATTTTTTAAACCTAACTTTTTATTCGTAAATGGATTCCTTCTGGTTGTGCTGATGTGTCAAAATGTTTGCTAGGGTATTTTTTGTAAATATGTTAACACGGTTAACTTAGCGGTATCAAACGTTTTTTTTTTTTTACATATTGCAAACAAAGCCAGGTTATTGCCAACATGGCTAACAGGTAGCGTGTTACAAACAAATTCTACAGTTATCGTGAATGCATGCAGTTAATAAAGTCTGAGTGTCTGACTTTTCTCGGACTCTATTGTCTCGCTTGAAGCGCCTTACAGTTCAGTCTGCCTAAAATATGACATCATTTTGAAAATAAATTATTATCAATCAATATTGCACACAATACGGGACATACAGTCCATTTTTTGTACATCATCAACACGCAAACATTTTTTCTGAGACTTGTTTCAAAGCAACCATTGAACAGATGTCCCATTCCTCGGGCTGCTCTAGCTTCTGACTAAATGTACTTTCCTGATGCTCTGGTTCACGGTTTTCCATCTGTGTTTCTTCTCTTTTGCAGGTTATTTGACAGTTACCATAGAGCCTTTGCCCCCCGTGGTTGTGGGCGAGACTGTTACTCTCAAATGCAACTTCAAAACTGACGGCCGGCTGCGAGAAATTGTTTGGTACAGGGTGAGTAAGTCGACTTTCAACAGCATTCAATGCATTCAATATGGCTGAATGTGTGCAAAAAAAAGGCACAAAACTTACACAAAAAGAATATCTTTTACATAGGAAACACTTCCCGCATTTCGCAGCATTGTTAAATTAAAGAAATCAAAAATTTCCAATTTTCCAAGACAAATGAAACGATTTTTTCTTTTTTAAATGGTCAATGTGTTTCAAGATTTGCATACAGTTAAAAAATCAACACAATTGATGCACTGCAGGAATAAGAATAGAAAACAATATTGGGTACCCAACATTGCTCAACAATAAATGCACAAAACATGTTTCAGTCCCAAAACATCACTTCACGAAGACAAAAGAGGCAAATGGAATAGTTTGGTTTAAATCCTGAGTTTATTTCCAAGTCTTGTCAGAAATGATGGCTGTGAAAGACTCAAACACAGGACATGGACTCCATGAAAAAAACTCTACAGAGACGAACAAAAACCCCAGAAACAACTTGACCAAAGGGTGTCGACAGGAGGCAGTGACAGAAATCGCAGAGCTTTAACATGTTTGGAAATAACAAATCTAGAAACAGCTCCTGGTCCGGGAACTCATGACCAGGGAAAGGATAAGCCGGAAAACAAGCCATTACTTAAGACGAGAAAACCAAAATATATATAAATGCATGAATCAGAAACTGCAATTAAAAGAGCAACAACTGGTAAAAATGTAAGTCTGAATATGTATAGATTTTAAATGATCTTCTAAGATTTGACCATGGAAACCTGGTCTGTTAGTTAGGATGTGTCTTTTTTGAGCAAACCAGCTTTCTTCTAATAGAAAAACTAAGAAGTTTGATGGTATCTCTGACCTTAAATGAAGGGAATCCCTAAAAAAACACTTTTAAAACCCATAAAGGTACCAAAGGCCAGTGAACCAGGAGGTGCGTACCAGGAGTACATATGTTTTGGCTGATTTATTGATTAAAATGTTGGTGCTAGTACAGAGCAGTAGCAGTATCATGTATGCAATTATCAGCATAAAATGCAGTATTTAATTTTTAATCTAGCAAACATAAAAAGAGATTAAAATATGCAAGACATTCCTAAAGATGAGGCAGCAGGAGCAAAGGAAGAGGAGGAATTGGTTTATTCACTTAATTTAGAAGTGAATAAATGTACTTAGATGGAATGTTTGATGGTTTTGAACTCCATTCAGTAGCGGTTTTAGGCACGGGCAAACCGGGCAATTGCCCGGGGCCCAAATTTAAACGGGGCGCCATCCTCGTGGTAGGAATAAAAAAAACACACGCCACTATTGGTTTACTATTATCTGTTGTGAAGGAAACAGATAATGGTGAAGGGAAAGTGGAGGGGTAGTGGGCGCAGGCAGTGAGGAGCGCAGCCGAATTGCACAACACCTGGATCATTTCGATTACTCAGATCATGCTGATAATGTCATTATTTATTAACTATTGTAGACATTTTTATTACATGTCTTTATTTTCCATCTAAAATGTATTCTATGATAGTTTTCTCTCCAAGCACCGCTACTACTCCGCGCCTCTGGCATCGCCCAGCGCCCGAGAAGGACTGGTCTAATGAAAAAAAAAGTATAATTAAAGATTTATCTGCGAGCCACATGTGACCATCAAAAGAGCCATATATGGCTCGCGAGCCATAGGTTCCCGACCCCTGCTTTACATAATGCATCATGGGAGATGTAGTGTGTCTCTGAGCTTCATTGTTTTGTTCACTTGTTCCACGGTCTGACACCGGATTCTGTGGAAAGCTACACCGCTAAAGAAGAGCTTTAGCTGGTATTTTTGTTGGAACTGAGAGACTTTATGAGCA
This sequence comes from Oryzias latipes, assembly GCF_053564925.1. Lineage (NCBI taxonomy): Eukaryota > Metazoa > Chordata > Actinopteri > Beloniformes > Adrianichthyidae > Oryzias > Oryzias latipes. The sequence continues at coordinate 34,454,161 of NC_136241.1, read as the reverse complement.
GAATCAGAACAAGGAAGTGAAGACTTTAACCACTTCTGATTGGCCAGACTGATGACATGTGATTTAGCCTCCAAGAATGATTGGTGGAGACAGTTAAAGGGGCGGGACATGCAGCAACCTATAGTGTGTTCTTGATTTAGGCCCACCCTGTGCGGCTGAGTTTGACACCCCTAAAACAGGAGTCTGTAAAATGCAAGCATTTTTTGTGTAAAATGGCCAAATAAAGATAGGGAGCACAAGAGGATATCATCATATTTGTATGTGTGTGTGTGTGTGTGTGGGGGGGGGGGGTGCCTGGGGACTAAGTTAGTGTAGAACCGCCACCGTCTTCATTTAAAGGTTTTAAACCTGACTTTGAAGACACGACAGTGTCTCGTCCTCTGAGGGACGTCTGCTGTGTAAAGCAGGAAGTTATACGGCGTTCTCTTCTGTTTTAGAGCATTAAAGAAGTTGTAACAATGACGCCAAAATGAAGTGTCATAAAAATGTCTTTGCAAGCCCTTCCACCATAAATAGGCTGTTTTAATGGTCATTTCTGGGAAATAAGTGGTGAAATATGTCCCTTATGTTTTACAACACCCAGATCTGTGTTGTGTCTTTTTGTTGTTGCTCCGTCAGAGCCAAAAGCTCTTTTGCATGTTTATCGCCGTGTTCGCGGAACAGCCAGCCGCCGTCACAACTGCAGTTGTTAGGAGGCAATCTGTTACTTGGGCAAGCAGTGTGAAGTATGGGAGTCATTGCTGGCTGATGCTCGGAATTAGATTTCTCAATCTGCTGGTCATCAGCATCATTTCTTGATAGTTCACAGCTGGCGACTCAACAGTTATTAAAATCCCAGAGTGCCGAAGTGTCGCTAACAATTAAATGGCTGTTGAAGGGGATGAGGAAAAAACAAAAGCCGTTTACCAAAATGTACGTCATCCACGTGTCTTTAGATTAACAGGAAATAAACTTAAAAGATAACCCCGATTGGGAGAAAGAGTCGTGTTTTTAATTTAGTTTGCATTTTGATCTGTTTATTTAGCACTCACTCATTGAAAAGATACATAGCTAATCTTTTTTTTTTTCCACTTGTGAAGTTAGTGATGTTGCTAGATTACACATCAAAGCTGATTTATTTAACTATTGTTGTGCATCTTTTGCTATGACCCGCCCAAAAGCACCAGAATGCTGCTTTTAGGCATTTTTGCTTTTGAGTAAATTTTTTCTGTGCAAAATAATTTTTTGAGCATACAGCAGTAAGTGTTGCGCTAAGAATACTGCTACAAAAATCTCTCCAAACGAGAGGACTTTGGCTGCAGATATCGACATCCAGAACCGGAAGTTGCCCCCAAATCGCTGGAACAAAACCTTTATCATGACTGGTGATCTTCAAAGTTAGGATTTTTAAGCTTTAGTACAAGTTTTTTCTTTTTTAACATCTGTAACGCGGCAGTGGCTCAGGCGGTTGAGCAGGTTGGCCAATAATCAATGTGTTGGTGGTTCGATCTCCACTCCCTCCAGTCAACTGTTGTTGTGTCCTTGGGCGAGACGCTGCACCCTCCCTGCCGCCAGTGTGGCTCCACCAGTGTGCGAATGCGTATGGATGTCCCGGTGATGGTCAGAGGTAGGCGTGTACCGGCAGCCCCGCCTCTGTCATTCTGCCCCAGGGCAGCTGTGGCCTCATCAGTGGTTACCATTACCAAGTGTGAATGATTAATATAAAAGCTTTGAGTGTCTGGAAAAGCGCAGATGAATCCAATCCATTTTCTTTATTTCACTATTGGGTTAGGGTTGGAGTAAGTTGTGTAGTTTCCACTTCCGGCCGATGATGCAAGCAGGTCTCTCTTTTTAGGAGTCAGTTCACACCTGGATCAGAAATCCTTTCGTCTTTATTTTTTGTTAGATTTTCAGTGTCCAGATAGCATAGGAAAAAAAGAAATACCATGGAGGACTTCTGGAGAAATTTAAATGTGGGTTAGTATTTTTCCCTTCCTGCAAAAACCTTTAAAATTCACTTGTTACAAAATTACCTCATTGTGATTTATAATTAAGTTAGAAAAAATTTGCATCTATAATAAGTTTGTAGTTGTTGAAATAAAGCACGTGCCTTTGGAAAACCCTTTGACCTTTGGGAGATTATGTCATCTGATTAGTATCTGTAATTTTAATATCTCCAGGATTATTTTTTGTACTTTTTTGGGTATTCCTATGTTCGGCATCGAGAGACTGTAACAGAAACTGCAGCAAATCTCTGATGAATTCTGAATCCATTACCTGAACTTGGCTCCCAAAGTTTCTGCTTTTTGTGACAATAAATAGCATTGACTCTTGGTTGTATTTATTGTTTGAATTAGAGGAGGAGAAATACTCAGCGGGGTAATCGTCATGTCTAATCTGAATTTGATCGGTGAAGAAACGCAACATTTCAACAGATGCTCATCTGTGGTTTGGAACTCTGGAGGATTCATTCTTAACCACGACGCGGCGACGCTACTGTCAGAACAAACAGGTTAACCGGATTGTCCAAGAGAACATTTCAAACCAGATCTCATCTTCATTCAAGTGGATTTATTCAAGCTATAAAATAGTAATACATACAAAAAATCCAATGTGGAATTACAATTCCTTCATCCCTTACTTAGGAAGATTCATAATAATGATTTAAAAAAAGAGATTTTCAGTGAGAAACCATCCTGAGAACAGAACCAAATTAAAATGTCATGTTGGTTATCCTGTGCACTCGTGAATCAGAGACTGTCAAAGAAAAATGGTTATAATTTCAGTGACAGATTTTTACTTCCTACTGCATTTCACAAAAAAAATCTTCAAGAAAAAAAGATGTAAAACAAACGATTATGTCCTAATTCATCTCTGAGCATTTTACAGATTTGGGATCATAATGGTAAACAAACACAGAAAGTCACAAAATCTTTACTAAGTTGAAACAGGGATCACGTTTGATGCACTGCCATCTAGTGGCTACACTGACAACTGCAACCAACACAATACTTTTATTTATTTATTTTTATTAAAAAATGTGTTATGTGTAGACAAGCTGTGTTACAGATATTGACTGTAAATGAAAAAGTGACCCCTTCTCCCATGGCGTTCCAAACAGGAAGTACCCGCTGGTTTCAAGAAGCCAAAATCCCAAAGACGCCTTAAGAGAAATAAACAGCTGTTACTCAGTCAGCCATTCTTTTGGTCAGAATAACCATTCTTGCTCTGACACCTTTGATCAACATGTTCTTGTTAATCCTTTTTTTTTTTTTTTTTTTTTTTTTTTTTTTTTTTTTTCTTAACTTGTCCTGTCCAACAGCTAGGCAGACAGATGAGAGCTGAGGGCCTCTTGGGTTGGACATATTTTACTTTAACAAGAGGGGTTATTAATCTTCAGACAAACCAAAGGTATGTCTGAATAAACCCCTTTTGTAATTGAGGCCAAACTTTATTAATTTCAAACATGTCTGAAAATCTTTGGTGTTGGACCGGACGGAAAAGGAAAGAGGGGAAGAAGAAAGAGGGACGTTAGAGAGAGGGGGGGTAGGGGGTGATAATAGGAGGGGAAAGGGGATAAGACCATGAAGCAGCATAAAGCAACAAGTTTACTGGTTGTTAATCATTATGGTAAGGTTCAAATGTAAAAAAAAAACAAAAAAAAAAGGGCGGAGCCTGTCCACACACACACTCAAATGTTATAAACACACTTGTTAGTTGCAAAAATGTCCACCTGTCGACATGTACACAAAACAGATAGTGTTCACACGCATACTTATGCCTTAAAACCAACTAGTGTGAAATATTTCAGTCATTCAGTCTGTTGAGCTGACACCTGTGCTCAGGTGAGTGTTTATGTTCTTCTAAAATGGATGGTGGAACGTGAAAAGAAGGAGGGAGAGTGCCCAGCCATCCCCACCCCAAGACCCCCACCGCACCAGCAGCGGCAGCCGGATTCCCCCCAACACCACACGGGAACCGGCAGGGAACAACCGCCGCCCGGGCGACCAAGCCCGCCACCCAGGCCAGGGCCAGCAGGGCCGCCGCAAGGCCCCCAGAGCCAGAGAGCAGGGAGGCACGGAGGGAAAGAGGGCGCCGCCCCAGCCCAACCAGGAGAGCAGCCCCCCCGCCGCGCCGGGAGAACCCAACGCAGGGCCCCACCGGAGAAGGACGCCCACAGCCCCAGACGAGCACCCCACCACCACCCAGGAGTTCCGGGCATCCCCCCGCCCCAACCCCAGGTACGGGCCAGGACCCCCCAAGGGAGACCCACTCCGCACTCCAGGCAGCCATCCGCCCGGCCAACGGTTGGTCCAGGGAGGAGCGAGGCAGGGGCCCGCCGCCCCCGCCCAGGAGGGGGGAACCCCGGGGAAAAAAGAGGGCCCACAAGGGGTGTTGTAAATATGGCCCGACCAGGCTCGGCCACAGTTGGAAATTTGGCGGGGCCCAGCACTCAGGAGCAAGGACCAGAACCCACCCCCCAGGGACACGAACACCCCCGGCTCAGATGTAATGTGAACCCCCCCACCGCGCGGAGAGAGCACCGCCGGGCCCAGGAAGCCAGCACCCCGGGGACACAGCCGCCGTTGCAAAGGGGCCCGTACCCCCCACCAGGGAAGAGGCAGGGGACAGATGGTCCTAGGTCCCACCTTCCTTGCAAAATGTGTGTGCGTGTATGTGTGTTTGAGAGAGTGTGTGTGTGCATGTGTGTGTGTTTATGTTGGGATGTATATATTGAGGGGGGAGGGGTGTGTGTACTAAGGGGGGTGCGGTTAAAATTGGCGGGTAGGGCACTAAGGGGACGTCTCCTGATTACTCACAGTGACGTCCCCTCACCCTCCCCACCAAGGGGCCCTAAATGTCTAAGGTGCGGTTAAAATTGGCGGGTAGGGTGCTAGGAGGACATCCGCTGCTTGCTGGCAGTGATGTCCAAGCACCCCCCCTACCAAGGGCCCTACATGTCTAAGGTGCAAATAAAACCGAAAGAGGGGGGGCCCACTCCATACGGCAACCATAGGAGGGGGGGTCACTGCCTAGTAACCCCCCCCCCCAAGGCTCATCGCAGGCTAAGCCCCCCACCCCCTCACCCTATTATGAGGTTATATGAGGAAGGGGGTAAGTTGGGGACAGATGATAGACTGTCCCCCGGTGGTCAAACAGCCGTCCCCCGCCCCCCCCCCCAGCAAGGGGGCCAGGCCCACCCAGCCCCGGGGCCCCACCCCCGGAGGCGCAGACACCCCAGGCCCAGCACCACCACCCCCACACAGAGAGAGGGGAGCCAGAAAGCGCCGGCCCCCCCCGGAGCAAGCCCAGGCCCCCACCCCCAAACGCCGGCCCTAGAAGAGCTCTGGTCAGGCCTCGACGGGACCGAGGCAGCCAACCGGCCGGGGAAACCGCCGATGGCCTCAGCGGAGACCCCGACCCGTCAACCCCCCCTGCCCCGTACCAATAGTGGCCCCCCCCCCTCCCCCAGAATGCCCCCCCACAGGACAGGGCCGACAAGACCCCCACCCCACCCCACCCCCAGACCCCGCAGCCGAAGCGGATGACACCCAGAGCGACCGGGGGCCCCAAGAGGGTTGTCCCGTCCCGCCCCAGAGCCAGGGAAGGGCCGATCCCAGCCCCAGGTGTAGACGGGAAGCCCATCCAGCGCCGCTGGGCCCCCCCCCCCGAGCAGCGCCCCCCGTCAACCCCCCCCAGCACAGGCAAAGGGACCACCCCCCCAAGCCAAGCCAGACCACCACCCCACCCCCCCCACCACGCACCCCCACACCCAAGCCCAGAGGACCACGCAGCGCCCCAGGCCGCCCCACCCAGGCGCCGGACCCGACCCCCCGACCAACGGAGCCCCCACCACCCCCGGCCAGGCACCGGAGGCCCCGACCCCCACCCCGGCCCACGGCAGAAGGGCAAGGAGCAGCGACGACCATGCCCCCCCCACCCCCTAAGTCACGGAGTTAGCTATGGGAGACCAGAGAGACCGAATTCTTTCAAAGTTACTTGAACTTTGGGCTGACATTTTTTCCAAGCTGATATGATCAAGCAGCAGATTTCTGTGTTGACTTATATTTATATTTTTTTTGCTTTTCCAATTTATTAAAATAGTTTTTTTAGCAATGCAAAGAGTTATGAAAATGATAGAGCCTAATCCTCCTTCTACATCGATGGCACTCATGTCACCAAGCACACAAAGTGACGGTGAAGCTGTGATTGAAACCTTAAGCCAGACTGATAGATCGGCACATACCTGCTGCCAGAGAGCCTGGACAGGCGTGCAGAACCATAGTGCATGCATGTAATTGTCGGGTAGATTACTGTCACAGTGCTGACAAATGTCTGAGTTACTGAGACCCATCTTGAACATCCTCTGTCCAGTGTAGTAAATTCTGTGAAGAGTTTTGAAATGGATTAGCTGCAGATTTGGATTTTTTGTCATTTTAAAGGTGTTTAGACAAAGTTCTGACCAAAAACTTTCATCTGTGCTGATGCTCAAATCTGCATCCCATTTTGTTGTCGGAAGTGAAATATTGTTATATAAATTACATAAAAGTTTGTATATTTTGGAGAGAGTTTTATTCATTGAGAAATTGATCAGAGTGGTAACTACATCTGGTAGCTTTAAATCGTTGTCTCTGTATTTAAACTTTTTAGTAATAATTGATTTAAGTTGCTGATATTCCAAGAAGTTATATATTCCATGTTTGTCTTGAAGTTCCTGGGGAGTTATGAATCTTCTATCAATAATTATGTGCTCTAGTTGTTTTATGCCCCCTGCTTGCCAAGCTGGGAAGTGGATAATTTTTTTGTTTATGAGGATGTCTGGGTTGTTCCAGATGGGTGTCATTTTGCACGGTTGAATTGATGATTTTGATATTTTGAGAAATTCCCACCAGGCTGTTAAAGTGGCATTTATATTAATACTTTTGAAACAATCCTGTTTTTTAACTATTTGACTAATAAATGGAAGATCTGACAGGTTGATCTTTCCACATAACGCCTGTTCCAAGTCTAACCATGAGTTGGTTTCTGGATTATTTTTTAACCATTTTAAGATGTATTGTAATCTATTTGCAAGAAAGTAATTGTGGAAGTTAGGTAATTCTAATCCTCCACAGCTCTTTGCAGATTTTAAAGTTTTTAGACTAATTCTTGCAGGTTTATTGTTCCATAGAAAGCTTGATATGGATGAGTCTAATGTTTTGAACCATTTTAATGGCGGTTGTGTGGGAATCATTGAGAAGAGATAATTAACTTTGGGTAAGATTTTCATTTTAACCGTGGCTACCTTGCCCATAAGGGACAAAGGCAGGTTGGTCCAGCGTGTTAGGTCGTCCTGTATGTTTTTCAGTAATGGGGTGTAGTTTAGCAGCACCAGTTCTGATATTTTGGGGGAAAAATAAATACCTAGATATTTTATATTGCCTGATTTAACTGGTATTGTGAGTCCTTGCTCCGCATTACTGTTCAGTGGTAATAAAACAGATTTATTCCAATTAATGGAATAGTCTGATATAGAAGAGAATTCATTAATGATTGTTGCCGTTTCATTTACAGAATGTATATTACTTAAAAACAGTAATATGTCATCTGCATAGAGACTAATTTTATGATGGCTGTGTTTGGTTTTAATTCCTTTAATACTCTCATTCTGTCTTATTGCTGCAGCTAGAGGCTCGATAAATATTGCAAAAAGCGAGGGGGAGAGTGGGCAACCCTGTCTAGTTCCTCTTCCAAGAAAAAACCTGTTGGAAGTCTGTTTATTAGTTCTAACTGATGCATTGGGGTTGTGATATAATATTTTGATCCAATTGATGAATGATTCTCCAAACCCAAACTTATGGAGGGCAGCAATGAGGAACTTCCAATTTACTCTATCAAAGGCTTTTTCAGCATCCAGTGATAGTATAGTCATTTCCTGGTTTTTGATGGTGGCAAAGTCTATTATGTTAACGAGTCTGCGGACATTGTCATCCGAGTGTCTGCCTTTGATGAATCCAGTTTGATCAAAGTCAATTATGTGAGGAGTGACTTTTTCTATTCTCTGTGCTAGTGCTTTGCAGATAATTTTTACATCTGCATTAATTAAAGAAATGGGGCGATAGCTTGAAGGACTCGTGGGGTCTTTGTCTGGTTTTAGAAGAAGGATAATGTTGGCAGAGTTCATGTTAGGTGGTAGAGATTGGCTTTCATTGATAAATTTTACCGTTTTATAAAACGTTGGTGCCAGTTGTTCCCAGAATTCCTTATAAAACTCTGCAGGAAAGCCGTCAGGCCCTGGTGCTTTACCATTAGGCATAAGTAACAGAGCTTCATGAAGCTCAGACAACGAGAGCGGAGAGTCTAAATTTGTGATTTGATCTTCGTTTAACTTGGGCAGGTTTATATTGTTGAGAAATGAGTTGATGCTTTGTTCTGATGGATTGAACTGTGGAGTGTATAAGTTTTGATAAAAGTCTTTAAACGCATTATTAATTTTTACCGGGTCATGGGTGACATTCCCTGTTTGGTCCATAATCGAAGTGATTGTTGATTTTTCTTTATTAATTTTAAGCTGATTAGCTAGAAATTTGCCAGATTTATTTGAGTTTTCATATCTTTCCAGTCGAAGCCTTTGTATCTGGAATTGTGTTTGTTTATTGATGATGTCATTTAACTGCAGTTTTAAATTTTTTAGGTCGCCCAGTATGTGTTCCTGTGCAGAAGCAGCATAAGCAGTCTCCAGAGTTTTTATTTTATTTCCTAATTCTAATAAATCTGCTTTCTCCTTGCGTTTTTTATGCGTTGAATAAGAGATGATTTTCCCTCTCATGACTGCTTTTGCTGCTTCCCAAAGAATACTTGGTGATATTTCAGAAGTATCGTTGAATTCTAAGAAGGTTGCCCACTCTTTTTTAAAGAATTCAATAAATTCCTGGTCTTTTAACAGAGACGTATTAAACCTCCAGGTTGAACCCGAGGGTCTGGGTACTTCCCTTGAAATAGTAACAGAAACTGGTGCATGGTCACTGATAATAATTGGATGAATGTTGGAACTTTTAATTTCTTTCAAAAGGGAGTTACTGACTAATAAATAATCTAAACGAGATTGTGAATGGTGAACTGGAGAAAAAAAGGTGAACCCCTTAGTGCTTGGATGACATGAGCGCCAAGCGTCGCAGAGACCCAGATCATTCATGTACTGCTTTAGAATACTTGCAGACTGCCATGTACGCTGGTTTGCTGCTGTGCTGAGTCTGTCAAGTTCAGGGTCCAAAACAAGGTTGACGTCTCCTCCTATAATGATTGTGGAGTCAGAGTGAACTGAGAGTGAGGTGAAGAATCTGTGAAAGAAGGAAGAGTCGTCAGCATTCGGGCCATATATGCTGGCTATGCAAAAGTCTTTATTCTGAATGGATATATTAATGATTACAAATCTGCCTTCTGGGTCAGTAACTGTATCCTTATGAGTAAATGTAACATTTTTATTAATCAAAACTGCAACCCCTCTTTGTTTGGAGTTGAAACTGGCAGAATACATAGCTGGATACTGGGAACAGCACAGGAGATGACCAGCTGATAAAGATAAATGGGTCTCCTGCAGCAAAGCTATATCTGCTTTAAGACCATCCAGGTGATTTAACACTTTCAATCTCTTTGGCCCAGAACCAAGTCCACGCACATTCCAGCTAACGATGTTAAGACTGCTCATAGCTGTTCTAACCGGGAGAGTGCAAGGCTAAATAGTGCGTGTGCCCGTCCGTGTGCGCGTGCCCGCTGTGCGTACCTGCTACACTGACAAGCGCTATGCGTTGTGGGTGAACGTATCTTGGCTATGAGCTGCATGTTATGTGCGTCCTGTGTGAGCCTAAGTGAGGTTTTTGCAGTTTATCAACGTGTGTGTGCGGGATCGCGTGTGCATGCTCTTATGCGCGCTAGTATGCGCGCGCGCCCGTTCCGTGCATAAATAAATACTCACCATGGTTGCGTTGACTTTACCTGATTCACATATGAGGACATGGGAAGGGGGGGGGACAAGAGAAAAGAGAGAGGGAAAGAGAAAGAACAAAAAACAAAAACAACGAAACAACAACAGAAACATGAATGTGAGAGAAAGAAAAAACACTTTTCCTGAGAGGTGTGGATTATTGATGATCCGATTATTTCCTAGTTAAATAAGTTTGCGGGTTTCTTCTGGGCAGCGCAGATGTCAGTGCGCCTCTGAAAGCCTTCAGCACAGCCAGGGTGTTACCTCTGGGTCCCGGAACAGCTTGCCATTCACAAAAAGTTTATCAACAGCAACCACCGCGCGTGCTCCAGCAGACAGGTGCTTCCTCCTCAGCGGGAAGAGGATTTTCCGACGGCGGAGGATCTCGCCTGGAAACTGATCATTCACGCTGTAATGTGTGTCTTTCAGCTCGCGCCCTCTGCTTTTTACCTGCATCTTTTGTTTATAATGTTCAAATTTAGCAACAATAGGACGGGGACGCTGATTGTCCGGCCTTTTTCCTCCGAGCCGGTGAACCCTGTGAAAGGAGATCTTCTGGACTTCTTCCTTGGGGAGTTTCAGGTGGACCTCTATAAAGGACTTAACAATGTTCTCCGGGACTTCCCCTGCCTCTTCTGGAATCCCTGCGAACACTAGATTGTCCCTCATGCTCCTCGCCTGAAGATCCAGGAGGGTTTCCTTGATGGATCGGTTTTCCTCAGAGAGACGGGCGGTGTCGTGGCCCAAGATCTTCACGGTCTCTCTGAGGGCCTGGTTCTCCGCTGCGAGCTCCTGCACCTGCTGTTGGCTGAACTCCAGAGACTCTCGCAGACCTTGGAATTCCTTATGGAGGATCTCCAGCAGATTTAAACGGCAATCAAGGCTGGAGAGCCTTTTATCAATTGAATCCAGGATATCACTCATGTTGCTGCCTGGGGAGGAGGCAGCCCCCGGGGAGTCTTCGGGACGGTTGCGTTTGGTGGACGGAGTGGCGGTGTTGGATTTCTTCATGAGGCAGGTATTGAAACACTCGTCGATGTAATTCTCCAGATCCTCCAGGTCCTCCAGGTCATCCAGGCTGGCAAATGCTTGACAAACTTTTTCAGATTTTTATTTTTTAAACTTTCTGGATTATTTAAATATGGCGGTGTAATTAAATAAATCAAAAATGTTTGTTCACAACTTACGCGCCGCCAAGTAAACTCACCACACTCCTCTCGTCGGCTCTCGCGATACTACAGCATCACGTGCTCCCTACCAAGGCCTCTTCTTCAGTCAGTTTAAGGATCACCTGGTCAATCGTTCAACAAAAGAACCAATCCTAATTTTTTTCTATGATATTTTTTCTGTAGCTCAAACTATTACTGACCAATCAGATGGCTCAATAAAAGGTAGGCAGTTTTGCAAAAAACATTTGAAATGTTTTTTTGACAGAGGTAGCTTTTTTTTTTTTACCAAAATAATGTTAATTATTCCTTTTCGTGTATTTTACTCCAACAAGTACTATATTCCTACATAAATCAGAAAACTACGGTGGCCCTAAAGTGCAAATGAAATTAACAAATCAGTCGAGACGCACATTTTAAAAATCACAATTAAAAAAGCAAAAAAAATATTTAAAAATCATTACATTTTAGATAACTTAACAACATCACAGAGACCAAAACGTAGAATAAAGCAAAAAACATTTAAAAAAAACAAAAGTAATTTACAGAAATCAAAATGAAATGTCAGAAAAACTAAACACAATAAAATATTAGAAAAAGGTAGGTGATTAGATGATGACATTAGTCCATCATTTCAACTGAAAATTATGACATGAAGCCAAACTGGATATCATCATCCAATCAGAAACGTCACATAGTCTACCTTTTTTTAACTTCTGATTGTGTCTTTCCCCTAACATTTCATTTTGATTTCTGTAAATTACTTTTGCTTTCCAAAATGTTTTTTTTTTCTTTTTAGCTCTTTATGTTTGGATTTCTGGAATTTTGGTTTGGTTTGGTTTCTAAATAGTTTATTTTAACATTTCTTTTCCTTTGTTACATTTTCATTGTGCTCTTCAAAACGTTTTTACGTCCAGTGATCTGTTGATGTGATTTGCACTTCCAGGCCACCGTAGAAAGCCTCGTAATGGTTTTATGTTTGCTTCATAAGCCTAACAGCCCAGAGAGTATGTAAGATTAAAAAAATAATAAAAAGCTTTACAGTAATGGATGTTCCACTGCCCAGCAAAAAATGCTTCAAGAGCAGATAAATGAGAGCTTTTTTTTTTAAATGTGTGTGATGCTGTGCTGGTTTTAGAGCGTGGTGAATACTGGCAGGCGACAGATTAAGCACGATGGATGTGTAATGCCGTCAAGCTGTCTTCTATGCTTTTACAGCATGCCAAATAGTAACGATGGATCCTTTGATAGGGTAGCACTAATGCGCCGTCTCTTCAGGAAACACGTATTAGCATGGCTATGCTGGCAGTGTACAGTTACAGCCACCCAAAAAACATGCACACTCTTGTCATGCTTGTTTTAATTTGAGTCACCGATGCAGAATGTCGGAGTTTTCCCAGTGGAAGCCAGGCCCGGCAGACATAGTGTGGTGGAACATGTGGTGTCTGTTAACCTGCCTGTTGGGTGCTGCTCTGCTCTACGTTTCATTTTGATCGGCCGTGTCCACTTCCCTGTCCAGCGAACCCACCCCCACACTCTGCCCATTACCGAGTTCTCGCTGACAAACCTCCTCCGGGATCTTCTCTCACCGTCACAAGTATCTTCTCCAAATCGTTGGGCCAATTTACAGCTGGTGTGTCTGCTGACCGGACCGACTCCATGAGTCATCTCTCACTGTTTAACGGTTTGTCCGTTTCATTACAATGATTTACACACAGCAGGATTTGTAATTTTGCTTTCCGAAGGATAAGCGCTGTGTTTCATATGCTGCAATCCTCCAGGCTTTCAGGAGGAAATATTAGTTGTAAACAACCAGACAAGAAAAGTCTCAGCTCCGCATCGTGGCTGTAGCTGCAAAAACTGAACCCCAAGTTAAAAAAAACAAAAAAAGACTTGCTTTAAAAGAAAATAATCTGATTTTCTGTCCTGCAAGAATATGACGGAGAATCGGGCCACCATAAAAATAAAGAAATTAAAAGGACTTACAAGTTCTAAAATGACGAGAAAAAAAAGTCAATTTTAGGCGGGAAAAGCCACTCTTTTTCCAAAAATACTGTAAATTGCATAAGCCTCAATACGTAACATACAAACGATATCCATTATTGCAGCCTTTTTTTTTTTATTATTGCAATTGATGTCCCATAATTCACCTGGACCTCTGCAGCTGCACAGTCAGTTTGCCGGTAAGTCTTCCTCTGAAGACATCCTGTGTTCTATAAAATCTTTTATGTGTGCTTTCATTGACAGTAAAACAATGTTGACTCACTGAAATACTTGGGATTTTCTCATTGATAAACCAGTGCTGAATCAAGGACAATGCGCTCCACGCCTCTGAATCTGACAGGAAGTGGCGGTGGAGGACCCACAATGCAGGAGACCAGGCTTGGGGACAGGAACGAAACTTTTAATAAACAGACCAGAAAAATGACGACAGCAACCAAAGAAATGGGTGACAGAGCAGATGACCTGACACTGTGGAAGTGAAAAAGCAGACACTTATATGCCCTGGGGGTAATTAACTAAATGAAGACAGCTGTGAACACACAATCTGGACCTGCTGTGACTGACAAAGGGCAACTCAGAACATGACCAAAGCAACATCCCAACCAAACTGAATAGAACCCTGTCAGAGTCACGTTTTTGGTTCTTTTGTTGATGTTTGCATTTTCTTAGCAAACAGACAATTGCTTCATAGAAATAAATATCTCAAAATTCTCAATTTATAACTTTTGAAAATATAACTTTATTATTGTAAAATGTTGATTTTTTTTCTCATAATTCTACATATTTATTTTCGTAAAATTTCGACTTTTTTCTCATAATTTTACAACTTTATTATCGTGAATTATTCGATTATTCTGTTATGCAAGAAATATTATTTTATCAAGAAAGTTTTTCTATAGTAAAATATTCTTAATTTGAGAAAACATTTCTTAGTGAACAGAATAATTTTTCTTAAAATACAAAATCTTTTTTATCCTGTTGGCAGATTTTTTGGATTTCTTTGCTTATTTAATGAAGATCTACCAATGGGGTCAGAAATTTTGACCGATTTCTAATCCGTCTGTTCTTGCCGTGTAAAGGTGTTTGTTTAGCTAAAGCCTTAGCCATCAGAATCCAGAATTCACCCGGACCATGGTATAATTAATTTATACGGTGACCTTAACACACGGTAACACTACGTATAACACCGTTGTCTATTACACCATGGACAGGGAAAGTTTAACGGACCAAAGACGCAACGGAGAAAACGTAATCTAACCGACGGTCGAGACACAGACACCCCACGCAACGGAAATGCTGCCCAGACTGAACAGAGTAAATCTGGGGTAAGGAGCCAACACGCTATGAACCGCAGATGGCGTATGGATATATAGCGCTTTATTACCATCCTTGAAGGCTCAAAGTGCTTTACAGTCACTGTCCCATTCACAGATGCACACACACGGATGGCAGCACCAATCAGAGGTCAACCGCTTTGCCTCTGCACCATGGCTGCCCCCCCTTACAAACGACCAAAGTGTGGCGCTATAGGTACTTTCTGAAAGCATCACCTGTACATCATAAGTGTGTGTGACTGATGGTTACAGGTGGATACAGGTGCATGTGACTAATAAGGCTTCAAACATGCACTGTTTGTTCAATTCTCACCTCCATCACTGGGAAAATTCATTCATTCCTACACAACAAGGAAAAACAATCAATATAAATGGGTGCAAATATATTTTGGTGGTGTTAGAAAGACATATGTAGATTTATTCTCCTTCTTGTTTGATTTTACTTTGATATTTATGTGGAGGCAATAACAAATCAATAGTGTGCAAATTCTCATAGGGGGCAGAAGGAACGACTCATAAATTTCTATGATGAGCCATTGAATGCTTGTCAAGTTTTAATGAAGCCATCTGCCTCTACACTTCCTAGTCAGTGCATCACATGTCAGATTCCTTTTCAGCTGATGCAACAGACCTCTAGTTCCACAGGAAAACTCAGGGATTTGGATCTTTTTGCATGTTTGCCAAAATGTTCACTAGAAAAACTCAAAATCTCACCAAACAATTTGGTCTACTATCTTGTTTAAATATCTTAATACTTTTAATATGAGACAAAACTATCTTAATAGTAACTTTATGTAATAACTTGGTAAATATTAAATATCTTGTTGAGTCATTTGATCTGGAAAACATCTCATTTTTGTAGCTTTAATCGTTTTCTTGACATAAATAAAACAGAAGTTTCATTTGTGACGATAGATAGTTGATTTTCTTTAAAGAAACATATTTGCCTGATTTTAGGTTCTATTTATTCTTCGCAATACAAACATGCTTACCAACAGAAGGACAGAAGTTTGAAAGGAAACATCATTTTAAATATAAGATTATTTTACTTTAAGATGGTTATGGTCTAAACATTTAACGACAGTCAGACTGTTATAGTTCTTAAAATAGGATAGATTTAAATATATCTACCTTAAAGATATAAAAACATCTATTTGAGCAACACATGCTTACTTTAAGACATAAAGTTTTTCAATTACCAGAACAATCAAACTTAAATATGAGGATTAATTGCTAATTTCAAGATTTTTGAATGTTTTCTACTATTTTACAATTTGCCTTGTTATTATTTTTTAAATAGTTTTTTTGTGGCAAAGCATGTCTATGTTTTTGGTACAAACCCAGCTTCATTTTTTTATTATATATTATACATCTTTATATCACACAGTAACTCCTAAAGGAATCAGAAACTGTCCAATAAACGTAGATCTGAGAAGTACATTTTCACATTTCATTATTCCAAAAATGAAAAAATAGAAATGTATCAAACTTAAAATGTTATATAACAAAGATCAAATGCTAGAGACAAATAAAAAAGTCATCTAGTGATTTGAAATGATTTACAGTCCACCTCTTTCATGCCACAAGTACATGCTTATGTAAAAAACTCAAAAAACCTGATATTAATCGAAGGGGAACTTTAACAAGTTACGTTGACTCTTTAGGCAAGGCAAGGCAAGGCAAGTTTATTTGTAAAGCACAATTCGTGCACAAAGTAATTCAACGTGCTTCACAAAACAGAAAAATGCATTAAAATCACAATACATCATAGAAATAATCAACGTAAAATTTAGCGAGTTCTCCTGCATAATTGCTCGTATGTTGCACTAATATATATGCTCCTCTAATGTTTTATGAAGCTAAATAAGTATCAATACGTTATGGTAGTGAATGGTGCAGAAATTCAGTCTATTATTAATATTTATTTTCATTAACATAATTTGCCTTTTAAGATGAAAAATATGTTGTTGTTCCCATATTTTGTCAAATACAATTTTCCCAATAATATGTTTTAATTATAATTGGGGAATTATATATTAAATTATTAATTATATTTTTTTTCTTGTTTATTATGTTTATTTTATTTTTATTTTTTTGCTGCTGCGACCTAAACAATTGATCACTTTATAGTCCAAAAACTATAATAACTATGTTCTAAACCAAAAATTTAAAAGCTCAAAACTTTAAATGAGAATTCTGAGTGAAAACTATACTAATGGGAGGGGAGTGTTATCAAATCTACATCAATGTAAATGACCAATGTGATCGGTAAACTCTTACCGATCACATATAAATAAAGATTCTGCTATCTTTTCTTTTTTTCTTTAGATTGTAACATTGTACCATCTCCTATAGTATTTTTTCACCCATACAGGACTATGTGGGACCTTTGGACAATTTTACAGGTGGAGCTCGTTTGAGTGATGGAGCTATTAGCTTGAACAGTAACACAAACGGACATCTTTGTTCATAAAAACACGGTCAGAACCCAAACACAGTCTTCTTCACTACAACCCTCACTGTGACAAAAAGCAGTAACTCACGCTGGAAAAATGTGTGTAAGGAACATTTCTGCATTTTTATTGATCTTGTTTTGTGAAGAAAACATCTTAAAACAGTCTGATAAGGTCCAGAGGAAACTGAAAGCTAGTAGGATTTTTTATAACAACGCGAAGTCCTGAAGTTGAGTTATGGCATCTTTTTAGCTAAATTTTAAAAAAACAGTGTCGTTCACTAGGACGTAGTATTGCAGAGTTGCAGGAGTTCATCAGAAATGTACCTCCAAGTACTGGGCGGGACTGTTGGCGGCTTCACTTCCCATCATCCTTTTATTTACACTCTCTTCCTCCAGCTCTCAGCCCCTCACACCCCCAACAGTAGCGGTGCAACAAAATGGCGAGGAGTATTGGAGCTATCCATCCTTTCTTGAGCCAGAGGCCAGTTTGGAAAAAACAGAGATGTACATGAATCAGCCATAGTACCTTCTACGCCACAGCCGCCAGCTTTTCTAACAGTATTTTTGTGTCCTGATTCACAACAACTTGAATAAAGAAATATGCAGAAATGCACATTTAAACATAATTTTATGTACATATCCTCCACCATCACACAAATGCCACAAAAACATCTTAAAAACACTAAAAAGCGTGATCTTTATTGGACTAGGTCTTTAAGACTACGTTTACACTGCAGGGCTTAATGCTCAATTCCGATTTTTTTGAAAAATTACGATTTTTTTGCAAGGCCGTTCAAGCCGGTCTCCCCCGCGCTTCTGACCACGGTTGGAAAGGAGAAAAAAAAAAGTAATCGCAGGAAAGTTTCAACACCACGCCCGGTTGCGATGAGAGCCCTTGAGTTTGGCCTGAATAGAGCTGTCACCCCAAATATGAATCCAATCGGTGACCTCGCTTCCCTTCCACTGACTGGTCTCAGCAGCATCGTCCGCCATGGTTGATGTTTATGTTCTCGTCCCGCCTACTTCAACGCAGAATGATGACGTTTGTAGCGTATCGATGACGTACGGGTCGGATTCATGTGGCCTGGCCGTTCAGACGGCGGTCACATTTAAAAAGATCTGATCTGTGTCGTTCAGACTGTCATGAAAAGATCAGATACAGGTCGCATAGGGGCAAAAGAATCCGAATTGGAATCGTTTACAGCCTGCGGTGTGAACGTAGCCTTAATAAGTTATTCTGACTCTGATTTTTTTTGTCTCTAGACTATTCCACAGCAGTAGTAGAATCTAAATGTACAGATACATCCATGTTGTTATGGATGTCTCCTCTGACTGCCGTTAGATGATCTTTAAATCCTAACATTGCATGTAAAGTTTCTCCTTCTTCACATACGTGTGCTTTTCCTGGCACAGCGGGACATAACGTGGGCTTTTGCCAGCAGGGTTTGGACTCCAGCCAGCTGCTTCTGCTCCACGGCTTTACGAGGAGCAGAACGCCTAAACGTGGAAACATGAGATCTTTCCCTACCCTGACCGTACTCCGACTGTACATCCCAGCTTACCGCAGAGTGAAGTACTTTTTGAAGCCTCACACCTATTTGTAAATCCCACAGAGCTGCTGTAATTTCAGATTTGCTAGAGGCCCACATTTCACAAATCCAAATAAAGCTGCTGGCATTGTCAAGACGCTATAAAACAACCATGCAAATGACTTCTCTCTCGCTACAGTCTACCAAGAAATCTATGAGCACATTGTCAGAAGGCGCTGGATTTAATACTTCTCTTTCTGCTACATGTTACCTGCACACTGAACGTTGAGGATACGTTACCACATCTCCGCCATGAAAGGAAGAGTATTATTTTCAGCCAACATTCCTGTAGCTTCGCTGCAGAAAGACACTGGAGGCTTCAAACGTTAAATCCAAGTTTAAAAATCTTCAAGGCACGGTTGCCTGGGCAACGGGAATCTTTGACTTCAGAGGAGAGCTCATGGAGTCAGTTCGCACAACAGACTCCTCTGGGGCTTTTAGGGAGTCGAACTTCCTGCTGTTTTATCCCCAGGTGCAGCGGCCTGAAACTCACCGCCTCAGGTAACCTCTGCCGTGCGCTTTAGTGGCAGATGAGCGGCGCAATCATTCTATTTCTGCCCTGTCTGTCTGTTTGTCAGGTTAAAGGGGGCATTTGTTAGCTTAAAGACTATTACACATCAGTATCAGCGAAGCTGGCTGGTGCCTCCAGGTCTTCGCTGGCCTCTGGCCATGGTTTGATCCGGCAGGAGCTGCTAGTGTAGGAACCTCTTCCCGCCGCCTCTGAAATCTTCCGATGGAGAAACATTTGCATGAAAATAAACCTGCTTTTTTATTCTTTGCTACAGATGATGCTGTCTTTTGGGTTTTATTGTAAAGTTTTTGCAAGCATATTTAACAAATGAATTACATTTGTCTTTAGTCAGAATAGAGGCTGAAGTGTGTTATTTATTAAGCCCTGCTTGGCCTTGAACTTTCTTGTTTTCCTTTTTAAAACTGTTTGTGTGGCTTCATTTAAATGTGCTTCATCTTGCAGCTACGCTTGGGTTCAAGATGAGATCCAAAGTCCAGCTTTGCATTTATGTTTATTCACACAAACGTGATGTTTTATTCATCCGAGTTGAAGAACAAATTGTGCCTTGATTAAGCCCACTGGAGCCATACGCACTGTAATGATAAAAGATTTTCCAATCAGCCGTCCAAGTAATTACTCGACACCCAATTTGGATAAAATTCTCTTCCTGTTCCTGAGCCCCTGATCGTCTTTTGGAGCTTTTGTGCCTCACACGTGTTCCTGTGAGGAGAGCTCACCTTCACTTGTCATAGTAGCGACAGAGCAGCAGGACTTGAGACGTGACACTCATGCTGGATTTGATCTGGCAAACAAACAACAGGTGAACCGCCCCTTTAAAGCGCGGCTCAAACCTTCATTATCCCGCTGCTCAGCGCTGAACCTGGTGCCCCCGGGGAACGGCACATGAGGCGATATGGATCACTGCACTGCAACCTTCCCTGTGAGGATATCACATGGGGCAAATAAGAAGCCTGTTTTACATGGAATGATAATTACACACTCTGTCAGCAAACTACAGGATGAATCCCTTTTGTTATCCGCGAATACAAATAACAGCAATGGGGCGGATTCTTGCTGTGCTTGTTTGAGAGCTTTCATTCATCAGCCGGTAGTGATGACAACGAAAAATTTTATTTCTATGCAGCACAAAACCACCTTGTTGTCAGCGTCTTTCAGAGCAGTCTCTCTATCTAATTAATTAGAGTAAGGATGGAAAATCCGTTCATGTGGCCATCCCCCTTTCTGTGCACTTTATGGCCAAACGGTGATATTCCAGCTTTAAAAGTAGAAGAAGACGAATGTGCGTCACTGCAATGTTTATGTAATAAAGTCGTAATTAGTGGTG
The DNA here is from genome assembly GCF_053564925.1 of Oryzias latipes. Taxonomy (NCBI): domain Eukaryota; kingdom Metazoa; phylum Chordata; class Actinopteri; order Beloniformes; family Adrianichthyidae; genus Oryzias; species Oryzias latipes. Next base: position 34,433,814 of record NC_136241.1, on the reverse strand, counting down.
CCTAAAATGAAAACACAAAGCAGTGTGACACCCGATCGTTTTCCAAACCTAGCAAAACGACAAATGTCAGCCATGAATTCCAAAATGTCCTGCCTTTTTCTCCGAGGTCTTCTGTCATTCTTGAAATGTTCAACATGCCTGGAAGATTCCTAATCCCCCAAACAGAATAAGAGTAGGTTTTTTAAAATCCATTTCTGCCATCACAGAATGATCAAACAGCAAAGTGATTACTTAGCGATTAGAAGTGGATCAAAGCCTCTTTGTGACATTTGCATTGGAGGAGGAAGTCATTTTCATGCCAGAGGAGTCTTAGCTGTGCCATCTACTTTGCCTTAACAACACATTGTGAGGTCCTGTGGGGGAAGGAATGAAGCAAAAACAATTACTTGTTTAGTTTATTTACTTGGTTACTTGCTTGCTGGAGTATTTGGGTTGATTGTGCTTAGATGTTGTTTCAAATGGAGTAAAAGACCCACGTACAATCCAATCAATGCCCCCAGAGGGGGACAGTTTGGTGTCTTATAGGATTTCTAACCATATGGGTTCTCCAGGTTTTTGGGTTGTCTACGTCTTTGGAGAGTCATAGAGAGGACTGGCTGCATCTTAAATAGAGGTTTTTCCTGCAATTACCTTGACTTTAGGGGTATCATGAAAATGGAACGTACCATCCTAATATCATGAAGTATATGTAAGGATAATGGAAGTTACACAGACTTGTGGTCTCCAAGGTGTGAGTACTGGCTCCCCACTGACTGCGCCCGTGGAATCTGCACATTACTTAAGTGCCCATAAGACCCCCTTTGAATGGCATACTACACCGATAGTCTGCTTATCGAGTACAGGCAGCCCGTATCCACCCATAAGGACAGTTTGGACAAAGGCCTGAACCATTTTGAGCAAAGGGAGGGTCCATCAGAAAGTTACAGTTTTTTGTGTTACCACTGATGTGGTCTTAGAGTGCGTCATCATGCTTAATAAAGATGTGTTTTGACAGATCTGTACTTTTCACTAAGATTTTTCACTTTGCAGATGTTTCATGGATGCCATGTCCATCAACGTGTTTTAGGAATGCATAACTGGGAATCCTAAGGCTTTTGGGCAGATTATTGCCATGTGCACCAATGATGGTCATACTTTACCAAAGAGGTCGTGAGGCTCCGAGTTGAGAGCAAGCTGGGCTCTTTGTTTCGTTATCGTGTTAGGTTTTCAGATGTTGAGACGTCAAACTACAGGTCATCAACCATCGTCCATCTTCACAGTGAGCAGTGGAGCTCCTGACTTTTTCTTCTGACGTTTCTTTATTCCTTCTTGTGCTTTTATGTCTTTAGAACAGATTTGAGCAAGAAAATACCAGTTGGCGTTTTCAGTAGTACTCCTGGGTGCTGCAGGGATGGAAGCATGTCTGTGCTTAGGTCTACCTTACGGCATGATTGTCAGCCTTTTTCTTTTTTTTTTATGACAGAGATACAAGTGTAATCAGAAAGATTTATTCCAGGCTTCTGTGTGCGTTTAGGATCATCTTGTACTTTTCCGTCCTCACTGCCGTGTGTTTACAAAATACATTTTGCTGGAGTGATCAATGCCACCCAAACCTTAAATGTTACAGTGACCTTTGTGGGGTGATTAGAAAAAGTCTGACATGTCTGGGACAATGTTTGCTCCTGTGGCCGGTCTGGCTCTTGTAAACTGTATTGTCTTACATCGTTTAACATTTATTTTTTGTTGTTAGATTAAAATCACTTCTCTGTTTTCCATGTACTTATCAATGCTTAACAGATGTTTATTCAATTTTCTTTTTGCCATATTGGAAACAATGCATTTCCAGATGTTAAACCTTCTGCTGGGAACCTCATGGGAAGTGATTTGGTTTTTTATGTCTTTGGGGGATTTTAGTCAACTGAGGAAGAATATAAACACTGGATTTTTTGCTCTATAGTTTTATTTAATGGACTTGTTCGGAAAAAGTAAAAAGTCACAAAACGTTAACCCAAACTAAGCTGAAGAAATAGGAAAATAAAACAAAATTCCCGCCTGTTTAAAATTCCTTTCACTCTTTCCTGCAGTTCTGACGGGGGGACCACACTCCCGCACAGACGGGGGTTCAGGGTACACTCATTTATCAGTTCAGACATTCCCGAGATCCCTGCATGTATTCAAGTCAGAGGGCGCCAAAAGTGGCGTTGTATACAGGCTCTTCTGTTTGGACCATTAAATATAAGTATGCTTGAGGGTTCTGCCTATGGCTACTTACAGCAATGAAGCAAACATCACAAACACAACAAGGTCCTTAAAGAGCGAAAGGACAAAGGCAGATGACAAGAGAAGCTTTGAATCTTTTTTTAGTGTGTCAATATTTTTCCCTCATCTTCTGTCAGGCCATCACAAATGTGTGTTTTTTAGGCGTTGTCCATAAAAACTCCATTGTGAGGTAACGGTTGTTCTGCTTGGGTTTTAAAAGTTGTCAAAAGACATTTTGAAGGTTGCCTCAGCGACATTTCAGCAGAAAAAAAAAGAACCTGACTCATTCACAGGAGGCTTAGTGTGATTAAGCAGAGGGAAGGTTTTTACCCAACTGGCATTCATAAGGTAGAAAATAAAACCTGACATGCAAGCAGAACTATGATAATCTTCATTTTTAAAGCTGGTTTACTCTGCTTTGTTTGAAATTGACTTAGTCATTAAAAAATAGAAACATCTGGTTGCAACACGATAAAATAATTTAGAGCCAACCTTTTCTTATTTGGATGATGATAAAGAGCTCATATGAAGCTTTCAGTGTGTCATCCATTTTCACCTCATTGTTCTGGAGAATCTTCCATTGTTTGGGGAGAGGATTGGCCTTTATGCTTTTCAGGTACTGCAGAAACTTTGCACTGTGAGACAATGGTTTTCATGTAACAAAAATGATTGTTTAAACCTCAATATAAAAAAGGATTTGCTCATAATATAATTATTATTAATAATAAAAGAACCAACTTTTTCCTCTGTGGCTCTCTTTAACCATGACACACATGTTCTCCTCCTTCACGCTGTTGATCAGTAATTCTTACTGATTAATCCAGGACTCCACTTAATTTAGCATCACCTTGAATGGAAAAAAATGAAAAAGTCTTTTTTTTAATCATAACTAAGTAAATTAAGACAAGCAGGGATTAAGCCTTAGTCCAAACTGCACTTAAGAGTCCTAAAGAACACTAATATAACACGTAATGGTAAGTAAGGGTGAAGTAGGTGACATGCAAGCCTGTTGTATATGGATTTTTTATTTTTTGACCCCCAAATCCTGCACACCCCGTGTGTGGTCAATAAGGACCCAGTACTCACAGCTTACCAGCAATTAGAGTGTAGCATCAGTGTGCCGTACAACAAAATCACCGGACGTCAGAAGTGTCTGTAACTTCCGTCATCCTGACTAATACTTCACGATACACTTACCACGCGCACAACAATGAAATGTCCCATTGTCATGACGTCTCTTGAGGTGGTTGTAGACGAACATCACACTTATGCTTCCCTTGAGATGCGGCCACTCCTTTCTGTGACCCTCCACGAACCCGGACAACCCAAAAACCTGCTGCACCGGACGGCTCGACTTTTCTACAGGCGCATGCGACTAAAGCTTCTGTCGATATAAAACAATAAGGGAATGGTGTTGTAAAGGAACAAACGTTTGTTTCTGGTGCAGAGATCCTCTGTAAGTGTTCTTCAGAGCAGCTCTGGGAGCTTTTACAGCCCAGCTGTCCACATCCACACTTCACAGAAACGAGAAAAGCCCTCGACCCTGTTTAAAGAGGTTAGCAAAGCTTTGAGCGCGACTCGCTACTCGGGTCAATGATCTTAACATGATACTAATCAACGAAGAAACCATTTAAATTCACGAAAGTGCACTTTTCAAAAGTTGGTGAAATTTGAGAATAATTCTATTTCCCACTACACTGTTAGCTTATCAGCATCATTTGAACCTTAGATTGCATTCTGCGGCAGATGGCTTCAGGGATCTCTAATGTGTTTGCAAAATGGAAATGGGTTCATTAATGCACTGTTCTTTTTTTTTTTCCTGAATCAAAAGCACACTCTTTTCAGAAAGTGAAAGAAACACTTTGAATGTGTAAATGATGGGTCTGAATGACCCGCTCACTGATCAGAGCAATAATATAGACTCAGTCATCATCAGGCCAACTCTGCGGCCAAGAAAAAACAATTAGAGAAAAAGCCTTTTTTCCCCGGCGGGTTGAATGCAAGCAGAGAGAGAAAGGTTTGGTAATAGATTTTTGTCAGTGTAAAATGAGACGCTGACCTCCAGGTTCAAGACACTCAAAGACATCAGCAGAGTGTTACAGCACACTCCCACTGGGGTTAAAGGATATTCATCCAGGACATCATTCTTGTGCTTGCTGAGAGTCACAGGAGCGGCCATGACAGCGGCTCCTCATGATAGTTATCACCGGAAAGACTCTGAGGGCTCGGAAAGACGAGATTGCATCTTTGCAATCAAGCAGTTTTTTTAAATGTCATCAAACCCCAGGATTTGGAAGCCTCCGTTCTTTTTTTGTTTTGTAAGCGCTTTAGCACGGACCGTGAGCAGGTCACCGCAGATGCACACATTTTACTTAAATACTTTTATAAAAAGGTTTACTCAGCTTGATGTGACACTTTCATTCCTCTAAGGGAGTATCTGATCTATACCAAAGAATAACAAGTTAAGCCCCTAAATGCACGATTAAGACTATTAACTTTACATTTCCCTTTCAAATAAATATTTTATTTGACAGATTAGGCGTCTGCTGGCCCTGGACGACAGGGAGGTGATTTCTCTTGATTGACGTTTTTGATCCACAGCTCTAAAAGAAATTAAATCAGAATAGTTGTTGACATTTTTGTCATGTAATTGTATCACAGTCATATTATTTCCCATCAGGTTTAATCTTCAGAGGTCAATAGAAAAAACAGAGAAAAAAGGGCCGAAAGATTCCCACGTCTGTGCACATTTTGAGACAAATCAATAAAGAACAAAAAGTGCAATCCTTTGGAACTAGCTCTACGTAAGTACTCGATCATCCATCCATCCTGTTTGAGCGACTCTTCCACAACACACCCCAAATCTCTCCAACACCTTCATATGTGCCACGATGAAGATATCCTCGATCTTCCAGTGGTTTCTTAATTATAACACTTAGCGTGGTTTTCTGAGGTTTCTGCAGAGCGGCAAGAGAATTTCACTAGAAATTCACCGCTGAGTTGTGTGTGGGACAGTTGGGACAAAGCACCCCCGTCCCTCTTCCCTTCCAAGAGTGGAGTGGAGCGGGGAGCATGCAGCCCCCCAGCGTATTTTCTGGCCCACAAATACAATTTTTTTCTTTTGCTCCTGATGAATAAAGAAATACTCAGAGCAATTTCATTATCTTTATTATATGTCCTCCGTCATCAGAAAATCGTCACAAGAACTTGTTAAAACCCCATTTCGGGTCTTTAAAGCCTGTTGTGACTCTGCAGTGTGAACATTGAAAAACAAAAAGAATTTTGATGCTAAAATGTACAGTTTGTTTTAAAAAATCCGTTCCGTTAAATGCCTTACACAATTTTTTTTAATTCTTTAATTGTCAGTAGAACAGTTGCAAATGTTTTCTGCACAGAAACTGCAACTTGTAACAAATTGCAGGGTTAAGTTTGCGTTTCCTGCAATGACAAACGCGGTGAAATACATCTCATGAGTCGTTTTGGTATTTTAAAACGCTTTGGCTTTGGAAGTTTACTAATTCACTGCAGCAATCAGCTGTAAAATGCAGTCTCGTTAAATGCCAGTAAACCCTTTGAGCTTTGATTACATCCCTTATTTAAATTTTTTAAAACATTGCCAGCTGAAGCGTTCTATCATGTTAATGAACTTGCTTGGAGTCTGTGTCCTGCATTGAAGAAAAAAAGTCTCCTGGGAAAGTAGGCCACTTACAAAACACTCCCCTTCAATGTGACAAAAACCCCAATAAGAGTTTGTTGAAGACGAGGACTTTTCTTAATTGTAACGGCGCGAGCGTTCTTTGACAGCGTTTGCTTTTGGGCGTCACGCCTTCGCCACACTCTATCCTGAGCAGCAGCCAACCAAAGGTTTTCATGTCTTTTTTCTTTTGAATTTTTTAGGATTAGACTTTCAAAAGAACGCTTAAAGTCCAAGAAGCCACTTTCATCTGAGGTCTTTCTCGAAATTATTCAGAAAGCTGTGCCTTGTTGCATTTGAGGGCCTTCATCTCAGCTCAAATTTTATATGGTTAGAGGAAACCTGCGTCCTCGCCAACCAATGACTGAGGTGCTCTGAGTCAGGCAGCGTTATGCTGAGTTAAATCCTTCATTTGCTCCATTTTTAGGGAGCACTGTGTGCCAAACATGCTCACAGTTTTGCATTTTTTTTCTCAACTGCGCTCAAGATAATTACCATGTCAGATAAATACAACTAAGCAGTGTTAACCAGACCCCAAAAGTGCTCCGAGGACAAAAGTCAAAAACTATACTTCACCATTTTAACGATTTAGAATCGTTAAACAGTCTCTGCTCCCACCAGAGAATCTGGCTCGGATTTCTGAAAGTAAAGGAGGATTTTCAAATCTGCATAGTTGTCTGCCTCAGCTGCCTATTTTAGGGGATTTTTTTTATTTTTTTTATCAGACAGGAGTAATCACAGGAGACTCATAGAAGTCCATGTTAGGTTTATGAGGGAAAACTGCCAGGCGCATTCAAGAATAGCATCAGCGAAGTACACTCAATTAAAAGCTGCATGTACTAATCTTGTTTGATATGAGCCCAACGCAGTTTTCCTGACATGTACACTAGAGCGGTAAATAACTAACAGATAGGCTTCTGTTTGCCAGCGGAGCGGGCCTCACGGTGCTGTCAGGAAAGTCACAAATCTGTTAAGGAAAAAAAAACAACAAGGGGGATTAGGCAACAATGATGACAACATTTTCCACAAAACTTTACTGTCAGGAGCTGGTGCTGTAGGATCCAAAATGATGCAGAAATGTAAACATTTAATAAAACCAAGGGAGCAACCAAACAGTGACAAAGCAGACCACATGTCCATGAAGGACTGAAGAGCAGACAAATACTGGGGGTCATTAATGCAACTAAAGACAGCCGACGATGAACATCAACCTTAATCGGATTTGACTGACACGGAAATCTGAAAACAGAGCATGACCAGTCCAGAAATAAGGAAATCGAAACCAAAGTGCACAATTCACACAGCACCTTCTCCCAAAAAAGGGGCAGATCCCAGAGGCCCCAACCCCTGGGAGGAGGAGACCTGGAGGATCAACGGAACAAAAGTGAAACCAAAAAACCGTTCAGGTTCCTGAAATTGAGGTAGGGACAGCATGGAGGACTCCTGTCCAGCAACAGGCAGAAGTAGGTTCAGTCTTGACAACTCTCCCCAGGAACCAGGAACATGAAGGGGAGCAGCCCGGTTGACCGTCCTCTGGGAGAGGAAACATGACCAAGGGGTATGAACAGAGACATGAAGAGGAGTGGCCCTACTCAGAAACAGGACAGGGAACATGAATGATTGGTCCTGGCAGCCTTCATCAGGAACAGATGCATGAAGAGGAGCGGCCCCGGTGACCCTACTCCGGAACAGGACAGGGAACATGAATGATTGGTCCTGGCAGCCTTCATCAGGAACAGATGCATGAAGAGGAGTGGCCCCGGTGACCCTACTCAGAAAGAGGACAGGGAACATGAATGATTGGTCCTGGCAGCCTTCATCAGGAACAGATGCATGAAGAGGAGCGGCCCCGGTGACCCTACTCCGGAACAGGACAGGGAACATGAATGATTGGTCCTGGCAGCCTTCATCAGGAACAGATGCATGAAGAGGAGCGGCCCCGGTGACCCTACTCCGGAACAGGACAGGGAACATGACGGAGCAGTAGGGTTGACCCTCTTCTGAACAGGAACTATGAATCAGGGGCGAAGGACTGGGGAACCATCATGGAACAGGACACATGGAGAAAAAGCAGTCCTGGCAACCCTTCTCACTAACAGGGAACCTGGTTTGGCCCCGGCAAACCCCCTCCATACCGGACAGAGGCCCGTGTGTGGGGTGGCATGACTCAAAAATGGCTACGGGAAAAATTCATCTGTCATGGTGTGGCACGATTTGCTGCAGTGGCACTGCACTCCTACTGGGTCCAGGGTGGTCAGGTCGTCTGCTTTGCCACCTTTTATAGTTCAGAATTGCAATTTTAAGCCTAATTTCTTTTATATGACCTCAATCATCAGGAAAATGCCATGACAACATGTTACAAACACCGAAAACTGGTCTATTTAATTCAGTTGTCAAAGTTAGTCCTTTTTTTATTCTCAATCCAAGAATGTCTGTCCCTACTTCTGATGGAGAAAGTTCCTCTGTGATAACACGCAGCAATGGAGAGTCGTGCCAGCTAAGGTCAACTTTCAAATGGTTGTTTTTCTCCTTCAATAGCAGCATTCAAATGAGCGCATCAAGAACGAGGAAGGCATGAAACTACTTTTACGGCATTAGAGAAATCCGCCCCCTCGGTTGATGTATCTTTTGAAAGCGGTTAAGCTATCGCAGAGGCAAGCCGTTTCTCCCTCTATCAGAAACAGACTCTGAATGCACCACTCAAACAAATTTGCTGATAAACGGAGTTGAGAACAGCGATAAAGAGATACACTGAATTGTAAAGCAGCTGTGATGTGTTGATAGAGTGCTCTGGTGCCTGCAGTCTCCTGCAAACATCTCCACAGGGACTCTTTAGAAAAGATAAAAAGCAGTAAAAAAACATCAGATGTGTCCATCTGAGTAGCATAAATGCAGACTCAATCTCCTGCTCTTGTTTGAGGAGAAGTCATTTGCACTTTTAAACTGTCAACATGTCATTTCCATTCCTGCCATTCAACCCATTCATACGGAGCTAAGAGTGCCGAACAAGAGCCAAATCTTCCACTTGTGTTGTGGACATTAAACTGGAACATCTTAAAAAGCAGCATGTCAACATGTTTGTTTTCCTCCCTCTGCTGGAACATAAAGATGTTTAACATTTTTGTGATTCTAAATGGGTTCCGTCCTCCATTGTGCTGTGAAAAGAGAACAGGATCTCTGCAGGTTTGCACGGCTCTCCAAACCTCAGCTCTGTTCCTTTAATGTTACCATGAAGACTTTCGTGAGCCTTTATTCTGCGTCTGATGAAGGCTTCAGAGAGTTTTCTTTGATAGTACTCAGGATATTTACAAAGAGCTCTGGTGCTCTGGCTTTTGTGTTTCTTCATAACTCTGAACTGCTTAACAAAGTGACACAAACACAAATACACACATTTGTTTGAAGGATTTTAAAGGGACAAAGTGATGGATTTAGAAGAAAATCTTAGTTAAATAAAGAATGGCGGACGTCCTGGTGGTTTGTGTCCATTCAAGAGCTGACCTTAGATATTTACAAAATATTCCAGTGTCATTGATGCTTGGCGAGGAACTCAACCGTTGGAGATTAATGTAGACACAGAGAGGAAGAAAAGGGTTTAATAAAGCTCACATGTTCAGGTAACAATAGATGTTTACACCGCTGTGATCGCTGGAGAGGCTGAACAATGATGGTGTCCAGAGAAAACATTGGCACTTCTTTCTGTTGTCATACAACATTCTCTAATGCTAAAAAAAAGTGTCGGTTTTTTTACCACGTTCCTCCTTTTATGCTTTTTTCTTCTTTGCAGAACAAGGATGTGGAGTTTGACCGAATCTTTCATCTGTTTCACATCAGGCAAACTCTTTCAGCCGTTTGGAGACTTTGAAAACTGCAGTCTCACACATTTAACTAGAGATTCGGTTCAAACTGTTTATCTTTTCTAAAGTGTCCCTGTGGTTATCAAACAGTCTATCACTTTTTGCAGAGGTGCCCCTTACTGAATGTTTTGGACGCTAATGCTCACTTAAAATCCTTTTTTATTTTAATTTTAATATGACTTTGGTAAACGCAGAAGCAGCACAGCTTGAAAGTTTGTTAGCGCATTCTGGGTAATGCGGCCACGTCGTACCATACTTCAAGTGTTTGTGAAGGAGTTCAGTGAAGGTCCACCAATGCTGCTTTGCTGCTCTTGATGTGGATTATAAATGTTACTTTAGAAAATTAATAACATCTGTATTTACTTTAACTAGATAGCCTCAGGTTGCAGACCCCCGGGTTAGATAAAATACATGAAAAAAGAACAAATTAATCAAATTCAAAGGTAAAAAAAAGATTAAAAAAGATTGTTTTTTTTAGCACAAACAAAAGAAAAGTACATGTAGTATACAAAAAAAGCAAAACATATATTGTACACGTGTTTACGTTTAAAAAAATCAAGCTTATGTGCAGAGAAGTGGGAGAAGCCTATAGACTTATAAAAAATGACCACTAAGAAGGAATCATTAAAAAAAAAAGATCAAAACACATCAACTAAACCAGCATAGCAAAACAAAATGTACATAAAGGAAAAACAGATATATTTTAGGATTTTTATGAACAAACTAAAGTCAACGACTAAACGAGCGCACACGTCAAACATTAGTGTTTTAAAGTCTCTGCTGTTTGCTGTTAGTGCACGCTGGCAGGTATAAACCTTCAAACTGAAATGATGTTAGCTATACTGAAGCACAGATGTGCCCATCATCCGAAACGTTGGAGCAAAACACGGAACTCTTTGCTGAATTGAAAAAAATTTATATTTGCTCTTGCGCCTTTTCTGAAGAATGGTCTGATGAGCAGAAAAGGCCCATCACTGGTGATCTAAAGGCCTGAAACACACAACCAGTTTTTACTGATGGTTGGGGAAGTGGCCCACATCCACACGGTACACACGGATGACCCGACGTGTTGGCCGCTCAAACACTTGTCCGGTTCGTCAAGGAGGGCAAAAGAGCTTTAGGCGTTCTCTCGTCTAATAGACAAAAATGAGTTTAGCGGGTTCACGTTGAGTGCACGAAAATGCTAAAGAGCCTTCAGAAGCGTCTTTTTTTTCTTTTGGGCGCAGCTCTCAGCTCTGACTGAGGTCTGAAAAAGGCTTTCGGCTACATTTCCAGGGAATTGTATTTCATCATTATTAACAAATTGCTGAAAATTTCTTGACAGGCACTGGAATTCATTATGTCATATAAACTCCAAAGTGCCTTCATCACACAGTTATTACCGACATCCACAAAGGAAGCATTCGTCAGTGGGACTTTAAGGACCTCAGCTCCAAATCACTGAAATGACAACTAAATAAATCTCCTGAAGTGTCTTCTGCGTTGCCATGTATAGAGGGGGGGGGGGGGGGGGGTGGGGGTGGTGGGGGTTTCAGCAGTTAGTTTGGGATCTTACAGCACACAAAGATGATTCTCCAAGATTTCGCAAGGTCTCCGGAAATAATAGCTTTTTCGTACACATGTATTTGACAACCCTTGCTTGGAGCAGACTTGAAGCAATATGTGGAGCACAAGAAAACAGACTAATGAGAAGAGATTTGAGGAAAAGGGAGCGACGAGAGGGAAAGAACAGACTCTTCTCCTCTGCTCTATGGCTGTCTTTTTGTGTTGTTGTTGTTATTGTCTGCCGCTGCGTTGCTTCATCACGCTGCTGTGAAGTCCCTGAGCCCTCACCAGCTGACCAAGACCTCCTTTAAACATGCTTTATGCTTCTTTGCTCCCCAGATGATAACAAGGCCTCCCTGGCACTCTTTCCCTTTTGTCTGGTACTACTAGTATCTAGTATCGTTGCCAGAACAAAGTAAAGCCTCAAGTTGTGACATGTAGTTTTCCTTAGCATTTCTCAGCCTTTGTTTTCAGCCATTTTTCAAGTTGGTTTCCCTTTTGGATAAAGGAGGCGTCGTCCTTGGATGGCATGTTTTAGAAGTTCACAGAGGACTAAACTGTGAGAGATATCCCCCCTTGTGAAGCGCTGCTGGGCTGAGATGCAGCTTGTGCTTGTCGTTAGAGCTGCTGGTTGCAGGAGGACAATGAGCGGCCGGTCTCTTATGTCATTTCTGATTAGATCGTCTGTCCAAAGACCCTGCGCTGTGTGGCACTCGGGCTCTGGCTTCAGTGTCCATCTCAGCAGTAAAAATGACACGAAGCGAAGGCAAGAACCAATCTGACCCGGGGCTTCATTTCCGTGAACTCCCATGATGTGTCGGGGTATCTATCCACCTCATCAGAGGGAGGCTTGAACAGTTTAAGACGAACTTCTTAGCAGACAAGTTTGAATGCAGTAAAACTCTGCTGCCGCCTGGGGGCAGTCTAAAAAATCACAGATGTCCCTGTCACATCAGCTGAAGCCTCAATTACAGTGGACAGAAAAGTTGTTTGTAATCGTGTCAGACTTTTTTTTTTTTTAATTTAAAGTTAGTCTCTGCTGCTTTCAGAGAAAAAGAACACATTTTCAAAAACATCGATGAACCGGAGGGGTTGACATTTCATAAAGATGAAAAAAAAACTGCAAAAGTTGTCATCTAAAGCAGGGGTGCCCAAATCCAGGCCTTGAGCGCCGGACTCCTGCTGGCTTTCCAGAAACCCTGCCTTATCTGCTGCTGGTTACCAGGATCAGGTGTGTTTAGCCACCAAGGAGCTTCAATGACTGGATGGTAAACAGCACTTTGGTGAACCTTGTTCTGTTTAAAGTGCTTTATAAATAAAGTTGAGTTGAGATGAGTTGAGTTAAACATGTAGGATACCGGCCTTCCAGGCCTGGATTTGGGGACCCCTGGTCTAAAGAGAGAAAATAAAAAGATGAATCTTATTCTTATAAATCCAAACATAAACTATCACTTTAAAGTCCCACTCCGGTCCTCTTTTGATCTATTTTCTAAGAGTTCCCATTGGTCTTTTGTTTATGATTGTGTCGTTTTTAGCCAAAATCTAAAGCCATGTCCTTTCTAGTGGCAGCAGTTCATCAGAAATTCTTCTCTGAGTTGTGGGCGAGACGGTTGTAGCCGAGCAACCCCGCCCCCCTTTCCTTCACTAAGACACAAACACGGATCTGGTCGTCTGCAGGTGGATGCATCAGATTGGAGAGGAGCAGGGACATGGTGTATTTTCAAACAATTTGATTAACAAAATACTCAGAAATGCAATGTCCTCCATGATCGGAAACATGCTAAAAGAACATGTTACAAACACCCAAAACACCGGAGAGGGTCTTTAAAAACATTTCACGTGTTTATTACATTTAGTTTTATACATCGTCAGCATTTATTGTTTGCGCATCTATTTATCTTTAGAACTAATTATGTGTAAAACATTTAGAATGTTTTGAACAGCTGCTTTTATTTGATAGGTTTGTTATAGATTCATTCCCGGCACCACATCATGTGTGTTGAATGTTTCCTGCTCATTTATTGCATTTAGTGAGATGAATTGCCTCTGCTGTGAGTGCCACTCATCCTCGCTGAATGACACATCATGAATAATTTCACCATCCTTCGCCCTCTTGACCTCATGCTTACGTGGAGGTGACTTTAGGACTGGACATCCTTTTCTGTATTCACCGGGCTTTTCTGTCTCTGGCTTTAGGTTGCAAACAGAGACGGTTTTAATCAGAAGTCTCATAGTGCTGCCCTGCAGACGTCTCAGTGATAATAATGTCTGCTTTTCTTCTGTATCGATAGCAACACAACACCCTGGTGCACACTTCATTTCCAGCGAGGGCCATGTGCTGTGGACAGCCGAATTTGTCTTTACTGAAGCACAGGTCTGCCGGCCATATTGCTTCACATGGGAGCTTTCAAAGAGCAACAACTCACAGACCAAAGAAAAAAGAAGGAAAAAGATCATTTTACTGTTTCAAAAGACAACTGGCAGTCCTTATGTGTGGGCAGACATCTGCAGTCTAGTTAAAATTAATAAAGGAGCAAAAAGTATCCCTGAAAGTCCAGGGGCCTCATTTCTAAAACTTTGCGTAGGATTTGCGTCAGAAGTGGCGTACGGATGAAACATAGGACGTGCGTACGCACAGAAATATTCAGATTTATAAAACCGTGCGCACGCACATCCCACAGATTTTTCCCTTAATAAATCACAACCAATTCTAAATGCAGCGCAGCTTTTGCGGCTTCATGACACGCCCATAGTTGCCCATAAATAGTCCGTGAAACGCCCACAAATGAATATTCATTGATTGCGAAATCATGGCACACACCGAGAGGAAATCAATAAAACGTAACTTCATTCAATGTGAAGTAGAAGTTATCGTTGGCGAGGTGGAAAAGAGGAGAAAAGTGTTGTTTAGAGGGCACAGTGTGGGCATTACTAATGCCAAAAAGGCACGTGAGTGGCAAACGGTGGCAGACGCCATAAATGCTGTAGCCTCACAGCCTCGGACCGTGGCCGAATTAATAAAGAAATGGTCGGACATCAAAGTCGAGGCAAAAAAACGTCTAGCGCTCCATCGCCAGAGTGTGTCTGCCAAGGGTGGGGGAAAGGGGACACCGCAGCGGACCCTCTTGATGAGAGACTGGCAGCAATTATTGGGGAATCCCTATTAAGTGGAGTGGTGCATGAGGCGGAGGGGGACACCGACGCGCCAGATGTATCGGGTGACACTTGGGAAACAGTACATAGCTGCAAATTGAGCTTTCTTGTTTGCCTGTTCACCCGCCGTGTATGGAAACTTCATGGAATCACGGGACAAAGCTATTATGCCTTTTAACACGTCTGGCATTACCCGGCTAAGGGTCGGCTGAGATATTCCTGACCTGTCAGCCAATTCCCTCTGAAAAGTGCCAGTCGCCAGGAATCCTAGTGTTGTTAGGACTTGAAGTGGGACAGGCACGGCGTGGTTCCTCCGAGTGCTCCTCTCTAACGCCGGGCCCAAAACCCGCAGAGGTCCAACAGGACGGCTCGAGGAAGTCAGAACCGGCTCATAAGCCACTCGTCCTCGTTTGCCAGCAAGTCTTCTTGCTGTCTAAAGATGCGTTCACTCCGAATTCTTCCATTTGCCACATCTTCTAAGAGCGCAAGATCAGCCATTGTGCGTCATTACGCATTGTGATGGGGCATTTTATTTCCCTCCATTTAATTACATCTGACAAGCTACAGATGTCGGTAATAATCCACGTGGAAATGGGAAATTGATCAGCAAATGTAATTTCTTGTTGCTTTCTGAATGGTTGAGACATACGCCATACATTGTTTTATCCAAAATAAAACAAACTAAAGGCATATGCATGAATACCATAATTCCATAGCTTATGAAGAAATGTTTTACTATGAAAACAACTTTCCCCAGTGGACAATTAATACATCTATCGGTCGATAGATAGAAGTTTTGTATCTGTAGATAGATCGATAGATAGATCGATCAATCTATCTATCTATAGATACAAAACTTCTACCTATCTAATTGCACCTATATCTGCTCCTCCAGACGGACACATTGACGAGAATATCAGTTTTGTACATTATTTTGATCTGTTAACTTTATCATTTATGAGGATAAATTGCACAACATGCCAATATTGCAGAACATATTTCACTTTTCTTTCTGCAAATAAGTGTTCATTTGAATTTTCTGTTGTAATTTTCGTTTTTTATTTTTTTATTTGTTTCACTGCTGATCGATCAAACTGGTGTTGGTGTAGCTGTTAATTGTTAGACTTGCTTTGTGAAGTCTTCATGTTATTTCTGAGAGGCAGTATTGTCATTTTCACTTTCACGTGTTTCTTCCATCTGCCGACGGTGTCGCCGTTTCTCCTTTCACCCGTTTTTGTGCGTACGCCTGGGTCAGAGCTTGCGTGAAGGACCGCACATTTTCCCGTCAAGTTTGCTTTTTATAAATCTCAACTATTGCGTAGAGAGTGGCGTACGCCTTCTTTTGTGCGTACGCAACGTTTACAAATGAGGCCCCAGATGAAATGAAGTCTGAGGCTGCAGGGTCATAATTTTCTTGTGTTTGTTCCCTTCAGGCTACTAGTTGTTAGCTGACCTCACAAGGCTTGGCAATGAGTGTAATTTTAAATTGGCTTGGTGTAGGTAATTTTCATGCATTTTAGTAAATAAATGTTTGAAACATCCACAGCTTTTTCTGCTCTGTGTGGCTATACCTCTTACTGTTAACCCCCTTTAACACCGGAGACTTCGCCAACGACACCTGAACAACACACAATCTGTCATGTGCGGTGGGGTGGCTCGAGAGCCGGTTGGACCCAGAAGCGGAGGCACGCGGATCAGAGACTAGAGGATTTAATTAACAAAAACCAAACACAAAGCGCTGCAGAGCAGGTTTTCGGAACAAAACAAAACTTACTTGACGTTGCGAGGAACATAAAACGAGAACGTGGCGAGGAACATGGAACTAGACAGCATGAACACCATAACAGAGGTAATGAACCAGCACAAGAGGAAGGCAAAGACAAGACTTAAATACAGACAGGGCAGACAAGACACAAGTGGACACGATCAGGGCACATGGGGACCAAAGGAAGTAAAACTCAAGAAACAAGACAAGACAGGACCTT
Organism: Oryzias latipes; assembly: GCF_053564925.1. Classification (NCBI taxonomy): domain Eukaryota; kingdom Metazoa; phylum Chordata; class Actinopteri; order Beloniformes; family Adrianichthyidae; genus Oryzias; species Oryzias latipes. Next base: position 34,417,345 of record NC_136241.1, on the reverse strand, counting down.
TCAAAATAAAACAGGAAACAGAAAACAAGACAGAACAAGAACTAAGACGAAAAACAAGACAACAAACTCAAAACCATGACACAATCTTTGACAAACCGTAAATCTTTGATCATTTTGCAAATAACAGTAATCAGCTGATTCTAACCTGGAGATAAGCAGCTTTTCACAAATTGGTTTTGCACCTTCATGCAACACTCAGCCAAGGATGAACATTTGTCAGACGTGAATATACTTGGAAAAAGTGACAAAAGTTGTGGTCTTAACGTGAAATTTTCAGGGATGTTTTAAGGATAAACAATGTTAAAATCACGGAAACGTACAAATAAACCACGCAAAGAACATGTAAATCCATGTAAAAGCCAAAACTCATCAGTGATTCATGGGTCAATTGCGTAATTCAACTTGACTTTTTCGTCCAATATGCCATATGACTTGATTATATTATTATTTATATGGAGACAATAAGAAGAAGGTCTTTGAATTTTATTTTGTCCTCCTCACTGTAATGCAGGACAGCCACAGAGCAGCTGAAGTGCCGCTAAAAGCAGCCGTCATGCTGTTGACGGTGAAGCTCGCCGCACCGGGAGAGAACCCGAATGAGGTCATGAACGTGTAGATGTGATTACAGGCGCTTTTGTAGAGCTCTTTCAAATAAATAAACCTGATCTCTCACCATCAGATATACAGTAAACAGTCAATGCATCCATGAAGCAATAAAGCTCAAACTTTTGACAGTAGCTCCTCCCACTTACATCAGGAGTTTATGAACACATTTTTGGACAGCGAATTAAAAAAAGTGACAAATGTGAATTTGATGACCATATCATGTTCGGTGTGAACATTAGAGTTCATATTTGAGACAAATTCTGCAAACATTTGAAGTGAAATTTACTGTCAACCTGAAAATATGAAGTCCGACAAATGACCATCAGGTTTCCAATGGTAGCTTTGCCTGTTCGGAATGTATCATGCATTCACACGTGTAAGCCTATTTCCCGCACATAAACTCATTTATGAGTGCTAATATGTATAAATGCTGATATAATAAATGCTTTCACTCATATTTTTATTTATTTTGGTTGCAGTTGTTGTTGTTTTCAGTTGTTTTTGTTCCTAAAAGTTTGTTTTATTTGGTGTGTACTTTTTTATAATTATACTTTATTAACTTTTCAAGAAAAGAGCACAACACAAACCAGCACAGCAGACATCTAAGAGTAAAAGGTGCACACACAATATAGGTTACAATAGCATGTTGGGATGTTTTCTCACAACAGTTACTAAATACTTAGAAATATAAAATGTGAGCCTCCTTTACAAAGTATATCAGATAATTCTGGAGGAAGGTGATCCAGATAAGGCTGCCACGTCTTGTTGAAAATGTCGGAGTTACCCTTTAACAGAGCACTGAGGCGTTCCATTGGAAAAACTTTTTAAAGTCTCTCTCTACCACTGTGTAACGGATGGAGGTTGCACTTGTATCCATTGTAGGTGTGTACTTTTTTACTAATTTATTTTTGTTTATATTTTCAAATGCATACAAAACAAAAGTGGATCACATGTTTGCAGTGGATCACATGTCACTTTTGTAGCTGTATTTATTTAATGTGAACGTCATTTCTGAATGTCCTTTTTGCTGCCGCAGATAAGTGAATTTCCCCATCGTAGGATAAATAAAGTTATCTAATCTAATCTAATCTAAAAATAGCGCCCATTCTTTTGGCCATGTGTGTCCCTTTGTAGCAGATCCTTTATTGTGGTGGCAGCATCCATGCATGGCTGAATGTGGAGGAGTGTCTGCTTGTGGACAACAGTGGGAGAGGAATCCAGAAAAGCAGAAGTTGTGCATACGACTGCTGTTTGAACGCGTTTTATCTTACAAACGCCAGCTTGACGTGCCGTCTTCCTGAAACTGTGTTCATCTATGAGCACGGGCCTTTCCATCTTTTATTTATCGTTTTCATTCCAATAACGGCCGCAGCAGCCAAACGCAAGCACGGCGAAGCCTTGTAAAGTTGTACACAAGCAGACATGTTGATAACAAGGTTTCAGCAGAGGTTCAGTTTGGTTCTTGTTCCATTTAGTCTTTCCAATCAAATATTTAAGATATTCTTCTCTTTTCAGTTTAAAAATGCCCTTTTTCAGGTTGACCCCGATAACCGGGATCGGGAAGATTTTTGAGGCTGTAACATCATCTGAAGCTGTTACACCACACGTTGATAAAAACACCGACACTGAGGCACGGAGACTCTTTTAAGGTTCATTATTCAGGTTACTGTAGGCCATAACCAACGCTGTGCATCTTGCCCAGAAACTCCTATATCTCTCCCACCAAGAGAGCGCTCCCCCTACCTTTTTACTCCCTCGCTCCTGCACCAGCCCTCCTATTTCCTTATTCGGCCCATGGCTGAACGCTATTGGTCCAAACTTCCCAATGACAGGCTGAGCGACAGACCTGAGGGCCAACCAGCATCTCTGCTTGATGCATTCAACTCTGGAACTTAGAACGCAACCAAACAGCCACCAAGTCCAACTCAGTCCACTACAACACTTATGATGGAAAAAAATGAAATGTATTCAAGTCGATTTGATTTGTATAGCCCAATGTTAAAACAATAGTCGTCCAATCCAATCCACTTTTTTATAGAGCACATTTCCCAAACCAACAGGGCCGAACAGAGTCTAAAATGAGATAAAAACACGCTGTGTTACAAACCAGAGAATAAAAATGGCTTTTAAGACACTTAACACACTTCCCAGAGGGCGCTGTTCTGACATGAGGAGGCAGAGCGTTCCACAGCTGACGGCCGACAACAGAGAACGATCGCTCTGTCTCCTCATGGGCTCCACGAGCTGGAGCTGAACCTCTGACCTCAGAGGACGAGCTGGTTTATAAATCTGAACAAAGTCAGAGATGTATTTTGGGGCCAGTCCATGTAGAGCTTTAAAAACAAACATTTTTTAAATTAATCCTAACAGGACGCCAGTGCAAAGACGCAAGAATGGGGGTGATGTGCTCATATTTTTTGGTTCCTGTTCAAAGTCGTGCGGCGGAGTTCTGGACTAACTACAACAGGGAAAGTGGCTTGTGGGAAATCCCATCATGAAGTGCGTTGCAGTAGTCCAGCACGACCTGCTCGTAAAAATTAAAAGGTTGAAAGGGTTTAACTTTAGATAAAAGCCACAAATGACAAAAACTTGATTTTAAAACGCCATTTATCTGTTTGTCAAATTAAAAAATGACTGTCCACAATGACGCCAAGGTTGGTGGCTGTGGGCCTCACGTAATGCTGAATGGGCTCCAAGTCAAGATTGACCCTGGCTCCAAATATCATGACCTCTGTTAAGTTAAGTTTAAAAAGGCAATGCGCTTCATACCGGTAATTGTTTAATAAACATGAAATCAGCTGGTTTTCTTCTATTAGCTAAAAAAAAAATCTTCCTTTATTTTAAAAATCTGTTGTCCATCAGTCTTCTTAAAGATGAAGTCCACATCAGTCCCATCACTCTTGCAATTCTCTATTTAAATTTTCAACAGTTCCTCTAATTGGGATTTTACAGAAAGCACCAGCTTCAGTTTAAAGGATCTCACAGTCAATGCATGAATCTGTGTTTTTAAAAACCTTCTGTCATCAGATTTTCCCGCTGATTAATTTCTCTCCTATATTAAAGACAGACGGCGCTTCATCTTCATAAACTGCCTTTGAAAATATGCATGTAGAGAAGTCAGATTTCATCCCCTCCGCCAAGCAAATTCAGCCTCGTGTTTATGCGTGGAACGTTCCCCACACATCCATCAGCGAGCACATGCAGATGTTGGTTCAGGTATTGTGGCAGAAGAAAGTAGAGGAGAATTCAGGGCGGATTTAGTGGATTCACGAACACGTGCAGACTCAAAAATGTCCACGGCGGCTTTCATATCGTTAAACACCATCTGTCTTCTCAGAAGCACCTCAGAGTCAAAACCATCTGTGAGACGAAACAAAAAAGGCAAAAATATAACCGATTCTAGACACCAGTTTGATTTGATCTAACCGGTTTTTTAAGAAGAAGAACACTTTTCATTCAACTTTCATTGCTGAAGCCCATTTTATGATGTGCGGAAACAAATTCAATCGGATTTTTGTGATAGACGCAATAAACTTTATTTGTAAAGGACCTTTCAAGATAGAAATCACAAAGTGCTTCACAGTAAAACACAGAATATAAAAGAATTAAGAAAAAGTAATTTTAATAAATATATAGGTGTTTAGCTGCTTTTTTGGTCAGAAAATGCTGATTCCATAAAAAAGGTGACAAAAGTATATGATTTTTTAAAACGAGTCCTCAGCTGCACGTCAGGCATCATCACTGATAGAACTTTTTTTTGACAGTTAATATGAGAGCCACAGATGGATACCGGCAGTTTCTCTGTCTCTGTATTCCAAATTCAAACTCTCCTTCCAGTGACGGCATTCAGCAACTGAAGGACGCGTTCGCGTTTAGTCAACACTCAAAAGAAGGAAATTCAACGATACAAAATTTTTAGCATTTAAAGAAACATTTTGTCAGTTCAGAAACATGTGTGTGTGTGGTGAAAAGGAAAAAACACAACTGAGGGAGGCTGTCACCAGGAAAACTTTTGATAAATGAACAAAATTAAAAAGAACAAATGTATCACTTCTATTTTACTACAACAGTTTAAAATAAAAGTCTGCAAGACATAATAATGCTGCCTCATGCTGTATGTCAGGGAAACACACCATTATCTAACTTTCTGGTTGCACTGGCCAATACTATTATAGACGACGATTAAAGCCTCACGCTAGGTTTACACCGGGCGTCAGCCCACAGTGTTCAAATCTTGCTCAAAGCTTTCTCTTTCACAGCTCTACTCCGATATTTGAAGGACTTGGTATCATAGAATTCAGGCCAGGACGATGATCTGTCCACCATGATTCATTTTCAAACAGTTGACACTTCTGTGAACTAATGTAAACGCGTTTACATTGACTTTTTTTGGAGGTGGTTGCTAAAACGGTGGAAGCGTTTTCCAGACCCGTGGAGGGTCAAAGACAGGAAAGACGTACAGGTGATGCTGTCGTACGTTTTCTTTAAGCGATATTCTAGTTAGTGTAGCAAGCTGCTCGCGGGGGGGGGGATGGCACGTGATACGTAAGTGCACGTAGGATGTTCCCACAAACTCCACTGATTTCCTTTTTTCTGATGGTCAGGCTGCAGCGAGGAGCGCCCACGTATCACATCAACAGCACTAAGGCGCATCTTGGTGCAGCCTGCAGGATTTGGGGGTGTTAAAAGGAAAAATCTGTACACAACTCCTGCATCTCACCGACTTGACCCTCAGAACAATGTGGGTAGAATGTGTTTGGGCTCTTTTGAAACCGCCGACATGTTACCACGTTGGCTGTAGTACTGAAAAGCCTCTCTGAAGGTGAACTACTGTCAGGTATGTAGGAATACTTCCTTGCATGCTTTGGTAATGTGAGAATGTGATTTGGTGGAGTCTCCAGCGGCCCAAGAGGTCTTCCTCAACGTCTTTCAGGGAAGTCTTTTTTTTTCTTTTTTTTAACTTGTCCTGTCCAACAGCTGGGCAGGCAGATGAGAACTGAGGGCCTCTTGTGTTGGACATATTTTACTTTAACAACAGGGGTTATTAATCTTCAGACAAACCAAAGGTATGTCTGAATAAACCCCTTTTGCAATTGAGGCCAAACTTTATTAATTTCAAACATGTTTGAAAATCTTTGGTGTTGGACCGGACGGAAAAGGAAAGAGGGGAAGAAGAGGGAGGGACGTTAGAGAGGGGGAGGTAGGAGGGTGATAATAGGAGGGGAAGGGGGGTAAGACCATGAAGCAGCATAGAGCAGCAAGTTTACTGGTTGTTCATCATTACGGTAAGGTTCAAATGTAGTACAAAAAGGGCGGGGCCTGTCTACACACACACTCAAATGTTATCAACACACCTGCTAGCTGCAAAAATGTCCACATGTCAACATGCACACAAAACAGATAGTGTTCACGAACGCATACCTATGCCTTTAAACCAACTAGTGTGAAATATTTCGTTCATTCAATCATGCAAACTATTAGTGCAAAGGTGAGCTAACACCTGTGCTCAGGTGAGTGTTTTTCTAAAATGGACGGTGGAATGTGAAAAGAAGGAAGGAGAGCGCCCAGCCATCCCCACACCAAGACCCCCACCGCAGCAGCAGCGGGAGCCGGAACTCCCCAACGCCACACGGCAGCAGGCAGGGAACAACCACCCCCCGGGCGATCCAATCCGCCACCCAGGCCAGGGCCAGCAGGACCGCCGCGAGGCCCCTAAAGCCAGAGAGCAGGGAGGCACGGAGGGAAAGAGAGCGCCGCCCCAGACAACCAGGAGAGCAGCCCCCCCGCCGCGCCGGGAGAGCCCAACGCAGGGCCCCACCCGAGAGGGGCGCCCACACCCATCACCACCCAGGAGTTCTGGGAATCCCCTCACCCCAACCCCAGGTACGAGCCAGGACCCCCCAAGGGAGACCCGCTCCGCACTCCAGGCAGCCACCCACCCGGCCCACGGTTGGTCAAGGGAGGAGCAAGGCAGGGGCCAGCCGCCCCTGCCTAGGAGGGGAGCACCCCGGGGAAAAAAGGGGGCCCAACAGGGGTGTTGTAAACTTGGCCTGACCAGGCTCGGCCACAGTTGGAAATTTGGCGGGGCTCAGCGCTCAGGGGCAAGGACCAGAACCCACCCCCCAGGGACACGGACACCACTGGCTCAGGTGTAATGTGAACAGCCCCCCCCCCCCCCCCCCCCCCTACCCCCCACCAGGGAAGGGGTACGGGACAGGTGGTCCTAGGTCCCACCTTCCTTGCAAAATGTGTGTGCATGTATGTGTGTTTGTCAGGTTAGTCTTTTGCAATACGCTACACAACGATTATAAATGATTAATTTATAGCTGTAATGCTTCTTAAAATCACATCATTTCACTTTTGGAAATGTACAATAATAAACAGAATTATAAATATCTATAGTTAACATGCAAAGATTGAATTTCATCACCTTTCAAAAATATAACTTTAAATATTCCTTTGTATAAAATAATATCAAAGTTTAAAAACAAAACTGATATAAGCATAAACTTGAAAAACTTAAGTTTTCAAAAATTATTAAAAACATTTTTTTTCCACAAAATCAGTTTTAGTTTGTCATGAATTCATGTTTTCCAAACTATAAAACAGGCTCTTTTTTTAAATGTTAAGAAAAATCTGTCCTAAAAATCTTCGCTTTTAATCTTTTCCAATTGAATAGATTTTTTTATGATCAATATTTTGGAATAACTACATTTAAAATAATCTTTGGAAGGGAGCAGCCATGTTAACTTTTTATTACAAACAGGCAGAAGTCCACACAAGCTTCATTAAGTAGGTTTTGTGTGGGAAGAAGTAACGAGCAGCTAGTGTGCTGCAGTGAATTAGAAAGTGGATTAGCAGATTTGTTATGGTGGACACAAATATTCTCTGGGGCCCTGCTGGGCACACGACTCTGCTCGTTATAGAGAACACACAAATTCCCTTGTTTAATTTAGCAAGAATGCAAATGGAAAATATCGATTTTTCAGGCAAAGAGGGCTTAAAAAAATAAATCAAGGCTCCTTCTAGCTGTTTACTTTCAGGAAATCTGTTTTTTTATTTGTTGGTTTGATATTCTTTTGTGGCTCTAGCAGGGTTTGCTTTTTTTAATTACACTAAAATGAAAAACATTTTAAAAATGTAAAAACTGACTTGATTTTTGTGTCAGTTTCTTTAGAAGGAGCAGGATTTCTTTAGATAAATAAGTGTTTTTCCCTAAAGTTTACTGTTAGTATGTTGCCAGATCGATTTGCCCGTTTCCAGCCCAAAAGTCTTCAAAAAAAAAAAAACAGACCCCACAGAAATAAAACACACAAAAAGTGGTTAAGGAACACAAGTCAAATTTTGAGGCATCTTTTAGTGATATTTAGTCGAAAACATAAAATAAACTTCTATTGAACTTTATTAGCAACCACTGAAAAACAAAAGTGAGCTCACTAGCGCTGCTCCTTTTTAATCCTCAAACATAAAGAAAAATAAAAATAAAAATCAGAAGATGTGAGGAAGACCTTGGTGCTGCCTCACCTCAGCCTGAACCTGAACAGGAAATGAACAAAATACTGACATTTTTAAGAAAATAAAAATTAAATTAAATAAAATAAATCAACCGTAAACCTGGCCAAATTATGCCCACCCCCCAAAGCAATTTAACAACCAAATCCTGATTCGCAAAGACCTGAATGAAGAAATAATCAGAAATGCAAATGTAACCTTAAAATTATTTATATGTCCACCATCGTGACAAAGAAGGCAACAAGAACATTTAAAAAAAACACCATTTTAATCTAAATGGGTCTTAACAACCCAAGGTCATATTTAAGCTAACTCTCTGAAATAATTTCAATTAAATACATTTCAATTTCAATGAAATGAATCGCACTTGAAGAGGTTAAATTGTGATTTTCAAGGTGCATCAGATAACTGCGACTCAGACTAGTTAACCCTTTCCTGTCGTCACAGGAAACCTCCAAACTGACTGGAAAACGAGCTCATGGTCTCTGCAAATGTTAACATGTCAGACAGAAAACTGTGGGTTTTAACTGAGCAGCGGCTGAGATGCCACTGACTGAATGTGGAAGCTGGAGCAGATTATTAAACCGTTAGTTAATGTGATATAGTTAATGTGCAGAAAGCACGGAAGTGAATGAAACTCGGCGGCTGCATGGAGGCGGAGCTGGCAGTCTGTGATAAACAGCTGTGAAATCAAAACAGCTTCCTGACACGGCGGAGCCGCTGGAGGAGAACGTTGTTGTCATTCCGAGGAGCCGTGACTAATTCTAATATTTACTCCCACTTTGCATCGCAGGGTCGAAAAGTCCTGCAGGTCGGGCAAACAGCAACAGCGCGTGGATTTTTCTTTCTGCAGTCGATGGTTTGCAGAGTCAGAGTCTTCTATAGCTCTGGGACATCACTTAGAATTCCATGTGATCGTTCTCTCTTAGCAGCCCAAAGTCTTCATAAATTGTGAGACTGTGCGGGTCACTTAAAACAGAGTATAATCAGAAAGCTCAGAGCTTCACCGGGACTACAGCTCTTTTCTTCGCTGTCCTTGATGGAACACTTTGATGTGAAGAAAACCTTCATTTAACATAAAACAAGATGTGTGCTTCAAGTCTAGGCTCAGGTATAAATATTCCTGAATAAGTTCTGATTTTGGAGCATAAAGTACAAAAAAACCTAAAAATGTCATTTCTATTGTGAGTTTTTTGAAAGCCTAATTGAGGAGAAATGATTTTTTTCCCCCCGTTAACAGCTCTGCCATTATCACTCTTGGAAATTTCCAAACGTTTTGCACTTCAAACCTCCATATTTTTTTTGACAGCAGTTATGCTAAACTTAGATTTATTTCCTATCCAAACTTCATGGCGAGTGCTCGGGAATCACATGCGGTTCGGCTCTGCCACATCCATCAGCAGCCTAATAACCAATATGCTGCAGATAAGCAGTCTCCAAAAAGACTGACCCAGTTTGATCTCATCAACCCTTCTGTCAGCCCCCAGACAGCCCGTCTCCCACCACATGACAACCATAATAACCGTCTCTGGATGGCCGCGTCTCTGATGGTTTTAGAGGCCGTGCTTACGTAACACTTTTTCTGCATTTTGACGCTAAAACCTGCAGCTGGTGGAGGAAATGGAGGATTGCAGATCTGCAGCTTCAGGAAATCTATTATTACTAACGCAAGACTAAAACAGAACTTTACCCTGGTTTACCCGGAATCTTTTTGGAAACATTCACACTTGTAGCAAAATAGATGATATCACAGCGGGATAGACTGTCAAAATTACAATAGACGGGGCCAAATTTCTCTTCTAGGGCTTAATTTGTCTTTTCTTTCCAAAATCCACTAACAAAACCAAACCACACATGTCCTATCCAAAGGAATCCATTAGGAAGTTATTATGGGATGGCCACAATTTGGCGATTTTCATAATATGGGAAAAGAAAACTTTTCCTTTGAGCGATCTTCATGAAATTCCACACGCGTATAACCAGGTTTTGAAAAATGACTGATGAATAATCTGCTCCGTCTCCAAACGCAGCTGAAGGTTTGTTGACCTTCGACCTCACGAAAAGGGCCGCTATCCCAAAAAAAAAAAATATATATTTATAAAAATCAGCAAGATCACAACGTCGCTTGTGGCTTAAATTTTTGTTTGTGTTGGTTTGAAATTCTGTCACAACTATTGAAGCAGATTATTGGTTTTGTTTTGTTTGTTCTCCTTAAATTTTCGTGGAGTTCCCAGACGCGTCGACCGGAGCATCAGAGCCAACTGTAAATGTTTGCATCATCATCAGTTACTGCCCAACCTGAACTAGCTGTGCTTTCCCACTGAGAGTAATGACAGACAGAGCGAGCAGAGCCTGTCATTGGAAGCATGAAATCCCTTTAACCACATCCTCCGTCGCTGGGCAGCCAGTGAGGGGGGGAACACAGCATGGGGGGGGCTCTAGACTCACAAGTTGAGATCCAGGACCACCAATGCTTCACAGAGAATCTGCTTGAAAGTCTGTGCAGCAAAATAGCCGACACTTTCTGCCATCTTCGGGCAACACCGTAGCATCAATCTTCCTTAAAGTTGGCAGCACTAAGTGCTATCGGCACTAATAAAGTTAAAACATGATCTGCTTTTAGCTCATCTTAGAGTTCAGTGCTTGGTTTATCGCACTTCCTCTGCACAGCTCCGGTATGTTATGCTTTGTACTGCATAAAGGTAATGAAGGGGAATTTCACCCGTCACCTCACAGGACCATGATGCATTATAGCTGTGCCTTGCTGCTTCTTCACCTCAGACACCTGACGCTTTCCGCTGCGCCAGGTTCTCTCCTTTCACCGTAAAGGCACAGTGGTCAACTAAAGTGCTCTCCAAACACAAACAGTAAATACAGAATTAGGGAAACAGAAACAATAAACTGTCACTCAGTGTTAACAAAACTAAATTCACGATTTTTGGAAATCGCCACATTCTTGCAGGTTTAGAAATATGTTCTGGAAAGAGTGTCTGAAATCAAGTTCCTTGGAATAATTATGGACGACAAAATCAGCAGGAAACCACAAATAAAGCAGGTCAGAGCTAAAACTGCTAAAAGCATAGCAGTGTTAGGAAAAACGCGCCATACTCTCACTCACAAAGCACCTTTACTAATATACTCATCCATAAAACTAATATAGTTACAGTACAGTGTAGAAGTTTGGGGAAATACTTATATTATAATATATTCTTTTAGGGTGGCAGTTTAGCTCAGGTGGTAGAGCAGGTCGTCCAACAACCAAAGAGTTAGCGGATCAATCCCCGCCCTCTCCAGCCAGCCGTCACCCCCCGAACACGGCCAGCCTGCAGCTCACTGCTCCCCCCAGGGGACTGGCAAAATGCGGAGAACAATTTACCCAATTGTACCGTGAATGTTTTGTACCTATCTGTAAATAGTAATAAGCATATTGGTTATGCACATCATCAGGTTTTGTAAAAAGGGGTGGGAGCAGACAAGATTTCTCTTCAACCCACTCCTTTTCAAGCACACTGTATTGTTTTAGGTCTTTTTTAAACCATTGTGTGGATTTTTCATTTGTGTTTGAACTAAACTGAACTGAAACATCTCCTTTGCATGTTTACATATTTTTATGTAACCCCTCGTTTAGACATTTTTAGTAATAAGTGCATATGGAGAGCCACCTTAAGAAGGTAGAAGCATATTTGGCTACAAAATGTGCTTTTATTGTGAAATTATTTTATTTTCCTAAATGACACAAAGACATTGTTATTATACGGTCTGAATTTGGATTAATTTTCTCCTCACATGAATAAATTACACACATTATACATGAGACAACCTCCACTGCTAATTATGTCCATGTTTAAAAAGACAATTTGCAAGATAATAATATTTGAGAAATTAGCATGGATATGTGGGAATGTGCTTCGCTCTTCTCTGACAATGCTCTGTTCCTCGCCTTTTGTTGCTGGTTGGCTGAGTCTTTTTAAAGAGGGACTGATGGGAAAACAAAAAAAAAATCTTATTAAGACATTGCTTGGGAGTCATGTTGTTGCCCTGTGCCAGTGTGTTTTTTCCTTTCTGATCTGATTGAAAGGGAAAGGCTTCTGTGCTCTAAATGAAAGTGATTACCATCCGCTGACAAAACACCATGTCAGAGGCTTTCAGTTGTTGCTTCTAATTAGTCGATTCTGTGCATAACAATAAATGAGATAATGACACGCCTACTATGACTGGAGGGATTATAAAGATCCTTTTAGAATCTCAGAAAAACAAAACGTTGCTGTTATTTTACGGTACCCTCATGTCGGCCTTGGTAACGCCAACACTTAAGTGACTACCTCTAATGAAAGATCTATGTAGACGTCATGATGATGAAGCTCTTTTTGGCTCAAATAAAATAAAAAATACTGCGTAGTTTTCTATGACATAGTTTCTGCAGAGTGGCAACCCCGCCCCCTTTCCTTTCCCCGTCGCTGAAAGCACAGAGCAGAGAGCTAGTGGCCCCGCCCAGCGTTTTTTTCTAGGTCGCAAATACGATCTTTTTCAAACAGCATTGTTTTGTCTGCTCCTGATTTACAATCATTTGAATCAAACAATCCTGATGTTTAAGCTTAATTTTCTTTATTTATGTCCTCCACCATTTGAAAAATGGGACAAAAACGACAAAAAAACAACTGTTTTCTTTATTATGTTCTTTAAACCACAGGGCAGGATGTGCGTTGGATCTTTCATATCTGGTCTGTATTGTGGTAACAGAATTTCTGGGGGTGTTTGCTGATGCAGCTGCAGCCTATAAATAGGGCCGGTCCAGGCAGGCAGCAGTATGGAGAGCTCTGAGTAACCCCTGAGACCCGGTCCTAATCTAACCCAATGATGGGAGGCATCATTAAAGTGGAGGTTCAGCCGCATGGCCAAAAGGATGCAGGGTTCCCTCCAAGACAGCTTGGCACTGTGACATCTCAGGAGAGGCATGCCATCCAATTTTGATCCTCTTTTAAAAACATCCCATTGTTGGCAGCCTCTCATATCTCCGTTAACCTGGTGGCCATTTCTCCAGTCAATATTTGGTGTCCGACACAACAACGGGAACTTTTTATTCCCTCTTTTGTTATTTGATGGAAGAGAAAGAACAGATTATTTCATCTCTGCTGATCATCTGTGTGTTTAGTTTACTGGTCTGAAGAATTCAAGTCTGCAGAATCAAGATATTTCAGGATAAGGATTAGAGGAAAGCAGATGCTTCGCCAGGCGTTGCTTTCGAAAGATGAAAACTGGAAACAAACATTACTCATATGTGTGTAAAACAAGGATGACTGTTGCAGAGCTTACTAGAAGTTGACAAGCAAGCCAGAATGAAAGAAAATGTCTTTGTTCTGCAAAAAGAAAATCAAATGTTCCTGTTTTGTGCAGATTTTTCTGATTTATTTCAGGGGGGTTTCCGGGTCAGTGTTCATTAAGAGGTGAAGTGATTACAGAGCGATTGATATGGACAGGGTGTCATGGAAAAGAAGGCCAAAATATTGCCTGTGGGCCTGGGGGTATCCAAAAGAAAATGTGATATCTGCAGCATCCAGAAGATCTTTCAGGGGAATAAAAGATGCACTCTTAATGCTGGGATTAGCTCGACTGTAAAAAAATAAATAAAATAAAATAAAAAAGCAGACTACTGGAAAAAGATGATCTGCTGAACAGCCCTGCAGCCCAGAGCAGAGTTCAGAACACATTTGCATCAACTTACGAGTCTTTTAATGCTAAAGTGAAGCTCAATGCATTTAAAAAGACGCTAAGAGAGCTATATTGTATGGTAACTGCAAATCACTCTTTCCATTTATGTAAGCTCCGTCAAACGCCGATTTATTTCATGGCTTGAAAAGTGGGCTGCTCTAATTATTTTTGAACTTCTGCAGAATTGTTGTACCCTTCAGCTCAACAACTCTCTTTACATTTCTTAGGAAAATAGCATTTCAGTTTAAATTTAACGTCTGCAAAATTCTCTTTTTATTCATAAATCTTATATTGGGTTTTTTCAATCTATATATTCCATAAAGAGTTTGTAGTAAACCGGTTATGTCTTCAGACATTCAGTTTCTCAGGTTAGGATGGACTTTCCTTAGAAGAAGAGTTTTTTTCAGCTGTGAATTTATCTTATGGATAAAGTTTACAGATATTAGTTTTTATCTCTTTCTCCTGTTCAAATGTCTGTGTTTAGCTGCAAAGTTTCTGTTTTCATTAAAAATTTCAACAGTTTAACTTTTAATTGTAAATGTCAGTGATTGATTGGTTGGTTGGTTGATTTAGTTAATTTAAGCATTAATTGTGGACAACACAAGGAAAATAATCACAGATTGATGGAAGGGGCTGTTCTTCACTTTGTGATGTCACAATGTGAGAACCCGCTCGTTTTCGTGGATTGGGAGGGGGTGGCGCTCAGAGAGCAGCTGTTTAAAGGAATGCTCAGAAATGCATGAATGGATCAAAAAAACACTTTGGGGTTGTTTTTTTCTGAAGAATGAACATTATATAAAATAGTTAAAAGTTGATTTTGTATGATATACTGTGGGTCCTTTTAATGGTAACATCGAAATAAAAAACACACCAGCTTTTTTTTGTATTGCTGTCAAAGGAAACGTCTCTTAAAAAGGGCTTTCAGATCCTCAGACATCACTTCCATCTTTCAAATGTGGGATAAACTCATAATGACAGTAATTTTCTGGCTGTTGATGAATGTTTAATTGTAAATTGACATCAGGGATTCTGCTGTAAGAACCCCCAAAAACTGGATTAACGTTTGAATGAGTCCATATTTTGTTGTTTTAAATGTAATACTGTTAACAACCCAGACATCTTTGTGGAAGATGGTAAAAATAAAAAGATTTGTATTCTATAATTATTAATTACAAAAGAAAATGAGGTGACAGAAAAGTTCTAAGATTTACATCCTGTAATTAAAAAATCAAATAAACTTAAATCTACTGCCAAGCTCTGGGAACTAAAGATTTAAATATTTATCAACCAAAACTTCTTATAGGAATGTTCAAGGAAAGTAAAAATTTGATTTAGGTTCACATTAAAGAAATGAGTGTATACAGAAAGCTTTACAAGATTATACAATAAAGCCTTAGCAACAAATGTAATTCAAAACAAGATTACTGACATTGTTGCAGGCTTGTGAAATGATCAATTTACATCTTTTTTTTATGAATTATTCTAGAACTGGAGTTAACACACAAAAACGTTTAAACGTGGGTTTTTGGCAGTCAGCATGCTCACAAACCCTCCTTTATGAATTATTACCAAGCATAGTAATGTGATGGGAAAACCAAGTACGTTAATCATGTGGTAGTACTCTGTACATAAATCAGAAGTACATTTCATGTCACCTTATGCTGCTTAGAAATGATTTTAAGTGAAATATGAAAACATTACACATTTTCTTGAAGTAGGGAGGAGCTGAGTTTTATAAATAATGTCTTAAAAGCTGCACAGTTAATTAGGTTTGATGCATAAACGATCAAACTTAATTGTGAACATTACATAAAGCTCAAAGGTTTCATGTTAGCACATGTGTGATGCCACAAGAGCTTACTTTAAACATGAATTTCTGCGAAACTGTACAGTTTTTTTATGCATTTGAGGACAAATAAAAAACAAAAATGTCACCTCATCTAATGTTATAGTAATTCAGTCAGCACTGAAAGTTCTGAATCCACTTCTGCAGCTGGAGACACGGCTGTGCCATGACCTTCTCAGTTTGACCCAGTACAAACCTGTACATGAAGAAAAAGAAGAGCAGAGCTGCTGACCTGTTCCCAGGTCTGATACGTGGACAACACCTGAGTCAAGATTAAGATCCCAGAACTGATCTCTTGTGCCTCGTTTCCACTGGGTGGTCCGGTCCGGTCCGGTCCTGTCTGATATTTTAAGCGGTTCAATTATAAAATGGACCCATTAGCCGGACCACACCGTACCATATTTGGGCCTCTGTTGGTTGTAGGTCCATAGAAAAATGGAACGGACCGGTTAGGGCGGAGCTACTGCTGAAACCTGCTAATTGGCTGAAGGTCATGATGACAAAGAATGAGCTGATGGACGACGTCCATTGTTTTTGTTGTTAGCTTCACCCCGCACGCCCCATGATGGTCCTTCTTTGAGTTGACCTGAATTGCCTAAACCATTCGAAACCGGACCGTACTGGACCGGACCATACCGCTCAGTGGAAACGAGGGATTAGTGCCGTACTTAAGAACTGAGAAAACTGCTTTGAGAAGAAGTAAAACGTGCTAAAAATAATAGATCGACTCCAGCTAACTGCTTTTTTTCAACCTAGTACTTTGATGGAATCATCCGGAATAAATGAGAATTCATTGACATTTTCTTGAGTACGGAAATGTTGTCTTGATATAATGACATAATTACTTGGTTATCTCTGTAATAATAAAGCGTGGTCACTCAGGTTGCGTAGGGTGCATGTCTTTGTTATCATATGTAGTAATGCAGTACAAAAGGGCAGCCTTTAGCGGTGACATCATGCTGTGTGAATGGTACTTACCTGCTGGGACCTGAGGTGATGTCCACAGAAACCAGGGCTGTAATTGCAGTGGTGGCTTAAAGCTGGCTGGTCTGAAGGAAGAATTTTCAAACAAAGCTTTGCTTTTAGCGGCTGACATTTACCTGCTGCTTTTGCCTGCTCTGTCAGTCAAAGGGGGTTTTCACTTGGACGTCTGAACTCTATACCAGAATAGGGTTTTACAGCACAAACTTCACAAACAACACAGACAAAACTTTCCATCTTCTATTCCTGATGCTTTTTGTCCTTTTTTAAAGTTGCCAAAGTTCAGAAGCTCAGAAGTGGGGACAGGATAATTGAAAAAGCACAAAAGAAACAGAAATGTTGTCATTTTAGGAGTTCAGTTCAACCTTCACTTGGTTAAATATACATCGACAAAGCCAATCTACCTAGATGGAACCAAAGTAACTAAAGTACAGAGTATCACAGATGTTCTGTGTTACAAATAGAACCAAAAAATAAAAAATGTAAACATGCTTTACTGCATTGGACTGCAAAAAATTCTGCCTCACACTCAAAGGCCTGATTATTATGATCAGTCATGTTGCTATGGTTACAGTTGGATGGAATGGCAGCAACTACGATCTTTGAGACAAACGTAGAAGAACTGAGGGTCAGTTTGTGTTGCCTTTTCTGTGCAGACTTCGCTTCCTTTTTTCTGAAACCTTTGTTCAGCATTTGGTGTTAAAAGTATCTGAATGTGTTTGTTTCATTTTCAGAGTGTCTAAAACATGACCAGTGACAAAAACCTGGTGAGCCCACCGAACAACAAAAGTGTTAGGGAGCACAGCAGAGCTGAGAAACACTGCGATTAAAGAAGCACGAGGTTCAGACAGATTCACTCCCATCTTCCCCTTTGTACTTCCTGGACCTGAGAAAATCACATGATTTGGCTGCAAAAAGTATTTTTCAGTGGCAGAGAAAAGCAACACATTACAGATCATGAAGGTAACATCTAAAGCTTTAGTCCCAACTGCCCTTAGGGGTGGATACAGCCCATCTGTGGGTGAAAAATGGTCAAACCTGTACAGGTCTGACCTATACCTCCTTAAATCTGCCACTCCTGCGCCCTGACTGTTAGAAATGAGAAATATTTGACAATTAGTGTGTAGTTTGCGTGGACACACGGTCAGTTAAGAGCCAGTAGTCGCACCTTACTAGCAAGTGTGGCATGAGGACACTATATGCCAGCATCACCTGTACATCATAAGTGCATGTAACTTCCATTATCCTTACAAATACTTCACAATATGATGTACGACAATGGTATGTTCCACTTTCATGACATCCCCTAAACATGAGACTCAGGGGAACTACGTGAAACTCCTGGGTTCCCCTTAAGATGCAGCCGCCCTTCTATACAACCCTCGACAGACCCGTACCACCCAAAAACCCACAGAAGCTGTGCGTGTGACCCAGGCTTTACATATGCGTCAATAATCTGCATTCTGAAGGAGATAAAGGAAGCAGTAGAGAACTCTTCCAGTTTGATCTCGACAGCCTCTTGGTTCGTATCATCAGGATCTCTCCACACGAAGAGAAAGTTTAGATGCACCAAACTCAGAAGGGAGGAGCCAAAAGTTGTCTGCCTTCCTCAGAGGTGGGAGGTTATTTGAGTTAGGCCAGATTCAAGAGGAATAATTGCTTGTTTGTGTGAAAATAGTTTCACTTTGTCTCCTCTGTGTGTCTAAAACAGACAAATCCTGAAATGGCGTGACATTGTTTACCTGCTGGAGGGATTGGATTGGATCAGAATGACAGCGTCTTCACAAGCAAATGGAGGAAAGATCCTCAGACTCAGCAACAATTTTCTTCTTCAAAGCAGTATTAGTGACTCCATTAAAATGCTGTCATTCCCTTTCCTTTATGGCTGCCGGTTGCTTCTGAAGAGAGGAGAAATCACAGCCATTCAAATTCTGAGGGATTCTAATCCTGCTGTGACTATTAAACAGGAAAGATCTACTCCGTGGCTTACCCTGCCTCCAAAAAAAAACAACAAATAAGAGAGACCGGTGTTTTGAGCCTCCTAACCGAAAGCCTCTGCAGTATCTCAGGCATGTCATTCGACGAGCAAAGGAATAGACTCCTGTCACACACAGAAGGCTGCGCCACGTCAGTCCTCGTTAGGATTAAACTGCGAGCATGAGCACAGACCTGCAGGCACCTGAGCGACCGACTCTGCGATGTTATCATGTCAGCAGCTTTTAAATCCTTCATTCCACCCATTATTAGGAATGACTTTATCACAGATCAATAAGGTAATTGCCTGCAGAAGTGCAGACGACACTTCAGGCAATTACTGCACTTGTGTAGGTATACAACAAAGGTTGGACTCGGGATTCAAAAGACTGTTTGATCCACGATTAGGGGAATCACCTTGATTTTCTTTTTGCTTTGCAGGTGACAGATGGAGGTACCATCAAGCAGAAAATATTCACGTATGATGCAATGTTTAATACCAACTACTCACATATGGAGGACTACCGCAAACGTGAAGACTTGGTGTACCAGTCAACCGTCCGGTAAGCTAAAATCAATTTCAATCAATGCTCTCTCAAAAAGACATGTATGGGAAGGGTTGTTTATTTATTTATTTTTTTTGAGACAATTTTCTTTTATATAAAAACAAACCAGATATTCATGTATGAACCAATGAACTGTAGTTCAGAGCCTTCACTCCTCTGGTGCTGATCAGGCAAGACCACGATGATAGGATCAGGAATGGGTCGGAGTATTATTGCTGTAAGACAGAAGGATACGGAAAACTGAGTACTAACATGTGGCCTTATGCTTTTTCAAACCAGAGATGCACAGTTAGCAGGAAGCAATGGCCATACCATCGGTTAAGGCTTAGTCCCAGCCGTCCTAATGGAATTTTCATGTTTTCAACCACCTCAGAGCCTGTCCATGCGTGCAGCATTTGTGCGTGGTCAATAAGCGACTGGTGCGCTCACCTTACTGACGACTAGAGAGTAGCGTAAGGACACCGCATGAGAGCATCACCCATACATCGTAACCAACTTCATTTATCCTTATGAATACTTCACGATACATTTATCACACGTGCAACAATGGTACTTTCCATTATTATGATGTACCTTGCAGATACACTTGCTCTCCTGCCTACAACCCTTCACAGACCCGGGCAACCCAAAAACCCACAGCACCCGTTTGGTTGCATGTGACTAAGGCATAAGCTAAACACGCAGAGAATCTCTGATTTTTGTAGACATTTACTTGAACATAGTATGTAAACTGAGCTGCAGTTGGATGAGCATCATTAGACACTTATTGGCGTGATTATAGTGCATTCTGGGACCAAACAACATGGCTGGGAACCCAAATCTTTCTCTTTGCCATTTTTTCAACTCTACTTTATTCAACTGCACATGTTAGGATGTGAGGGTGCAGCAATACAGCGGATGTGCCCGGCATGAATTACACCTTCAATTGCTAACGAGAAAACGTCACAACGTCCATTTCTCTGGAATCATTCCACTTCTGTCATTTTCTTTTATGTTTTCTTCAAGCAATTTTTCTCTGTCTTTGTAATTTCATCTTATGCATTTGGCCCTTTTTTCTTTCTGTTTTCATATTTTCATGTGATGTGACTGCCCAGCTGAAGATGATTTATCTGGACAATCCCACTGTCCCTTTGGGAGAGTCGGCATCATCTCGATGGGATGGCATATTTTCTTAGACACATACAAACATGGGAAAATGAGTCCACACCGAAGCAGAAGAGACGAGCTTCCAGTCACTGAGTCACATAGGAGCCATCAGACGCCATACCTGTGCATGAATCGGAATCCGCCCGATGGCGTAGTCAACCCCACACAGATGCAGACAGCAGTCAAGAAAAAACATCTATAACTTGGAATATCAAATTAATTTAAGGCCAACAAGAAACAAAAAACATTTCTGTTGACTCAAAGAAGACTAAAAAGTCATACTGTTCTTCTTTATGTGCAGCAAATAAAACCCTTATTTTTAAATGCATGTTTTTGATAAGCATGTATCATGCTCCATTATATTTTTGTTATTTAACTGCAAGTCTCAAGGATATTCTTCTTTCGTTTGTGATCTGGCTTTGAATTATTTGTTGTTTTGTTAAAGGCATCGATTTTGATGCTGGAGCGCCTCGTTTTGTTCAAACAGATGATTATTTTTCAAATAAATGATTGTTTTTATCTTTCAAAATATAAATTAGTTTATGTAAACAAACCCCCCCCCCCAAAAAAAACCCCACACATTTTCAGATATGAAACTGCAGTTCTGAAGGATCACTAAATTTGAATCAAAAACTTGAGATTTGTTATAATTCTTTTATTGAAAGAACATTTATTTTGTATTAAATTGATTACAGTCATCAAGGACACATGCTATTTAGATTGATATGTGAGTTTTTTTTTATTTTATTTAACGCAGTAGATGCATAAGTGTTGGTGTATTTGCAGCCTAGCAAAAATGTTAAAGACGATGCATTTAGTATCAGTGAAATACTAGCCTGAAGCAACTGTTTTCCTTTTTACCTTATCTGCCCACAGAATCATCTTTTTCCCTTTTAAAAATGATCTTTCAATTACAAACTTCTTAAATACCAAAGTTCTTTTGTGGTCTAAATCTGCACAGAAAGCATCCTCCCCACAGAAACGGGAACATTTCAGCTTTCAGGGAGCTGCTTTGGACTGGAACCGCCAGTCTGCGGTAATGGACCGTTGGCATTACTGTCCCAGCATTTGTTGGAATATTTTGAACACTAAATGAAGAAATCCAATTCCCCCTGACAGGTTTACAGACTCTGATGCAGCCAAACAAAAGTTCCTGTTCAAGCTGCCTTCACTTAAGAAAAAAACAGGGTTTGTGTTGAACTCAATTTTCTTACATTGTTGAAGCTATTCTGATTTGTAGCTTATATAAGAAAATCTTCTTTCTCTTTCGGCTTTTCCCATCAGGGGTCGCCACAGCGAATCATCCTTTTCCACCTCACTCTATCATGGACATCTTCTACCCTAACATTAGCCAACTTCATGTCCTCTGTTAAGACATCCATGTATCTCCTCTTTGGCCGTCCTCTTGCCCTCCTGCCAGGCAGCTCCATCTCCAACATCCTTCTACCAATATATCCACTATCCCTCCTCAGAACATGTACAAACCATCTCAGTCTGGCTTCTCTGACTTTGTCGCTAACACAGGCAACATGAGCCGTCCCTCTGATGTACTCGTTCCTTATCCTGTCTAACCTGGTCACTCCTAAGGAGAACCTCAACATCTTCATCTCCGCTACCTCCATCTCAGCCTCTTGTCTCTGTCTCACTGCTACCGTCTCTAACCCATAGAGCAGAGCTGGTCTCACCACTGTCTTGTACACCTTTCCTTTGAGTCTTGCTGACACTCTTCTGTCACACAACACTCCTGACACTTTCCTCCAACCGCTCCAACCTGCCTGCACTCGCCTCTTCACCTCTTTTCCACACTCCCCATCACACTGAACTGTTGACCCCAAGTACTTAAACTCCTGCACCTTCTTCACCTCAGTCCCCTGTAACCTAACGCTTCTACCTTGATCCCTCTCGTTCAGACACATGTATTCTGTCTTACTACGACTGACCTTCATGCCTCTTCTTTCCAGAGCAAACCTCCACCTCTCTAGCTGTTCCTCCACCTGCTCTCTACTCTCACTGCAAATTACAATGTCATCCGCAAACATCATTGTCCAGGGAGATTCCTGTCTTACCTCGTCTGTCAGCCTGTCCATCAGCATAGCAAACAAAAATGGACTCAAAGCTGATCCTTGGTGTAGTCCCACCTCCACCTTGAACTCCTCTGTCTTACCTACAGCACATCTCACCACCGTCATACTTCTCTCATACATGTTCTGAACTACTCTGACATACTTCTCTGCCACTCCAGACGACCTCATACAGTACCACAGCTCCTCCCTCGGCACCCTGTCATACGCTTTCTCTAAATCTACGAACACACAATGCAGCTCCTTCTGACCATCTCTGTACTTTTCCATCAACATTCTCAAAGCAAAAATGGCATCAGTGGTGCTCTTACGGGGCATGAAACCATACTGCTGCTCACAAATCTCCACCTCTTTCCTAAGCCTGGCTTCCACTACTCTTTCCCACAGCTTCATTGTGTGGCTCATCAACTTTATTCCTCTATAGTTGCTGCAGTTCTGCGTGTCACCCTTGTTCTTAAAGATCGGAACCAGAACGCTTCTCCTCCATTCCTCAGGCATCTTCTCACTCTCTAAAATCCTATTGAACAACCTCGTTAGAAATTCCACTGCTGTCTCTCCTAAGCACTTCCATACCTCCACAGGTAGGTCATCAGGACCAACGGCCTTTCCGCTCTTCATCCTTTTCAGAGCCTTCCTAACCTCATCCTTTCCAATCTCTGCTACTTCCTGCTCCACAACAACCACATCTTCCTCCCTTCTTTCCCTGTCATTTTCCTCGTTCATCAGCTCCTCAAAATACTCCTTCCATCTTTTCTGTACACTCTCCTGGGTTGTTAGCACCTTTCCGTCTCTGTCCTTAATCACCCTTATCTGTTGCACGTCCTTCCCATCTCTGTCTCTCTGTCTGGCTAGTCTGTACAAGTCCTTCTCTCCTTCCTTTGTGTCTAGCCTGTCATATAGCTCATCGTAAGCTTTCTGTTTGGCCTTTGCCACCTCTCTCTTCACTCTACGCTGCGCTTCCTTGTACTCCTGTCTACCTTCCTCAGTCCTTTCTACATCCCACTTCTTTTTAGCCAACCTCTTCCTCTGGACGCATTCCTGTACTTCCTCATTCCACCACCAAGTCTCTTTACCGTCTTTCCTCTTTCCAGATGACACACCTAGCACCGTCCTACCTGTTTCCCTGATAATTTCTGCTGTAGTTTCCCAGTCATCTGGAAGCTCATCCTGACCACCCAGAACCTGTCTCAACTTCTGCCTAAATTCCTCACAAGTTTCTTCATTCTGTAGCTTCCACCACTTGGTCTTCTTTTCTGTTTTCCCTCTCTTCTTCTTCCTGACCTCCAGAGTCATCTTACACACCACCATGCGGTGCTGTCTGGCTACACTCTCTCCTACCACCACTTTGCAGTCATTAACCTCTCTCAAATGACCTCGTCTACATAGGATGTAGTCCACCTGAGTACTCCTACCTCCACTTCTGTATGTCAGTCTATGTTCCTCTCTCTTCTGGAAGTAAGTGTTGACTACAGCCATTTCCATCCTCTTTGCAAAGTCCACCACCATCTGTCCCTCCAGATTCCTTTCCTTCACACCAAACCTGCCCATCACCTCCTCATCACCTCTGTTGCCCTCACCAACATGCCCATTAAAGTCTGCTCCAATAACAACTCTCTCTCCTCTGGGGAAACTCTGTATGACCTCATCCAACTCACTCCAGAATCTCTCCTTCACTTCTAACTCACAGCCAACCTGTGGCGCATACCCACTGACTACATTCACCATCACCCCTTCAATTTCTAACTTTAGGCTCATCATCCTGTCTGAGACTCTTTTCACCTCTAGAACACTGTTTACAAACTCCCCCTTCAGAATCACTCCTACCCCGTTTCTCTTCCTATCAACACCATGATAGAACAGTTTGTATCCTCCTCCAATACTACGTGCCTTGCTGCCCTTCCACCTTGTCTCCTGCACACACAGTCCATCTACCTTCCTTCTCTCCATCATGTCTGCCAGCTCTCTGCCTTTCCCTGTCATTGTGCCAACGTTAAGAGTCCCTATTCTCAAACCTATGTTCCTGCCTTTTCCCTTCTCTCTCTGGCCACGGACCCTTCTGCCTCCCCTCCTTCTTCGACCAACAGTAGTCAAATTTCCACCGACACCCTGTAGGTTAACAGCATCGGTGGCGGTCGTTGTTAACCCGGGCCTCGACCGATCCAGTATGTCTCAAGTGTTGTGGATGATTCGCATAGTTATTTTGGCATTTTTTACGCCGGATGCCCTTCCTGACGCAACCCTCTCTATTTATCCGGGCTTGGGACCGGCACAGAAGTAACTGGCTTGCAACCCCTGTGGCTAGATTAGCTTATATAAGAAAATAAGAAATAAAAATAAAATAATATTGCCGAAAATAAAATAAATTTTGTAAATCTTAGTGGCATTTTAAAAAGTAGACATTTGATTTAAAATTTCCAAAGAAATATTTGTAATCATTCCAAATACCAATTTTTGCGAGTATTATGTTTGATCATTGCTTCAGTTCTATTTATTTACTGCTCTGTGATTATTCCCATTGACTGTATATGAGAACTGAACTTAGAGACTCCGCCCCCCTGGCGTTCCAAACAGGAAGTGGCTCCAAGAAACCCAAATCCCACAGACTTCTACAGAGAAGTAAACAGCTGTTACTCAGTCATTCTATTGGTCAGAAGAAGCATTCTTTTTTTTTTTTTTTAATTCTTGATAATCTTAATATTTTTTATTATATTTTTGTGGATTTAAGTTAAAAAGTGACCAATCAGATGACTAAATGAAAGCAGGTGGAGCCTGTTGGCCCCCACATCCAACGTTGAAAACATTTGACAGATTTTGTGTACTCTGCTTTCAAATGGTAGGGGGCTCACTCTTTTTTGTGGTTGCCATAGTAACGTTGACAATCACTGCTCACTGACATCATCCCATAGGAAAAATCTGTTGCTCATATGTTGCTTGATCTCGTCTCTTGAGATCAGTTTGAGCGTCTCATATTCGTATCATTCTGTGATCATTTGCTTCTTAACTCTTGCTCCTAAGGGTCCCTTAGGAGCAAGAGTTAAGCTATAATGAGAAAAGACATCACTGAGACAAATGAGGTTGAGTTGAGACAACTGTTAGAGCAATAATTAAGAAGTGGGAGAGACGAACCTAAGACGTTCATGAGACAAATCTGAGAAGAATGAGTCCTAAAAGAGATCTCATCATTGTCTGTCTGATGTCTCTATCATGTCTTAATCATTTCTCTTAAATGTCTTACCAAAGCCGTTAATGAGAATGATATTTGAGATGTATTTGAGAAAGAAAAGAGAAGTTATTTTTATAGCAGTGGTATCCAATCCTGGTCCTCAAGGGCCACCATCCAGTAGGGTTTAGATGTTTCTTTGCTCCCCAGATGTGAATCAACAGGTGATTAACCACCTCCTGCAGAACTTGAGGAGGCAATTCAACCACTGCAGTAGATCTGTTGGAGCAGGAAAACAGCTAAAACATCCATAACAGTGACCTTCAAGGACCAGGATGGGAGACCACTGATATACAGTAACAGTAAAAACAATACTAGAAATGTAAATGCTTTACACTTTATTTGGGCAGCACCATCATCAGTACAGCATTTGAATTGTGGTAGCAGTATTAAACACTTTTTAAAATATTAAATGCATTAAGTACATGAACTGTGGCGTACTAAATGTGGCTGACATGATGGTAAAGAAAACTTCCATATTTTAAACAACAAACACACTGACATCACTGCTGAGGTACAAAAAAACAAGATTATGTAACCACATAAAAAAGTACCTGATAAAAACATTCTCCTAAACTTGCAGCCTACCAAATCCATGGACCAATTTGAGAACCAAATTAAGATAAAAAATAAGAAAAAAGATGGAAGAGAAACCAGTCCGCATACTGTAGATCATAGCAGTGGCCTTAGAACCTGCTCTGCCCTACATTTGTTGACAACGGCTTTCTTGAGCTTGGTCTCTTCAATTTGTTCCCAACCAGGTAGAGTGGCACATCTCAGGACATAAGCTGTAAGACAAGAACATTAAAATCTGGCATGAACAAATTGATAATAGACCGCACATAACAAACAAAGATAACACTTCAAGCTAGAAGCAAACTGTAGTTTTATAAAAGCAGCTGCATAATGCTACCATAAGATTACGTTTCTGTCATCCCTAAAAGCAGCCACACGTCGCTTGAGAGGACATCTGTTTCAGTTAAAAGAATTGAAATGCAGCATACTATGGGCATTAACTATTTAACAAATAAGGTTCAAATCTGTTTCATTTCATTTTTCATGATACAGTCCAGATCAAACATTTAAGAAATGATCAAGTCACATTTGCATGGTTGGCTCTTAACAAGGGAAAAATAATAACCATGTCTTAATTGGGACGCTGAGGGCTGATCGTGTCAGACAGCAAACTGTGGAATAAGATATTTCAACGAATATATATTATGGTATCATTAAGAATTTTGTGGTCAATATTTTTTGGATTGTTCAGAATATTTCCATTAGTTTTTTAAATTAGAGCACTTTGGCTTAGGTCTTTGTTCTGTTTGAGACTGAAGAATTATCCCTTAGTGGTACAAAAGTAAAGGTTGGAAAAAAGTCTGTTATACTTGGAAAACTTCATAAAGCCACCCTTTAAATTGTATTTTATTTCTTTTAATGTGACACAATCTTACTATTTAAATCAAATTACCCCAAAATAAGGATTTTCAAAGCTAAATTTTAGGTTAGCCAGGGCTGCTCATTCCTGGTCCTTGGGATCCATCACCCTGACTGTTTTCCAGATCCCCAAGCCCTGCTAGCTGTTGATCAGCTCAACCAGATGTCTCCACATACTGATTGAATGAACACACCTGGTCCAGGTAATCAGCTGGAAATCAGGCAGGCTGGTAGATCTCAAGGACCAGGGATGAGCAGCCCTGAGTTAGATTAATACAAGATTAATAAGAATAATTAACTGCAGGTCATGATTAACTAACCACACCCAAAAATGAATCGCATGACAGCACTCATAAATATGTACCTTTGCAGAAACTCCAGGGTTGAAGCCAGCTCAGTTGGATAATGACGGTTAAAGCAGAAGTAGCTTCTGAACATCAGGCACAGTGCTGCAATGTTGTTGTGTACGATGGAGCGGTCCCAACTCAGCATGAACCTCCTTGGGGAAAAGAAAGACTGTCCTAAAGACAGAACAATGGATGAAGTAAACATGTCACTCATGTACAGTGTACAAAGACAAAACCTTTAGAATAATTTAACACTGGAAACTTTACTTACCACATACAATAACAGTTGGAGTCAACGGCACCTGCTGCAGCTGGACCTCGTCTGCATCTTCTACAAGAACATGGCATCCTCCTCAAAGTAGCAGAGCAGAAGAAAGAGCATCTCTTTAACATCTCATCTCTTCTGAGCAGCCACTCTGCTCTCCCCGCATCATCTGCAGCCTTTTAGAGTTTGGAAAAACGTCTTGCTTTCATCATTTCTGCAACAAGAGTGCAAACCATTTCTTTCCTTAGTCTTGGGCCAGGTCTCTTTCCAAAGACTGCACAAATTCCTCAAAAAACTTACTCCATGGAATTTCAAAGCTGTCCTCCCAGTCAATGTATGTACAGTCCTCGGCTTCTAGAAGATGTGGATGACGAACTCCTCGGTGACTATAACAAAAGTGATGATGATTGTGTTGGTGAGGTCTCAACAGATGACGATGTGCTGTTCTCTGGCGTTTGGTCTGCAACAAAAAACAAACAAACAGTATAAGTGTATTAAGTTTACACTGTACTGTCAGTGTGTTACCCATTCACATTCATATCCACTTCCGTGCATTACAAAAACTCATTTGTAATGTTTGAGACTCACATTTCAATTTCCAGAGAGCAAGACGTTTCCGGGCTTGAACAGGTCTCAAAGCTGGCAGCAAGTCAGCCTCTTCTATGAATCGTAGATCCTCATACAACTCCATTTATTCCAATGGACTGCAAGTGTTCTTCCAGGATGTCTTTTGTGGCTCTGGTAGGACCTCCATAATGGCAGTGTGGAGGAACATGGGTTCTGATTCACTCATTTTCACGTGTATTTAGATCACCTTGAATCAGAGAGGGGAAAAAAACATCATGTACACACATTTTATACAGCACAAAGTAAGATCTGGAAAGGTTTTTAAATATGATTTATGATTCACTAAAATCCTCGTACATATCAGTGTTGACATTTGTTGGCTTAGCTACATCTGTGCTCTCTAAACATCTTCACCACTGACAGAGGGCTGAGAACATGTTTCCCTAATATGCATACTTACATTTTCAGATTATGCTTTCTAGACATGTGAGCAGTTAATGATGACTTTATTTAAACACATGTCCATAACCAGTTTCAAAAGATGGCATGCCAGGCCAAACGTCTGCAAGATGATCTTTTAAACAAGATAAAAGCTTTTTACAGCGTAAAAATTGAACATACAGTGAAACTGCACATTTTGAAGTTTGGAATAATGGAAATGGTCTGTGGTGTCGTCACACTGTGAATGGGATGAACCCTGCAGACCCTTAACTGAAGAGCAAAATGTCTTCCAACAGTTACTTAGCACTCACGCGTTTGGAAAAATATCGAGGCTCATTCTGTAAACTCTGCACTGCAAATAACTCTTCAATGTCTCTATTTTTTATTACAAAAAGCACAAGTAAACCTTTGTAAAAAGTAATAATTACTTATACAGCCAAAGCCACCGCGAGTAGCCCAGACGTCTGCATTAGTGGCGGAGCTAGCTTAAAACACCTTTAGCATTCAACTGAGTTCAGAGTTGGAGGGAAGAAATCGCAAACTTACCGTGCAAACTTCAAAGATTTTACTTGAATCTTTTCCAGACAAGCAAAAAAAATGTTGGAGATTCACCTCACGGATTGTTAAAACGCAGAAAAAATACGACAAACGGTCGTCAAAAGTCTCTCGTTCTCTGCACTTCTCCCGCTTGCAGATTCCGGCCCGTTGGTGACGTCAACCACAGAGTTTTCCCTCCCACCGTGATCAGCCAATCAGAAATCTGTGTCAAGTGATGCTGTGATACAGTTTAAAATTCAAATCGGGTTACTCCAGGCTTCTGTTAGTTCAATATGATGCAGACTAAAATCAAGAAAACAGAAAATATTTTCAGCTTGTAAGGCTGCATGAAGGGTGATTTTTAAAGACAAAGATAAATTAACTCAAACTGAACCCCATAAATCTGTACCGCCCTAAAGTTGATTTATTAATTTGATTATTTTTATTTGTGTATTTTATTTGTTTGTTTCAAATGTAAAATCTATTTTTTGTTCACTTTAAGGTGATCCAAATATGATCCCAAATGTCCTTTATTTAGTTCAGACATCAATGTGTTAAATGTTTTATACCCACCAACATATAAGTGTGCGTATATGCACTTGTGCGTGTATGCATGTGTGCCAGTGCATGCGTGTGTTTGTGTTTAACTAAACCTAGCATCATTAACCCAACATACATTCTTGTTCATTTATGTTTATCTAAGCAGTCAAAAAAAAAGTTTATTAAATCGACACTGCAACGTTGTCTTGAAATTTCATGTTTTTTAAAAAGTTTCAAAAATATGTCTTTTGAGGACATGACCGTCTTAATGATTTAACTTTTTTTTCTTGAAATTGTAATTAAGTTATATAAATATGTAAGCAATAAACAACTTTTTTAAGTTGAACATAAATAAAATAAAAAATATTATTTTCTAGAGATGAACTGTAATGGTGTCATCATGAGACTCATTTTAGGGCTTGTACTACTCTAATTTTTCTTTTTGCTGAGACAATAAAAAAAAAAGGCTAAAACAAGATCTAAATTATTGAGCAACGAGAGACAGAACCATTGATGTCTTTCACTGAGACATAACTGAGATAGGAATTTGAAGTAAGGATATCAAATTGAGACATACTTGAGCGCAACATAATATGGCTCATTTTTCTCTCAATTGAGATCTGGAGAAGAGACAGTTGTGAGAGAATTTTGAGATCTCAAACAGTGCTCACTGTGAGACTTATTTCTCAGGAGAAATGTTTGAGAAGAATGAGAAAAGCAGTTTAGTCTCAAACAGTTCTCATTTATGTCTAGGAGACGTAAATGTGACAGAAACGAGATCTCATCTTCAGTTTTGCTTTGCTATGGGATCTGGCTCCACCATGGTGGCGGCTGCTTTGACTTCATTTGGTTGGAGCTGAAGGTGAAAACCCTTTTCTGTGGATGACTGGACACTGACTCACACAGTTCTGTCTTTGTGTTCCACGTGACAAACTTTTTATGAGTTGTGTTGGTCTCTTTGCAGCCACAAACTGTACATTTCTTGAGAATTTGCAATCATGATGCCTCAAAACCTCAACACAATTTTAACATGTGATCCCCAGTTTATCATTATAACACCAAAAAAAAAAAAAAACATTTATGGCATGTTCCAAATTTGAACCCAAATGCATAGATGGATTATTTGTTATTGTCACCTTTACTTTTGAGTGTTCAAAAATAAGTGCTCTTTGGTCAGCATTACTCATCCACTCATCCACTAAAAAACAAATAATTTACAACTAATAACCTGTACATTCTTCAGTTATTAAAAAACAACATCGTAATTTACAACAAATAAATAAAAGGTTCACAAGTATTTAAAAATGACAACACATGAATTTACAACAACTAAAATATGTATCAGTCAATAAAAACAATAATTTACAATTAAGAAAGAGTAATAATGATAAGAAATATACTTAAACATCTCATCACCACATCTATTTGTAAATGCATAGCTTTACTCTTTCACTAAATAGACATTTTTTTGTTCAAATTCAATCAATAAAAACTAAAAGCATGCTTTTGGGAAATATGGATGTATTGGAGTATTGTTTACCTCAATTTGCCTTTCAAACCAAGTTGAACCCGTTTTAGCCTCGATGTCTGTGGACTTTCCAGACGTCTTTTAGACGATTTCGGAAACCAAACATGCTCACCGGGACTGCAACCCATTTTTGGGCGTCTCAATGGGCCTTTTAAGGTTCTGTAATCAGCGGAAAGCCTTCCCTGCTACCCCTTTGTTTGTTCTCGCACTTCCTTCAGTAAAACCCTCATCGTTTATGCCTTTGATTGTCTGTTCGTGTTTGCATTGGAATCTATGAAAGCAGTGATGGCAAACAACTGAATTGCAGCTTTGTTGATATGAACAGAAAGATGAGCCACATCAGCACATGCTATATTGGAAGCAGTGAGCACAAAGCCAATCACACTTCCTCTGGCACTCACACAATCATAGCATTATCCTTATCATTATGTTTCATGCTCAATCTTCAAGGAAACATGGGTGATTACACACCTCACTTTGCATCTGGTCCACTAGACAATTTGTCTCTGCTTTTCATCTAGTGCAAAGTGTTCTGCAATTGCCAGAGCAGAGCCGTTCACTCGAAATGCTGTAGGCCAGAAAGGGAGTCTGACAATGTGCTTGTTAATTTGATGCAGAGTTTGACTGGATGAGCTATCAGAAGCCTCTCTGTCAGGACTGCTCTTTTTCACTCTCCTTGCAGGCAGTGGCATTGCTTTGCATCTGTAGGCGGGAGGAGTTCTGGAGGAAGGCCTGCATGACAGGAAAGAGCTCTCAGATGCATCTCCTCAGGGACAATCAATCTCTCTTTGCAGCATGCTGTTTTTGCTGCACCTCCATGGGGGCCCATTACTATTGATCCCGGCTGTGTTTGCCTGGTTTTTGGTGCAGATATGAGCTTTTAAAATGTGTGTTTATTGTTCTTTGATGTAAATTCCTCCCTTATGCAACTTCCCATTAAATACTTTGCCATAGACTTGTAGTTAATATACTCATGTTTGGCTGCAGGAGAGGCAGTTTTGATTAATGGGTGGTTTGCCTCTTCCAGCCGTCTCCCTCATTGCGTGTCATTGAGATGACATGCTTTGTTTGCAGCTGATTTATCAACTCAAGAATAAAAAAAACATGTCAAAATATTGTCTTGTTTGTTTAAAGACGTTCAAAGCCACAAATTGCCACATGTAAGAATGAAAAATTTGAATAAAGAGCGAAAACCAAACATGGCAGCAAACTCTTTGTTTTGAGGGAACAGAACTGACAAATTCCTTAAAGACTTACTCCAATGGAAATAGTGGTTTTGGTGTTTTTAACATTTTTTTGTGGCATTTTTTCTGATGATGGAGGACATAGATGAAAAAAAAAACGTATTTGTTTCTTCAAATCGTTGTGAATCAGGAGCGGGAAGAAAAAAACGCAGTTTAAAAAACATGAAATTTGTGATGTGGAAAATACTCCAGGTGGGCTACAAGCTCCCTGCTCCGCCCCATTCCGATGCACCCATTTGCAGACAAACAGATTCAATTCAATTCAATTCAATTCAATTCAGTTTTATTTGTATAGCCCAAAATCACAACAACAGTCGTCTCGATGGGCTTCGAAGTAAAACATGAAATCAAAAGGATCACGAATACAAAGAGTTCAATAGGAAAATACTAAAATGAACTAACAAACTGACTAAGCTATACTGGCATCCCTGCCCTTAGACCCCCCTTCGCGGTAAGGAAAAACTCCCAAAAAAACCGGATTCCGGAAAAAACGAAGAAACCTCAGGGGTGCCCACATGAAGGAGGGATCCTCCCCCAGGACGGACAGGCGATTTACCAGAAATCTTAGAGAAGAATTAACTTATCTAAATCTACAACTACATATATAAAGTCCAGCAGACGAGCTTCATCCAGCTGTGGTTGTGGGGACAGTCAAAGGCGCGAGTCGAGCCGGAGACAGGAACCACAGCCAGGTGTAGGAGCAGGAGCAGAGACGAGGTACTCGGTCAGGTACAAAGCAGAGACGAGCCAGAGATGAGACAGGATCCACAGCCAGGTGTAGGAGCAGGAGCAGAGGCGAGGTACTCGGTCAGGTACAAAGCAGAGACGAGCCAGAGATGAGACAGGATCCACAGCCAGGTGTAGGAGCAGGAGCAGAGGCGAGGTAAACGGTCAGGAACTGGAGCACGGATGAGCCAACTGGAGTCTGGAAGCACTCCCACTCCCCAGGAGGGGAGAGGAAAAGAGGGACAATACATGAATCGCACTGCACCAAACAGAGGCATGGAGAACTAAATGATAAATTATGATCAAGAATAGAGGAGAGGAAGGGTAGAAGTAAAAAAGGAAAGAGGACAGAACCCCAGTGCACCATAGTTACCCCAGCTTCAACTTCTAGCAGCCTTTTAAAAGAAATAGTTATTATTAAGTTTAATTTAAACACATTAACATTAAGTTAAATAATCTCTGAATACTAGCTAGTCTGACAATAAGCCTGTCCAAAGAGGAATGTTTTCAGTCTAGCTTTGAATGTAGAAACTGAGTCGTCGTGAACGTCTTTGAAATGAACGTCTGAGCTGGAATCTGGCGCCAAACTGTACGGCTGGATAGCTCCGATATTCCTTACCATTCTGGTTGCACCACTAATGTTAGGTTGAGGGTGTGAGCTTTTGGATTACTTCTGGATTGTGGGGACATTTCTGGATCATGGAGACATTCTGCACATGCATGCTGCCCCTTCAGCTCTCCATTGCCTGCCCTCCACTTCACCAATTCTGCCTCCCATCCTCTCATCACTGTGAACAGTACTCTCTGCTTTCGCGGCCTTCACTCGGCCTCAGACGACAAAGACACTGGCTATTTTTCATCTACATTCATTCTTGGAAAACTAGCATCATACTTACGCCGTCTCCCGTCTCCTGCTAACAGTGGACACGACCCCCACTCCTCACACCGGCTCCTCCTCTTCGTTCCCAGGATCCACACAGAGTTCGGAGAAAACTGCCTTTTCCTCTGCTTCTCCTTTCTCGTGGAATTGCGCTCGGAACTCTGCGACTGCAGGAACACATTTTCATAAGTTGCTTTAAAACAAAGCTTTCTGAGTGTGTGACTGAAGAGTGTGCATGTTATGTTTGAGCTGATTTTAAATTAGTTTTATTTCCCCGTTTTTCTCTTGTTTGTTTTTTATTGTTTGAGTGTGTGTGAATGTGCCAATGCCCGTTAGCAAGGTCTCTCTAGAAAAAAGATTTTCTATCTCAAGGGACTTCCTGGTAAAATAATGGTTAGAAAAAAAATAAGCCCACAGCTTTGATCTGTGACGTGTTGATGATGCAATCAGCAGAAGAAGTCCTAGACAAACGTGGAGGAGCAGCTGAACCATGAACCCAGACACGAAGACGTGGTTATCAATGTTTTTGTAGAACTCTTCACATTAAATACTCCTTAAAGCATCATCTTTGTCTGCCATGCATGTAGATAGGATGAACAGACAATGCTTCCATGTAGAGATGAGGCTAAACACTTCAGGCTGTAGCTCCTCCCACTTGCGTCTGGGGCATCAATTTTCCAACATCATTTTTGGACAAGCATCCAGCAGGGAATTGGACGCACGGCAACAGAGAGGCGTCCGAAGTAAATTTGACGTGTGAACCGTGTTCGGTGTGAACGCTGCTTTACTCCACGCCAACAGTCCCGGTCGCAACTCAAAGTCAGATTCTAATGAACTCCTGCCGCTCTGCAGAAACTGTGTCCTAAAACGACAGATTTTGGCTAAAAAAACGCATAACTATAAATAAAAGACCACTGAAATGTCTTTGAAATGACGATCGGAGTGGGGCTTTAAACTGCTGTTTAAGTCGACTCTGCACGGTCACAACCGGAGGAATGGCAACAATCTTAATAGCGACCATCAATATTTAATTTCACATTAAGTGGCAAATTAATTCCAACAAATATTCCTAACATTAGCTGACCCACAAATGGTGAATAAGTAACAGCAGCAAAACAGCTTTAATACTCCCACAGTCACATGTTCCATTTCTGTGCAGAGATTCTCAGTGGACCCCCCTCTGGAAGGCTGAACATCAAAGATTAGAGCCCCAGCTAAAAATTTAATTACCCGTGTCTTAATATTTAACAGAAGTTACAACCTTTCCCTCTTTTTACACTCACAGCTCTGATGGATGTGACTTACTGTCAAACAGGATGGGACTTCACACTCATGGCGGCAAACCTGACATCTTGCATGGGGGGGTTTCTGTGTGGACCTTTGGCTCAGCGTCCACGCCTCAGATGATCTTATCTGCGGGTTTCTGTCATCGTTCTTGGTTCCCTGCATTCTCTGTCTTGATTGGAGTCCATGAATGCTACGGTTTATAACCCAACCGATGCCTTTGTTTGCAAAAAAAAACAACAAAGCATTGAGGTGCATCAGCATTTCCCAAGACAAAGCCAATAACCCCCCCACCACCCCTCATCCCCCAGCACACAGGCTATTTTGGTTTTTCTATTCTCCTCATTTTTACTCTGGGCTGTAAAAAATTAATGGAAAAGACAAAAATCTTATTTTCCTCTTTATCCTCAAGAATCCATTAAAAAAAATACTTTAAACTTAAAGACACCACAGCCTTTCCAACACGTGATTTAGGTAAAAAAAAAACTCCACATTACAGCAATTTGATCATTTCATTTGAGACTTTAGGAGGAAATTCATTATTTAGATATTTTAAAAGCTTAGAATATAAATGGTTTAAGGCTTCTCACTCTATTTTGTATTTGTTTGAATGCATGTTAGTGTAGTCTGTGGTCATTCTGGTCATCAGGCGTTTCTTGTTCTGGAAAACGGTTGAGCTGTTCGTTGTTATAACATCGACCGCATTGGATGGATGGATGGATGGATGACACACTGTCCTCCTTACATTATAGGAATATTTACACTCTACACTAATGACTTAAAAAAAAAGTTATAATTAACAATTGATCGAATGTTTTCAAAAAAGAGGTTTTCATTTTCATCACATGCTTTCATATTCAAACCCAGAAGAAGATATGGATCTGATGGTTCTGACTTTGTCTTTCAACAGCAGCTTTTTTGAATAAACCTCTTAATTTCAGCTGCACGACCAACTGTCCACAACTGAAATCTGATGTGGTGGTTCATTAGTGGGCAACAGACATAAAAGCTCAAGACTGAAATCTTTAGGAAAAATATCAATAGTTTGTCACTCAGCACTTTAGAAGAGGACGTGTTTGGCTAGCAGGACAGATCTGCTTATTATTGGTTGGTTATTTTGTTGTTTTTTTTTGCTTTCTAGTTATTTGATTTATTCTGTGATTTTAGCCAATTTTTTATATATATATATATTCCTTCAAAGACAATGGAATAATTTTGTTTTTTTTGTTAGGATTTTTCCTCCATTTAAGCTGTTTGAAGCTAAATATGACTTTTCAGCCAATTATTTGGGTTGTGAAATAAAACTTGTCACTCTCATGAGGGGCTGGTAGTCTCAAAAACGACAAAAAAGGTCGGTTCTCCAATGAAGGCGTAGTGAGATCCTCTTCATGTGTACGATCAATATCTCAGCCGCATGTTTTCGTCATAAGGTGATGCCCACGTTGTCTAATTTAACACATCACTACTACATACAGACACTAACAAAAACAACAGAAAACTTTAAATTTAACATTGTGAAATTGAGACAATTGAACAAAAAGAAAATATAAAAAGAGAATATATTAGTTTTTTATCGTTTATTTAGAGGGTTTTCGTAAAAAACATAGGATGTGTCTTTGTTACAGCATGGTTCTATTTAGTATTAAGTAAAATGCTACAAATGTGTTAGCTTTAGAGAAATATGTCCTTTAGTAACATTAAAAGTGAACAATTCAAGCTGTTCTCAAAAGAAATCTATCCACACACACACACACACACACGTGCACACGCAAACACGTGCACTCTCCAAGCCAAACTCATTAAAGCTGCTACGAGCTCTCTAACAACGTTCCAACAAAGGTCCCCAGCAGAAACACCCAGGCGGCAAGGACAATTGTTCCGTTTGGTGGGAATAAATCACAGGAGCTAACAGTGACTGATGGTGTCTCACTTTGCTTATCACTGTTGACAGAAGAGTCAAGCACCAGCTACAGATTGGGTTCCCTATTACTTTCAAAAAGGGTCATATGTTGTCACAGAACTCTTCCAGGCTTCTTAGTCTGTAAAGAACTTCAGTGAGATAAAACTGTCATTATTAGCTTTATATTTAACTTGGTTTCTTTTTTTTTTTTACTTGCAATCTACTTTCTGGAGATAAAATGTGCGCACAGTTTTATGCATTTTAGCTTGGTGTGTCCATGTGTTCTTCAGTATTTTTGTTTTCTTGGATTTAATCAGAAATTTAGCACTTAAGTGTCACAATTTCCCAACCAAAGTAAGTTTTTCTTACATTTTCTTCTTACTTTGAGACGATTGGTTAATAGTAAGACAGGAAGAACAGATATAGAGCTCAGTGATACTGAAATGTAGAAAGAAAAGCCTAAACGTTTGGGCATTTTATTTTCAGACTTCATGATTGATCCCATCTATCGATCCACTTCTGAAAACATATTGGAAAAAATGTCCTTTTTATTCACCAGTAATTTTTTTTTGTTATTGGTTGTTTGTTTATAACTGTATATTATGTAAACGAGACAAATGGCAAACCAAACCAACAGAAAACCCGTCCAACAAGAATGTTGGATAACCTGAAAGGGGGAAAACGCTCATTTAATGTTTCATCAGTTCTTATGAGGTTTTATTCTGTTATGTTGCTGCATGTTGCTTCAACATTTGTAAGGGAAATAAACCTTTATTTACTGCTAAAAAAAAGAAAAAAAAATGAACTGGTTGCTGTGGACTCAAAGTGTCATGTTTGTACTTTACAGGCTGCCAGAGGTCCGGATCTCAGACAACGGGCCTTACGAGTGCCATGTGGGCATCTATGACCGGGCGACCAGGGAGAAGGTGGTCCTGGCTTCAGGGAATGTTTTTCTTACCGTTATGTGTGAGTAACCGCTTCCGCTCTGCGACCTCTTCCTCCGAGCAGTCAGTGTATATTTTAGAACAGGATCCTGGACTGGAACATGAGGTGCATGCAGAGGAACCTTTGAAAGTCAGCCAGGTCAAAGATGGCGAGAAATACTGAGCATGCGTTTGCGGTGAAGACCTGCAGACAGCAGGCAGCTGATGGCTCAGGACATTTAAAGACTGGAGAAACTTCTCTGCAAAGAGAAAAATT
The DNA here is from genome assembly GCF_053564925.1 of Oryzias latipes. Taxonomy (NCBI): domain Eukaryota; kingdom Metazoa; phylum Chordata; class Actinopteri; order Beloniformes; family Adrianichthyidae; genus Oryzias; species Oryzias latipes. The sequence continues at coordinate 34,378,811 of NC_136241.1, read as the reverse complement.
GAAATTTGAAGGATAAAAGTCATTATGTGCAACAAAAATAAGCTGATATTAAAATAGAAAAAAAAACAAAGAAATCTAATACAAACATGAGTGTGTTTGTGCGGCTTCCACAGTGAGAACTGCTGAGTATATTGAATTACTTTATCTGAACATTTTCAAACACTGCGCTTCAAAATATCATGGTTTGATTTTTGACGAGAAATCAAACACAATATTTGTAAAGTGTCGATTTAATAATTCCGTTACATGTTGGCTGGAGCTTTTCTTATTTTGCAATCAAACAAATGTTTTCTGAGAGATGATTTCTGGCTGTAGATGCTGCAACGTCTCCTCTGGATTCATCGGCGTGGGTACATCAGCCGAGCAGCACGCCGTCTCCTGTTACGTATCCGCAGCTCCCGTTACGCATGACGGAGTTATGCAAAACACAGCACGCCACATTACACCACCCTGCAGACAGTCTGTGGGGTTTATTTCTAAAGAGATGCAGGTGTGGTATCATTGACTCTGGTTTTATTCGCTTATTTTTATATCTTGCATGTTCCAAATAACAAGGTTGACAACCTCTGTTAGATACGACCCATTCAGTCCACCCATGAAGCAGCAACAAAGGTTTGACTTCTGACCTCAGCAGCACACTCACTCTGTTGAGCCTGCAGACCGTCTCTGCATCTCTGACTAATCTGCACAAACCCCGTTTTCATACGGACACACCTGCCGGCACCGAGCCGGTGGGGCGCTGCTTTGACCCAACCAGCAAGATGAGGATGGTGGGAAAATAATCCTTTTTGCCAGTGGGAACGTGGGAAACACCGAAACGCCGCAGGTTTAATGGAGTCCCTTATTTCATCACAGATGAATTATCCTCAGTTCATAGACTGGAAGCGTTTTCCAACTTTTAGGGTTTGTTGAACAGGTGTGGTTTAATAATTTAGGCCTAAAAACATTTTTGTTTGCAGGTTTCCTCAGAAAGTCTTTTTACTTTAGAACCGTTTGCCTTATATCAGTCCTGTTTTTTTTTTTTTTTTTTGTGAGCATAAATTACTAAAACACTGTAATTAGCAGAATTATCATAATCATTTCAGAATAAAAAGTTGGTCTTTGTTTATGTTTGGTTTCACAAAATAATTTCTTTGACATTTGTTTGCATTTTCAGAACCCACAGAAAAACAAAAAAACATTTCATTTGGTCTACATGTCGTTTTGTGGTGATTGTGTTTTTTTTCTCCTATTTTGTCCTATTTTTATACTTTTTTTACTGTTAAACAAAAACAAGAACCTAAAACAAAACACCTATGAACCACATAATTAATTGGGATTAATTGATCAAATACATTTAAACTGGTTTTTATTTTTTAAAATTAAAATTTCCCACTCATACCAAGAAATTTACCAAAAATTGTAATTACTGCGCAACAATTTTAAATGAAAATATCTCAAAATTAGTTTTTTCTCAGCAATTATTAGGTTTAAAATCATTGCGATTGAAGATAGATTAGTTAATTGATTAGGTAATCGCACAAAAACAGTAATTGCATGGAAGCTCTAGTTACAACATCCTATAAATGAACAATATATTTATTAATACATACATTCAACAATAGATGATAAACTAAACAGACAGGAGACAAAATCAGGGGGGAAAATAAATGGAGAACAAACGGAGTCAGATCCTAATCGATCGTCTTCTATTCATGTATTAGCTCATGTTTTCATCATCGTAATCAGATAAATGTCCCAAGTCATTTATACAGCATTTGCATTAAGTTTTTCATCACTCAAAAGCAATAATTTAAATATTCTTTTACTCCATCTGTTTAAAAACGTCAATCTTATTATAAAGGGAGTCGCTGAGGTTTTCAGTGAGATAAACTTGTTTTAGTGTATTCGCTATTATTTTATTGTTTGTGGTTTGATATTTTTCTAATTTATTTTGGTGATCATTTTCATATAATTACTAATAATACATGAAGTACATTTTTTGTTCGCTCTTGAAGAATTTCAAGCACCGCCTTTTTGTATTAGTTCACCAAACAACAACTGGTCTTTCATGGTTTAATCACCACAAAATCCAAAATGCAGCTTCAAACAGAGATAAAATCTTAGTGAAAGAATTAAGAATTCCGGATTTACCCCTGAAGAGTTACTCAATAGAGTGAAGGTTTTCTGGAATGAAAGCAAAGTATTGATAGCCTGTGGGAAAAGCTGATCTACAGCTGGCACCAAAGAGGGTCAACACTGCTGACCTTGTCGTCCAGCGCTGCAACCATTATTCTGCAGATGACACTTGGGAGTCGGATTCTGCCAGTTTTCTACACCTGACAGAGGAAGTGTAGCATTCAAGTTTTTCTGTGTTTTGAAATCTAAAGGAACCTGCTTAAAAGAGGTCAAGGATGTGAGGAGGAGACAGAGATTTTGGTCATTTGATGCTTTGCAGCTTGAAGCAGCTGAGGAGGAGGTCATCACTGGATTTTTAGATGGTTTCTGATATGTGTCCTCATGGTTGGTTAGTTAATAGTTTTTTTTTAAGAAGATATATTGTACCAGTTTCTTTCTCCAAATAATGAATTATATTATAAGAAACCACTGTTTTAAAAATGCAAATGTTTTATCAGGCAACCTCAGCACCACTTTCCTTACAGCTGTTCTTGGTTAATGGAAATAAGCCTCCAGCTTCACTAATAGTTATATTATATTAAAATATTTAGTCACGTTTCATTAAACTAAAATTTCATAAAAGTCAACAAAAAAACACAAAAGAACGACGTTTTGGGTATTTTCCTTTGGGCTATTCTTTCTTATTCATTTTAGTGACAGCAGAAAAAAATCCCCCCCTCTTTGTAAAATCACACTGTGGTGTTGCAGAAACTTAAAGCTCAAAACATGACAAAAATGTGACCAGTGAGGGCAAATAGATCCAACAAAAGCTGAAAACACAACACTAATGAACAGAACTGGGATTAAACGCACTAAAGTAAAGGGCTCGATCTTCACTGATGTTCCATCTGCTTAACGGAAAACGCAACAGAACGGCCACATAACAAGAACGTGTAGCATTAACATGAATCAGGAATGTTCTAAAGATAAAACTGCTTTCATTTCCATCCAAATGATTTGACTCTGATGCTTCACTCTGTACTCTAAAATGAAATGTGGTTCAGTTGCAAATGTCTTATGCCGGAATGTTTTTCAGGTTGTTCTTGAGGAACGCGTCAGCTTAAGGACACAATGGAAGCAAAAGCATTAAAAATCAACAACTGTAAAAATATGCACCATAAATGCCTTTTCTGTACAGGTAACATTGATTGATTTAAAGCAATAAGAAACAAGGAAAAAATGACGATAAAAACACGTAAATCTATAAAATAGATGAGAGAATAACTCATGCATTGGTTAGAAAAAGTATCACAGAAAATGATTTTGACCACTTTACACACAATGCACAGACACACACACATCCCAGTGAATCTATTGATTACAATGATTGTCAAACAGATATAATCCTGCCATCATTATGTTTCACTTACTTTTTTCATGGTAGCCTTAAAGCAGTTCTTCAAATCTATCTAAATTTATTCATATGTTTGCATTCAAAGTGCAGAGTATTTATCAGATTATTTTCCAAAAATTACTATTGAACATCACAAAAAGTTACGAAACTGAAATGCTTATTGACTGTCATCAGAAAGTGTTATACATCATAGTCCCCTCATCTGTATACTATAAAACATTCCCTTGTCTGTACATGCTCTTGAATTTACGGATACTTGTGCATTATTCGGTGCCTAACCTGTTCCGGAGGTTATTGCTGTACGCTGACACACAGAAACTTTTCTTGTTGGGATTTCAGTTTGGAATGAGCTTTTCTCACTGAGCATCAGCACGTCTTTTGAACATCTAAGGCTGTAGTCCCAACTGCCCTTATGGGTGGATACAGTCGTCTGTGGGTGAAAAATGGTCAAACCTGTACGACACAAACAGGTGAACCACAGGAAATAACAAGGTACTAGAGCACTCAGTGAGTCTGTGAAAATGCATCTTTTTTTTTCTTTTTTTAAACGGGCATGCTGTGGGCAACAGGTCGTAGTGAACACCAGAGCAACACATAAGGGTAAAGTACTTACACCAAAGGACAGCATAACCCGTTTGCCATAAATGCGTGCAACTTACGTTAACTTTACGAATAAATCGCATCACACTTACCACATCAGTGGTGCGTTCCATTTTCATGACGTCCCTTGAAGTGTCCTTCTGAGCCTTAAGGGTGTGAGACACACTTGTGCTCCTCTCCATGACCCTCCACAGACCCGAACAAGCCAAAAACCAGCAGCACCTGTATGGGTCAATCGCTGAATGGGGTCAACCGCTGTAGGGGTCCATGTGACTAGGGCTTAAGACAGGGGTGTCCAAATCCATCCGGGTTCCTGCAGATTCTTCCAGAAATCCTGGCTTATCTGCTGCTGATTACTTGGATCAGGTGTGTTTAGCCAATAAGGAGCTTCAATGGCAGGTTGGTTGGTAACGTGTAGTACACTGGTCCTCAAGGCCTGGTTGGACACCCCTGGCTTAAGACGTTTCTAAATGTTTCACAGCACTAGAGTTCATAGAAATATTAAATGTACTATTAGTAGTGTGTCTGAAATGGCTATTGGATAAGGCTCAGGGCGTTCTTAGAGCTCTCCAACTGCACCACAGATCCTTCCTGACACACTTAAATGTTTCAATATTTGTAGTCCAAGTTGTTTTAGAGTCCATCCAGAAACTTAAATCTTTTATTTCAAAGCAGTCTGAGGCGGTGTACTCAGTTAACTGTTTCTGGGTGGGACGAAGTGAAAGATGTGGTTTTGGGGTAGCCGAGTCCCCAGACTCTGCTGGGTCTGAAATCACCACTCGACTAAAGAGGAAGAAGAATGGCCTCTGGCGTTGTGGTTAAATTCCATCTAAACTGAAACAGAATTATTCATAACCTATTAGTGTGTCAAGTTCAGTGGGAAGTAAAGAAAAAAGTAAAGAAGAAAAAGAGGAAAGACTGTAATTACTGTAACAGGAACCACATACATGAAGAGGATTTCTTCTTTCTCTTTCGGCTTTTCCCATCAGGGGTCGCCACAGCGAATCATCGTCCTCCACCTCACTCTATCATGGACATCTTCTACCCTAACATTAACCAACTTCATGTCCTCTGTTAAGACATCCATATATAAGTCTGTCCTGAACAGTGTGTTGCCATCAATTACTCAAATAGTTAACATGTCTCTTCAATCTGGAATATTTCCAGAGGCCTTAAAAACTGCAGTCATTAAACCTCTCTTGAAGAAGAGCGGTCTTGATCCCACTGTACTGAATAATTACAGACCTATCTCTAATCTGCCATTTTTAGGAAAAGTCCTTGAAAAAGTTGTCTACCAACAGCTCACTGATTTTCTCTTATTAAACAATTCATTTGATGTTTTCCAGTCAGGTTTTAGACCCCATCATAGCACAGAAACTGCTCTTATTAAGGTAACCAACGACATCCGCCTGAACACTGATGATGGAAAAGTCTCTGTCTTAATCCTGCTAGACCTGAGTGCTGCCTTTGATACTGTTGATCATGGGATCCTTTTGCACAGACTCCAAGACTGGGTTGGCATCTCTGGATCTGCCCTAAGTTGGCTCAAGTCTTATCTAGAAGACAGGAAATATTTTGTTGAAATTGGGAGTTGTGTCTCAGACTACATGGCCTTGACTTGTGGTGTGCCCCAGGGATCGATCCTGGGACCCCTTCTGTTCAACCTCTACATGCTGCCACTAGGGCAGTTAATACGCAGTAATAACATATCTTATCACAACTATGCAGATGATACTCAGATCTATGTGTCACTGACAACAGGTGAATATGGGCCGGTGGATTCTCTCAACCACTGCCTCCAACAGATCAGTGCGTGGATGCAGAACAACTTTCTACAGCTAAACTCAAACAAGACCGAAGTTATTATTTTTGGCCCACAGAAACAAAGAGAAAGAGTCAGTAGCTACCTTCATTCTCTGTCTCTTAAACCCTCAAATCAAGTCAGAAACCTAGGGGTAATCATGGACTCTGACCTGAACTTTAACAGCCATATCAAGTCAGTAACATCAGCGGCATTTTATCATCTGAAAAACATTGCCAAAATCAAAAACATAGTGTCAAAACCAGACCTGGAGATACTTATTCATGCATTTGTCTCCAGCAGGTTAGACTACTGTAACGGCCTGCTCACCGGCCTCTCCAAACGAGCTGTAAAACAGCTTCAGTACATCCAGAATGCTGCTGCTCGAGTCCTGACCAGAACCAGGAAGTATGATCACATTAGTCCTGTGCTCAGGTCTTTGCACTGGCTCCCTGTACCTGAAAGAATAGACTTCAAAGCAGCTCTGCTTGTGTACAAGTCTCTCCATGGCCGAGCACCAAAGTACATCTCTGACATGTTAGTGCCATATGAACCATCTCGTACTCTGAGGACCTCAGGGGCCGGCCTCCTGTTGATTCCCAGAGTCAGAACTAAACAAGGGGAATCAGCGTTTCAATATTCTGCAGCTAAAATCTGGAACAGCCTCCCTGAAGTCGTAAGACAAGCCTCTTCTGTGTTCATGTTCAAATCTAGACTTAAAACATTTCTGTTTAGCCGTGTATATGACTGAAAGGTCCTATCTGCACTTTTCTTTCCTTTCCTTCCTTTATTTTTAAATCAGTTTTCAAATTTTTTCTTTTCTTTTAAAGTAAATTTTACGTTGATTTCAATGATGTATTGTGATTTTAATGCATTTTTCTGTTTTGTGAAGCACCTTGAATTACTTTGTGTACGAATTGTGCTATACAAATAAACTTGCCTTGCCTTGCCTATATCTCCTCTTTGAACGTCCTCTTGCCCTCCTGCCAGGCAGCTCCATCTCCAACATCCTTCTACCAATATATCCACTATCCCTCCTCTGAACATGTCCAAACCATCTCAGTCTGGCTTCTCTGACTTTGTCCCTAACACAGGCAACATGAGCCGTCCCTCTGATGTACTCGTTCCTTATCCTGTCTAACCTGGTCACTCCTAAGAAGAACCTCAACATCTTCATCTCCGCTACCTCCATCTCAGCCTCTTGTCTCTGTCTCACTGCTACCGTCTCTAACCCATAGAGCAGAGCTGGTCTCACCACTGTCTTGTACACCTTTCCTTTGAGTCTTGCTGACACTTTTCTGTCACACAACACTCCTGACACTTTCCTCCACCCGCTCCAACCTGCCTGCACTCGCCTCTTCACCTCTTTTCCACACTCCCCATCACACTGAACTGTTGACCCCAAGTACTTAAACTCCTGCACCTTCTTCACCTCAGCCCCCTGTAACCTAACGCTTCTACCTTGATCCCTCTCGTTCAGACACATGTATTCTGTCTTACTATGACTGACCTTCATGCCTCTTCTTTCCAGAGCAAACCTCCACCTCTCTAGCTGTTCCTCCACCTGCTCTCTACTCTCACTGCAAATTACAATGTCATCTGCAAGCATCATTGTCCAGGGAGATTCCTGTCTTACCTCGTCTGTCAGCCTGTCCATCAGCATAGCAAACAAAAAAGGACTCAAAGCTGATCCTTGGTGTAGTCCCACCTCCACCTTGAACTCCTCTGTCTGACCTACAGCACATCTCACCACCGTCATACTTCTCTCATACATGTCCTGAACTACTCTGACATACTTCTCTGCCACTCCAGACGACCTCATACAGTACCACAGCTCCTCCCTCGGCACCCTGTCATACGCCTTCTCTAAATCTACGAACACACAATGCAGCTCCTTCTGACCATCTCTGTACTTTTCCATCAACATTCTCAAAGCAAAAATGGCATCAGTGGTGCTCTTACGGGGCATGAAACCATACTGCTGCTCACAAATCTCCACCTTCTTCCTAAGCCTGGCTTCCACTACTCTTTCCCACAGCTTCATTGTGTGGCTCATCAACTTTATTCCTCTATAGTTGCTGCAGTTCTGCGTGTCACCCTTGTTCTTAAAGATCGGAACCAGAACGCTTCTCCTCCATTCCTCAGGCATCTTCTCACTCTCTAGATTCCTATTGAACAACCTCGTTAGAAATTCCACTGCTGTCTCTCCTAAGCACTTCCATACCTCCACAGGTACGTCATCAGGACCAACGGCCTTTCCGCTCTTCATCCTTTTCAGAGCCTTCCTAACCTCATCCTTTCCAATCTCTGCTACTTCCTGCTCCACAACAACCGCATCTTCCTCCCTTCTTTCCCTGTCATTTTCCACGTCCATCAGCTCCTCAAAATACTCCTTCCATCTTTTCTGTACACTCTCCTGGGTTGTTAGCACCTTTCCATCTCTGTCCTTTATCACTCTTACCTGTTGCACGTCCTTCCCATCTCTGTCTCTCTGTCTGGCTAGTCTGTACAAGTCCTTCTCTCCTTCCTTTGTGTCTAACCTGTCATATAGCTCATCGTAAGCTTTCTGTTTGGCCTTTGCCACCTCTCTCTTCACTCTACGCTGCGCTTCCTTGTACTCCTGTCTACCTTCCTCAGTCCTTTCTACATCCCACTTCTTTTTAGCCAACCTCTTCCTCTGGACGCATTCCTGTACTTCCTCATTCCACCACCAAGTCTCTTTACCGTCTTTCCTCTTTCCAGATGACACACCAAGCACCTTCCTACCTGTTTCCCTGATAATCTCTGCTGTAGTTTCCCAGTCCTCTGGAAGCTCATCCTGACCACCCAGGACCTGTCTCAACTTCTGCCTAAATTCCTCACAAGTTTCTTCATTCTGTAGCTTCCACCACTTGGTCTTCTTTTCTGTTTTCCCTCTCTTCTTCTTCCTGACCTCCAGAGTCATTTTACACACCACCATGCGGTGCTGTCTGGCTACACTCTCTCCTACCACCACTTTGCAGTCATTAACCTCTCTCAAATGACCTCGTCTGCATAGGATGTAGTCCACCTGAGTACTCCTACCTCCACTTCTGTATGTCACTCTATGTTCCTCTCTCTTCTGGAAGTAAGTGTTGACTACAGCCATTTCCATCCTCTTCGCAAAGTCCACCACCATCTGTCCCTCCAGATTCCTTTCCTTCACACCAAACCTGCCCATCACCTCCTCATCACCTCTATTGCCCTCACCAACATGCCCATTAAAGTCTGCTCCAATAACAACTCTCTCTCCTCTGGGAAAACTCTCTATGACCTCATCCAACTCACTCCAGAATCTCTCCTTCACTTCTAACTCACAGCCAACCTGTGGCGCATACCCACTGACTACATTCACCATCACCCCTTCAATTTCCAACTTTAGGCTCATCATCCTGTCTGAGACTCTTTTCACCTCTAGAACACTGTTTACAAACTCCCCCTTCAGAATCACTCCTACCCCGTTTCTCTTCCTATCAACACCATGATAGAACAGTTTGTATCCTCCTCCAATAGTACGTGCCTTGCTGCCCTTCCACCTTGTCTCTTGCACACACAGTACATCTACCTTCCTTCTCTCCATCATGTCTGCCAGCTCTCTGCCTTTCCCTGTCATTGTGCCAACGTTAAGAGTCCCTATTCTCAAACCTATGTTCCTGCCTTTTCCCTTCTCTCTCTGGCCACGGACCCTTCTGCCTCCCCTCTTTCTTCCACCAACAATTTCCACCGACACCCTGTAGGTTAACAGCATCGGTGGCGGTCGTTGTTAACCCGGGCCTCGACCGATCCGGTATGTCTAAAGTGGTGTGGATGATTCGCATGGTTATTTTGGCAATTTTTACGCCTGATGCCCTTCCTGACGCAACCCTCTCTATTTATCCGGGCTTGGGACCGGCACAGAGGCAACTGGCTTGCAACCCCTGTGGCTAGATTTAAATGAGTAAAATGGCTTCATAAATAAGAAGGGTGTTCTTTAATGAAGAAACTGGATTGTGCTGTTTTGAATGGCTAAACCCTGAACTGCTGCTCCCTCCATGCAAACTTGCAAAAGACCTTCCTTCTTCAAACCTATCTGCGCTCCAAATAAGGATTTTACTGCATCTGAAACCTTTTGATTAACCTCTTAATCTGTTGTCACACAATCCTTTAACACACACTTTGTCTGGACGAGTTTTTGATTTATTATTAATTCCTGTGACATTGTTAGTTAAAGTCTCAAAAAACGTTGAAGAATATTTTATGCGCATGAGATCTAAAAACACAGACCTCCAATCAGTGGAGTATTTAAAAAAAAAAAAAAAAAAATCCTGTTACATGTTTACTTTGTGTCTCCAGTGTTTCAAGAGTAAACGTAGATTTTTATGGAAACAAAAACACAAACCATTTGAATGTGGAGGTGGAGTATCTCTCCTCATAAAGTTAAGATCATGTTTTTGCTTTTGTCTGGTGACAGAAATAAAATCTTTCATTCCTCTGTGGCATTTTTCAGGATTAAAGAAGGTTGTTTGTGGCTCCAATTTTGGCCTGACCTTGCAAAGCCGTTTGATTTGCATCCAGTCTGAGAAATCTCAGCCTCTAGTTCAGTTTTCTGCTCTTAGATTAACGTTTGATCGTGACTTCTCCGCCCCGATGAAAGGCGTCTTAATGGCTCGGTGCTTAAACATCTCGTCACGTAACTCCAGAAATCCCTTCATTTAACCTTTTGCGAGGCGTGAAGATGTGACTCAAAGGATACCCTTCATTAGGTGGCGCCACTGTTATTTATAACTTTAAGCAACAGAAATGAACACCAAGGTGTTGAGAGACTTAATTACTTTCTCATCCCGTACAACCGAGGTTTGCATCAATAATGGATGCACAATTTTAATTAAACTCTGTGTACATCCAGGTGCCTGTTTTGAAAGGAGAGTCATCGGCATGCAGTACAAACTGCTTATCAACCGATTTCTGCACAAAAAAGAGTTTAGAGCCAAATCGGTTGACTTTAATGATCAGATGGGTTGCGATGCTGACAAGACTGAAATCATTGGCCCCTCTAATATTCTTTGGGAAATCCATCTTCTTCCTTGCAGAGGTTGAAAGTTTATCTACTAAACCCAGAAGCTCAGCTAAGGGTTGTCTTGCAGGGGCATAGAACACAGGTAGACTGTTGTACCTGTTTTATACTATTGAAGGAACTCCTTCTGGTTTTCTATAGAGGATATCTGGGTCTTTTCAGTGATACGCAATGCAGGGGGGGGCAAAGGGCCGGACCAGGAGCAGATGTGTGGAGGGATTTGGTAATAAGAGAAAGAAAAAATAACATGCAATCTGGACAAAAACTTGCCTTAATTTTGATTGAAAATTGATATATTTTAAAACAGAACATTGTGGAGTTTTTATTTCAAAACCGGGACTTTTGTTCTCATTTTAGTGCCAATTGCACCAATGGGTTGATGTCGGGGAAAGACGCAAACTTAGAGAAATGATGCCTTCATGTCGTGTTGGAATGATCGGAAAAATGTCAGTCAGACTCAGAAAACACAAGAACGTCAGAAAAATATGGAGTTAATTCAGTCTCAATAATCAGAAATGCACACAACCTGTTTTACAAATACACACGCTCACACAATGACATTCACAAATGTCATTAACTCCATAGAAAAACAACAAATCTTCCAACACCACATGAATGCAAAATGACTTTCTGCACCTAAAAGGTCCATTTATATGAGTACGACCTATGGGGACACGGCAGAATAAATAGTTTGACTGGCCGCATATATTTATCATATAACAACATAAAAAATAACAGTCTGAAGCTTTAAAGTCCCACTTCGATCATCTTGTGATCTATTTTCAAATGTCCGTAGTGTTTCTTTAATACCATTTTTAGTCAAAATAAAAACACTTGAGTCATTTTCTTGGACGTAGTTTCTGCAGAGCGGCTGGAGTTTATTGAAAAATTCATCTCCCCGAGTTCAATTCAATTCAATTCAATTCAATTTTATTTGTATAGCCCAAATTCCCAACAACAGTCGTCTCGATGGGCTTCGAAGTAAAACATGAAATCAAAAGGATCACGAATACAAAGAGTTCAATAGGAAAATACTAAAATGAACTAACAAACTGACTAAGCTATACTGGCATCCCTGCCCTTAGACCCCCCTTCGCGGTAAGGAAAAACTCCCAAAAAAACCGGATTCCGGAAAAAACGAAGAAACCTCAGGGGTGCCCACATGAAGGAGGGATCCTCCCCCAGGACGGACAGGCGATTTACCGGAAATCTTAGAGAAGAATTAACTTATCTAAATCTACAACTACATATATAAAAGTCCAGCAGACGAGCTTCATCCAGCCGTGGTTGTGGGGACAGTCAAAGGCGAGAGCTCTATGTTTACATGCTGTCCCGCTAGCTTACAGCTCCACACACCCACAACCCAACATTAGCGGTGCAACAAAAATGGCAGCAATATCGTAGCTATCCAGCCATTCAGTTTGGATCCAGATTCCAGCTCAGACGAGGAAAACAAAGACGTTCACAGATCTGTTTGTCTGACAGAGGATGATCAGAATGGAGTGGAGCAGGGATGATCGTTTTTTAAATGTCGTTTTTTGCATCTGAATTGAGTAAAGAAATACTCAAAAGGCATGAGTTTGCTTTATAAATGGCCCCCAGTATCGGAAAAATGCCACGAAAACACACTAGAAACACCAAAAACACAATTTTCATCAAAGTGGCTCTTTAAACAAAAGATACCATTAATATACCTGATGTTAGTTCAGGACTCACTGAAGCTCTTTTAGAAATGTAGCTGGAGAGTTTGACACAGCCAAGTGCCGCCGCCGTCCCGCTTCCAATTAGCTGTGACTGTGTTGTGGCATAAACTGAAGCTCATCTTTGCAGTCATAGTATCTCATTTGAGGCTGCAGCCCAGTTTTCCATCTAACTAATTTAGTTCCTCGTTGTGTTGACGTTCAGCGGGCTCTCATCAGCAGGGCGGCCGGCGCACGTCACGACTGCCGCCTGGTTTCTTTACCCGCAGATTTGACATATCAGACAAATAAAAAAGCGACGAGACAGTCCAAACGTTCCGTCTGCTCACAGTTTCACTAGGAAGATAAAACATGTTTTAACCATGACATGAACTTTGATCCTGTTTTCAGTTCTTTTGGTTTTTATAAGCATAATAGCTGCGTTTGCTCTCTCCATATGTTCACTACACAGAAAGACGCCCTGCAGGCACCTTCAAAGTTTCTCCACTTAGATGAGGGGTTGCCTGAATTACACCCTGCTGCTTCCACAGCCATATGGCCGCAATGTTAAACAACGTGTTCTGAAGCTGTGCTGAGTACAATACGCTTCTGCAGAGACAGACATTTGAAAAACTATGGTGTTTTTCTTCAAGCACTCAAACACCAGTGGTGGAGGCTCCAGTCCACTCTTAGCAGTGTATTCCCCTGTTAGACCCCTCAAAATCAAGGGGAGGTTGGTGTTTAGAGAGTCAAAGCTCCAGAGTTGTTAAAGATGGTTTGATGAAAGGAAACTTTCTGCTCATCGGCAGCTCTTTTCAAAGTGATATGCAGCTCCACACAAGTTTACATCTTCAAATGGCTTGGAGAGTCTTTAAACCACCGCTGGAGAATAACCCTGTGATGTCTTTCATGATGAGGCCCTTTCTTGCGTGAGCATCCCCGGTTCAACGCGGCCACCTGACACTCAACAAGGTGCGTCCCGTTGTTTGCTGGTGGTCATCTGTATGCGGTGAAGTATGAGAGTCATTCCCTTCACTCCCCCTCACTGAAGATGTCTGCTCCCCCTGTTGTGCTCTGCTAACTACCAAGGTCCCCTTCTTTTGAGCTCGGTTGACAGAGAAGGCGACAGAGGAGAAACAGCTTTTCTTCCCAAAAGACAAGCCTCTTAGAGCAAAAGGATGAGGAAAAACTACCTTTGTCTCCTTCTTTTACTTTAGTGTCGCTGCGCCTGAATGAGGCTTCACAAGCTGTTTTCAGCAATTCAACAAAAGGGATTTCCTTTGAATGAAATTATAAAATGTAAGTCGTTTTTTTTGGGGAAAGTAACACAAGGGCGATGGAAGTTAGAAAGGTCAACGTCTGTTACAGCTGTCGGACATGGTTAGGAGACTCCTAATGGCTCCCCAATGCAATGTCAATCCAGTCCTGTGAAAAAAGATGATTTTCAGAGATCGCAGGAAAAGAGACAACCTGTTAGCTTCCGTTTTAATACTATTTTCATTTGAATAGTTTTTATAGTCCTATTGAAAATAATAAAATTCTGCAGTAGTGAGGGATTTTGGTTCATTGGTTCAATTGAAAAAAAAAATCTTATTCTAAAATAATATTTTTAAACAAAACTGCAAAAAATAATTCAATTAAACTACTTTCAGGCATTATCCTGGATAGAAGTTTGCATGTTGTTTCTTAATTTATCAATCCCCGCGACCCGGGACCCATGACCAGGACAGATTTGTGGGACAGTTGGTAGCGGAAAAACAAATGCGACCTACATTTCTATCCATGTTATTTAAAATCTGATTCTGAAAGAAGTTTTATTTTGAAAAACTCCTGGATTCTCTCCACCACATCCAACTCGGTCACGTGTGAAAAATCCATCCGCTGCTTTCTTAAAGCGGCTGGGCAAACCGCTAAAACAAAACCCCCAAACTATTATAGTTAACAAAAAAGGTTTCTTTTGGCAGAAAAGAGCCAGAGAGGAACCACAGAAGAGCCTTCATCTTCAACATAAAAGAAAGCTGCTTTTTACAGAAAAAAACTGAGTCTTTACTCCAAATATGGATTTATTGTTGTTCCCACAGGCCATTATAATAATGCAGAATACAATATTCAGCAACCAGCTGTTTTAATGATATGAGGAAGCTACAAATAAAATTGTTTATTGTGGATTTTTTCAGTCGAGGCTTAAGTTAGCATTGGATATTTTTAGCTTCCACTTCAACGGTTAAAGGAAAATCTATCACATTTGAAGGGTTCCTACATAAAATTTAGACCACAAATAAAGTTTAAAGCAGCTGCAGATATTTTGTTGAGGATGAAAATAACTTTAAGGCCTGTTCACACCGGGACGAATTTCGCCGGCGATTTTCGCCGACGTTTAACGCCTCGTGACTAAACAAAGGACACCAATGAGAGTGTGCACACCGACGTGAAAAAACGCCACGCGTCAAAGCGTCAAAAAAAAGAAACGCCTCGGGTTCGTTTTTTTTTTTCAACGCGTCGAAATCTACTCGACCAATGAGAATGGCGCTTTTGCTCACGTGTCTGGAGCTTCTGAAGTTACAGTAAATCACAACTTGGGGGCGCTCAAACACAAAACTGCCTTGCTGAGCACACATACCAGCGAAGAAGTTAGACGCCAAGTAGCGTCTACACTGCCGCGAAGAAATAATGACGGACATTCTAAAATATCCCCGAACCAAGCACCAGTTGGAGCTACTGGTGCTTGAAATATTCATGTTTTCTTTGTATGATTCTGACAAGCGCGTAAATATTTGCTCTCTTCTTCTGAGTGAAAAGCGACTTTAAGAAGCGTAAAGTTGCGCAGCGCCACCTTGTGTACAGGAGTATTTCTGTTTACATTAAGCGCCATCTAATGTCAGGGAATGAAATTGCATGTTCGCTCGGCTCATCGTCAGCGAAAATCGCCTGGGTGTGAACATAAAAGACGTGGCGAATAACGCCTGGCGAATATTCGTCCCGGTGTGTACGGGCCTTTAGCCTCAAAAGTAAAGAGAAACTGGAGGCTTAAAATAATAATTCTTGAACTCTTTTCTCTTTTGCATAATTTCAGACTCAAACAACTTTTATACTTAACATTTAAAGAATAATGTCTAGGGGGGCAGTGGATGTCTTCATTTTAGCTAAAGATTCCTTGTTGGGTACATTAGTCACCAAGCTAATTAAAAAGAATTTGTATTTATGTGTTTTTTGCAATACTTCAGCTCAACTAGAACCTGTAGGTTGGAAGACGTTGGAAGTTGCTTAATGTTTTATCATAGCATCTGCAGAGTAGTCTGCTTGTTGTGCTCTTTAAAGTCATCAATAGGGATACGTTCAGCATTATTGTATATTTTATCAAGCACTCCTGATAGGAAAGTATAAACCTGTGCAGATAAGATGCCAGTGTCACTTAGCTGCTCTTCCCATGGTACAGAGTACTTTGTGTTATGCTCTGAGCTGTCTGAAATGTGACACTCTGTCACATCTGTACTTTTCTACAAAGGACTGGGAGACGGGCGAGAAATGTATGGGGAAAGGGGGAAATAAAGATTTTGGAGCCCCAGAAAGCAGCCTCTGGGTACGAATTGAATGGATTTCCTCTATTTGTACGTACCCACTTTTTGAGAACTGAATAGGATTCAGAGCACGGGGAGCTGGAGGGGAGGGGAAATTGAAGGGGAGGGGGGGTCGCTCAAATCATATCATCGTATAGAAATCCATCATATTAGAGGAAGGAAAGGTAGCCCCCATTAATTCTGCAAATGTATTTTGGTCTGAAGGGATCCAAGTCTGAGAGGTTTGTTTCAGCATCGCATGTTGAAGAAAAGTTAGTTTTTGATGTTTGAGCAGCTAATAATTTGCTAAATTAGATCAAAAATGATTCTAATTTCTGTCTCACGTGAATTGTTTGGGATTGGTGTTCTGGCAGCGCTGAACATCACCTTGTATCCATTTGGCAGGACACATCAGTGTCAGCATCATTCATCGCCTCTGTTGGATGGACCGCTGATGTTTTGACCCAACAGTCCCGTCAGATGATTTCCTCCACCCATTAACATGTTCCAAGGACTGAAAGTCACTCAGTAACACGTAAGGAAGAAAGAAAAATCCACAGTGGAGATGATTTTTGGGGTAAATTGTATCCTGCTGATTTGTAAAAGCATTCCAAAAATGTTTCTGCTCTTCATTTGCATACGCAGGTACCTAAAATATCTGAAAGAATTATGCAGACGTATAAAAATAAAGATAAAAGTGAAAGCTGGGGAGCTGGAACATTTGTAGAAGCTCTAAATAACTGCATTATGACTGCATTCTGTCAGAAGAAACATCCACTAATTGGCAACTCTACTATTTTCTCCATCTCCTTATTATTTCAGTTGGAGTAATTGCACCATAGAGATCAATATCAAAACAGGAGGAATTGTCAGGTGAAACGCCTTCAACAGAGAGTCGTATCTACGGGCAGATAATACCTCCCCATGTGGAATACATTTGTTTGTTTATTGATTGAAGTCTCACAGCCAAAGCACGGCCCAAAAGCTAAAAAGTAGCTCCTGTAATTCTGCTGCCAGGACCCGCCTTCACAGCACTGATAAGCAGCAACGTTTCCAATTGTGCAGCCTCCTTGTTATTACTGAATTCATCAAGTGATGCCTAAGCAGCTGTGTTCCTTTAGAGGGTGGGCCAGTCACCTCTGGTGTGTGTGTGTGTGGGGGGGGGGGGGGGGGGGGGGGGTGCTGTGCAGTTTAACACAAAGGTCCAGATGCATGAACAAAAGATGACAAAAACACATGCACAGGCTGTTTTGTGCTTTTATGAAAGAGGAATGATTGGTGGATTTGTGTGCAGCCGACTCTTTCTGCAGAAGTTCTGCTGAAACGCAGATACAGTTGTTTCGTCAAGCTCCATTTTGCAGCAGGTCGTACTATGAACTTAGAGACATGCCGTGCTGAATCACGGGAGTTTGTTACTTTACAGAAATCTTTAAACACAAACAAGAGGAAGAATTTCTGTGGTGCAGAAGTAGAACGTCTGATCGGAGGATTGCAAGTTTGCTTACCGCCCGTGTGTCCTTGGGCAAGACACTGAACCCCACAACGCTTCTGGTGGTTACGAGTTGTTGCCAGTGTTCGGCAGTGCAAGGTAGAAAAGGGCATTATAGGTATACTCCATTTACCATTTACGCCATTTCTCCTTAACCTTGATAATGCTGCATTTGAATGAAGAGAGATTTCTGTTGCAAATGAAAATATTTGGTTTTCAATTTTTTTTTTTCCTTTCAATTTTTTTTTTTTGCTTTCAAAAAATATTTTAGCGTTTGCCAAACACGTGTTTTCACATGCGTTGTGTCACATCTCCCTTTTTTCCTATCTTTGATTTTGCTGAGATAAGTTTCAGTTTTTTTGTGACACAGCTGCCATCAGACAGCTTCTAAGGATTGAAAGTCACTAAGTAGCGCATGAAGAAAAAAAGAAAAATCCGCAGTTGAGATCATTTTCGGGGTAAATACTATCATAATCTTCCTTAAATGATTCTCGAAAAAAGGAGCTTTTCTGAACCAAACCTTCTCTTTTCAAGCAAAACTACTTCCTTAAAATAATGTTGCAACTGAACATGTTTTGTATTACATGTACTGAGGCTGAAAACAAACAGTACTTGTGATAAAGTGAAATGTTAGGATGTTATTTGGGATTTGAACCTGAGCCATTTGGCTGTGAGGTAAGAGCACCAACCACTACACCACAGCTACTGTCATTTCAAAGCTATTAGGAAATAATAACAAGAAAAAGATTAACTGCAACTGAAAAGACACAGTAAGAGAGGAAGTGGCCACTGAAAGCACAAATCAGAAAGATTGTGTTATGTTTATAGTTTGCACTTTGAAGTGCTTGCATGCAAAAAAAAAAAAAAAGAGCAATCTTCTTCTCTAAGAAGCCTCGTGTTTACAGAAAAGCGAAACCGAAAAAAGTCTAAGCCAAAGTGGCCGGTGGAGCCGACACAACTCCTGCCAATTATAGCACATATTTGGCAGCTCGGTTAATGTTCATTTCAAACCCTGCTGGCTCCCATTCGCACTGGCATGGGCGACAGTGGGCAGGTGACGCCTGCGTGGAAACATGAAGACTTGTTCCAAAAATCAGACTTTTAGTCATCAAAACAAAGAAAAAAAGAAAACACTTAGCATGAAAGAAATTAATGCTTTATTTAAAATATAGACATAAAAGAAATAAGCATCAAGTGCTGTGCACTTCTAAGCAGGAAGAGTCCAAAATATGCTGTGTGTTGTGATCCATTGAGACTCAATCAGCAGGAAGTTGCATCACACTGCTTAGAATAACAGAACGTTAGCCACGTGTGCCACGGAGGGCTGGAGATTTGTCCTGATAGATCAATGCATATCTTTTTTTCAGGTGAATATAACTTTATTTGCTCAACTTCATTTAACAAATGGCCACATTTGGGTCATTTTTTTGTTTCATTTGCATTTTGACGCACGCCAACATAGAAGTCAGCTGCTTTCTTCCTCCCTGTGATCCTATTCCACTCACTAAAGAGAAGTTTAGCTTTTACAGTTTTCCCTTTGATCTTTTATGAATTGGAGTTAGGTGATCATATCAGGCCGACTTTTCCTGATGGAAGCCGGGTCTCCCATCTTCTCACCATCTTTAAGTGGAACACCTTTTCTTCTGAGACAAATGATGTTTTATATTTTAAAAGAAAACGTTTTGAAGAACAACTTCTCACTCTTGGACTACAGGTTACCTGTTGTATGCTGCAGAAAGGAATTAAAAACTAAAATAGGAATTGTTAACTGTTCTACCTCCAAATGATGAAGAAAAAAACAAGGTGTTCACAGCTTCACCTTGTAGGTGAAGGTTAGTAAGTGCCCCGCCCCCCAGTGAAGCCCGGTGACAGCAGGCGTTCATAAATCAGTCCTCAGTAAGCAGTGTGAATGCAAACAAGCTTCCCATTTAACCACAATTTATGTCCAACCTGGAAGTTTTTATTGTTGCAGTTCCACAAATGACCACTGGAGGCTGGTTTCTAAAAGAGGGCTGTGTCAACAGTGTCCGTTCTTAATTGAAAATAGTTCAGCCAATTCTTAGTTACATTACCAATTTGTTTCGATTTATGGGTTTAGTTTTTTATTTTCCTTATTGAGTCGCATTAAATTATAAGATTTAGACCGAATCTAAGTTCTACTCCTACCCCTCCGGCTCCCCCCAATTGTAGGGGTATTTGGAGGGATGGGGGTGTCTGCTGTGCCGCGGAGCAGAAACACATTTCTGCGTGTGGGTGTGCTCTAAAGCACATAAGTGGGCATTTAAATGTAAGCTATGACTTTTTAAAGTTATCCAACTGATGTCGGCCGTGGGGCAGCGGTAGGGCGGTCAACCCATGATAAGGTTAAGATTGCAGGTTCGATTCCCGCCTTGCACATCCATGTGTCGAAGTGTCCTTGGGCAAGACACTGAACCCCACCTTGCCTCTGGTGGGAGGTTGGCACCAGTGTTCGGCAGCGGAGCCGCCACCAGTGTGTGAATGTGTGTGTGACTGGGTGAATGGGTCTGTGACTGTAAAGCCGTGGGCCTTGTAGGTAGGAAAGCGCTTTATAAGCATACGCCATTTACCATGATGTCGTGCATTTTCTGAGCACCGGCAGCTACTCGCTAAAGATCATCCATGTTAGCGAGCAGCTGCCAGTAGGAGTGATGTCATAGAGTGGGAGTGACATGCGTATTAGAAGTACCATTTTTCTATGACTCTCCGTTTGAAGGGCTAAACGTCGGGGTAGGGAGGAGCCGGAGGGGTAGTGGAAGAATTCAGATTTGGCTTTATTTGTGCATGTTTCACCTTTCCAACAAATTTGGAAGGACTTTATTTCTTTTTGTCTATATGAAGAGATGTATGTCACTATGTTCTTGAGGTCTGTTCCAAACAAAAATACAGAATATTAAAAAAAAAGACAAATAATTTTTCTATTAATAACTTTAATTTAAAGTAAATTCTGTTTATTAAAGAGTCTTACTACAGGACAAAAAAAGCTTGTAATATTTTCTTGAAGCCTCTTTTTAAGGAACATATTAATAGATTATTTTTTTCTGATATAAAGTTTTATATTTTTGTTTTTATTCGTTGTAACATTTATAAAAGACTGTTTGTGACCTTGAAGGCATTCCTTTAAAATCTTGTATTCTTTTTTTTTTTTTATAGAATTGACTTTTATATGAATTTCATAACTAGAAAGCCCAGATAATAAGAAAATCCAAAATCTCTTGAATATTTGTAAAATATATATCCTTTTTTGAAGAATTTAGTTGTAGAAAATCACAGAATGGCAGAAATGGAAACGGAATTTTAAAAAGAGGACCAGAAAAAGAAGGAGGTTCTTTCAAAGAGCAACAAAACAAACCTAAATAATCCAAGAGAATCACAGCAAGAGAACAGAGGTGTGATGATTACAGACAGCAAGCAGGTGTGGAGAAAAAAAGCTTGAACAGGAAAGAAGACAAAACATGAAATAGAACAAAAAAAAAAAAAAAACAGAATTGAAGCCAAAAACTCCCGTTTACAGTTGTAGGTATTGAAGTTGGTGGCAGCGAACAGAAGAATCCTCCGGCGCTGAACGAGCGTGTACCGATTGTGCTACAACAACTTTCAGCTTTCTAGTTTACTTTTCCAAAAGCCAGCGTTTGGTGATGACGTGATCCGCCTGAACAATTTTTGAATTTTATGCTAATCAGGAAGTGTTCAGTGTTGCAGTTCCTTTAAAGACCACCGGAAGCTGGTGTCAGAGCCGAGCAATTTCTCATTGATTCCCATGTCAAGACGTCAAAAAAATAAAATGTAAGCGCAGTGTGTTTGCGTGTGGGGGTGAATACATAGTGTCTGATTTTGTAAGAGCTCATAATTGTAGATTAGTTTTTTGTTTTTGATTGGCAGCAAAACTTGTGTTACTCTGACCCGCCTAATAAGTCACAGATGAGGTGGGAGGAGCCAACTCCCACTTCTAGTTACATATGAGTCACACCTTGATATGGATCTGCATAGAATAACTATAAAATACACGCACACACACTCGTTCTCACAAAAACAAAAGCAGTTTTGCATTCCGCCGAGGACGATTCGATAAATTATGCATGCATCCTCACAGGACGCACACAGGTCTGCTCACAACAACATACACAAACTCACACAAAATGCACTCAACCTCTACAGACAAACACTCACACGGGCCAAACTCAAGACTGAATCAGAGCAATTTCAAGGGTGAATCAGAGCAATCTGGTCATCCTAATTATGGTGTGTGGTGTGGGAAACTGGTAAGGCACTTGAGGAAAACTCTAATCAAGACCCCAGGCAGCGGGGTGCAGTGATGGAGTGGCTCTCTACATCTGCGGTTAATATGAAAGCATGAAATTGCAAATTCATGACCCTCAAATGCAGTGTGTGCATCATCTCTGAGGTCAGCCCCAGTCATTTTCTGTGTCCGTGCCCCCTCAAACTCAGAGGAATGGAGCTTTGCCCATGGGAATCGTAGGTGCTGGATCATGAGTCAACGCATGTGAAGCAGCAGGTGTAGTAGGGCATGGCAGTTTATGTCCTTTTCCTTCTTATATGTGCATAAAACATAATCTGGAGGTGCAGTTTCACTGCAGCTTTTTTACAGAATCAAATGTGCCGTAAGTCTCTAAATTTGTTGCTATCCGTAGCTTGATCACTTGACGTTTTACTGCGAGTTGAAGTGTTTTTGTCATTTAGTTTGGTTCAATGTGTCTTGAAATGAGGCTTAAAAGCTTGGAAACAAAAGTCTTATGGCAGAAAATGTTCATTCCAGAGATAATTTGGATTGTGTTTCATCCATCTATTCACCTTCTGCTTTGTAAAGGAGGACAGTTTACCCGTCGCTCTCATTGTTAATCATCATGAAAATATTTTGTATTCTTATTAAAAGAATACAAAATATGATGAGATAAAAAAATGAGATATGTGCGTAGTAAATATGTCGCTGTCCTCAGTAGCAGCTATCAAACAGATAAGTCTGCAAGCTACCAAAGTTTTAAAGTAGGAACTTTTTATATCTCTCTTTATATCACTTTTTAAATCTAGTTAAAATCTTAATCTGATTTTAGGTTTGAATCTATGAAATAAATAAAATAGGTTTGGGGAAATAATTACTGTTTTCATATTTATTTAACTTAATCCCCCACATGGTGAAGTCAAGCCTTTATCAACTATGTATATTGAATAATGTTTTTGCATTAAAAGATTTATCTTTCCAATGATTCCTTCAGCTTCTCTGCAGATCGATGAGAGATGTGAGGAAAACATTTCTCTACACAGTTTCTAGATGCAGCAGACATGACCCTGGTTTTGGAAGAATTCAAATTGATTCAGAAAAAATAGTTTTTATTGGTAAATATTTGCAAATGTTTCACTGCATTTTTGTCAACTTTTTATATTAAAACTACAGAAATTATCTTAAAAAGAGGGGGAAAAAATCAGTTTAGAGACAGATAGCAAAAAATGGAAATTGCCATTAATTCAAACTACTTTACTTTAAAAGTCTAAACTTGTAATGACATAAGAAGGACTGATGTTGTATTTATGTTCCTACATCTAGAAATTCCTATAGAAAATGTTCTTTTTGGATCAGTCGACAATTATTCATTTAATAAAATAGAACGAACACACTGCAGTGTTGGTGCTCACCGTTTCATTGGCAACATAAATGCTTTTCGTTTAAGCCGAGCCTCAACAAAGACTTTTATTATTTTTAACTTTTTATAATTATTGTATGTCAAAATAAAAGGCAATTATGCAACAACCAACTGGTTTCTATACTTTCAGACTAAAATCGGATCATTCTGAAGCTTCTCTTGACTGAAACAACTATAAATCAGTGTTTTTTTTGTCACAGCAGTACCTCAGGTTTATATAGATTAATTTTAGTTCAACTTACTTCACACATGTTTTCTGCATTAGAACACTTTATGCACAACTTTTAAAGGACACTTTTCCATTTTGCTGCTGACTTTGCAGAGATCACTCCTGTTTTGTGCAGAAAAAAAAAGACATTTACAAAAACTGAACATGTTTTATTCACTTTTCTGCTTTTGTGTGAAATTGTTATTTCAGCTCTGAGACCAGAAGGACAAACTGCAGTCCACCCCCCACACCCCCCCCAAAAGCATGCCATGCCAATTACTAAAATATATGTTTATGTTCAATTTTTTTTCAATTCAATTTTATTTGTCTAGCCCAAAATCACAACAACAGTCGTCTCGATGGGCTTTGAAGTAAAACATGAAATCAAAAGGATCACGAATACAAAGAGTTCAATAGAAAAATACTAAAATGAACTAACAAACTGACTAAGCTATACTGGCATCCCTGCCCTTAGACCCCCCTTCGCTTGAGCATTTTCTTTCTTTTCTGGTGCAAGGATGTGCTAAAAAAAATGTACACAACAATAGGAAACCATGTAAGATGGATTTTGTTGAAAGCTGAGATAATTATATGCTTGTAATAAAGTGAGAGTTCACTGTTAATGCATTTCTGCTGTGCAGTTGCTTTTAACATCTACCTTTGAGATTAAGTAGGCTTCACTTATAGGGTTTACTAAAGAGATTTCTGTTCCTAACCTTTATTTCAATGTATGGAGGACAAGTTTAATCTGCTTAACACTTTTTACCATTTTAATGTAAAAAAAACACTATAACTTAATGTTTAAATTGCTAAAAAAAGAACTCAAAACATTCCCATTGAGGCCTTAAATCCTTCATACCTGTTACTTTTATTTAACCAGCGGATTTCTTCTTATCTAAAAATGATTTATTTATGTATCTATTGATTTATCTACTTTTTTGTTTGTTTGGTGGTTTGTATTGTCATTTGTTTTTCTCTTTAGCTGCCATTAACTTCTCCTCCATTAAATTAATAAAGTTTAACTCAATTTAAATTCAAATGACAAGCATCTTCCACAAGGAAAAAAAAAAAAAAGTAAAATCCACTTTTATTTACATTTGAAAATCAAGTAGCATGTCCAAAAATTGTATCTTTATTTTGAAATGTCAAAAATATGCTTATTTGCTTTGAAATAGTCCATTAGTGCATGGGTGGATAAACTTCCTGACTCATGGGCCACAAAGGGTTCTAGAATTTGACCAAGGGGCTGGACCAGGACCAGATGGGGGGGGTGATTTAGTAATCCAACTTAAAAAAAGAAGAGAGGAAAAAATATCAAGCAGTCTGGACAAAAATATGCTTTAGTTTTGATTGAAAATTGACATCTTAAACAAGGGAACAACGTGAGCATCCCCCTCACTCTGTGTGTGTGTGTATGTGTGTGTGCGTGTATGTGTGTAATAAAAAGGTACAATTAAAATAGGTGGACCGGGGCGATACAGACTCCTTCATTCTTCAACAGCGGAATCCGATCGCCCAAACGAGACGGTTTTTAAATGTCATTATACTATAAGGACATTTAATTCTACTATTTACTGCAGCAGGGAAAAAGGAAAAAAAAATGTGTGACGTAACAGATCCAACAGGTGGTAAAAATAACAAACTAAGACTGTAAGAGTTTACGGTTTGTAAACGGAGTTGCTCTTTAAAGACCTTTTGCTGTAAAAAAATTCATTCTGCTTTTTTTTCCCCATCAAAACCAGAGATTAATTAATAACTAACTGGATGTCTTGCATGGCTTTGCAGTTCTGTACTGTGATTAACACCTTTGTGAGCAATCGAGTGATCATTCTAGAGTTAGAATGGAAAGCTTTATGAGTGTTACGCTTGTGAAACGGCACAGAGACAAAACACCATTGAGAGAATCGCATGTATTCTTAGGTGAGGCGTTTTCTAATGTATGCCAGGTTTACTTGATTACTTTCCATTAAATTCTGATATAAAGTTGCTTGTTTTTTTCTCTTTCAAAACAAAAGATTTGTTTGAATCTGGCCCCAAAAAAGGTCAAGGAAATAAAAAGTCATCCTTCTGTATTTCTTTAGTCCATTTTACGCAGAAACAGGCATCCATGGCCGGTCATTTGTCTTGCTCATAACCGCCCCATCAACAAACCTTACATGTCAGCTTGAAATATGATTTCTTCTGGTTGTCCCTGAATGCGGCGTATAGCATATCGACATTTGTGGAGCTTGTGGCCATCTGGCTGCAGGCATTTGATGTAGATTTTCTCAAAGGCTTCCTTGGGGATTGTCGATGTGGTCTGGGAATGAGAACTCAATGATGGATATTTCTCCACCTCAAGTGGCTCTCTTTGGCCCAGTATAATTTTACAGTCTCATTTTACCCCCATGCTCTGTAAATTAGGGTCTCATAAAAAAATATCTATATCGCAGCTAAGCCTCACTGACACATGGATCAAGAAATCAGTCCGGCACTGGGGATTTGGGGGTGAATTCTTGTCAGTGCCTTGTGAAATGCGGGCCTGCTATGAGAGGGGCGACAGATGCTGAGGAGAGGTGGAACGTAGACAGATTGTCTGCCTACACTTCTCCCCTCACACAGAAAGCATTAAGTAAATATGAGGCTTAGGTATGAGGGTGTCAGTCCCCACATTATTAATGCTGCAACTGATGCAGGTCAGGTCCCATCTGCCCCAGTTTGCCGCCAGAAAGATTGTAAAAAAGAAAAAAGCTTTTGGGTTTTTTCTGTCCCGGCAACACGTCCCTTCTGTCCCTCTTGTCCTTATTATAAATCTAAAGATTTAAGTCCAATGAGACAAGTCCCATCCTGCCCGACATATACCTCCAGTCATATGGGAGCAGAGCACCACGGTTCTCCCAAGTCATTGTCTATCTGCTGGAAATCTGTTGTAGGTCATTTTTGCTACATCTTCCTCCTTGTAAACCTTGGGGATGTTATTTCTTTCTTCTTCATGCCAGTGCTTGCTGCCGTGTTCATTTGTGGTTGATGAACTGCCGTGAAGGACACCTGTTGATGCTCGGTCATGTATCAATTACATCCAGACGACGACACAGAATAATCATCTTCTGTTTTCAAAGCCCGCTGACCAGTCCGAGCGCTAGAGATGTTGTAATGCATTTTAAATAACATCCCTGTGATTAATGGGCTTCAGGACCGGGGAAATTGTCCAGCGTGACACTTGCTTTTGTCTCCGCGTGTCATCCTCTTCCTCTTCTTGACACTTGGCGGGAACTCCTCCAGCGGCCGGTTGGCTGGCTGGCCGAGACGCTGTGATGTGAGCAGACAGCGCAGTAATACGCCAAGCAAATTAACAGAGAGGGGCGTAAATGCAAAAGCACATTGTTTTTTTCCTCCTTTACATCCACACTGTACGGCCGATTTGAAAAGAAGCAGACCCAGGTCTCTGTGTTGAGGCATTTCAACCCCTTTTTCCCCCCTTTTCCTCTAGAGAGGGCTAAACTTTGATTGTTTTCAAGTCTCCCTGACAGTCCTGCTGCATCCGCCTCCCTCTCAAATAGGAAACACAAGCTGGTTCATGCAAGTCATGATTGCACAGAACTTTTTTCACTTTCCCCCCTCAGACAGATCCATGCATTTAAATTTGAGTTTGTCTTTACAAAATCATGAATTTCTATACACCTCTTGGCCGGTAGCAATCCAAAATCAGGAATAAAGCGGCAGGAGGTGGAGTTCTGTAGGTTTAGTCTCCGTGATTCACCAGGCATGAGTTGTTGCAAGCAAAGTAGGGAAGGAAGTGCTTTTCATTTTAACAAAAAATTGTGTGCACCCTGACTTCCAATCAGATCTGTGCTCTGCTTTAATTAATTGAATTTGCATTAAAAAAAATAAATCTGTTTTTTGTTATGTTACATGGAATTAGTTACACAATAATTTAGAGGCGGTCAACAACAAGATGCAGCGAAAGAAGCAACGGCAGAGGTCAAATTAATTTGGTTTAACTGTTTTTAAGAGCAGAAATATAATTCAATTCAGTTTTATTTATATAGCCCAACATTACAACAATAGTTGTCTCAATGGGCTTCATACCAGAAATACAGTAAAAGAATGTAGTATGGTCACGAGATGGTTTTATTATTACCACTCTCTTTTTTAAACAATGATAACACTTTTAATAACCTTAGAATATATATATTTTTGATTTTACTAATTGTTCCTTTTAGTAGTTGCAAATTAACGTGTTATTTTCATGACTGAATAAAGAACTGTTCATTAGTTTTAAATTAGAGTCTGATTCACATCATCCTTTGATCTGTTTTCAAACCCTTCCCAGCGTTTTTTTAATTATGATTATGCCGTTTAAACAAAGACCTGTGTCGTTTTCTAGGACGTAGTTTCTGCAGAGCAGCAGGAGTTCATTAGAAATTCACCTCTGAGTTGTGGATGGGACTGTTGGCATGGAGCAACCCCGACCCCCCTTCCCCTCAGTGTCGCAGAGAGCTCAGAATATTTTGAGTGAATAAATACTCAAAAATTACATTTTTATCTTAATATTCTTTATATATATATTTATATTTATTCATCATCCGAAAAAAGTCACAAGTCTTGTTAAAAACACCCAAGACCGGATTTTCCTCAGAGTGGGTTTGCATTCTTTGAGGCACTGACTAAAGAGCAAATTTAGTTTTACATGTGACGATGACAAATATATCTACATGGATGACATTTAAAGTCTGTATTGAATAATACTAATTGAAAGTGATAGAATTTGAAACTCATTTGCAGTTTTTCCCTTTCGTTTTTCTAACTAGTATCCCATTTCTGTCACAGATTGGCTCATGAGTGTGAAGTGGTGGCTCTGGTTTTAGTGGAGCTAAAGTGTTGTTTTTTTCGGGTCCCACTCAAGCATCTTCTGGTCCGTGCTCTTCCTTCCCATCTCGGTTTGTAATTTGCACTCCAAATGCAGACGTGGACTCTCTTTTGCATACTGATGATTTTTCAACTCGTGTCCTTCTTTCACAGTCTCACAAAATGTATACCCTCTTTATACCAAACGTGGTGCTGAAGGATAGGCCTTATTCACTATTTCTGAATCAAACCCATGTTTGTGTTAAGTTTTGTGACCCTATTGAAATAAATTATATTTGTTAGAAACTGCTAATAGAAATGTTTGCTGTAAAAGCTTTTCAGAAGACGATTCATGGAGACAAAGCATGAAGGACAAATGCTTTGTGAACATGTTGCATGCATTTAAAGAGGCAAATGTTCTGGCACAGCAGCACTATTTGGCTTTTGTCAATTCAAAATGACATATGTCTCTCTAAATTTATGTGTTAAAGAGTAGGAAAGTAAATGCAAAAATAAAATAAAAAATCATGGGTTTAAGGTGAACTCGGAGGGAAAAAAAGACAAGTTTTAGATTCCAGACGTCACAGTTCTCCTTTTTTATGGTTCCAGCTAAGTTTCTGTTTTGGCCGTATCAAAGATTTAGTTGCATGAATTACCTACATTTTATTAACTGAGGCTCAAAAGTCAATTTACATTTACCTGAGTTCAGGAAAAAGTAAAGACATTTTTTTAGAGCAAACAACAAATTTAGACTTTATTTGTGCGTCTTCTTTTCTTTTCGGCAATCCATAACAGTCATATCTGCCGGCTGGGTTTTGTTTCCAGGTAAAAGGAAGAGAAAGTGGGCGAGTTAAGTTTGTCGTCTAGTGCTTTATTTATTTATTTTTTCCCCCCCACACAGTGGAAGTCTTTCCCTTTCTTTTTCACAGCTCTCTTCCCATTGGCTGTGGTGGGTTGTCTGTCATGAACCCTTTAATAGCAGAGATTTCACACTAAATATCTGCACCCCTGAAACGGGGGGGTGCAGGAACGAGTACATCAGAGGGACGGCTCATGTTGCCTGTGTTAGCGACAAAGTCAGAGAAGCCAGACTGAGATGGTTTGGACATGTTCAGAGGAGGGATAGTGGATATATTGGTAGAAGGATGTTGGAGATGGAGCTGCCTGGCAGGAGGGCAAGAGGACGGCCAAAGAGGAGATATATGGATGTCTTAACAGAGGACATGAAGTTGGCTAATGTTAGGGTAGAAGATGTTCATGATAGAGTGAGGTGGAAAAGGATGATTCGCTGTGGCGACCCCTGATGGGAAAAGCCCAAAGAGAAAGAAGAAGATCTGCACCCCTGAAACCTCTTGTAACTCTCTGTTTATGCAATTTCCCTAATTCCAATGGGTTCTACTCTCTGCATCAGAATCAGCCGTTTCGCGTTGATTACATCAACACCTTAAAGTGTTGAATTTCAGCGCGAAGACGCTTTTCTCCGTTTCAGAATTAGTCGGAATTATGAAAATTGCATAAACGATTGGAGAGTGACGATAATTCAGTGAACGTCAACACTGGAGCTAAAGCTCCCCCCTTAAAGGGTTAACTGCACAAGTGAATGTAATGAAAAATAAATGTAACTACTCCTTAATGTTAAATAACTCATTATTTATTTATTATAACATTTTAAAGTGACAATTACAGTTGCATGGAAAACATGTTTTCTTGTTATTCTACCATAAATCCTTTTAAATTTGATTCTGTCCGGTTAGGTTATATTGACAGTGTTTGAGTCCTAATGTATAGTTGCCCAATCCGATATTTCAAGTCTACTTCCCCCTAGATATGAATAAATACACACCAATTTTTATTTTTTATTTTAAGAAATTTAAAATTTGTATGCTTTTGCGGGCCACATAAAATGGCATGGGGGCCACATTTGGCCCGTGGGCCTTGAGTTTTGACACGTGTGCCCTAAAAGGGGGCAGCTGAGAGAGGAAGAAGAACATAAACTTTGCTTGGAAAACATTTATACTTTAATAAAAATGCTTTATTTATGCCAAAAAAGTATTCTAGAAGTTTGTGTGAGTCATTCCTAATATTTCAATGAAGCTGCAGAGAAATCATGGATGAGCTTGAAGCAAGCTGGGACAATTGTCTGTGGCACTCATTTGTGCAGCAGGGGTGAAGTATGAACCTTTTTCCTGCACATTTTATGTAACATTTTTGGAGAATTTGCTCCAGAATCAAACCCATCACAGAAACCGTGGCTCTGCTGCCCCAACCAGATGATGGGCTGCAGATCTATGGAGTGATATTGTCACGGTGTGGGGTTGGCTCGAGAGCCGGTAGGACCCAGATGCAGAGGCGGAGGCACGAGGATCAGGGACTAGTGGTTTTAATAAACAAAACCGAACACAAAGCGCTGCAGATCAGGTTTTCAGAACAAAACAAAACTTACTTGATGTGGCGAGGAACATGAAATGAGAGCGTGGCGAGGACCAAGGAACTAGACAGCAAGACATGAACACCAAGACAGAGTTAATGGACCAGCACAGGAGGAAGGCAGAGACAAGACTTAAATACAGACAGGGCAGACAAGACACAGGTGAACATGATCAGGGCAGATGGGGACCAAAGGAAGTAAAACTCAATAAACAAGACAAGACAGGAAACCTTTCAAAATAAAACAGGAAACAGAACCAAACAAGACAGAACAAGAACTAAGACGAAAAACAGACATAACAAACTAAAACCATGACAGTTATCTATGGCACCACGTTGCAGACGAAACTTTCTAAGTTGGAAATATTAAATCTTTGCTTTAACTTTTTTTTTGCCTTTAAAATTTTATTTTTGCTATTAATTATTTTGTTAGTTTTTTCCTTTACACAAATTTTTATGCTTTAAAAAAAATGTTTGCGTTTGCAACACAAATCGCATGCTTTGTGTCTCATCTCACTTTTGTCCTATCTTTGATTTTGCTCTCAGAAGTTTCAGTTTAGCGTGACGAAGCTGCCATCAAACAGCTGCTGCTTGATTTAAAATGTCTGCAGCAGAAAAAACATCTGAGCTTCGACTGTCCAGCCGAAAGTTACATTTTATTATGATAAAAAATTGTATCTGAACTATTGTTTTGTTTTCATCAATACATGTTGAAATATAAAGAAAAAATAGCACCTTTTTTATGAGTAATTTTCTGTTTCACTTTGGACAAAAGCACACAAGTTCTTAAAAATAAGACGCTGTAAAAATGAACATAAAGTTAAAAATGCTTCTTCTGTTAAATATATTGAGTCTACTTTTGTGAGCCATCGTTCTTTTGCTTTTTACTGCTGTTAATCTATTCCAAAACAATTGTGCAGCATAAAATAATATGCGCTTTAAATCACTTTTCTTTTTTCAAACAGGTCTCAAAGAAAATCAAACGTTTTACAAATATTTTGCTCTGGAAAATTTGTGAAAGCAAATAAATGAAGTAAAACAAAACATTTGAAAGCAGAAAAAAAAGAAAAAGGTAAAAGCAAGGAAGCATTTGAAAGCAAATATTTAATATTTTCATTGCGAGTTAGAACGTTTTGTGTGCAACGTGATGGGATAAATGTGGCTCCATACAGATATGCTCATCACAGTCACACGTCAGGAAGACATCGTCTGTTAACGAGGAACTAGCAGCCTTTTTCTCTTCACCTTTGTATCTGCAACATTGGCTGAAGAGGCACTGGACTCAGGTCCATGTTCTTCTAGTCCTATGTGTTTCTGAGGACTTCAATCCTAGTATTATAACAGGGTCATAAAGCATAAACTCTGGTCATATTTACCAGATGTTTACCTGATGCTTTTTAGTCTTTAAATCACTTTTGCAAATACTCTGAATCTCTGTTTTTTTTTCCAGGTGTTCTTCTCCTTAAGTGAGCTTCTCTCTTAAGCACACACGTCCAGTGTCATGTTCATGCATCACAACAAATCCCAAAATACAGTAAAATAGGAGAAATGATCACATCTTTCTGGCCTCAGACTGGTGTGAAAACTGTCAACATCAAGATTTCAGCTAAATAAACTTGGCAAACAAACAAAAGACGAAGGAAAAGGAAGATCTGACGGACTGGAGCGGCATCGCTGCCACTTCAGCAGCTCTGTTGACGTCATTTCAGTCCAATTTCACACAAAAAAAAGAATTGGGTGAAATATTTGCTGTATCTATCCATACAAATGGAAGCAGGAGGCACACATTGTAGATAAGTATATACATTTACAGATGCCATTTCAAGTCCGGCATAGATAACTCAAATGCACAGTTTTGTAAAGATTCAGCTTCCATTTAGCTTGTTCAGAGATGGATCCTGTTCTGGAGCACAATGCGTCGCCTTTTTCACGCAACTAATCCAGAATGTTTACCTTCACGTCTATGGGCGGTGAAAGTTCACCTATCCGCCATCGTCTTCTGACAGTCCTGTCACATGTTTGCACACACACACCCTATAAACGTACATAGCCAGAGTGATCAATTCCTTATAGAGCGGGAAAAGCTTTTAAGGTATTAAAAGGAGGGCTGGAGCCTCTTATAGGAAGGAAGAGAAGTCTTGTGGGTTAAGTTCTTATTCGCTTTATGTTTTCAGTAAACAGTCTTAAGAGTAAACTCTGAGTGGATTCACTGACTAAAAACAAACCCAGCAAACCAGCTCGATAGAACTTCAAATGAATGTTTTTCAGGCTGCGTTCTGCTTTGTGTTTTCCTGCTGTCCTCCGCCTGCTTACAGCATTAAACTGCCCATGTCTAAAGGAAATAAGAAGTGATATCCAGAGACGTGGATCAATACTTTTTTCTACACTGTAATAGCCATGAAATTTGATTATTTAATTTCTTCTCGGGACTTGAATCAGTACAAAAACTGCCTTTGACATTCTGGTGTCTTTTTTTGGGCCGCATAGATAAAACCAAAAGGGATCAGCGTGATCCTGATGATCTTTGTGATCCGCTCAGTTGGTGAGCCCTACGTCATCTGACTGCTTTTGTGGTGGAAAGCACCCATGTCATTAGAGGAACTGAATTATTTATCAGTTGTTTTAAAAGCAGAGATGCAGAATCCATGTAAAAGACAAAAAAAAAACAAAATACTGATAAAATATAAGGGGATTATCAAACCTTTAACAAGCGGGAAAGAGAGATCTGCCGTTTAATGAAGTATGAAGGGCTTACACTCCATCATCACAAAAAAACATCTTAATCCTCGCCGAGGTTGTTGTGTTTGCAAACACAGTGTGCTGCACACTTGGTTTTGGGATTAATCATGTCAAATATTTTGCCACGGCACGTTGCTGTCTTAGACAAACACAGACACACACACACAAGGCAGATAACAACACAATCAGTGTGCAGTTTCCTGAACTAACTCGATCAGAGGGGCTAATTAGTATTATTTTTTTGGCTGTATTAACCCCAAACCTTAAAGACCAAAGATGTCGAGTAGCATCCCCTGAATAACAATAAGTACATTGTTGGTGTTAGACGACATCTAGGAACTTAAGAATCTATCTATCTATCTATCTATCTATCGATAGATATCATTTTTCTGATTCAACCTTCGGAGTTTTTAAGAGGATTATTATTTATTTTCATTAGTTTGTTTGCAGACCTATTGGGCTTCAGGGGTCGATTCCTTTATTTGGACTAATCTGGACTCATGCTGACACCAACAAATCAATACTCCTCCTTAATAGCATCATAAAAATGTTGTTTTTTAGTGAATAATCTTTGTGATAAATAATAATTTAATGTATGTTTATAGGAAAGTTTCAAAGGAATTCCAAGTCATGAATGCCTGGAAGGAAGTGGAAACAGGCAAAAACACAATCTGTTAACATTTACTGTCATTTTTTTTAAATATAGTTATCAGTGTTCCAGATCTCCAACGCTCTAATATTCTCTTGCATTTTTTATTCAGACTTTTCATATTTGGCGCATCCCTATGCGAGCGTGATCGGTCAGGCGCAGACACCTCAGACGGCTTATCATAGTCCAGGTTGAGACGGGCTTGTCGGTAAGCTAATGGAGTGTCCTAAGGTTAATTTACAACCATATGAAATCCATCAATAAGCAATTAAGAGCTGTAGAAACACACAAGCACCCGGGCCAGCAGCTAAATCCCCATGAAAACCCCCACCTACTTTTCAATCAATTAATTGCTGTGGCATGCCTTTAAAAAGCATTTACACATAAAATTGGCACATGAGAGACACGCTGCTGCGACTGTGACTTTTTTTATTGCCCCGCTTGCCTTCCATTCTTTTGCAATTGTGAGTTCTGAAGAGATTCTTCTTTCACCTCATAACATCCTCAACAGATTGCACAAATTCTGATTCTGATTAGAGCTTGAGCCCATTGAAGTATTCAGAAGAGCTCCCGCTGCTAAATCCAGAGGGAAATAATATGTCAGGCAACTGTTAAATTCCTGTGAACGATAGACGATGAAAGGCTTCTGGAGGAAAATGCGTGGAGAGCTCGTCAGGTTGCGCTGTGAAAAGGGCTTTTCACGTCCTACAGTCATAAAAACTCGAAAAGGACGGCCATTGTTTGCCGCAAAGCCACTAATTCAGGGGGGGGGGGGGGGGGGGGGGGGTTCAGATGAGTTCTGACCGAATCTGCCGTGCGAAAGCAGAACCACAGATCGCGTTCTGTAGATGTGGGAGAATTGTACCCCCCTCCCCCCCTCAGAAGTCTACCTCACATTTACCCTCTTCACTACCGTGACATGCTCTCTGGATTCCCTGGAGAGATCTTGATAGCAGGTTTGTGATATGTATGCAATCTCACACTTTATCAGCCCCATCCGACTTCCAGGAGCCCTGGGGAGCTGAGAGCATATTATCCCAATCATTTAGTTACCGTTTCAAGTGGATATTTTCAGCAGATTTCTGCCTTCTTTTGATATAAAATTTGATAAAGCAGGTGCGTGGATGTTCTTTTTCTGCCCTCTGCCTTTGCTGTTACCCTACAGTGCCGTTTCCATCTGTAAACCCTTCCTGAGGTTTCATCACGCATGGTGGGAGGCTCCAGATGTTTGTGAAAAAGGATATTTTGTAACAGAACAGAGATGTCTGAGCTTGCACTTTGCATCCAGTATTAGGATACTGTTTCACAAAGCTTCTCCTCCTCCATCCCCTACAGCACCTCCAAACAACATATCAGTGATGGCAGAGAACTCTCCAGCCCCCTTCAGTCGATACCAAGCCCAGAATTTCACTCTTGTGTGCACTGCAAAGGGAGGGAAGCCAGCCCCATCGGTGAGTTCAAGACAAACCGCACGCCCTTCCTTCACAGCACGCCGGTCTCTGCTGTTCACACAGGAGAACTGGTCCAGGTTGTCGAGTGGTTTTTATTTATGGTGTTCAGCTCACAGACATGTCCTGTGTTTCCCTGAAGACGCTCTCAGAACCACATTTCTCTGGATTTATAGACATAAATGTGCTGCGATTCCAGGGGAAATTCAACATTCGGATGTGGCTCATTGTTATTTCCAATTGGCTGGGGGGCTGATTACTAAACCCGTCTCTACTTTTCATAAAGCAAAGAGGATCACGTCCCGGCCACAGACACATTAACCTCATTAATGGTAACATTCGGGGAATTTAGTCTAATTAAAGTAACATGATGATGACTGCTCTGCGTGCAGTCTCTCCACGCCTCCGTGCACATCAACCAAATACAAGTACACACAACCTCACAAGTACACACAACCTCACGTGCACCATTTCACGTTCTTTGTTGACCAGAGCAAAGCAAATTTGATCTTAATGTGGTCAGATGTTTGGTGGCTGAAGGACACTGCTTGAGAGCATCCTGCCACTGCTGGTTCCCAACAGGCCATTAATCATAGATGTAAAGTAATGGACTCCGAACCGTGAGCTCACCTATCTGCTGCAATTATGATCACAGCGAGAGGTGAAAACAAGGTGAATCGGATTTCCGCTACTTCCTGGGTGATGGTGTTATGATGAGGTTCTCCCCTCTTTGTGTCTCGACACAGACGTTTAGGACGTCCTAAACTGATACACCAACATAATTGTTTTCTTCAATCTAAAATCCAGATAGTTTGGTCATCAGTTTCGATATTCCTGTACACTAGTTCTACTAGATCATACTTATGCGAATAAACACAACTCACGCGATAAGTCCTTCAAAAACACAGCGACGGATGTGAACAATACTTTGACAGCAGAGATTCAAAAATCTCCCACGGCACGGCGAGCTCCGTACACGTGGGAGGGGCTATCGAAAAAGCCATTTTGGGAAATGGTGGTTGGTGATTTTACAGAGGCGGTGTGGATCCAACAAATCCACATGACACGCTCAGCTGTGTGACACTGGAGCTCTGGTGGCGCCCGCGGTGAAGTGCCCAAAAGCAGCCAGTGGTATGAGGTTGTTGGTCATGTGACTCATTCATTTCGAAAAATTTGTTTCAATTGCAGTTTTGCAGGATGTGACAATTTCTCAAAAACCACTTCCTCCAAAGAGCAAAACGTTTTTCCATAAATGCGAAATTTTTCAAATTGTTTAAAAATGCATTAACACAAATCCAATGTGCGCAATTGTATAGTCAATGGAAACGCAGCTACAGTGAGTTTGGATATTGCAGATGTAATGTGGAGATTTAGGAGAAACTGTTTTTTAATCAAAGTGTCCCTGGTTTGCTGTCCTGATTGTCACATAAACACAGCCACACAGTGACACAAGCACAGACATCACATTTCCATCACCAATGTGTTCCATGGTATCATAAAAAAAGACTCCATGTTAATATTGTCACAAATTATGTGGACGTCACAAGTATTTAACCATCCATGTGTTCAATATGAGAATGTCCACCAGAACCAAAATGATCATGAACGTTCTATTATTTCTCTGCCTGTTATGGTTTTTTTCTCCACTTGGTGGCGCAGTGGAGCACTTAAAGCACCTTGGAGCATCAGCTCAACAGCCAATAGGTTAATATATTACAGTAAAATTTGGTTTGGTGCAACTTCTGGAGGAGATGCAGAGGAACAAATATGGCACATTTTCAGAAAAACCGAGGATAAAGAACCTAAGATGACAGAAATTCAAACAGTTCGTAAATTAATGTGACCATGATAAACCACATAAACTAAAGGCGAGAGAGCAGATGACCTGACAGGAAACAACTGACAACCCTGGCACTTAAACACTCAGCTGTGGATGATTAGCAACTTGAATCTGGTTTGACTGTGGCGGAGAAAAACACCTTTAGTTCTACAAATCACAGTCCATGTTGTGTGGTATACAAAGGAAAGTGGGGAATATGGTGTAAATAGGGAGGAAGAGTTGGAAAGAGAAGGTGAAATCAAGACTTAATGTGGACAAACCTTTCTGAACAAGCAGCTTTTCATGATAAACACCCAAGTGGAAACTGAAAATTCTTTGGTGACAATGAGACAGTACGCGTATTAATAAAATAGGGACGGGTATGCAGGATGACAGAATATATTGAAGAAACAAATAGGGAAACTGCATGGGGATAAACTGGAACATGCACAACATGTTAAGTAACAAAGTTATTTATGATTCGTTTTAATTTTACATAAAAAAACAAAGTTGTTAAAGATTTAGGTGGTTATATGGTTGAAAACAACAGAGAGGGAAAAAAGTAATAAGAGGAAAATGAATCCTGACTGATCCACACTCCAGACTGGTAGGTGTTAGTAAAGCACCACAAAGCTGTTTGCAAACCACCAATGCAAAAGAAGAACCACATTCCAGCGCTGTAATAATAATAATAATTAAAGCTACAAGTAGCATTTAGCGGGCCCGAGCACGTGCGACCGCACGGCACGAGCGACCGCCCCGTGAGCAACGCCCTGCTCGAGCCATTCTCGTCGTTTTTTCTTGTCCATTCTGGAGCTCCAAGCTATTGTTAATACGACAGCAGCCTGGGGGGGGGGGGGGGGGCTGTAATCTGTTGCCTTAAGGGACAAAGACTTTTGCATATAGCATGAAAAAAATTCAAGCAATGATGATAATTGCTATCACTGTCCCTAAGGATGAGAACAATAGAACTCATTCAATTTCCACTACAATGTCTAGATGAGTGTCAGCTATGTCTGATAACTTGGCCAATTAGCTGGACCGGGATCTTGCAAAGTGCAGGTGGTTAACGTCCAGTGTGATGAGTCTGTGGACGGCAACAGTACAGCATAGCTTTTGGTTTCCACAAGAGAAGAACTCCTGACACATCTGCCCTAACAGACAACTACAAGAGGAGTTGAAATGTATAACACGGTGAAGGAGTTTTTGTGCAGAAAAAGGTACAATTAGAAAAGCTGGTAGCAGTGACTGCAGATGGGACTCCTGCTATGATCAATAGACAAACAGGTTTCATCACTCACTGTAAAGCTGACCCAGACTTTCCAAAATGTCTGCATTACTGCTGCGTCATTCACCAGCAGGCCTTATGTGCAGAAGTGATTGGCTCTGGACATATAATGACTCTTATTCTGAAAATCGTAAACAACCTCAGCTGCAAAGCAAAACAGCACAGGATTTTTAAGGTGCTATTGGAGGAGATGTCTGTTGAATATGGTGAATATGAACATTGTGAATCTGAACTTGCATTCTTGACTGACATTACTGGAAAACTAAACCACTTGATCTGTGAGCAGCAAGACAATGGCAAAACTATTTTTTTTTGACCAGCCTGCCTTAGCCAGTGTTTTTCTTGTGGGGATCTTTTCTGCCAGGGCTTGTCAGCTTGGTCAGTGGATGTTGCTGCAGTTGTCTCCCTTGCTGGGACAGCTGGAGTTAAACACAGCAGCTCACGGCTCTGAAGTGGACCCCGTTGCTGTCCCAGTCTGGATGGGCACTGTGGCGATGTTCCAATGGCCAGGCTGGCTCCTGGTATAAAGAGATTCCCAAATGCCATTTCCTAACCGCAGAGCCAAGGATGTGTTTACATGTTTAGGTCAAAAATGTGATGGACAGCTTCATGTTGTCTATTGATGTAAGTTTAAACCTAAACATGCCACCCTGTTATTAATCCAGTTGATATGGTTCTCCATCTGTGTCTAGGTGATAGAAAAGCATTTTTTTTTATATTTAGAGCTCTAAGCAAACAAACAGTTGTCTATATAAAAGAGCTTTTACAATTGTGCACTTTTAGCAGGTCTCTGAGTTCATGTGACCAATGTATGGTGGATTTTCACAGACCTTGTTTAAAACGGAAGGTGAGAGAGACTTAGAGAAATGGCTTCATTGTTCTGGAGTTCTTTGTTTCATCCACAGAAGAGTAGAATTGGTGATTGATTTTGAAAAGCTGCTGAAAAAAGTATCTTTTTCAAATTGCAATTTCTAACTTGGGTTTTACATTTTGTGTTCCATTTTTTGTGCTTTATTTGGGAAGCATTTGTTATTTGTTTGGTGTTTTTAAGGTTCTGCAAATATACACATCATTTTTTAGAGACATTTGTTATCAGTTGTGTTTGTTGATTTGTAGTTTAATTTCATTGGATGTATAGATGTCGTGTGGGGGGGAGGCTCGAGAGCAGGTAGGACCCAGGCGCAGAGACGGGAGGCAAACGGGTTCAGGGCAAGTGGGTTTATTTAACTAACAAAAAGCGCTGCAGAGCAGGATGACAAAACTAAAAACAAAAACTTACTGTGGCATGGCAAGGGACATGGACGCCAGACAAGAAGACGTGATCAACATGAGCAGAAGTTAATGGACCAGCACAGGAGGAAGGCAGAGACAAGACTTATATACAGACAGGGCAGACAAGACACAGGTGAACACGATTAGGGCAGATGGGGACCAAAGGAAGTAAAACTCAAGAAACATGACAAGACAGGAAACCTTTCAAAATAAAACAGGAAACAGAGCCAAACAAGACAGAACAAGAACTAAAGCGAAAAACAAGACAACAAACTGAAACCATGACAATAGAAAGGAAAAGAAGTTCGAACATTGATTATAAAAAAGGATATAAGAGATAAAAAAAAAAGAAAAAGGAAAAGAAAAAAGATGGGATGGTGGGGCCTGTAAGTGGCACCGACAGTCCTTTGGTGGGCGGGGGGAGGGTCAGCTGGGGGAGTTGGGGTTCTGTTCAGCAGGCTGACTGCAGTGGGGAAGAAGCTGTTCTTGTGGCGCGAGGTCCTGGTCCTTATGGACCGGAGCCTCTTGCCAGAAGGGAGGGGCCGAAAGAGATTATGTCCTGGATGAGAGGGGTTGGCTACAATCCTGGCTGCCCGCCTCCAGGTCCTGGAGATGTGCAGCTCCTGGAGAGACGGGAGGTGGCAGCCGATCACCTTCTCTGCTGAGTGGATGACGCGTTGCAGCTTGGCCTTGTCTCTGGCCGTGGCCGCAGCGAACCAGACTGTGATGGAGGACGTGAGGGTGGATTCGATGATGGCGGTGTAAAAGTCTACCAGCATCTTTTCAGGGAGGTGAAACTTCTTCAGCTGCCTCAGGAAGTACATCCTCTGCTGGACCTTCTTAGTGATGGAGCTGATGTTCTGCTCCCACTTGAGGTCCTGGCTGATGATGGTTCCCAGGAAGCAGAAGGACTCCACAGAGGTCACCGGGGAGTCACAGAGGATGACAGGGGGAGGGGGGCTGGGGCCTTCCTGAAGTCCACTGTCATCTCCACTGTCTTCAGAGCATTAAGCTCCAGGTTGTTAGCGCTGCACTATGACACCAGCCTGGCTATTTCACTCCTGTAGGCCGACTCATCTCCGTCAGAGATGAGGCCGATGAGTGTGGTGTCGTCAGCAAACTTCAGGAGTTTGACAGACAGGTGACCAGCTGTGCAGCTGTTTGTGTACAGGGAGAGTAACAGGGGTGAAAGGACACAGCCCTGGGGGGATCCGGTGCTTGTGGTCCGAGTATCTGAGACGAGCTTCCCCAGCCTCACATACTGCTGTCTGTCCGTCAGGAAGTCTGTGATCCACCTGCAGGTGGAGTCAGGCACATTCATCTTGGAGAGTTTTTAATACTAAAGATGTATGAAAGACATACCGAAAAAATATGTCTTTCAGTGTTTAACTGGCTGTCTTTGGATTATGCATGCCTGAGTAATGACCATTCTTACTCCTCATCTCTCTGTTCACTGCTTGCTAATTTACATAGCAGGGGTCCCAGCAGGAGGGGGCGGGGTTGTAACACGACTCCTTCAGCAGAGCCAGGCTGAGAGAGGCTTTGACATGTAAGATGTTAGATGTTAGAATGCC
The DNA here is from genome assembly GCF_053564925.1 of Oryzias latipes. Taxonomy (NCBI): domain Eukaryota; kingdom Metazoa; phylum Chordata; class Actinopteri; order Beloniformes; family Adrianichthyidae; genus Oryzias; species Oryzias latipes. The sequence goes on along the minus strand of NC_136241.1, from coordinate 34,337,174 downwards.
AGATGTTAGAATGACCAGTTCATTTTATATCTATGAAAATATTCAGGGAGCTATGGGACATGTTCAGCTTTAGGTCTGTGAAAATTGGTGTCGATTGTTGAAACATAAGTTACCATAAAAAAATGTTTGTTTGGAGTCTAGACAGATTTAACACAGGTTTTTGGATGAAAAGGATTTTTTATAAATCATCTGTTACACTTTTAAGTCTGAAAAAAATATGGAAGGCAGCAAACACAGATCCCTACCGTTTTTAATTTTTTTGTGCTGATATTTGAAAGATAAGTTATGCAAAAAAATAGGTGTTTGCAGTTTTGCCTAAAAAGACGTTTTCGGACCTTTTTGGATGTAATGCTCTCTAAGATGTCACCTGTAACTTCAATCATTCTGAATTTTTTTAGGAAGCAGTAGCACATAAATGCCTATGAAAGTTGAATTCTTGGTGCTGATAACCTAAACAGAATTTATGCTAAAAATCTTTGTTCAGTCCAAAATTTCATTAAAAAAATCAAGTGATGAAGTTTCTCGTAGACCCTATAGTGTTACATATCAAAGCTGGAGGTTATTAAAGGCATCTAATTCTGAAATCTCAGCTTCCTGAGACAAACGGCTGATTTATAATAAATTTCTATTATTTGGGTGTACATAATCGACCACTTCCTGTTAAACAGGCACCGTCAGGTGTACACCCATGAAACTTTACATGATGAGAGAGGACCCTTCTGAGTATCTCCAGTTTTAATTTCATGCACATCGGACAAAGCAAAGAGAAAATACAGGGCAGAATGTGCCCAATGCAATAACTAGGTGGCGCTATAGAGCTCGTCCAAGATTGTCATATCCATGGGTTCAGAATAGAAGCTTCATCATATCCATTGAATTTCAGTGAGATTGGACAAGGAATGTGCACGTGAGAGCAACTTTTGTGTGCATAGCGAGATGCCCAACTTTGCCGCTCTGTCACGACCACACCCCCGCATTGAAAGTTATGGTTTTTTGTCAGAGTAAACTTCAATGGCTTTTCAACAGGTGGACGTCATTTTCAGGTGTGTCGGCTCATCCTACTCGGAGCAGTGATGCTCCAAGTAAAACATGTCATTTCCTCTTGCCAGCAGGTGGCGCTACACTTTTTCCAGATTTTTTCACTGCAGATGTGTTCAGAGTCAGACTACAATCATGCACATCAATTTTGGATCAGATTGGATTATGCATGGCTGAGTAATGGCCATTTTTCTTTTCATGGCGTGTTTTCGAAACGACCTCCAATTTTGACGCGCCGCCATGGTCACAAACATCCATAAAAACTTAAAAGCTTTGCAATTTAACATCGGACATGTGTTTAGTTTACAAAACCAAAGTTTGGAGTCATTATTCATAAATCTCTAGGAGGAGTTCGTTCTAGAAGGAGGCCTACAAATGTCCAAAATAGAGCAAAAATGACATATTGACACCAATATAGCAGACTTCCTGTGCGACTGACAGCTTGGTACCAAGAGACTTTTTTGTAGGTTTCCATCTGATGAACATGTCCTGTAAAAATCAAGCTTGTATGTTAAAGCATATGCGGGGGCTCGGGACAAATGTCACTGTAGGTGGCGCTGTCGAGCCGTCTTTGTGCGCCCATGCCAATCTCCTGTAAAATACGAAATTTTTCGCGACTCCTGATGTGTGTGCCAAATTTGGTGAGTTTTGGGGTATGTTAAAGGCCTCAAAAAGGCGACTCTTCCGTCGGAAGAAAAAGAATAATAATAATTAAAGCTACAAGTAGCATTTAGCGGGCCCGAGCACGTGCCACCGCCTGGCACGAGCGACCGCCCCGTGAGCAACGCCCTGCTCGAGCCATTCTCGTCGTTTTTTCTTGTCCATTCTGGAGCTCCAAGCTAATGTTAATATGACAGCAGCCTGTGGGGGGGGGGGGGGGGGGGGGGGACTATAATCTGTTGCCTTAAGGGACAAAGACTTTTGCATATAGCATTAAAAAAAAATTCTTAAATCTAAGCCTCGTTTAGACCTGCTCATTTTCTCATCAAGTAGAAGAAGGTTTTTATCAGATTAAGAAACAAGCAATGATGATAATTGCTATCACTGTCCCTAAGGATGAGAACAATAGAACTCATTCAATTTTCACTACAATGTCTAGATGAGTGTCAGCTATGTCTGATAACTTGGTGAATTAGCTGGACCGGGATCTTACAAAGTGCAGGTGGTTTAACGTCCAGTGTGATGAGTCTGTGGACGGCAACAGTACAGCATAGCTTTTGGTTTCCACAAGAGAAGAATTCCTGACACATCTGCCCTAACAGACAACAACAAGAGGAGTTGAAATGTATAACACGGTGAAGGAGTTTTTGTGCAGAAAAAGGTACCATTAGAAAAGCTGGTAGCCATACCTGCAGACGGGGCTCCTGCTATGATTGACCGACAAACAGGTTTCATCACTCACTGTAAAGCTGACCAAGACTTTCCAAAATGTCTGCATTACTGCTGCTTCTTTCACCAGTAGGCCTTATGTGCAGAAGTGATTGGCTCTGGACATATAATGACTCCTATTGTGAAAATCATAAAAAACCTCAGCTGCAAAGCAAAACAGAACAGGATTTTTAAGGTGCTATTGGTGGAGATATCTGCTGAATATGGTGAATATGAATATGGTGAATCTGAACTTGTATTCTTGACTGACATTACTGGAAAACTAAACCACTTGATCTGCGAGCTGCAAGACATTGGCAAAACTATATTTTTTTATTGACCAGCCTCCCTGAGCCAGTGTTTTTCTTGTGGGGATCTTTTCTGCCAGGGCTTTCCAGCTTGGTCAGTGGATGTTGCTGCAGTTGTCTACCTTGCTGGGACAGCTGGAGTTAAACACAGCAGCCTCACGGCTGTGAAGTGGACCCCGTTGCTGTCCCAGTCTGGATGGGCACTGTGGTGATGTTCCAATGTTCAGGCTGGCTCCTGGTATGAAGAGATTCCCAATTACCATTTCCTAACCGCAGAGCCAAGGATGTGTTTACATGTTTAGGTCAAAAATGTGATGAACAGCTTCATGTTGTCTATTGATGTAAGTTTAAACCTAAACATGTTTCCCTGTTACTAATCCAGTTGATGTGGTTCTCCATCTGTTTCTAGGTGATAGAAAAGCATTTTTTTATATTTAGAGCTCCAAGCAAACAAACAGTTGTCTATATAAGAGCTTTTACAATTGTGGACTTTTAGCCGGTCTCTGAATACATGTGACCAATGTATGGTGGATTTTCACAGACTTTGTTTAAAACTGAAGGTGACAGAGACTTTGGAGAAGTGGCTACATTGCTCTGGACTTCTTTGTTTCATCCACAGAAGAGTAAAATATGTGATTGATTTTGAAAAGCTGCTGAAAAATGTATCTTTTTAAAATTGCAATTTCTAATTTGGGTTTTACATTTTGTGTTCCATTTTTTGTGATTGTATTAGAAAGATTTGTTATTTATTTGGTGTTTAAAGGTGGTACATATTGTATATACACAATCTTCTTAGAGACATTTGCTATATGTTGTGTTTGTTGTCGTTGTAGTTTAATTTCTTTGGATGTATTGAAAGGAAATGAAAAGAAGTTGCAGCATTGATTAAAAAAGCATAAAAGAGACATTTACTGTCTGATGTTACATCTGTAGGAGTGTACTGAGGCTGGGTTTTGTTTTGGAGCACATTCATATATTTTGTTTGTAAAAAAAAAAAAAGATAAAATATAAAGTTAATTGTATTTTGGATGAATAAAAAAGCAATGATTAGTGCTAAGGATGTATAAAAGACAAACAAAACAAAGGAAATTGCTGTAATTTAGTGTTGAACTAGGCTTTCTAACTGTTCTACTTTCTGTCTGCCACTCCTGGCTAATTTACATGTGAGCACACAGCCGGGGGTTGGGGGGGGGGCTAACTCCACTCCTGCAGCAGGGGAGACTGATGAAAAGCTTGAGGATGTAAGATTGAATAAATAAAATCCTAGAGTTGACCAGTTCATTTTATAAATGTAAATATTTTTTATTTTGGTGCTGATAAACTAAACAGAAGTTATGATAAAAATATTTGCTTGAGTCAAAATGTCCCAAAATTTGCTTTTAGCACAATAGGGTGATTAAGGTGGTTAAATGTTTCTCGTACGTATAGTGCTGCTTTTCAAACATGGAGCTTTGTAGGACGCATCTAATTCTGAAATCTCAGCTTCCTGAGACAAACGGCTGATTTCCTATGAAGCTTGATTAAATGATCATGCTTCATGATCATTTATGAACATATATAGCTCGTCCAAAATTGTCATATCCATGGGTTCAGAATGGAAGTTTCATCAAATCTATTTAATTTCAGTGAGATCAGACAAGGAATGTGAACGTGAGAGCAACATTTGTGCATGGCGAGATACCCAACTTCGCCGCTCTGTCACGACCACACCCCCGCGTTGAAAGATTTGTTTTTCATCAGAGTAAACTTCAATGGTTTTTCAACAGGTGGACGTCATTTTGAGGTGTGTTTGCTCATCCTACTTGGAGCAGTGATGCTCCAAGTAAAACATGTCATTTCCTGTTGCCAACAGGTGGCGCTACACCTGTTTCGGATTTTTCCACTGCAGATGTGTTCAAAGTCAGACTACAATCATGCACAACAAATTTGGATCAGATTAGATTATTTATGGCTGAGTAATGGCCATTTTTCTTTTCATGGCGTGATTTCGAAACGACCTCAAATTTTGACGCGCCGCCACGGTCACAAACAACCGTAAAAACTTAAAAGCTTCGCAATTTAAGATCGGACATGTGTTTAGTTTACAAAACCAAAGTTTGGAGTCATTGTTCAAAAATCTCTAGGAGGAGTTCGTTCTAGAACGAGGCCTGCAAATGACCAAAATACAGCAAAAATGACATATTGACACCAATATAGCAGACTTCCTGTGCGACTGACAGCTTGGTCCCAAGAGACTTTTTTGTAGGTTTCTATCTGATGAACATGTCCTGTAAAAATCAAGCTTGTATGTTAAAGAACATGGCGGGGCTCTCAAAAACAAACATGGTAGGTGGCGCTATTGAGCCGTTTTTTGTTCACCCATGCAAGTGCTGTGTATCTAAGTTGGAGATATGTAAGAGGCCTCTCATTCTGAAATCTCAGCCTCGTGATACAAACGGCTGATTTTTTATGAATTTTTAATTATCTGACTGCAACGCAATCAACCACTTCCTGTTTGGCACTGGCTTGCGCAGGCACCGTCAGGTGTACACCCATGAAACTTTAGACGATGAGAGAAGACCCTTATGAGTATCTCCTGTTGTAATTTTATGAATGTCGGACAAAGCACAGAGAAAAGATAGGTCAGAATGTGACATAAAATGTATTTGTCAATATCTAGGTGGCGCTATGGAGCTCGTCCAAGATTGTCATATCCATTGGTTCAGAATGAAAGCCTCATCACCTGTATTGAATTTCAGTGAGATTGGACAAGGAATGTGCACGTGAGAGCAACTTTTGTGTGCATGGCGAGACGCCCAACTTCGCCGCTCTGTCACGACCACACCCCCGCATTGAAAGTTATGGCTTTTTATCAGAGTAAACATCAATGGCTTTTCAACAGGTGGACATCATTTTGAGGTGTGTCGGCTCATCCTACTTGGAGCAGTGATGCTCCAAGTAAAACATGTCATTTCCTTTTACCAGCAGGTGGCGCTACACCTGTTCTGGATTTTTCCACTTCTGATGTGTTCAGAGTCAGACTACAATCATGCATATCAATTTTGGATCAGATTGGATTTTGCATGGCTGAGTAATGGCCATTTTTCTTTTCATGGCGTGTTTTCAAAATGACCTCCATTTTCGACGCGCCGCCACGGTCACAAACATCCGTAAAAACTTAAAAGCTTCGCAATTTAACATCGGACATGTGTTTAGTTTACAAAACCAAAGTTTGGAGTCATTATTCACAAATCTCTAGGAGGAGTTCGTTCTAGAGCGAGGCCTGCAAATGTCCAAAATGGAGCAAAAATGACATATTGACCTCAATATATCAGACTTCCTGTGCGAGTGACCGGTGGGTCCTTTCAGACTTTTTCGTAGGTCTCCATCTGAAGAACATGCCCTGTAAAAATCAAGCTTGTACGTTAAAGCGTATGCGGGGCGTCGGGACAAAAGTCACTGTAGGTGGCGCTATCGAGCCGTTTTTCTGCGCCCATGCCAATCTCCTATAAAATACGAAATTTTTCGCGACTCCTGATGTGTGTGCCAAATTTGGTGAGTTTTGGGGTATGTTAAAGGCCTCAAAAAGGCGACTCTTTCGGTAGAATAATAATAATAATAATAATTAAAGCTACAAGTAGCATTTAGCGGGCCCGAGCACGTGCGACCGCATGGCACGAGCGACCGCCCCGTGAGCAACGCCCTGCTCGAGCCATTCTCGTCGTTTTTTCTTGTCCATTCTGGAGCTCCAAGCTAATGTTAATACGACAGCAGCCTGGGGGGGGGGGGGGGGGGGGCTGTAATCTGTTGCCTTAAGGGACAAAGACTTTTGCATATAGCATGAAAAAAATTCAAGCAATGATGATAATTGCTATCACTGTCCCTAAGGATGAGAACAATAGAACTCATTCAATTTCCACTACAATGTCTAGATGAGTGTCAGCTATGTCTGATAACTTGGCCAATTAGCTGGACCGGGATCTTGCAAAGTGCAGGTGGTTAACGTCCAGTGTGATGAGTCTGTGGACGGCAACAGTACAGCATAGCTTTTGGTTTCCACAAGAGAAGAACTCCTGACACATCTGCCTTAACAGACAACTACAAGAGGAGTTGAAATGTATAACACGGTGAAGGAGTTTTTGTGCAGAAAAAGGTACAATTAGAAAAGCTGGTAGCAGTGACTGCAGATGGGACTCCTGCTATGATCAATAGACAAACAGGTTTCATCACTCACTGTAAAGCTGACCCAGACTTTCCAAAATGTCTGCATTACTGCTGCGTCATTCACCAGCAGGCCTTATGTGCAGAAGTGATTGGCTCTGGACATATAATGACTCTTATTCTGAAAATCGTAAACAACCTCAGCTGCAAAGCAAAACAGCACAGGATTTTTAAGGTGCTATTGGAGGAGATGTCTGTTGAATATGGTGAATATGAACATTGTGAATCTGAACTTGCATTCTTGACTGACATTACTGGAAAACTAAACCACTTGATCTGCGAGCTGCAAGACAATGGCAAAACTATTTTTTTTTGACCAGCCTGCCTGAGCCAGTGTTTTTCTTGTGGGGATCTTTTCTGCCAGGGCTTGTCAGCTTGGTCAGTGGATGTTGCTGCAGTTGTTTCCCTTGCTGGGACAGCTGGAGTTAAACACAGCAGCTCACGGCTCTGAAGTGGACCCCGTTGCTGTCCCAGTCTGGATGGGCACTGTGGCGATGTTCCAATGGCCAGGCTGGCTCCTGGTATAAAGAGATTCCCAAATACCATTTCCTAACCGCAGAGCCAAGGATGTGTTTACATGTTTAGGTCAAAAATGTGATGGACAGCTTCATGTTGTCTTTTGATGTAAGTTTAAACCTAAACATGCCACCCTGTTATTAATCCAGTTGATATGGTTCTCCATCTGTGTCTAGGTGATAGAAAAGCATTTTTTTTTTATATTTAGAGCTCTAAGCAAACAAACAGTTGTCTATATAAAAGAGCTTTTACAATTGTGCACTTTTAGCAGGTCTCTGAGTTCATGTGACCAATGTATGGTGGATTTTCACAGACCTTGTTTAAAACTGAAGGTGAGAGAGACTTAGAGAAATGGCTTCATTGTTCTGGAGTTCTTTGTTTCATCCACAGAAGAGTAGAATTGGTGATTGATTTTGAAAAGCTGCTGAAAAAAGTATCTTTTTCAAATTGCAATTTCTAACTTGGGTTTTACATTTTGTGTTCCATTTTTTGTGCTTTAATTGGGAAGCATTTGTTATTTGTTTGGTGTTTTTAAGGTTCTGCAAATATACACATCATTTTTTAGAGACATTTGTTATCAGTTGTGTTTGTTGATTTGTAGTTTAATTTCATTGGATGTATAGATGTCGTGTGGGGGGGAGGCTCGAGAGCAGGTAGGACCCAGGCGCAGAGACGGGAGGCAAACGGGTTCAGGGCAAGTGGGTTTATTTAACTAACAAAAAGCGCTGCAGAGCAGGATGACAAAACTAAAAACAAAAACTTACTGTGGCATGGCAAGGGACATGGACGCCAGACAAGAAGACGTGATCAACATGAGCAGAAGTTAATGGACCAGCACAGGAGGAAGGGAGAGACAAGACTTATATACAGACAGGGCAGACAAGACACAGGTGAACACGATTAGGGCAGATGGGGACCAAAGGAAGTAAAACTCAAGAAACATGACAAGACAGGAAACCTTTCAAAATAAAACAGGAAACAGAACCAAACAAGACAAAACAAGAACTAAAGCGAAAAACAAGACAACAAACTGAAACCATGACAATAGAAAGGAAAAGAAGTTCAAACATTGATTATAAAAAAGGATATAAGAGATAAAAAAAAAGAAAAAGGAAAAGAAAAAAGATAAAATATTGATTTAATTGCATTTTGAATGAATAAAAAACAATGATTAATAGAATCAGAATCAGAATCAGAAATCAGAAAAAGTTTTATTGCCAGGTTCAGTAGAGCGCACTTTACAAAACGAGGAATTTGACTTGGTGTATAGTGCAATTAAGAATAAGTTAAAAATTAAGTTAACAACAACAACACACTATATACAGTAGAGTAAGGTGACTTAAAGTGGGAGCACAGATGGGCTGGGATGGTGGGGCCTGTAAGTGGCACCGACAGTCCTTTGGTGGGCGGGGGGGGAGGGGGGGTCACCTGGGGGAGTTGGGGTACTGTTCAGCAGGCTGACTGCAGTGGGGAAGAAGCTGTTTTTGTGGCGCGAGGTCCTGGTCCTGATGGACCGGAGCCTCTTGCCAGAAGGGAGGGGCCGAAAGAGATTATGTCCTGGATGAGAGGGGTTGGCTACAATCCTGGCTGCCCGCCTCCAGGTCCTGGAGATGTGCAGCTCCTGGAGAGACGGGAGGTGGCAGCCGATCACCTTCTCTGCTGAGTGGATGACGCGTTGCAGCTTGGCCTTGTCTCTGGCCGTGGCCGCAGCGAACCAGACTGTGATGGAGGACGTGAGGGTGGATTCGATGATGGCATCGTAGAAGTCTACCAGCATCTTTTCAGGGAGGTGAAACTTCTTCAGCTGCCTCAGGAAGTACATCCTCTGCTGGACCTTCTTAGTGATGGAGCTGATGTTCTGCTCCCACTTGAGGTCCTGGCTGATGATGGTTCCCAGGAAGCAGAAGGACTCCACAGAGGTCACCGGGGAGTCACAGAGGATGACAGGGGGGAGGGGGGCTGGGGCCTTCCTGAAGTCCACTGTCATCTCCACTGTCTTCAGAGCATTAAGCTCCAGGTTGTTAGCGCTGCACTATGACACCAGCCTGGCTATTTCACTCCTGTAGGCCGACTCATCTCCGTCAGAGATGAGGCCGATGAGTGTGGTGTCGTCAGCAAACTTCAGGAGTTTGACAGACAGGTGACCAGCTGTGCAGCTGTTTGTGTACAGGGAGAGTAACAGGGGTGAAAGGACACAGCCCTGGGGGGATCCGGTGCTTGTGGTCCGAGTATCTGAGACGAGCTTCCCCAGCCTCACATACTGCTGTCTGTCCGTCAGGAAGTCTGTGATCCACCTGCAGGTGGAGTCAGGCACATTCATCTTGGAGAGTTTTTAATACTAAAGATGTATGAAAGACATACCGAAAAATATGTCTTTCAGTGTTTAACTGGCTGTCTTTGGATTATGCATGCCTGAGTAATGGCCATTCTTACTCCTCATCTCTCTGTTCACTGCTTGCTAATTTACATAGCAGGGGTCCCAGCAGGAGGGGGCGGGGTTGTAACACGACTCCTTCAGCAGAGCCAGGCTGAGAGAGGCTTTGACATGTAAGATGTTAGATGTTAGAATGCTAGATGTTAGAATGACCAGTTCATTGTATATCTATGAAAATATTCAGGGAGCTATGGGACATGTTCAGCTATAGGTGTGTGAAAATTGGTGTCGATTGTTGAAACATAAGTTACCATAAAAAAATGTTTGTTTGGAGTCTAGACAGATTTAACACAGGTTTTTGGATGAAAAAGGATTTTTTATAAATCATCTGTTACACTTTTAAGTCTGAAAAAAATATGGAAGGCAGCAAACACAGATCTCTACCGTTTTTAATTTTTTTGTGCTGATATTTGAAAGATAAGTTATGCAAAAAAATAGGTGTTTGCAGTTTTGCCTAAAAAGACGTTTTCGGACCTTTTTGGATCAAATGTTGTCTAAAAGTTCACCTGTAACTTCAATCATTCTGAATTTTTTTAGGAAAACTAAACCACTTCAACTGTGATCTGCAAGGCAATGGTAAAACTATATTTTTTATGGAACAGCCTGCAGTGTTTCTTGTGGGGATCTTTTCTGCCAGGGCTTGCCGGCTTGGTCGGTGGTTGTTGCTGTTACCAATCCAGTTGATATGGTTCTCCATCTGTGTCTAAGTGATATAATCAGAATCAGAATCGTTTATTGTCATTGTACATGGGGATACAATGAAATTGCAGCAGCCTTGGAGTGAAGGAGTTACATAAAATAAAAATAAAAATAGAATAGAAAAAGAAATACTGTATTTACAACTCTTAACAAAAAATGAACAATATGGACAGAAACTGTTAAATATTAAATATTTGTGAATAAAATAGAAAGGAATTACATGAGTTGCTGTGAGCACAGCTTAATAAATATCAAGTTATTGCACAGTGACCCGGTTAGACAGTCAGGATATTGCACGCATTGTAGTAAAATTAGAGTGAGGTGTGGTTGGTGGACGTATGTGCATTCCGTATGATAATTGCCTATGGAAAAAAGATGTTTCTTAGTCTGTTTGTCCTGGTTCTGATGGACCTGTACCTCCTTCCAGAGGGCAGCAGTTCAAACAGAGGGAAAGCAGAATGGGTGGAGTTAGTGGTGATGCTAGTCACTCTGCTGATGCAGCGAGACTGGTAAATGTCCTTCAGTGAGGGGAGGGGGCAGCCGATGATCCTCTGCGCTGTCTTTACCACTCTCTGGAGACTCTGCCGTTCTGCTTCAGTGCAGTGGGAAAACCACACTGTGATGCCATAGGACAGAATGCTCTCAATGGTTGAGCGGTAGAACGTTACCAGCAGCTCCTGGCTGACGTCGTTCCTCCTAAGTTTTCTCAGGAAGTGCAGGCGTTGCTGGGCCTTCCTGATGACAGTCATGGTGTTGTTAGACCATGTGAGGTCAGCAGAGATGGTGGTGCCCAGGAGGGTGAAGCTGTGGACCCTCTCCACACAGTTTCCATCGATGTAGAGTGGGGGTGGATCTGTTCTGTTCTGCAAACTGGTGGGGGACGAAGATTGGAGGGAGGGAGTCTTTGATGTGTCCCAGGAGCAGCCGCTCCAGACACTTTGTGATTACAGCAGTGAGTGCAACTGGGCGGAAGTCCGTGAGGAAGGCTGTGGATGAGGACTTTTTGGGTATCGGGATGATAGTGGATGACTTCAGGCAAGCAGGGATGAAAGCCTGAGCTAGCGACAGGTTGAAGATTTTTGTGAAGACCTGGGAGAGTTGATCGGCGCAGGCCCGCAGAACCTTTCCGGGAACTCCATCAGGTCCCGCCGCTTTCCTGGGGTTTACCCTGCTGAACATCCGTGCCATCCGTGCCACGTCCATAAAGGCATTGTTTTTATATTTAGAGCTCTAAGCAACCAAACAGTTGTCTATATAAAAGAGCTTTTACAATTGTGCACTTTTAGCAGGCTGAAAAAATTATCTTTTTAAAATTGCCATTTCAAATTTGGGTTTTAAATTTTGTGTTCCATTTTTCTGTGCTTGTATTGGAAGGATTTGTTATTATTTTGTTTAAAAGTGCTACATATTGTATATACACATAATTTATTTAGAGAAATTTGCTATAGGTTGTGTTTTTTGGTTTTGTAGTTTAATTTCATTGGATTTATATTAAGGAAAAGAAGTTGCAGCATTGATTAAAAAAGGATAAAAGAGACATTTACTGTCTAAGTCTTATGTTACATCTGTAGAACTGTACTGAGAGTTGGGTTTTGTTTTGGAGCACATTCATATGTTTTGTTTGTAAAAAAAAAAAAATAAAATATTAAGTTAATTGCATTTTACATGACTAGAAAAGCAATGATTATTCATAAAAATCTATGAAAGACATACAAAACAAATGAAAAAGCAGTCTGCCCTCCCTCTTGTGTCTAAACTATTGTCACCTCACTTCTGGGTTAGTTAGCATATAAACAGGCAGCTGGTGTGTGTGTGTGTGGGGGGGGGGGGGGGTGAAATTTGACTCCAGCAACAGGAAAGATTGAGGAGCAGGCTGCAGCATGAGAAAAAGACTGAACCATGTAAGAGGAAATGACATCCTACAGTTGACCAGTTCATTTTATATCTGTAAAGAATATTCAAGAAGCATTTAGACATGTTCAACTATATGCGTGTTAAACTTGGTGTGGATATTTGAAGCATAAGTAATTTTAAAACACACTTGTTTGGAGTCCAGACGGAAAAAGCACAGGTTTTGGGATGAATCAGGATTTTTTTAAAATCATCTGTTTCACCTGGACTTCTGAAAAAAATATGGAAGGCAGCAAACACAGATCCCTACATTTAAAAAAATAAATGGTGTTGATATATGATGATTAAGTTATGAAAAAAAATAGGTGTTTGTAGTTTTGCCTAAAAAGACGTTTTCGGACCTTTTTGGATGAAATGTTCTCTAAAAGTTCACCTGTAACTTCAATCATTCTGAATTTTTTTAGGAAGCAGTAGCACATAAATGCCTATGAAAGTTGAATTCTTGGTGCTGATAACCTAAACAGAATTTATGCTAAAAATCTTTGTTCAGTCCAAAATTTCATTAAAAAAATCAAGTGATGAAGTTTCTCGTAGACCCTATAGTGTTACATATCAAAGCTGGAGGTTATTAAAGGCATCTAATTCTGAAATCTCAGCTTCCTGAGACAAACGGCTGATTTATAATAAATTTCTATTATTTGGGTGCACATAATCGACCACTTCCTGTTACGCAGGCACCGTCAGGTGTACACCCATGAAACTTTACATGATGAGAGAGGACCCTTCTGAGTATCTCCAGTTTTAATTTCATGCACATCGGACAAAGCAAAGAGAAAATACAGGGCAGAATGTGCCCAATGCAATAACTAGGTGGCGCTATAGAGCTCGTCCAAGATTGTCATATCCATGGGTTCAGAATAGAAGCTTCATCATATCCATTGAATTTCAGTGAGATTGGACAAGGAATGTGCACGTGAGAGCAACTTTTGTGTGCATAGCGAGATGCCCAACTTTGCCGCTCTGTCACGACCACACCCCCGCATTGAAAGTTATGGTTTTTTGTCAGAGTAAACTTCAATGGCTTTTCAACAGGTGGACGTCATTTTCAGGTGTGTCGGCTCATCCTACTCAGAGTAGTGATGCTCCAAGTAAAACATGTCATTTCCTCTTGCCAGCAGGTGGCGCTACACTTTTTCCAGGTTTTTTCACTGCAGATGTGTTCAGAGTCAGACTACAATCATGCACATCAATTTTGGATCAGATTGGATTATGCATGGCTGAGTAATGGCCATTTTTCTTTTCATGGCGTGTTTTCGAAACGACCTCCAATTTTGACGCGCCGCCATGGTCACAAACATCCATAAAAACTTAAAAGCTTTGCAATTTAACATCGGACATGTGTATAGTTTACAAAACCAAAGTTTGGAGTCATTACTCTCAAATCTCTAGGAGGAGTTCGTTCTAGAGCGAGGCCTGCGAATGACCAAAATACAGCAAAAATGACATATTGTCATCAAAATATCAGACTTCCTGTGCGACTGACAGCTTGGTCCCAAGAGACTTTTTTGTAGGTTTCTATCCGATGAACATGCCCTGTTAAAATCAGGTTTGTACTATAAAGCATATGGAGGTGCTCGCGAAAACAAATTTTGCAGGTGGCGCTATCGAGCCATTTTTGTTTACCTATGCCGTTCTCCTATAAAATATGAAATTTTTCGCGACTCCTGATGTGTATACAAAATTTGGTGAGTTTTGGGGTATGTTAAAGGCCTCAAAAAGGCGACGGAAAAGTCGGAATAATAATAATAATAATAATAATAATAATAATAAACCTAACAGATACAATAGGGTCCTTGCACTCCGTGCTCGGGCCCTAATAATTAAAGCTACAAGTAGCATTTAGCGGGCCCGAGCACGTGCGACCGCATGGCACGAGCGACCGCCCCGTGAGCAACGCCCTGCTCGAGCCATTCTCGTCGTTTTTTCTTGTCCATTCTGGAGCTCCAAGCTATTGTTAACACGACAGCAGCCTGGGGGGGGGGGGGGGGGGGGGGGGGGGGGGCTGTAATCTGTTGCCTTAAGGGACAAAGACTTTTGCATATAGCATGAAAAAAATTCAAGCAATGATGATAATTGCTATCACTGTCCCTAAGGATGGGAACAATAGAACTCATTCAATTTCCACTACAATGTCTAGATGAGTGTCAGCTATGTCTGATAACTTGGCCAATTAGCTGGACCGGGATCTTGCAAAGTGCAGGTGGTTAACGTCCAGTGTGATGAGTCTGTGGACGGCAACAGTACAGCATAGCTTTTGGTTTCCACAAGAGAAGAACTCCTGACACATCTGCCCTAACAGACAACTACAAGAGGAGTTGAAATGTATAACACGGTGAAGGAGTTTTTGTGCAGAAAAAGGTACAATTAGAAAAGCTGGTAGCAGTGACTGCAGATGGGACTCCTGCTATGATCAATAGACAAACAGGTTTCATCACTCACTGTAAAGCTGACCCAGACTTTCCAAAATGTCTGCATTACTGCTGCGTCATTCACCAGCAGGCCTTATGTGCAGAAGTGATTGGCTCTGGACATATAATGACTCTTATTCTGAAAATCGTAAACAACCTCAGCTGCAAAGCAAAACAGCACAGGATTTTTAAGGTGCTATTGGAGGAGATGTCTGTTGAATATGGTGAATATGAACATTGTGAATCTGAACTTGCATTCTTGACTGACATTACTGGAAAACTAAACCACTTGATCTGCGAGCTGCAAGACAATGGCAAAACTATTTTTTTTTGACCAGCCTGCCTGAGCCAGTGTTTTTCTTGTGGGGATCTTTTCTGCCAGGGCTTGTCAGCTTGGTCAGTGGATGTTGCTGCAGTTGTCTACCTTGCTGGGACAGCTGGAGTTAAACACAGCAGCTCACGGCTCTGAAGTGGACCCCGTTGCTGTCCCAGTCTGGATGGGCACTGTGGCGATGTTCCAATGGCCAGGCTGGCTCCTGGTATAAAGAGATTCCCAAATACCATTTCCTAACCGCAGAGCCAAGGATGTGTTTACATGTTTAGGTCAAAAATGTGATGGACAGCTTCATGTTGTCTAAACATGCCACCCTGTTATTAATCCAGTTGATATGGTTCTCCATCTGTGTCTAGGTGATAGAAAAGCATTTTTTTTATATTTAGAGCTCTAAGCAAACAAACAGTTGTCTATATAAAAGAGCTTTTACAATTGTGCACTTTTAGCAGGTCTCTGAGTTCATGTGACCAATGTATGGTGGATTTTCACAGACCTTGTTTAAAACTGAAGGTGAGAGAGACTTAGAGAAATGGCTTCATTGTTCTGGAGTTCTTTGTTTCATCCACAGAAGAGTAGAATTGGTGATTGATTTTGAAAAGCTGCTGAAAAAAGTATCTTTTTCAAATTGCAATTTCTAACTTGGGTTTTACATTTTGTGTTCCATTTTTTGTGCTTTAATTGGGAAGCATTTGTTATTTGTTTGGTGTTTTTAAGGTTCTGCAAATATACACATCATTTTTTAGAGACATTTGTTATCAGTTGTGTTTGTTGATTTGTAGTTTAATTTCATTGGATGTATAGATGTCGTGTGGGGGGGAGGCTCGAGAGCAGGTAGGACCCAGGCGCAGAGACGGGAGGCAAACGGGTTCAGGGCAAGTGGGTTTATTTAACTAACAAAAAGCGCTGCAGAGCAGGATGACAAAACTAAAAACAAAAACTTACTGTGGCATGGCAAGGGACATGGACGCCAGACAAGAAGACGTGATCAACATGAGCAGAAGTTAATGGACCAGCACAGGAGGAAGGCAGAGACAAGACTTATATACAGACAGGGCAGACAAGACACAGGTGAACACGATTAGGGCAGATGGGGACCAAAGGAAGTAAAACTCAAGAAACATGACAAGACAGGAAACCTTTCAAAATAAAACAGGAAACAGAACCAAACAAGACAGAACAAGAACTAAAGCGAAAAAAAAGACAACAAACTGAAACCATGACAATAGAAAGGAAAAGAAGTTCAAACATTGATTATAAAAAAGGATATAAGAGATAAAAAAAAAAGAAAAAGGAAAAGAAAAAAGATAAACTATTGATTTAATTGCATTTTGAATGAATAAAAAACAATGATTAATAGAATCAGAATCAGGAATCAGAAAAAGTTTTATTGCCAGGTTCAGTAGAGCGCACTTTACAAAACGAGGAATTTGACTTGGTGTATAGTGCAATTAAGAATAAGTTAAAAATTAAGTTAACAACAACAACACACTATATACAGTAGAGTAAGGTGAATTAAAGTGGGAGCACAGATGGGCTGGGATGGTGGGGCCTGTAAGTGGCACCGACAGTCCTTTGGTGGGCGGGGGGGGAGGGGGGGTCACCTGGGGGAGTTGGGGTACTGTTCAGCAGGCTGGCTGCAGTGGGGAAGAAGCTGTTCTTGTGGCGCGAGGTCCTGGTCCTGATGGACCGGAGCCTCTTGCCAGAAGGGAGGGGCCGAAAGAGATTATGTCCTGGATGAGAGGGGTTGGCTACAATCCTGGCTGCCCGCCTCCAGGTCCTGGAGATGTGCAGCTCCTGGAGAGACGGGAGGTGGCAGCCGATCACCTTCTCTGTTGAGTGGATGACGCGTTGCAGCTTGGCCTTGTCTCTGGCCGTGGCCGCAGCGAACCAGACTGTGATGGAGGACGTGAGGGTGGATTCGATGATGGCGGTGTAAAAGTCTACCAGCATCTTTTCAGGGAGGTGAAACTTCTTCAGCTGCCTCAGGAAGTACATCCTCTGCTGGACCTTCTTAGTGATGGAGCTGATGTTCTGCTCCCACTTGAGGTCCTGGCTGATGATGGTTCCCAGGAAGCAGAAGGACTCCACAGAGGTCACCGGGGAGTCACAGAGGATGACAGGGGGGAGGGGGGCTGGGGCCTTCCTGAAGTCCACTGTCATCTCCACTGTCTTCAGAGCATTAAGCTCCAGGTTGTTAGCGCTGCACTATGACACCAGCCTGGCTATTTAACTCCTGTAGGCCGACTCATCTCCGTCAGAGATGAGGCTGATGAGTGTGGTGTCGTCAGCAAACTTCAGGAGTTTGACAGACAGGTGACCAGCTGTGCAGCTGTTTGTGTACAGGGAGAGTAACAGGGGTGAAAGGACACAGGCCTGGGGGGATCGGGTGCTTGTGGTCCGAGTATCTGAGACGAGCTTCCCCAGCCTCACATACTGCTGTCTGTCCGTCAGGAAGTCTGTGATCCACCTGCAGGTGGAGTCAGGCACATTCATCTTGGAGAGTTTTTAATACTAAAGATGTATGAAAGACATACCGAAAAAATATGTCTTTCAGTGTTTAACTGGCTGTCTTTGGATTATGCATGCCTGAATAATGGTCATTCTTACTCCTCATCTCTCTGTTCACTGCTTGCTAATTTACATAGCAGGGGTCCCAGCAGGAGGGGGCGGGGTTGTAACACGACTCCTTCAGCAGAGCCAGGCTGAGAGAGGCTTTGACATGTAAGATGTTAGATGTTAGAATGCCAGATGTTAGAATGACCAGTTCATTTTATATCTATGAAAATATTCAGGTAGCTATGGGACATGTTCAGCTATAGGTCTGTGAAAATTGGTGTCGATTGTTGAAACATAAGTTACCATAAAAAAATGTTTGTTTGGAGTCTAGACAGATTTAACACAGGTTTTTGGATGAAAAAGGATTTTTTATAAATCATCTGTTACACTTTTAAGTCTGAAAAAAATATGGAAGGCAGCAAACACAGATCCCTACCGTTTTTAATTTTTTTGTGCTGATATTTGAAAGATAAGTTATGCAAAAAAATAGGTGTTTGCAGTTTTGCCTAAAAAGACGTTTTCGGACCTTTTTGGATCAAATGTTGTCTAAAAGTTCACCTGTAACTTCAATCATTCTGAATTTTTTTAGGAAAACTAAACCACTTCAACTGTGATCTGCAAGGCAATGGTAAAACTATATTTTTTATGGAACAGCCTGCAGTGTTTTTTGTGGGGATCTTTTCTGCCAGGGCTTGCCGGCTTGGTCGGTGGTTGTTGCTGTTACCAATCCAGTTGATATGGTTCTCCATCTGTGTCTAAGTGATATAATCAGAATCAGAATCGTTTATTGTCATTGTACATGGGGATACAATGAAATTGCAGCAGCCTTGGAGTGAAGGAGTTACATAAAATAAAAATAAAAATAGAATAGAAAAAGAAATACTGTATTTACAACTCTTAACAAAAAATGAACAATATGGACAGAAACTGTTAAATATTAAATATTTGTGAATAAAATAGAAAGGAATTACATGAGTTGCTGTGAGCACAGCTTAATAAATATCAAGTTATTGCACAGTGACCCGGTTAGACAGTCAGGATATTGCACGCATTGTAGTAAAATTAGAGTGAGGTGTGGTTGGTGGACGTATGTACATTCCGTATGATAATTGCCTATGGAAAAAAGCTGTTTCTTAGTCTGTTTGTCCTGGTTCTGATGGACCTGTACCTCCTTCCAGAGGGCAGCAGTTCAAACAGAGGGAAAGCAGAATGGGTGGAGTTAATGATGATGCTAGTCACTCTGCTGATGCAGCGAGACTGGTAAATGTCCTTCAGTGAGGGGAGGGGGCAGCCGATGATCCTCTGCGCTGTCTTTACCACTCTCTGGAGACTCTGCCGTTCTGCTTCAGTGCAGTGGGAAAACCACACTGTGATGCCATAGGACAGAATGCTCTCAATGGTTGAGCGGTAGAACGTTACCAGCAGCTCCTGGCTGACGTCGTTCCTCCTAAGTTTTCTCAGGAAGTGCAGGCGTTGCTGGGCCTTCCTGATGACAGTCATGGTGTTGTTAGACCATGTGAGGTCAGCAGAGATGGTGGTGCCCAGGAGGGTGAAGCTGTGGACCCTCTCCACACAGTTTCCATCGATGTAGAGTGGGGGTGGATCTGTTCTGTTTTTTCTGAAGTCCAGGATGATCTCCTTGGTCTTGGTGGTGTTCAGGATGAGGTTATTAGCCTGACACCACCTTGAGAGTTTCAGGACTTCGTCTCTGTAGGCCGTCTCGTCGTCCCCAGAGATCAGCCCCACCACAGTAGTGTCGTCTGCAAACTTCACCACGGTGTTGCTGGTGTGGGCTGGTCTGCAGTCTGCTGTGTACAGTGTGCACAGCAGAGGACTCAGCACACATCCCTGTGTGGAGCCTGTGCTCAGCGTCCGGGTGGAGGAGAGGTGGGGGTCAAGTTTGACTGTCTGTGGTCTGTTTGTCAGGAAGTCCTTGATCCACGTGCAGGTGAGTGGGTGGAGTCCTAGTTCAGACAGTTTGTTGACCAGAATGTCAGGAATGATTGTGTTAAAGGCTGAGCTATAGTCCACAAAGAGCATCCTGGCGTAGGTGTCTCTGTGTTCCAGGTGGCTCAGCGCAGTGTGGAGGGTGATGGAAATGGCATCATCCGTTGATCTGTTTGCTTTGTAAGCAAACTGGTGGGGGACGAAGATTGGAGGGAGGGAGTCTTTGATGTGTCCCAGGAGCAGCCGCTCCAGACACTTTGTGATGACAGCAGTGAGTGCAACTGGGCGGAAGTCCGTGAGGAAGGCTGTGGATGAGGACTTTTTGGGTATCGGGATGATAGTGGATGACTTCAGGCAAGCAGGGATGAAAGCCTGAGCTAGCGACAGGTTGAAGATTTTTGTGAAGACCTGGGAGAGTTGATCGGCGCAGGCCCGCAGAACCTTTCCGGGAACTCCATCAGGTCCCGCCGCTTTCCTGGGGTTTACCCTGCTGAACATCCGTGCCATCCGTGCCACGTCCATAAAGGCATTGTTTTTATATTTAGAGCTCTAAGCAACCAAACAGTTGTCTATATAAAAGAGCTTTTACAATTGTGCACTTTTAGCAGGCTGAAAAAATTATCTTTTTAAAATTGCCATTTCAAATTTGGGTTTTAAATTTTGTGTTCCATTTTTCTGTGCTTGTATTGGAAGGATTTGTTATTATTTTGTTTAAAAGTGCTACATATTGTATATACACATAATTTATTTAGAGAAATTTGCTATAGGTTGTGTTTTTTGGTTTTGTAGTTTAATTTCATTGGATTTATATTAAGGAAAAGAAGTTGCAGCATTGATTAAAAAAGGATAAAAGAGACATTTACTGTCTAAGTCTTATGTTACATCTGTAGAACTGTACTGAGAGTTGGGTTTTGTTTTGGAGCACATTCATATGTTTTGTTTGTAAAAAAAAAAAGATAAAATATTAAGTTAATTGCATTTTACATGACTAGAAAAGCAATGATTATTCATAAAAATCTATGAAAGACATACAAAACAAATGAAAAAGCAGTCTGCCCTCCCTCTTGTGTCTAAACTATTGTCACCTCACTTCTGGGTTAGTTAGCATATAAACAGGCAGCTGGTGTGTGTGTGTGTGTGTGTGGGGGGGGGGGGGGGGGGTGAAATTTGACTCCAGCAACAGAGCAGGCTGAGGAACAAGCTGCAGCATGAGGAAAAGCCTGAAGCATGTAAGAGGAAATGACATCCTACAGTTGACCAGTTCATTTTATATCTGTAAAGAATATTCAAGAAGCATTTAGACATGTTCAGCTATATGCGTGTGAAACTTGGTGTGGATTTTTGAAGCATAAGTAATTTTAAAACACACTTGTTTGGAGTCCAGACGGAAAAAGCACAGGTTTTGGGATGAATCAGGATTTTTTTTAAATCATCTGTTTCACCTGGACTTCTGAAAAAAATATGGAAGGCAGCAAACACAGATCCCTACATTTAAAAAAATAAATGGTGTTGATATATGATGATTAAGTTATGAAAAAAAATAGGTGTTTGTAGTTTTGCCTAAAAAGACGTTTTCGGACCTTTTTGGATGAAAGGTTTTCTAAAAGTTCACCTGTAACTTCAATCATTCTGAATTTTTTTAGGAAGCAGTAGCACATAAATGCCTATGAAAGTTGAATTCTTGGTGCTGATAACCTAAACAGAATTTATGCTAAAAATCTTTGTTCAGTCCAAAATTTCATTAAAAAAATCAAGTGATGAAGTTTCTCGTAGACCCTATAGTGTTACATATCAAAGCTGGAGGTTATTAAAGGCATCTAATTCTGAAATCTCAGCTTCCTGAGACAAACGGCTGATTTATAATAAATTTCTATTATTTGGGTGCACATAATCGACCACTTCCTGTTACGCAGGCACCGTCAGGTGTACACCCATGAAACTTTACATGATGAGAGAGGACCCTTCTGAGTATCTCCAGTTTTAATTTCATGCACATCGGACAAAGCAAAGAGAAAATACAGGGCAGAATGTGCCCAATGCAATAACTAGGTGGCGCTATAGAGCTCGTCCAAGATTGTCATATCCATGGGTTCAGAATAGAAGCTTCATCATATCCATTAAATTTCAGTGAGATTGGACAAGGAATGTGCACGTGAGAGCAACTTTTGTGTGCATAGCGAGATGCCCAACTTTGCCGCTCTGTCACGACCACACCCCCGCATTGAAAGTTATGGTTTTTTGTCAGAGTAAACTTCAATGGCTTTTCAACAGGTGGACGTCATTTTCAGGTGTGTCGGCTCATCCTACTCGGAGTAGTGATGCTCCAAGTAAAACATGTCATTTCCTCTTGCCAGCAGGTGGCGCTACACTTTTTCCAGATTTTTTCACTGCAGATGTGTTCAGAGTCAGACTACAATCATGCACATCAATTTTGGATCAGATTGGATTATGCATGGCTGAGTAATGGCCATTTTTCTTTTCATGGCGTGTTTTCGAAACGACCTCCAATTTTGACGCGCCGCCATGGTCACAAACATCCATAAAAACTTAAAAGCTTTGCAATTTAACATCGGACATGTGTCTAGTTTACAAAACCAAAGTTTGGAGTCATTACTCTCAAATCTCTAGGAGGAGTTCGTTCTAGAGCGAGGCCTGCGAATGACCAAAATACAGCAAAAATGACATATTGTCATCAAAATATCAGACTTCCTGTGCGACTGACAGCTTGGTCCCAAGAGACTTTTTTGTAGGTTTCTATCCGATGAACATGCCCTGTTAAAATCAGGTTTGTACTATAAAGCATATGGAGGTGCTCGCGAAAACAAATTTTGCAGGTGGCGCTATCGAGCCATTTTTGTTTACCTATGCCGTTCTCCTATAAAATATGAAATTTTTCGCGACTCCTGATGTGTATACAAAATTTGGTGAGTTTTGGGGTATGTTAAAGGCCTCAAAAAGGCGACGGAAAAGTCGGAAGAATAATAATAATAATAATAATTAAAGCTACAAGTAGCATTTAGCGGGCCCGAGCACGTGCGACCGCATGGCACGAGCGACCGCCCCGTGAGCAACACCCTGCTCGAGCCATTCTCGTCGTTTTTTCTTGTCCATTCTGGAGCTCCAAGCTATTGTTAATACGACAGCAGCCTGGGGGGGGGGGGGGGGGGGGGGGGGGGGGGGGGCTGTAATCTGTTGCCTTAAGGGACAAAGACTTTTGCATATAGCATGAAAAAAATTCAAGCAATGATGATAATTGCTATCACTGTCCCTAAGGATGAGAACAATAGAACTCATTCAATTTCCACTACAATGTCTAGATGAGTGTCAGCTATGTCTGATAACTTGGCCAATTAGCTGGACCGGGATCTTGCAAAGTGCAGGTGGTTAACGTCCAGTGTGATGAGTCTGTGGACGGCAACAGTACAGCATAGCTTTTGGTTTCCACAAGAGAAGAACTCCTGACACATCTGCCCTAACAGACAATTACAAGAGGAGTTGAAATGTATAACACGGTGAAGGAGTTTTTGTGCAGAAAAAGGTACAATTAGAAAAGCTGGTAGCAGTGACTGCAGATGGGACTCCTGCTATGATCAATAGACAAACAGGTTTCATCACTCACTGTAAAGCTGAACCAGACTTTCCAAAATGTCTGCATTACTGCTGCGTCATTCACCAGCAGGCCTTATGTGCAGAAGTGATTGGCTCTGGACATATAATGACTCTTATTCTGAAAATCGTAAACAACCTCAGCTGCAAAGCTAAACAGCACAGGATTTTTAAGGTGCTATTGGAGGAGATGTCTGTTGAATATGGTGAATATGAACATTGTGAATCTGAACTTGCATTCTTGACTGACATTACTGGAAAACTAAACCACTTGATCTGCGAGCTGCAAGACAATGGCAAAACTATTTTTTTTTGACCAGCCTGCCTGAGCCAGTGTTTTTCTTCGGGGGATCTTTTCTGCCAGGGCTTGTCAGCTTGGTCAGTGGATGTTGCTGCAGTTGTCTACCTTGCTGGGACAGCTGGAGTTAAACACAGCAGCTCACGGCTCTGAAGTGGACCCCGTTGCTGTCCCAGTCTGGATGGGCACTGTGGCGATGTTCCAATGGCCAGGCTGGCTCCTGGTATAAAGAGATTCCCAAATACCATTTCCTAACCGCAGAGCCAAGGATGTGTTTACATGTTTAGGTCAAAAATGTGATGGACAGCTTCATGTTGTCTAAACATGCCACCCTGTTATTAATCCAGTTGATATGGTTCTCCATCTGTGTCTAGGTGATAGAAAAGCATTTTTTTTTATATTTAGAGCTCTAAGCAAACAAACAGTTGTCTATATAAAAGAGCTTTTACAATTGTGCACTTTTAGCAGGTCTCTGAGTTCATGTGACCAATGTATGGTGGATTTTCACAGACCTTGTTTAAAACTGAAGGTGAGAGAGACTTAGAGAAATGGCTTCATTGTTCTGGAGTTCTTTGTTTCATCCACAGAAGAGTAGAATTGGTGATTGATTTTGAAAAGCTGCTGAAAAAAGTATCTTTTTCAAATTGCAATTTCTAACTTGGGTTTTACATTTTGTGTTCCATTTTTTGTGCTTTAATTGGGAAGCATTTGTTATTTGTTTGGTGTTTTTAAGGTTCTGCAAATATACACATCATTTTTTAGAGACATTTGTTATCAGTTGTGTTTGTTGATTTGTAGTTTAATTTCATTGGATGTATAGATGTCGTGTGGGGGGGAGGCTCGAGAACAGGTAGGACCCAGGCGCAGAGACGGGAGGCAAACGGGTTCAGGGCAAGTGGGTTTATTTAACTAACAAAAAGCGCTGCAGAGCAGGATGACAAAACTAAAAACAAAAACTTACTGTGGCTTGGCAAGGGACATGGACGCCAGACAAGAAGACGTGATCAACATGAGCAGAAGTTAATGGACCAGCACAGGAGGAAGGCAGAGACAAGACTTATATACAGACAGGGCAGACAAGACACAGGTGAACACGATTAGGGCAGATGGGGACCAAAGGAAGTAAAACTCAAGAAACATGACAAGACAGGAAACCTTTCAAAATAAAACAGGAAACAGAACCAAACAAGACAGAACAAGAACTAAAGCGAAAAAAAAGACAACAAACTGAAACCATGACAATAGAAAGGAAAAGAAGTTCAAACATTGATTATAAAAAAGGATATAAGAGATAAAAAAAAAGAAAAAGGAAAAGAAAAAAGATAAAATATTGATTTAATTGCATTTTGAATGAATAAAAAACAATGATTAATAGAATCAGAATCAGAATCAGAAATCAGAAAAAGTTTTATTGCCAGGTTCAGTAGAGCGCACTTTACAAAACGAGGAATTTGACTTGGTGTATAGTGCAATTAAGAATAAGTTAAAAATTAAGTTAACAACAACAACACACTATATACAGTAGAGTAAGGTGAATTAAAGTGGGAGCACAGATGGGCTGGGATGGTGGGGCCTGTAAGTGGCACCGACAGTCCTTTGGTGGGCGGGGGGGGGAGGGGGGGTCACCTGGGGGAGTTGGGGTACTGTTCAGCAGGCTGACTGCAGTGGGGAAGAAGCTGTTCTTGTGGCGCGAGGTCCTGATGGACCGGAGCCTCTTGCCAGAAGGGAGGGGCCGAAAGAGATTATGTCCTGGATGAGAGGGGTTGGCTACAATCCTGGCTGCCCGCCTCCAGGTCCTGGAGATGTGCAGCTCCTGGAGAGACGGGAGGTGGCAGCCGATCACCTTCTCTGCTGAGTGGATGACGCGTTGCAGCTTGGCCTTGTCTCTGGCCGTGGCCGCAGCGAACCAGACTGTGATGGAGGACGTGAGGGTGGATTCGATGATGGCGGTGTAAAAGTCTACCAGCATCTTTTCAGGGAGGTGAAACTTCTTCAGCTGCCTCAGGAAGTACATCCTCTGCTGGACCTTCTTAGTGATGGAGCTGATGTTCTGCTCCCACTTGAGGTCCTGGCTGATGATGGTTCCCAGGAAGCAGAAGGACTCCACAGAGGTCACCGGGGAGTCACAGAGGATGACAGGGGGGAGGGGGGCTGGGGCCTTCCTGAAGTCCACTGTCATCTCCACTGTCTTCAGAGCATTAAGCTCCAGGTTGTTAGCGCTGCACTATGACACCAGCCTGGCTATTTCACTCCTGTAGGCCGACTCATCTCCGTCAGAGATGAGGCCGATGAGTGTGGTGTCGTCAGCAAACTTCAGGAGTTTGACAGACAGGTGACCAGCTGTGCAGCTGTTTGTGTACAGGGAGAGTAACAGGGGTGAAAGGACACAGCCCTGGGGGGATCCGGTGCTTGTGGTCCGAGTATCTGAGACGAGCTTCCCCAGCCTCACATACTGCTGTCTGTCCGTCAGGAAGTCTGTGATCCACCTGCAGGTGGAGTCAGGCACATTCATCTTGGAGAGTTTTTAATACTAAAGATGTATGAAAGACATACCGAAAAAATATGTCTTTCAGTGTTTAACTGGCTGTCTTTGGATTATGCATGCCTGAGTAATGACCATTCTTACTCCTCATCTCTCTGTTCACTGCTTGCTAATTTACATAGCAGGGGTCCCAGCAGGAGGGGGCGGGGTTGTAACACGACTCCTTCAGCAGAGCCAGGCTGAGAGAGGCTTTGACATGTAAGATGTTAGATGTTAGAATGCCAGATGTTAGAATGACCAGTTCATTTTATATCTATATAAATATACAGGTAGCTATGGGACATGTTCAGCTTTAGGTCTGTGAAAATTGGTGTCGATTGTTGAAACATAAGTTACCATAAAAAAATGTTTGTTTGGAGTCTAGACAGATTTAACACAGGTTTTTGGATGAAAAGGATTTTTTATAAATCATCTGTTACACTTTTAAGTCTGAAAAAAATATGGAAGGCAGCAAACACAGATCCCTACCGTTTTTAATTTTTTTGTGCTGATATTTGAAAGATAAGTTATGCAAAAAAATAGGTGTTTGCAGTTTTGCCTAAAAAGACGTTTTCGGACCTTTTTGGATGTAATGCTCTCTAAGATGTCACCTGTAACTTCAATCATTCTGAATTTTTTTAGGAAGCAGTAGCACATAAATGCCTATGAAAGTTGAATTCTTGGTGCTGATAACCTAAACAGAATTTATGCTAAAAATCTTTGTTCAGTCCAAAATTTCATTAAAAAAATCAAGTGATGAAGTTTCTCGTAGACCCTATAGTGTTACATATCAAAGCTGGAGGTTATTAAAGGCATCTAATTCTGAAATCTCAGCTTCCTGAGACAAACGGCTGATTTATAATAAATTTCTATTATTTGGGTGCACATAATCGACCACTTCCTGTTACGCAGGCACCGTCAGGTGTACACCCATGAAACTTTACATGATGAGAGAGGACCCTTCTGAGTATCTCCAGTTTTAATTTCATGCACATCGGACAAAGCAAAGAGAAAATACAGGGCAGAATGTGCCCAATGCAATAACTAGGTGGCGCTATAGAGCTCGTCCAAGATTGTCATATCCATGGGTTCAGAATAGAAGCTTCATCATATCCATTGAATTTCAGTGAGATTGGACAAGGAATGTGCACGTGAGAGCAACTTTTGTGTGCATAGCGAGATGCCCAACTTTGCCGCTCTGTCACGACCACACCCCCGCATTGAAAGTTATGGTTTTTTGTCAGAGTAAACTTCAATGGCTTTTCAACAGGTGGACGTCATTTTCAGGTGTGTCGGCTCATCCTACTCGGAGCAGTGATGCTCCAAGTCAAACATGTCATTTCCTCTTGCCAGCAGGTGGCGCTACACTTTTTCCAGATTCTTTCACTGCAGATGTGTTCAGAGTCAGACTACAATCATGCATATCAATTTTTGATCAGATTGGATTATGCATGGCTGAGTAATGGCCATTTTTCTTTTCATGGCGTGTTTTCGAAACAACGTCGAATTTCTACGCGCCGCCACGGTCACAAACTTCTGTAAAAACTTAAAAGCTTTGCAATTTAACATCGGACATGTGTCTAGTTTACAAAACCAAAGTTTGGAGTCATTATTCACAAATCTCTAGGAGGAGTTCGTTCTAGAAGGAGGCCTGCAAATGTCCAAAATAGAGCAAAAATGACATATTGACATCAATATAGCAGACTTCCTGTGCGACTGACAGCTTGGTACCTACAGACTTTTTTGTAGGTTTCCATCTGATGAACATGCCCTGAAAAAATCAAGCTTGTACGTTAAAGCGTATGCGGGGCGTCGGGACAAAAGTCAGTGTAGGTGGCGCTGTCGAGCCATTTTTGCGCACCCATGCCAATTTCTCATAAAATACGAAATTTTTCGCGACCCCTGATGTGTGTGCCAAATTTGGTGAGTTTTGGGGTATGTTAAAGGCCTCAAAAATGCGATTCTTCCGGCAGAAGAAAAATAATAATAATAATAATTAAAGCCGCAAGCGGCGTTGTATGGCCCGCAGACGCAACCCGCCTTCCACGCCCAACTCTACGCATGACCGCCGTCCTCACCTACCTCACCGACCACAAATGAAAAGCTAGTCAAGGCTGGATTTGCTAATTATGCTAACTATGCTAACTATGCTAATGTGGCTAAAAGTGCTAGCATAGCGATCAGCATCATCAACTGACTCAGAAAAACACATTTCCTAAAATGATAATTGTGCTAACTATGCTAGCTATGCTAATGTGGCTAAAAGTGCTAGCGTAGCGATCAGCATCATCAACTGACTCAGGAAAACACATTTCCTAAAATGCTAATTGTGCTAACTATGCAAGTTATGCTAACATAGCTAAATGTGCTAGCATAGCGATCAGCATCACCAACTGACTCAGAAAAACACATTCCTCCATTGGTGAGAGCTATATGTCATAAGTTGATAAAAAAAAAACACTTTTTCCAAAATGGCGGCTTTTCTGTTGATTTTATCTCCATAGCAACCATTTTGTGTTTTGGTCCCCTCGAGAGGACGAACAGATTGACGTCAGTTTCGGACAAATCGGTAAAAGTAAAATTTTTGTTGTCCTTAGCAACAGGGGTTTTATGCTAACCACGCCCACATTCCTTATATGTCCATATCCAGTGTTTTTCAATGTATTCAGTTTCAGGCATTTATGCATGCATTCAATATTCACTGTATTGTATTGAAATGCATGGGAGTTATAACAGTGCGCCACTTTGCTAGCTCGCCACGCGCACGCCGTTCAAAATCTACAACTTCTAATTCCAACATTTTTTCCACAGTAGCTTGCCATTGATGCCCAAAATGTTTCGAGACAATCGATGAAAATTCCAACGACAAGTTTACGTTTGAATCTGGTGGTAAATGTGTTTTTTATAGAAAATTCAAGATGGCCGCCTTTTCCCAAGGTCAAAGGTCGACGAAACTCCAGAGGTGATTGTAGACTTATTCTAGGGACATGCGCGTCAAATTTCATGAAAATCGCTCGAAAAAAAGTTCATTTTTACATATTGTGTAAGAACGCGAAAAACGCAAAATGGCAGATTTTGGCACAAAATGGCCGCCAAACCGTAGGTCGTGTCGCCATCACATAATGATTTCAAAACTTTCTTTGGATATACCCGACAAAGTTATCTGGGTTTCGTTAGCCGATTCTTAAAAATAAAATCAGAAAAAAACTTTTTTTTGCCGAGTCAGCACTTTTTTTTGCGATCGTTTTTTGTCTACCACGGCCACATTCCTTTATCAATTTTGTCGTATGTGACATTGTTTTGTTCAGTGTGGGCCAGGGTATCGCATATTTCAGTTTCAGGCTATTCCGATAAAATATGTGCGAGCTAGCTAAAATAGCGACGGTTGCGAATTCGCCACGCGCACGCCGTTCAAAATCTACAACTTCTAATTCCAACATTTTGTCCACAGTAGCTTGCCATTGATGCCCTAGAAGTTTCAAAAAGATCGATAAAAATCCCTTGGACGAGTTTTCGTTTGTATCCATTACTAAAGGTGCTTTTTTTTGAAAATCCAAGATGGCCGCCCCTTGCCAAGGTCAAAGGTCAACAAAACTTCTTTGGTAGTTGTAGAATCGTGTTTGTGGCATGTGTGTGCAATTTCGTGAAAATCGCTTGAACAAAAGTGTCGTTTTCCCATATTGTGAAAAAACACGAAAATCGCCATTTCTCTGAGTTTGCCACAAAATGGCCGCCAAGCCGTAAGTCGTGTGGCCATCCCATAATAATTTCAGAACTTCTTTGGGATATCTCCAACACAAGTGTTTGGGTTTCGTAACTGTATTTCAAAAAAAAATTTTTTGGCCCCATAAGCGATTTTCGGCCCATTCATTTTTTTTACGGGAACGCTCGCTGTGATGTCATCGACTTCGGGGGGGTGACGTTCTCTTTGCCGAAAATTCATTTTCAATTTATCCCAGGTGTGTGCCAATTTTGGTGAGTTTTCGGGTATGTGGCGGGGGTCAAATTTGAGCTCAACGGATCCGTTAGAAACAAGAATAATAATAATAAACATTCGAAAAACAATATAGAAGTTTTTGCAGTCAGGTGGCCTATGTATTTCAATGCGGCCTGTCTTTTACTATAGGCTGGGCATGTCTTTTTGGCTTTAAACCCGTTCTTTGAGGGCTTTTTGGGGCTTTTTTTGGCTTTTTCGTGTTTTTGTCGTCATTTTTGCGACTACAATTTTGTCGTTTTTGCGTTGGTGTTGTGCGTGTGTGTGTCTATTTTTGTTGCGTTACACAATTGTCGTGTCGTTGTGTGCTTTGGGCGACTTTTGACCCCATTTTTTGGCGTTTTAACGCGTTTTTTTGACGTTTTGGACCTTTTTGGGGGTCGACCCTCGTAGCAGTTACAATATGGTCCTTGCACTCTGTGAGTGCTGCGGGCCATAATAAACCTAACAGATACAATAGGGTCCTTGCACTCCGTGCTCGGGCCCTAATAAACCTAACAGATACAATAGGGTCCTTGCACTCCGTGCTCGGGCCCTAATAATAATAATAATAATAATAATACTAGAGTTGTCAAACTCAAGGTAAAAGAAGAACATGTGACCTAGTTAATAAAAAACTATTTAAAGTAAAAGTTGAACAAACAGCATAAGTAGATTACAGAGAAACAAGAAGAAAGATTTTGCAGCAGTAAAGTTTTGGTTTTGTGAAAAAAAAAAAATCAGAAAAATTCTTAAATTTTGAAAAAACTATTTTTGTTTTTATGAAAGTTAAATTTCTTTAAAAGATGTAAAATCTTTTAAATATATATATCTATATCTATATCTATATCTATAGATATAGATATATATGGTGATTTGGCCATTTTAGTGAGTTGGCACATGGGAGACTAAACTTTCACATTCAGAAGAAAAGAAGTACCAATTCATCATTGCCACAATATCAAATATTAACAAGAATAAAACTGTGGTCCATACTGTCACCACTGAGCCAGACATTAAAATGATGACCTCTGTGGTCAAATCAGGTGTTTTTGCTTTCAGAGAAGCTCAGGATTTGCTCATGTTTTAAATTGTCTTTGTTTGTGTATTGTGCTTTTGGATGAAAAAGATATGTGCTTTTTGATCGTGTGGAGGTTGAGATGTTAATCAAGCATGTTTGAACACCCACAGAGACCGAAGAGGAGCTTCATTAGCCAGGATAAGTGAGGACACCTGTGTTCAAGCAGCACAGGTGTGCCGGCTCTGAGAAGTTTGGAGTGCCCCCTTCACACAAAATTACCAAAAATTAAAGTTCCTCTCTGACTTATTTCATAACGTGTATCAGAAAACACTAGATTCAAATTTGTGCTTAAACTTGTTAAGAGTTACCAAACTAAAATTATTGTCTCTGAAAGTTTTTAGTCTAAATCCAACAGATTGGATGTTTAGGCTAAATGCTGTTCAGTGTAGGGTTGAGTCCACAAAAAGGGTTAGGGTTACATTAGCAGTTACATTAGCTGTTAATGATCCTGTAAATTGAAGAAAATGTTGCATAAATATTTCGGAGCGAAAAATGCCTGATTTATTATTGAAAATGAAGTCTGTGGGTTTTATCTCTGGGTACCCTGCTTACACCCAACAGTAGCTGGGATAGGCTCCAGCAGCCTCTTAATCCTTAAAGGGATTCAGTAAGAAAAAAAGATAAATATTAGAAGTAATAAGTATACACAAAAGACTTTCAAATATGATTAAAATGAATAATGTTTGGCCTTGATTACAAAAGGGGTTTATTCAGACGTACCTCTGGTTTGTCAGAAGATTCATAACCTAAAATGTGTCCAACACAAGAGGCCTTCAGCTCTGATCTGTTTGCCCAGCTGTTGGACAGGACAAGTAAAAAAAAATAGAAGTACTTAGTACTACGCTAATTCTACTATTACATTAACTACACAATGAATATTCCAACAGATTCTGACATGGAGAAAGGTGTCTTTCTGCCGATATATAACACTTAATAACTTGAGCTAAAGCTCAGGAGCTAAAAGGTTAACAAAGATTAAAGCAAAACATATAGCTACTAAATTTGTATGAGAATCACAAAAAGAATTTTCACAAACTCACCACCATCTACTTTATCAGAACCGAAGGTCCTCAAAGTTTTACATTTAAAAAAAAAAAAAAGGTTAACTTGTCACCAATAGTCGCCAGTCATCTACCGCCAGCGCTCGTAACATATATAACCACATCGGTTTAATAACTTTAAAAGTCAGAGCACACCCGTGTAATGAAATGCGTGTCTCCTCCGCACAACGGTGCATCCTGGATCAAACTACCAGCAAAGGGATACCCAGCCTTATGTTGCTACAGCTCCTCCTTAAAGAAAAAAAAACTTTTGGACACCACTACAGCTTCAAACACCCCTACAATTGGAGTAATGGGGAGGAGCCAAAGAGGAAGAATTTGGATTTGGCCTTGGTTTCTCATGAGACTCTCGTTACCTTGCAAAAGTGCAGTCAAGAAGACCACAGAAAGGGGAAAGCATCAATGGGAGCATTATTCCAGGCCTCAGACACATTCACCTCATTAACGGTAATCTTGACCTGACCTTCACCTTCCCCTCTGATTTTTTTAGTTCAGGAATAATGAAACTTTCAATATCATATTTTTGCCTTGTCTGTGACACGATAAAAAAGTTCATGTAACTTTGTCACAGCGAACTGAATGTCTACTTTACTGCAGCATAAAGCAAGATCTGCTACAACCAAATACCTTTAGTGGATAAAACAAATGCTAAAATGCCAGTGTAAGGAGGAGACACAGATCCAAACCATCAAAATTCTGTTCATTTCTCACAAGAAAAGCCGTACCCGACTGGAACTGTGAGATGACTGTGGGATTAGAACCACTGATGTGAAGACATGAAAAATAATCTCAGTGCATAGAGGGATCTGCCCAAGGGGTGTGGATCTATAGCCAACAGAAATGCGGCAGACAAACAGAAGTGACTGTCAGAGCTGCTATCCAGAAAGAGACAAGAAGCATCTAAGAATACATTAGGAAGACGGCTCGCTAGGATGAACTGATATGAATGCCCGAGGCAGCTCAAGATAGAGGTTGGTGAAGAAAGTCATTGGGTACATCCGGACCCTTTAAAAAAAATCCTTATCTAATTTTCTTATGCTCTTTTCCTTGACCTCTTTGGAAAATGTCATAGGATAAAGGAAAGGACTTTGGAGGAATTTGTAATGACTCAGGAAAAGGAGATCTCAGGATCGAGAGAATTTGCTTCAGGGTATATAATGCTAAAGACAGCATTGGGCCTTATCATCCCTGCCACTTCTATAAGTGCCGACCATTTCACATCTTTAGGGTCCTTGCTGAGCAAAATGACGAATTTGGAAGTACCTAAACCTTTGAACGGACTGTGAAGGGTTGTGCAGAGGTATGTCAGTGCAGCACAATCAATGTAGACACTCCACACAAAAGCAAAAGAGGCTAAACTCCATCACAGCAGAATTCTGTGAATTCTGAGAAAAGTCAGAATTTTCTATGCCCTTTTTTTTTTTTCTTTCTCCATGGCCCTAATCCTCTTCCGTAAGCAAGTGTACGGAAAAAAACTCGTAATTTTATGAGATTAAAGTGGAGGTGAGAATACAGTGCAGCAGCAAGTGAACGCCATGCAGCAGCAGAGCAGACTGACTAAACTTAGTTGAACAGGTGAGCTGAATGTTTATTGATAACGTTCCAAATGATTGGAAGCTCATTTGTTTGATTTACGATTCATTCATGTTTTATTTATTGATGGGTGGTTTGCAGGATCTCTGCAGCCCGATGAAGCTGTCGCAGACGGCGTCGGTATCCCTGCAGCTGTCCACTTGAATCCTTTCTTCCTCCATTAAAGACAAGATCTCTACGTCTGTGTGACGCATCCGTCTGAGGCGGAGCAGCACTTTTTGGGATTGTCAACGTTCTAATGCTAATATAACAGACTAGTTTCATTCCTCTTTATTGTTTTCTGTTGAAACGGGACGTTTCATCTGGACGAGGGAGCGTATGTGACACTGTTTACTTCCGCATTGGTGTTCGGATGACAGGTTCATGTCATAATGTGACAAATGAACTTCAGGGTTTGTGAATGAAAAGGAAAATAACGGCTGCAGCGGTCCTCTACACCCAAACGTGTCTCTGAGCTCCTTATTTTACATATGAAACTCCGCTTTACCGACACCGAAACCCCAGAAAGACGGCTACACTGATAATAATCTGATTTTGAGTCGCCAAAAGGTTCGGAATCTCTGTTTTTTAAACATATCCGGAAATAAAGCTTCACAAAAAGCTCCACATATTTCATCTTCTAGCTAGCTTTGGTGTTTTTTACTCATTAATCTAGGACTTTTTTCTCGTAAGTTTACGACTTAAAAGGCGTAAATGAAAAATAAAAAAGACAGAGCGTTAGATGCAGATGTCACTAATTGGAGAGCTGGGTACATTTATATTTTTAGACAAACGTATATTTGTAAGAAATTACGTTATCCATTGAGAAAACACCCTAATCTTGTCCAAATATCACGTAGCTCTCAGGAGCGCCGAATAGTGAAAACTATTTCCAAAGTGTTTCCAGTGCTCTTTTAATTATGATTGATTTATTGATTTATTTTAAGCATTGTAGTCAAAGCAATAAATAATTTACACAGATTTATAAAACTCATTACAGAAATTATTGAATGCATAGATGAAACAAACAAAAACAAAAAACACTTAAGTCACATTTGCTTAATTAAATACAGTGATCATTAACTGAAGTCAAGTAGAGCTTGATTTATTGCTTGGAATGGAGCAGGAAGAGGCAGTCTTATATAATCCCACCCCTTACTGAGTTCTATAGTTTTACATATTTTTTGTAATCCGGTTCTGATCCGATAGATTCTTTTCAAGTTACTGAATCCAGTGCCTAGTAATGATTGATTATCTTCAGAAAACACTCATTCATGATTTCAGTAAACAGTATCTGTAACCAATATGTAATGATCATTGATAATTAGAACACATGATCACATTAAACCAGTAATTATTGCTACACATTGCAGATCAAGTAAAGAAAATCAATATTATTCATTGTAATTAAAACATTTCACTAATCATTATTGCACATTACAATGTAACACTCATTGATTGTAATTAAAACATCTTTGATTATTTCACCACAATCAAGTTCACACATGTCTTAGGAATTATTCAAACACCTGTTGATCCTTAAATCCTCTTATCTCCATATCCTGAAATCAGAGTTTCTTTCTACATTTTCTCGACTATTTGGATATTTGAACATTGTTTGAGTTCATTACTGAACCCGTTCCAAAGATTAGTGCCACACACCGACACACAGAAACTTTTCGTTGTGGTTCTTATCAGTTTGATCTTGAAGTTCCTCCATCCCCTTAGATGTTCCTCCTTCATTTTCTAAGAACTGTTTTTGGATGTTGAATGGTAACGATTTTCCACTGGCTCTGTATAGAAGATGTGTGGTGTGAAAATCCACAAGGTTATACAGTTAAAAAATTCTGGATTGATCAAATATATTTTTTGTATGATCAAGATATCCGGCTTTATGTAAAATTCTGACGGGTCGTTTGTGAAATAAAAAGAGAGGATGTAGTGAGCTCTTGTAACCCCTTGTGCTGTCCTAGGCCCTTTAACATTGGGAGTTGGGTCATCTAGACCCACTAGACCAGAGGTGGGCACTGAGGGCCGCAGTCCTGCATGTTTTCCAGCATACCCTGCTCTGGCATGTTCTGATTGGCTGGACACACCTGAACCAGGTAATCAGCCATGAGTAGGGCAAGATTATTGGCTGGACACACCTGAACCAGGTAATCAGCCCTGAGTAGGGGAAGAGTATCTGGAAATCATGCAGACACACCGGCCCTCGAGGCCTGGAATTGCCCACCCCTGCACTAGACAGTGCTCTGAACCTTTTTTCTTCAATGATTTGTGATCTTCACTGGTGTCCATGGATTACATGAAATCTTTCCACCTTTATCCACCTTTGTCATGGTAGGGAGAACACGTCAATGGAAGGGGGGGTCATCTAAGATAGCACAAGGGATAATTATTCCCCCAAATTTCTATACAGTAGGTGAAATTTCCGTCTTTTTAAAGAGTTTTTTCCTTACTGTGAAGGGGGGGTCTAAAGGCAGGGATCTCCAGTTTAGCTTAGTCAGTTTGTTAGTTCATTTTAGTATTTTCCTGTTGAATTCTATGTATTCATGATCCTTTTGATTTTATGTTTAACTTTTTCAATTACCGATACGAAGCCCATTGAGACGACTGTTGTTGTGAATTTGGACTTTACGAATAAAATTGAATTTAATTGAAATATGGTAATATTAAGGAGCAGTACAATAAATATCTACTGTTGTATTCTAATATATGTTTGGATCCATTTATGATTGAAATACTTTTTGAGACTTTAGTTTGTATGTGTCTCATGTGAGGCTTCCAACTTAGTTTGGTATCAATAAAACCCCCAAAGAATTTGATTTCTGTAACACTTTCAATAAAGACATTTATTGTAATGGAGAGCATCGCATTGGCTTTGTAATTACCAAAAACCATCACTTTGGTTTTATTTAGGTTCATAGGGTAATTTGTTGTAATCCAGCCATTATTTGATTTTGTTTAACTCTGTGTTCACCACATTAATAAGTTCCCTATTTTTGTCTCTGGGATAGAATATATTTGTGTCATCATCAAATAATAGGAGTTTTAAAAGTTTAGAAACATTGAATGTAGTGGGCCCAGAATTGATCCTTGTGGGACACCACAACTTATCCCTTTGGCTTCTGATGTAAATTCATCAATCTTGACATTGTTTTCTTCCTGTTAAATAGCTTTTGACCCAACTTAGCCCTAGTGATAATAATAATAATAATGGATTGGATTTATCTGCGCTTTTCAAGTCACTCAAAGCGCTTACATTGTGTCCATTGTTCATTCACTCCTCATTCATACTTGGTGATGGTAGCTACTGTTGTAGCCACAGCTGCCCTGGGGCAGACTGACAGTCCTCTTACACCATACACTTCCAGTTTGTCAATTAGGATGTCATGATTAAGAGTGTCAAATGCTTTTTTTAAGTCAATGAAAATTCCAGCTGCATATTTCTTTTTGTCCAGAGCGCTTGTGATTTCCTCCACAGCATCAATGATAGCCAATGAGGTTGATCTGTAGCAACTCTCTATTTTCTTCCGGAAATGCATGTCCTTCTATTTTTATTAATTAAGACACACCATGATCATCATCATCCGACAGCAGTGTTGTTCAGAATCAGCTCAAAACCATGAATTCCTCTTAACTGGCTTTAGAAGCCCATTTTTTTACAGAATTTGTGCCTCATTGCAAAGATGTTGTGCATATAAACATAGTTGGTCTTTTGGAAACAGCCATCTCAGGTAATCATCATCTCAGAAAAGGGAGGTGCTTGTCTCCTGCTCTCCACTCATCTCACCTGCTCCTCCTTCCCAATTAAGCACACCTGTTGCCACTTACCTGATTTCCCAGTGATACTTAAACCTCCATCGAGGGCTTTTTCTTTTTCCACTTTTTGGCATCTCTTCCTTTAATCCTTTTTCAGCTATTCCCAGCTGTTTTTGAGACTCTTTGGAAGACTTTTCCAGCTTTAATTTGCTCCGTCTTTTTAATGGCCCTTCTGCAGAAAGCTTCCATGCATTTCGGTTTATCTTGCATTCTTTGGAAACGTTTGCCTTTTTCTCGTGCCTGTTCTCTTCTTTGTACTTCACCCTGATGTTCTCATCAGTTTTTATTTTAACTTAATTATTAGTTAAAGTTTTAGACGGTTGCACTTCTGATGCTATTATTGCTTCTATCAGAAATGGTCGCAGTGGCACGTTTCTGCAGCTTACATATGTGGAAAATATCTGCCATTAGGGTTCAAGATCTGTCAGCATCTGATGCAAGCTGGTGACATATCAATAATTGCTTCCCAGTGCCACTATTAGAACATCCTCAGAGCACAAGCAAGTGCTGATTGAAAAGAGGAAAGATAATGATGGTTAATAATAAGCGGGAAAACTGATTAACTCATGGCAAGGATCTCTGCCTCTGCCTCTCCCCTTTCCTCGCTGCTTCTGCTGTGTCATTGAATCGTCTTGCCGCTCTGATAATTACTCTTTTGTCCTTTTTGACACTTCAATGATTAATTGCAGCAACATAAATGTATATATGGACCAATATGTGATTGTTATATTTTCCAAAGGGTTTGAATTTGTAATGTTTGTGAGGTGGGAGAGACTTGGCAGTGCACAAAGTGCAGGTGCTTTCATCACTGTCTATTCACAGATAAATGCAAAGCTGTTTTCATAGCAGCCCAGCTTAATTTCACTTCTGTCTCGGCATTGAGTGCAGACTCCTGCTCAGAATGGCATCTCTTATTCCGGTGCTAATTCACTTTAGAATGAAATATAAGTGGCTTGTGTCTGGTTTCTTTGTCTGTACTTATCAGACTATGAAGTATTTGGGGATTTGCAACAGTGCTGTGATTGATAATCACTTTATTGCGTGCAATGACACTGTTGGAGAATAATACAACTGCAATGCCAAACACACTCAAATCCTATTTTACATGAGACTAGCACTACTTAGCAGGTCCCAGCCCGTATTAATGTACCACCTAACAAGCCAGCGTTTGATTGGAGACATTGTTGGCGGGTATTACATATCTGCACATGTTTTCCATTCTTTTCAAGGACAGATTTAACGGTCTTATTTCTGGTGTCATTCTTGAACTTCAAATAACAATCCTCTGGCCCATAACTATTACGATGCACTCTAAAGATTTTTCAGTATTCGCACAACAACTATAAAGAGATGGGCGTTTCTGTTTTCACTGCAGCCAGCAAATACGTCCTTGGAATTTGTAACTGTTTGGAAGTAAACAACCTTTTGGAAAAATTAAGAAAATAAAACAAAAAAAACTGATATGGACTCCATAAATGTCTGTAACCGGGAGGCAACACGGGTTTGTTTATTACTGAAAGAGAGTTACGCTCTGGCCAGGGTGGAAAGTAGTACTTGTGTGCAAACATTGACTGTATCTGAGAACTGGACTGAGTGGCCCCTTCCCCCCTGGCG
Organism: Oryzias latipes; assembly: GCF_053564925.1. Taxonomy (NCBI): domain Eukaryota; kingdom Metazoa; phylum Chordata; class Actinopteri; order Beloniformes; family Adrianichthyidae; genus Oryzias; species Oryzias latipes. Next base: position 34,297,907 of record NC_136241.1, on the reverse strand, counting down.
TTCCCAACAGGAAATACCCGCTGGACCCAAGAAGCCAAAATCCCAGAGGCTTTTATAGAGAAATAAACAGCTGCTGCACACAGTCAGTGATACCTTTTTTTTTAAACATTTTCTTGATAATCTTATTTTTTATGATATTTTTTCTGTTGTTCAAGTTATAAACTGACCAATCAGATGCCTTAATAAAAGTAGGTGGAACCTGCTGGCCCCCACGTCCAAAGATCAAATTGTTTGATAGATTTTGTGTAGCCCACTTTCAAGTGCTAGGAGTTAACTCCCGATTGGTGGGAGGAGTTACCACGGAAACAATGACTCACAGCACTGATTGGATCAATCCCTGCTTAGGGACGACATCTGGCTCCTTCATGGTGGTGTCGTATGTTGAAAAAATGACGACTGAAGGCACTTAATTTGGTTGGAGCCAGAAATAAGCCATTTTCTATGAGTGACGTCACTCACTCTCTCCAATTCTCAGAGTCGATGGTGCAAAATATTCACTCAATTACATTTAAACAACATTGTTACCGAGTAGATTTTTTGTACTGTTACCAAAGTAACAGCACTGTTACAAGCACTGGTTTACCTGAAAATCCCCTCATTGGTTGTTATCTGAGCAGAGTGAGGATTCTTCCCTAATAGATCGTCTTTGCTCAAAGTTAAGGGCGTTGCTGCATTTTTGTTGTGAAGGTGAACTCACCTGTACTCCTCTGATCGTTCAGTTTGAATCGGACATCAGGCAAATCGTCTGGCTCCAGGAGCTGCAGCCGTGTTGGCATTAAAACATAGGACTTTTTAAAATAAATCAGCGTGGTCTGACTCTTTCTGTCTGCATAACGTTTGTTTGAACAAATGATAAAAGGTCAATTGGGTTAAATTCAAAAAGCATAGCAAACCTGCTGCTGTTCAAAGTATCTAAACCATTAGGTGTTTTTGCTTTGAAATGCTTATACATTTGACAATTGATTAATTCTTGCCTTTAGGCTTCTCTTGTACACTTTATTTTTACTTCAGTAATATTTTGCATGCTATGACATTTCATTTTCTCATTAAATATTGAAATTAAAGACTTTCCCACCTGTCATTATGCATGTTTGCACTGTTTGGCTATCTGCATATTGAACTCTAACAATATTTAACTTCATCATTCATTATCAGTGCTTTATTAAAGTATGTTAAACCTTTCATAGTAGCTGCAGTTTACTTATTAAAATGTCCACATTAACCAACCAGAAGCTGTTTAAAAAAGCGTCTGTAGTCATTTCATAAAAGATTAAATGTTTTTCTGTTTCGATTATTTTTAAAGATAAAACAGGAAAAAGGCTGAAACAGAGCTTTGTTAAATAGTATTGAATGTATTCTCAAACCTTCATTCATTCATCTTCTGAACCCGTTTTGTTCCTCTCGGGGTCACGGGGCTGCCGGAGCCAAACCCGGCCATCCATGGGCAAAGGCAGGGGACATCCTGCACAGGTCGCCAGTCTGTCGCAGGGCTATTCATAAACAGCAAAAATCTAGCCTACTGTCTATGTGCCTTCTCTGCTGAAAGGCAATGATCCCTGTCATGGCTAAAGTTATAGACCAGAATTAAAGAATTGAAGCCTCAAATGCTGATTCCTAACATGATAGCAACACTTGGTAAATGGCGTATACTTGTATAGCGCTTTCCTTCCCTTCTTGGAAAGTCCAAAGTGCTGTACAGTCACAGTTCTATTCACACACACACACACTTATGGCAGCTCCGCCTTTGAACACTGGCGCCAACCTACAACCACCAGGATCAAGGTAGGGTTCAGTGTCTTGCCTTGCTCAAGGACACTTCCACACATGGGCGCACATACCAAATACCTATGCACCATGACCTCACTCTCTTGAACCTTTTTAAACAAAAATTAAATCAAGTAAATGTAGCTCATATGCTTGATTTATAATTGCATACATTTGTTTTTAATCAAAATCTTCTTGAAATGTTTTGCATATATTAAAGGATCTTTTCCTTTTAGTATACAGCTACCCTGCAGGTCACTGAAAGAGGATTTAACCTTTAAGTTTTCAATTGTTAAAAAATAAAATGAGTGTAAAAATGTTTTCATGTATTTAGCAATATGTAATGAATATTTAAAATGGGGGGAAAAGGCTTTCATTACCATTTTTAAATCAACTAGATTCTCAGTTTTCAATACATCAGTACTTAGTAAAAGTACACATTTCTGTAACCTTTTCTTCTGCCAGTGAACCATTTTTGGTGATAAGAAAGAAAATCAAAATCACTTTGCTTCAAAATGAAGAAAAAAAACACACATATTTTACCTTTTTATTTTTCTTTTTTTATCAATATTAAAAAAAAAAATGTTTTGGATGACACACATTTTATTTCTAAATGCAACTTAGTGACTCGTTCTGGTTCAGTGTTTTGTTCTTTTAACCTGCTTTGAAGAATTGACCTTTTTGTTCTGCCTTTATATTTTTATTGAGTTTCCTTAGTGTTATTAGTATTTTTTTATTTTAGGTTTAGTAATAAAAGCTGATTGTAACCCCTCTTTGAAGGTAAACCACATTTTCTTAAGTAACGTTTCATTCTATAAAGATGCCTAATTATTAACAGTTTCCTATTATTTATATCTTTTAACAAAACCTTTATTTTTTTTCTTGCCAGCAGACAAAGGAAGGGAAACTATAATGAACAAACGCCTGCTATTTTGCAGATGGCAGCAGGTCCACTGTTGCACTGAGGCAGCCTTAGTGAAAGCTGACACAGCAAAGGAGTTTAGCACTGTGTTAAGTCATAAGGAAGTTTAATCAATGTCCTTTCTGCCTACAAATTGTTTTGTTAATGTATATGGAAACTAATCAGTTATCAAGATTTACTGAATTAATTCCCCGATAGGCCGGTCTATAGCCAGCACAGGTGTTGCTGTGTACACACAGTATTTTGTTGAACAGAAACTACAGAGCAGGTGCCTGGATGTCTCTAATCTAGTGTGCTCTCCCTCCACCTGCTGTGATAAGTAATGAGGTGGTTCAGTGCGCGCTGAAGAGCAACATTTGCCAGCAGATGCAATGGGGTCATTGTGTTCAGTGCTAACTGTTATGCTTCCCGTTGGGCTATTGGATTTTTAGCCATGGCTCAGCAGCTGAGGTGACCACCGATAATTGGTGATGAATATTTCAAAGCTCATTTAGAAGAAAAAAAATGGAAGTGATTAGTTGAAAATAAAAATCATAAAGCAGATCTAAAAACGAATGTAGTGATCAAATTATTGAGACTGCATTACTATCCAGGAAGGTTGGAGCTTTAAGCAGCTGATACTAAATGTCCATCTAAACATTAAAGACAAACGCAGATGAAAATAATGTTTTAAACATGTTTTCTGATGATGGAGGACACTGAGAATGCTTTGAAAATGCATCAGAAGATGAGTGGAGTGGGAATTTCATAAACATCTACAGGAAAACTACTTTGTATCTCTCCTACAACAGTTCAGAAAATGGGAATACCAATTTGAAAAAAATGGTCTTATAGACAGTAAGTGTTGTTTAGGTCGACGTGACCCCCTCACAAACTAAAGGTAAAAGGTTGCAGCAAAACACTAATTGGGGAAAGGTTGTTAAAGCAGATTTTTTATTTATCTGTGGTAATGACGACAACCAGTATCGTTTAATGGTTTTGAGCAAGGGTAATTACTCCCATGTGTATTTGTAGCAGCAGCTCTGACAGACTGCTACAGTTTATAGTGTTTGCTATAAATACTGAGCCTTAACCCTGCAGCAAAATGTAGCCTGTAATGTTCTGTCACTTCTGAAAAAGCAGAACTCCAACAAGAGGACAGGCCAGCAGAGTCGGTGCTCATCCGTCGTTTATTTGAAATTAGTTAAAATAAATTAGAATGGACGGTAAAGCCTCACTGTAAAGGTTTTCCATTTCCATTTGGTAAATGAGGTTCTGTGAAAATATCTGAAAATGAGATTTAAATTACTTAAATATGTCACTAAAAGTCTGTGCACGAGTCTTTTGTGTGATGCTTGTCATTCTTGATTTCAAAATATTAAAACACTAATGGATATATATATATATGTATACATAGAGAGATACATAGATAATATAAAATAAGGCCAATGCTACTTTTGATCTTGAGAAAATTGGACGTCCCCCAAACTGATGTACTTTCCGTACTTCCTGTCTGCAGCTGGATCACATCAACATAACAGAGACACAGAGACACAACTTGCAAAGTAGTATTACCGGAGGCAATGAGGAGACAGCCTTGTTTCCATGCTAATGCAGCTACCTGCTGAAATGTGAGCTTGAGTTCCCCTTCAGGAGATTAGACAGCCGGATATTTTAATAGAGCTATGGAACAGGGAAAGAAATCCCATAATAATAGGGAGAACTTCAGTTTATGGAAGAAATGGCAGATGAGATTTTAAATAACTGGTAGAAACATGAGTTGTGACAGTGGGGACAAATTCTGAAGAGAAGTACAGATTAAATAAATAACATTGCAATGTTTTATTTTGTAGGAGTGCATTAAAGCTCTGCAGTTTTCAATATAACCTTTTGAACATTGAGTGTCCTGCCTTTTTCCACCAAATAGCAAACACATAATTTTAGATTTTCTTTTAGATTATTTTCCTGGAGAATCAGATCAAAAACATTGAAAATGTTAAAGAACTATAAATCTACACACAAACCCCCCCCCCATGTTTTAGACTTTGAGTTCTAGGAATAGAGGTGATTGAAATGTTCCCCCAATACACTAAAAAAAAAGGAATAAAACAATTGGCAGAGTATTTTTTATGAGACTTTTCTCATTTACTTTTCAGCTGTAATGAGAGGCTACAATAATTGTGCAGAATCAAACATGCCAGTCACATGCTGCATTGCATGTTCCTTCAGACAGAAATATTCCAAATGTAATCTGCTTGCTGCTGTTTTCACATTTCTCCAGAGATTTACTTCAAACTCCAGTTTAATTGCTTCACTTTGCGGAGCTTTCCTGAAGCAACTCTTGTTCTCCTGGTGGTACGCTTCAGGATGTAGTCTTGATTGGTAGTCCGAGTATACACACACACACACACACACATACACACACACACAGTTTAGAACCCATCTTTCCTTGTTAGGTTTACTAACCTTAACCTAACCAGAAACAGTCATGTACTCTATTAAAAAAAAAAAAAAAAAAAGATTTATAACTCAGTAGTCTCTGTTTTTTTCTAACTTACCAGACCTTTTTGATCTACTGTCATAACAACTCGTGTCCATGTCAGCAGCGCGGCATACCATAGTGTTTTATGGCATAAAAACTGCTGAGAAAAAAAGTCCAGAACAAAAATATCCAGTGTTTTCAACACTGCCAAAGCTACCTAATCATAGAAAAAGAAATTTGATAAATCAATGCAAGCTTATGCAGGAAAAAAACAACCGGCTTCTACGCCTGAAAGTCTGTATGCACAACATAAGTGCACGTTGCTTACATTAACCTTACAAATACTTCACACTAACCACACGCATGACAATGGTACGTTCCGTTTTATGTCCCTTGTGGTGGTCGTACCAAGAGAACTACAAGACACTTCTAAGATGCAGCTGGATGCATGTGATTAAAGCTTACTATTGTATTCTATTGTAAAGGGAGGTTAAGGACGTATATTAAACTTAGAAAGTATTAAACAAGTATTAACCAATCTTTACACAAATTATGGGATGTTATGGGGACTCAAATGGGATTGTATTGTAGGATTAACCCATTTACTTTGCTGGGATGCTGAAACTCCTGACTGTCTTGCATGTGGACATCATGGGGCAAACAAGTGTAGGACATTTTTTATTTTATAGAAGTTAAACTTTGGAAAAACGTTTCTTTTTTCTATTAAAGCCTTTAAAAAATGGAAGCCCCACCCTGCTGCATCGCCAGATTTGACCTGAAGATTTCGGCCAATCAGATCAACCAGAAAGGTTACCGCCCCCAAGTGACAAACACACACCCTGAACACTGCTCACAAACCCACCGAGCGCAGTCAGAGCTTTACGCTCATTCGGTTCCTGAATACAGTAGCTTGGTTAGGAATTCAAACGTGCAGTTTTAAAATGCGGGGTCGCTCGGTTAGCAGTAAGCCTCTGCGGTTATAAGAGTCGCTCGCTCTGTTCCTGAAAAAATCGCTCAATTATCTTTGCGCTCGTTCAGTTAATGGCAGCCATGAGACGCCATACGTTTCACACAGTAATCAGTAAAAAATTGCAAAAGTTTCGTGTTAACGTTTAGAAAAGGTGTTTTTCAATCAAATTCTCATGAAATACATGGCTCTAACTTTAAGGATATTTAGCCACAAATATTCACTCCTTCCTCCTGTCTCCTCTGCTTCAATCCTCTTTAGGTGTACTTCAAACGTGATGGAGAACTAATAGAAGTGATTTCCTATGTTCAGCCCTCCACCAGTGAGCAGGGGGGCACCTCGGCGGGGGTGAGGGGGGCCCGGCCGCTGATCAGCAGGGACCTGGACGACACCAAACTCCACCGTTCCCTGTCACTTCTGGACCCAGAGGGGCGGTCGGCCCGCCTGTACACGGAAACCCCCCAGCGTTTCCACACACAGGGCCAGCAGGCCTACCAGCCCAGCCCCGCCACAGAGACCATCCCAGAGACGGTGGTGAGCCGCGAGTTTCCCAGATGGGTGCACAGCACGGACCCTCTGTACTACTTCAGCCACATACATGTCCCCCAGAGCGATGGCTCTGTGGTGGTGCAGGCCAAGCTCACCTGGACCCTCAACCCCCAGCTAGACAACGACGCTCTGTTCAGCTGCGAAGTCAAGCACCCGGCGCTGTCCATGCCCATGCAAACAGAGGTCACGCTAGGTGAGCAGTGTGCAGACTGAATGCTTCTCATGCTCTCTCGTGTTTTCCACCACCTTCACCTTCTATTCTCATTACTTCTCCTTCGGCCGCTCAGAAACACTCCACCAGCCTTCGCACACACTTACTCTATTTCTCTCGCAGGTTGACTCTCCTGCAAATATACTCTGAGCAACACTGATTTTCATTTGATGCAGCTTAATTGTGTTACAGCTGAGCAGATTGCAAGTTTAGTGGCGAATGCACAAGTCCGAGTGAGTGACAGGCCAATTCATCGAGCTGTCTGCTACTAGATTGAGTTAAACCAGGACCGTTATTGAAAAAGTCGGCCCAAATTAGAGAAGTCAAATAGGAATTTAGACATGCTGACCAATGTTACATAATTGTAAAGACTCTCTTGGAGATGGTACACTTCGCTGAACTTCAATGAACGCCTCCCTAAAGCTCTGGCCGGTGGCACAGCTAAAATTCAACAGTTCCGTCTCACGAATGTCCTCTGAAAAACTATAAAAGCAGAAAAAACTGTCATGCAGAAACTTCTTAACCTAAAGAAGGATCCAAATTCTGTTTTGGAATCACTTTTTTGATATGGCGTTTAGCATATTCCATTAACACTTCAAAGGTAATATGTTGGCATAGATCTCCTGGAAATTAGCTGTGCAGTCCTGACAAGATAAACCGATAAAGCTGCCACACGATGCTGGCAGCAGTGGAAGGTGAAGAGTCTGAATGAGGAGATGTTTGCTCCGTGCACCATGTCTCTACCGTCACTATTTTATCTAACGCCAACAGCTTCCCACTAATTAAAAGTGCCTTTCTCTCTATGCTGGTGTTTGCATTGCATTAAGTTATACAAGCTGTCCCCTTGAAGTAGAATGTCCTTAACAACTTTAAGATAAGAAAAAATATGCTCTAAAAGTCTCTGGTGAAGCACGCTAAGCTTTACGTTCTGCCCCGGTGTGTTCCATCAGTGTCGAGGGAGACTTTGAAGACCATGGACGCATTTTCGAGCGAGTTGAGGGAATGTAAGCATAATTCTAGTTCAGGGCTGTCTCTGCTGTGGTGGGTGGGGCTTCTGCAGGATAAAGTTAAGGTGGTGTTTTCCCAACAACGATGAATCATACAAGTAGAACAAGGTAATGCATGCATGTTTAAATCAGACACCAGGCATACCAACTGCCCTTACAGATGGATTCAGGCTGTCTGCTGGGAAAATTTCTTTAACAAATCACTACAGGGTAGCAGCAAGAAGTCTGTTTGTGCTCGTTTTTTCTACGTGTGAACCCTCGTAGTGAAGACTTAAACAACACGCAAGGCTAACGAAGGGTGAAGTAGGTGAGGCTCAGGCGTGTCGAACAGATTTTCATCATTTCAAAACCCTGAAACCCTGCGAACTGCAGAGGAAGCCTGTTATAGCTGTTCACTTGATATGTGCGCGCTCCTTGCATGACTATTACACTATTGACTATTAAATGAAAGAAATTGACAATCAGCGTGTAGTCTGTGTGGACATCCAACGTGCACAACCTGTGCGTGAAACGTTGGTGCCTGGTCAGTAAGGGGCCAGTACTCACGGCGTACGAACGACTAGAGTGTGGCGTAAGGACGCCGTACAACAACATGACGTACCTCATAAGGGCGTGTAACTTCCATTAGCCCGCCGAACATTTCACAATACACGAACCACACGCACAACAATGGTACGTTCCATTTTTATGACTTACCAACCTCAAGGGAACCGCAAGACACACCTGCGCTCCCCCTAAGAGGCAGCCGTTCCTCACTCGGACCCTCCGGTGTGTGTAATCAGGGCTTTACATAGAAGGACTCCATTAAGTTAAAGGGATCATATACATATAAAAAGCAATATGTTGTGTCTATAAATGAACAAGATGGAAAGTATGTTGTTTTTTTTAACTTTTATTTACTGAAAGCGATCAACAACAAAATGAATTCTATTTTGTTTACCATACATCCCTGCATTTGTGTCTATGTCAAAGCAAGAAACTCGACAAAAGTTAGTAGGTAAAAGTGTGAAGTTGGTTGTTTGTAATTAATACATTTATAGAGGTTTCCCTTAACAGAGAGGAAAACCTTAAACCTGCATCCGGTTTAAAATGCAACAGTGAAAATAAACCAGCAAGAAATCTCTGACAGAGAAACATGTTTCAACTTTTTTAACCCCATTACTGTTAAAGTAACAAGCAAACATCAATGAGGGATGAAGACCTTGTCCCATAATAACTAGTGTACAGCATTTAAACCATATACCGTATTTTCCGGACTATAAGTCGCCCTTTTTTTCATAGTTTGGCAAGGGGTGCGACTTATACTCCGCAGCGACTTATATTAGAAATAAATTGAAATAAATACATTGTTAACCCTCCTGTTATGTTCATTTGTGAGGAACAGAAATGATGTTTCTGGGTCAATTTGATGTATGGGGTATGTTAAGTGTTAAGAGTATGTTAAGTGACTCAGAGAATCAGCAAACTTTTTTTACAGTAAGATCTTGAAGGCTAACAACATAATATTCTATTTTCCAATGATTTCATAGATTCAGAAATGCAATAAAAATGAAAACTGTTTCTACAAAAACAGGATGAAAACAGAGTATTAGTTGGCAAATGATGCTTCATGAAAGGAATAAATAAATAAGTATGAGAAAGAATTACTGTGAAATTATTAGATAAACAGTCTGCTATGATTGTGTCATATAAGGTTGTGAAAGTTAAAATGCGACTTATAGTCCAGTGCGACTTATCTGTGTTTTTTGCTACTTTATAATGCATTTTTGGGCTGGTGCGACTTATACTCCGGTGCGACTTATAGTCCGGAAAATACGGTAGTTTTCTCTGATGAATCATCTCAACTTGTTTCTTTTCTGTGAATAAATATTAATTTAGTTATTTTAAACTGATGCTTATTTTTTTTACAAAACAAAGTTAACTTTGAAGAAAGTAGTGTGTAATTGTGCCCCCTGCTGGTCTGGAGTCCTTCTGCTTTTGCCTCGTCTCCACACAGAAAGAAATGACTTCCCAGATTTCCTCAGGCGCTCCACTTTTTCCCTTTTTTCCTAATGCAGTTCAGTCGTGAGGTTAATTAATTCCAATCTTTAAAAAGCCTCTTTCACCGATCAGTTATCTTCAAAACAAAGGTGCTCTCTAAATCTTCTTAGTCTGTGAGAAAAAACAAAAAAAAAGGAAGCCAACCTTTAATGTGTAAATCAGTTTTCTCTATTACTGTTATCTTTGAGATCCTTTTCTGTGAGAGATGAAAGCAGGAGCCTCTGCGTATCTGGAAGTGCAAGACTTTACTTTATCCACATGAGTTTTCAGGTTGAATTTGGGGTTTTTGGCAAACAGTAGGGGTCTGTGATGCCTGCATATGTAAGAAACTCAAGAGCTTGAAAGTTGAGCTCAGAAACATTTTCAAGCTTGTGTATTTCATTGAACAATATAAAATGGAGCTGCGCCAAAGCCTTTCTTTTGGGAAGACTTTTGTTTTGCAGTTTACAACAGCTTCATGCACACCAGTGTTTGTGCAGACTGCATGCTACGTGTTTACTCCATGGACAACCTAATTCAGTGAAGCACTTAAAAGGACAGCAATTTGTATTATTTATGTGTCTTTTATGGTGCAATGAATGACCTTGTCTATCCCAGAGGAGGCTTTAGTTAGGGTCCGGCCATCTTATTAATCCCACCGCTGCTGCATCCCCCTGACAAACAGTGATGCTCATCAATCCAGTCAGTCATTTGTCTGCAGTGTCTCTTATTGCCATCATTTGCAGATCCAAGCATCGTCGTGTCTGCACCCCTCTGAACCCGTCACCTGTTCTCCGACTTCATCTTTCCGTTTGTGCTGTTGCTCTTTGAAAATGGCTGCCATTAGAACTGATGATGTCAGAGTTTCAATTATCGGAAGCGTGGCACCATGTTTTGCCACTAAAATTTAACATGACTCTTTATTTATTGGGTTATAGGTAAAGCCCACAATGCTACAGGAATCGATCCATCCATTCATTTTCTAAACCTGCAGTCCCTTGGTCATCGCTGCCTTTAAAATATATATATATATATATATATATGTATATATATATATATATATATATATATATATATATATATATATATATATATATATATATATATATATATATATATATATATAATTGTTTTTTCTAATTATCTATAAGTTTCACATAAGGTTTTTCCGGAGCTGTTTAAAATATTTTTTGACAAAAATATTCAAAACGTTTTATTTCTATATTTTTTGGAAGGAAATACTATTAGTTGCAATGTGGTTTTGGGGTATGAAAACAACAAGGAAATTGTGTTTAATACTAAAGTCCCAGACATTTGCTTGTTTATTGTGGTTTTACAGTCCAAAAACTGAAAAACATTTTCTGATCCGTGACCCAAATTAGGTTACTAAACAAAACAGAACAGACAACCTAGGATACCTACCCAGGACCCAGACTTTGACACAGACAGATCTTCATATCCACAGGGACAAGGCAAAGGTCATGAAGGTCAATATAATGCCTGACAATCTTGTAAACTGCCCCTGGTGGAAGACACTGGGATAACCTGTGTGAGCAGCATCATCTAGCGATGAAAACATCATAGAAAGAATTCTGAAGACAGGAGCCACCTTCATCTTTCTGAAGAAGGTATGAAGATCAAAGCAAAGTCAGTATTTTCTGCTCTGAGTCAGTACGTCTCTGTGGATCTGAGAGACGGACAACTAAACAGCCAGAGATAAATACCAACATCAGGCTTTACTGAATCCTCCAGCTGAAGTGAACCGACTGAGGTAGAAACGCCAACCTGCATGAGGCAGAGAACTGGCCGGCTCTCTGCGGGCAGAGACCCTCAAGAGGTGGACATGGACCCTCTAGGAACGCGTCCAGCACCACAGAGAAGGAGGATGAGGAGAAAACATGCAACACTTCTAAAATGCTTCAGAAAGGATTCCTGGTTAAGTGGCCTCATCTTCACTCATTCCACATGTTTGGGGTCAGAAAACAGAGGACAAATATTTTTGATGCCAATAAATAATAACTGAGATCATTTTTGGCCCATTCTGGAGTTCTGCTATCACCATGGAGGAGGATGTGATGCTGCAGGCGGGATTTGAACGTCTTTCAGGACCTTCATTCAAACGTACGCGCTTTGGTTAATGCGAAGCAAGATCTTCTTCTTTCAGCCACTCGACACCTGAATTAGTTCTGATTCCTCGTTCGTAGCATCGTTTGAAGATGACAGGTTTGGGCGCTCACCTTTTTAACACGACCAGTTAATGTGAAAATGTCCCACAGATCTGCTGTACAGACGTGTTTTCTTGTTTTTGCTCCTTCTTGAAGCCCACCTGACGCAGGGTGCATAGCTGCTTTCTTTCCGTTCTCTGACCTTTCCTGATATGAAAACAATTCCTTCCTGCTAAGTGAAGGAGTCGAGCTGCAGAAGGGGGGAGGCGGGGGGTCTGGTCGGATCGAGGCTGTGTCGTTTTCATCCCACAAATGCAAGGGATGACGCAGAATGCCAACTGTCCCTGCTGGAGCGAATCCCAGAAATCAGACATATGCCTCGCGAGCTCCATGTGACTCCACGACACTAGAATAAAAAAAAATGCGGCATTCTGCATGAGAAAACGTCCACAGCGGCGGCGAAACGCCATCAGCCTGTGAGGGAGAACCATGTCTTTGGTTGGGATGTCATGTGAAAATTTTCCATGAATCTTAATACTCCTCAGGGATTTTCTCCTCCATTTTTTCCTGTAAAAACTAATCAATTTATGCAGAATAATGATGAGTGTCTTCAGTATTTAAATACATTCAACACTTTCCTCTGAATTCAGGAGTTTTTGAACTGTTCCAATGCATAAAGATAAGTGGAAATGATGTTGTACATGGATAATACAGCATGCTTTACCCAACTATTTGATATTGTAAGTCCATAAACAACAGCCTAATCCAGGATTATAACTAACAGAAAAAAAAATCAGTAATAAATTATCGTTGGTGAACAGTTTGTTGGGGATTACTGACTAAAAAAAAACTCTGCTCATATTTTTTTGTTCATTTTTCACTAGCCTATATCACTGAAACTCAATATCATCACTGCTAAAAGTTCAAAGTAAATTAACAGCAGAGCTAAGAGTGTGGGCTCACAGGCATTAATAATTGCGTGTCCTTGGCTCTCTTCTCATTGCACATGTTGTTCAGTCCATTAGCTTTACATATAGAGCTGCACTTCCTGTGATGCAGTTATCTTCAGAAGAGCTGTTAATCATCCCAAATCATGCAGAAACAGCTTATAATGGCCTTCTGTCATGTAATGTGCGCTTTAGCGGTTAATAAAATGATTTGCCTGTTTTTTTATGACATCATGGATATTTCTCATCTCGTCTTGAAACCTCCTGTCTTCAGAGGAGTGGTGACTTCCTGTTGCCTTTCCCGCTGTGCCCTTTTGTTTCAGGTTGTAGAAATGAAAGCCATCTGGGGGCTGCTGTCCACACCAAGACAAGGGAATTAGCTCTCTGAGTGTCCCTTATCTCGCCTCCTGCACACCCCACCCTTTGCACTCCCATTCTCTTCCAGTAATGAGTATCTACCCAATTTAGTTCCTTTTTTCTCCAAAGGGGAATAAATCCGGCACAGTCCTTTGGATGAAAGAACCTGCAGTTCCCCCGCCTCTCGCTCTGTGACCTTAATTGACAGGAAATTGTATTTGTCTGCCTCTCCGTGTGACAAAACAGGTGTCCGGCGGGATTTGCTCTTGATGCTCAGAACAATGACCTTTGTCTTCCTTTCTTCTCCTTGTTCTCCTCTCTTTTTAGCTGCTCCAAAGGGTCCCAAACTCTCGATGACCCCAACCAGGGCAAAGGTAGGGGATACGGTGCGGATCATCGTGCAGGGATTCCAGGTAAAATCCTCTGGGTTATGTGGCATGGGGCTGTAAGAAACCAAAAAAAAAAATTGGGGGTGTGGTTATTGTTCAGGTTTTTGAAGGAGATTGTTTCCCCCTCTGCAATCAGTTTTTTTTACCTAAATACATGTTATGTAGTGCTCCTCTTCTTATCATTCAGCTCAGAAAAAGCAGCTTTTATTGATAAGCAGTTTTCCTTGTGATCGAACTAAAGCAAAAGCACAAAAAAAGTACTTTTAATTTAATCTCATTAAAAGGAAATAAAATGCCGATCGTCTTCTAAGAATAAAAAAGTCACACCGAGCTTTGTGGTATTGTATGACGGAGTATGAGGGCCAACATATTAATAAAAACATCTGTTTACAAGAATAAAAACATAAAATTATGAGAAAAAGTTGTAATTTTACAAGGAAAAGTTGTGCTTTTTTCTGGTTGGTTGTGTAAGACTCCATCCAAATTAGATGCCAACTAAATCCATCAATGCACCTATTTATGGCAATGCATAAGGCTTTATCATAAGAATCTGCGTTCCATGATGCATTTGGACCTGTACCACTGTACTGCCGACGGCGTAAAGAGCTGGAAATCCACTCCGTGTGTCATGAATATTCCTCTGAAAAGGGCCCAGTTTCCTGCAAATTCTTTTAATGTCCAAATACTTACAATAACAACGTTGACTCACTCACCATTTCCTTATTTATGAAACCCACGCTGAAACAACCGCTTACATGCGCTCTACGGCTCTCATACTGATTTGAGATATTGGTTCTTTTTTGGTTGTTTTTTTCTTAGTAAACAGCCTTTTGCCTCATAAATGTATGACTTTAATCATTTAAATTCTCAACTTATAACTTATGAAATAATAACTTTATCATTGTAAAAAATTGACTCTTTTAATCGTAACTCTACGAGTTTATTCCCGTAAAATTACGACTTTTTTGTCATAATATGTCTTTATTCTGGTAAATGTACTAGTTTTTTAGTGGCCCAACACTCATGCTTATCCCAATAACATGACCAAATATAGCAAATATAATTTAATCCATTTGATTAAAAAACAAAAAGTTTAAAATTGTTTATAGGTGGAAGCAACATAACAGTCCATATATGGAACCTAACAGATAGTTTAACCCTGGAGAAACCAGTGTGAAAGAACATCGTAACGCCAGATCTTTTTTCCCCCAGATTATTTTATGACTAGGTCAGGATATTTTTTACAGAATAAATCTTTCCACAGCCACCTTAAAATGTACTTTGGTGTGAAACCATAGTGTTTAGAGAGAAGAGAAGAAAGCAACAAACGGGTGGAGCTTTTCACTCCAAAGCAGGAAGTGAGGAGAAGTTTGAAAATATTCTGGCGTTCCTTAACAAAACTGGAGCTGGAGCAAGGATACATGTAGAGATGTGAGGGAGTTTTGGGTGTTCCTACCTCTAATGATTAACCAGTTCACTCGTTTCCTACCCGTAACAAAAAAAGGGAAATTGAACTAAACAAAATAAACGCTTTAAAGGGATTTTCCAGAAACAAAGCAGCTTTATGGGTTTGAATTGCTGCATTTTATGGTTTGTCCCCAGTAAACCTAAAGGAATTAAAGTTTGTGGGGCTTTTTTTAATTTCGCACAGTATGGTTAAAGTGAATTTACTTCATTTGAACCAACAAAATGATCTCGATGTCTTGATTCCGCTTTCCCTCCTGTCCATAGCATACAGTGTGTGTTATTGACAGAGAAGTCAATAACACACACTGATAAATAGACTTGACTTCCTGCCGTGAGTGTCCTGTGGGTCGTAGTGTCAGTGAAGACAGGCCTGAAGCGGTCGTTTGAAAAGGAAAATGCTGATCCTGAACATGCCACGTGTTTGTCCAAAGCCGGGTCCTCTGCTGTTTGTTCAGAGCGTCACAGACTTACACACCTGCCTCTGTTTGCCCAGTGACCTTGGGATTCTTTGAAAGCTTCCTCTTTGAGCAGGGTCAGGATTGGTTATTACAAACAGGTCTGACTGAGCCTCAAAAAGCAAGTTTCCCTTATCCTTCCACAGACCTGTGGGCTTTAGAGGGCTTCACAGGTAGATAAGATTGTGTGTCAGAGTTCTATTATTTTGTTTTCACCTTTTTATTCTATAAAAAATGCCTCCGTCCGTGTTTGCATGATAATTTAACACCAATAGTTGGGAAGCCACAGTTCCCGATTTAAAACCGAACTGTTTTAAAAATGAATGGTTGTGTCTGTAAGAATCCGGTGAGTTTATGTTGAAACGCGGGTTGTGATCAATTTTTAAAGGATTCATTATTGCTTGTTTTATTACATCACACCAGGCTTAATAAAACGGAAATGTTTCTCTTTATTGGTTCTGAGGTTTTCATTATTGTTAGGTCACACACAAATCATAAAACAAACTAAAAGAAATAAAAAAAAATAAGGTTTGGACCAAATTGAGGGAAAAGTGAAATGTTTCATCCTTAATTAATACATATTTTTAATTATATTGATTTAGCAAACAAATCTTGATTCTGATTCTTGCTGGAGGTTCCTAGTGGTCATTGCCTGCACGGCTTAAGGTCATCATTACTTAAAACATACTTCTTTAAATTTGAATTTAAAAAAAAAACGGTTGGGTTTTTCATTCATACACAGCAAAAACACAAATGTTTTTTGGTGGTTTCTTTAAATTCCTTACGACACTTTAATTAAGACGGAACAAACTTAGTAACATTTCAAAAAGATGTTACAACTGGTTTTGAGACAATCAAATAAATCCCGATTGTTGAGCGATTTGAAAGCATCTTATCTTATGCAATATCTCTAATTAAACATTTTTGTGAACGTTAAATAATTTTAAGCAGAGGCTCACCACAGTGAGTGGTTTTGTTTCAGAGACAAAAGTTTGAAAGAAAACAGATTACTTAAAATCTGAAGACACATTTATCCTAAAATGTATAATTCTAGTATTACTTTAAGAGGATTATGGTCTAGAAATAAGGATAGTAGAATTGTAACATACTTGGGGGGAGGGTGTAAAAATATACCAACTATAAAGATATAAAACTTTTTTGGAGCAACACATGTTTAATTTAAAACATAATATTTCCCAGTGCGATATAACTAAATTTGAGTTTTCTAGCCAATTTTCAAGATTAAATTCTGTTTTAAAATAGCAGTACAACCAGGTTTGTTGAATTATTTTAAGTCAAATTCAAGAATTTTTCACTTTTAGCAGGAGAAAATCATCTTATTTCTTAATTTCTGTACTTCTTTTGAGATGGATGTTTTTTTCCAGTGTAAAAAATTGCAATGCAAAGTAGAGCAAAAGGATTCAGAGGGACATTTTTTAACCTTTTTGATTTAGTTACCCATCACACAGGAAGAAAAAAAATGCATTTGAAAAATGAAGTGTTGATTATTAATGCATGTTGTTAACTTGCTACCGCATTAGGGAAAAATTGGCGCCTGTGTTATTCATGTACGCTTTGCTTTAATCTCTTGGCTGAGGCGCAGACTTTCTCTGAGATCCCTTTAAACCCACTTTCTTTTTTCTTCTCCCTGGTTTTGTCTGTTTCCATCCCACATGATAGAATGAGGTTTTCCCAGAGCCTCTCTTAACCTGGACGCAGGTGGGGGGCCATATGCTGGATGGCAGCACGGAGCGCGAGGGAAGGGAGCTGGTTCTTGAAAGAGTGCCGGCGGAACTGAACGGCTCCATGTATCGCTGCACCGCACAGAATCCTCTGGGTTCCACAGATACGCACATTCGCCTCATAGTCTTTGGTACGTACCTCTGCGGCGGAGAAACGCCGTCACAGTCAAGTGAAGAATGGATGTCACAATATCTAGAGTTTTCATTCTATGGCTGTTCTAAATCAGAGTTTACTGAAATATTCCAGAAACAAATCTGTTCAACTGAGAATCTACTAAAGATGTCTGGCTTTTTTTTGGACACATTCAAACTGTGTGTGGGATTAGTTGGAACAGTTTAGGTACAAATGAATCAATTAATAATTTAACCTTTTTGGCAGGAATGACAGACCTCATTTTTTTTTTAGCACAAAAACAAACAAAGTTGGCATCGTGGACCAAAGACGAAATCAAAAGAGCCTTGCTGTCAGCAGTTTTCTTTGTTCAGAGGCCCAACTGAGGTTACATGTTCTTCAGAATTTGGATGTGTTTGATGTACTGGTGTTGATGTGGGACCTGGATAGCCTTCAGTCTCTATTAAATCTGTGTGTTCTGCTCCTCCGGTACTGTTTGCTCTGGAGAATCCTGGAGGAACCGGGTCTCGCTGGTCAGAGCCTCAGTATACAGAGATTTTTAATGACTGCTGTTTCTGCATTTATTAGATGTGATTCTTCTGTGTCTTTGACACGCGTAGACATAGCTGTGACTCACTTTTCATCTTTTAAACTGTTTTAAAAGCTTTCCAGTGGTCTTTTAATGATGATGATGATGACGTTTTTCGCCCAAGAAGCAATAAAACGTGTTTTTAGGACATGGTATCTGCAGAGCTACAGGAATTCAATAGAAGCAAAAATGGCGAGCGATATTGGAGCTGTCCAGCTGTCCGGTCCTGAGCCAGATGCCAGCTCGGGTGAGGAAAACAAAGACATGGATCTATTTACCCTCATTTCCACTGAGCGGTGGGCGAACATTTCCACTCAAAGTTGGACCGGCATGGTGCGGGTCGTAGACCGATTGCGTAGCTTTGTGTCATAGTCGTGCGACTACAGCAAAAGCAAAGCTATCAAAAACAACAGTGAAGGTCATCCAGCTGCTCTTTTATTCCGCTTGGTTTTCAAAAATGTTTTTATATGAATGTCATTTAATGTTGTTTAAGAGAAGAGGAATATGCTGGCGCTGGTTCGGCGCTTTCTTTCGTCATAAAAACCTTCCGCCAATCAAGGGATTTCACCTGTAACTCCCCCTTTACCAGTCCGTTCCATTTTAAAATGGAAACACTCAAAATAATGGATTGTACCGGACTGTACCACAGCTCTAAGTGAAAACGGGGCTTTTGTCAACGATGATTGCAAATACGAAAATTTATCGTCTCCTCCTGATTCAATTGAATAAATAAATGTTCAGAAATGCAATTTTGAACTTAATTTTTTTCTGTATGTTCTCCATCATCAGACAAATGTCACAAGAACATGTTAAAAACACCAAAAACTCAATTTTCATTGGAGCGGGGCTTCAAAAAGTTCCAACTTGGACTTGGTTTAAGTGACATAGCTTTTTTTTAGGTCAATATCTTCACTGTATCCAAAGCACTGTGGCTTCATTTAATAAAACATGAACACGCTTTCCTCACCATGTAGGCGCTGCAGCACTGCCACTTTAAATACAGAGATTTGAAAACCCTGACAAGAAATGAGACGTTTGAAATCTGTCTGCAGAATAATGACGCTGTGTCACGAATTCCTCGGGTTCCAACTTTTAACCTCTCTTGACAGGAAAATGTCAGGAAAAAACATTATTCTTTGGCATATTTAGTGCATGTTGCTCTTTCCCCTTTTTATTATTGTGCAAAAGCTTGCAGTGTGCACACATTCTTTTGGAGAAACAGTCAGCTGGACTCACTTTTTGTACTTGAGCAACTCTGAAACAAAGCGTCCATCTTTTTTTATGTCCTCCTGCCAGAAACATCCCAGCCGACAGGGTGAAAACTGTGTCACGAGTGCACAAATTACTGAGGAGGTCTAATAAAAGCCAGCTTTAAAGGGAAAGAGCCACTTTAGAGAGGTTGTTACCTTGGCAGGCGTTTTGCTAGAAGGAGCACTAATGTCTATTTAACACCCTGACGCATCCAAAGGTGTCATCGGATACGTGCCTAGTATGGCCCATCTGTCTGTTTGCTCCTTGTAGATTGCCTCCACTTATGCTTGGGGGAAGTAAATGGTGATTAAGTAACCTTGGCACCTTCCCTGGTGGCCTCGAGATGAGATAGTTCCTTCCTCCTGGGCCTGAAGAGATGTTTGGGGACACTGCTCAATTCACCAACTGTTTGATGTACGCCAACAAAAATAATGGATTATAATGAAGACCTGGTTTGGGAACTCACAAACAACCGAGCAGCATTTGCATCCTGCTGATTTACAGCCCCGGCTTTCTCTGCCGCCTATACTCTGAGACAATGGCAGAGTGAGTCAGCACAAGTCAGAGGAAGGCAGGCGGCAGGAAACGCCACACAACCGAACGGGAGACACACAAGATGGGAAATAAAGTTAGTCAATTGTGCAGTGGCAAGCACATGGGTGCATGAGGAAAGTGCACGGATTAATGTCAGTGGGTGGTTGCAGAGGGACCGGGGAGGTTTCACTCGCTCCTATAACTTCTCTCTGCTTATACATGAAGTCTGGCTTCCAGGCTTCAGCTGCAGCTCGCACTTCAGTTTAGCTGTAAATTTCAGAATCATAACTAGAAATGTTCATATTTATCGAAGACCCTCTCCGGTGAAAATGGTGTTTTTAACGTGTTCTTGTGGCGCTTTTCTGATGATTCAGGACATTTACGAGGAAAATTAAGCTAAAATTTGCATTACTGAGTATTTTTTTTAATGTAAATTGTTGTAGATCGGGAGCAGACGAACAAATGTAATTTCAAAAAAATTCTAAGTGTGACTTAGAAAATATGCAAGCTCCCTGCTCCCCCCTTTCTGATCATCCACCTGCAGACAAATAGATCTATGAACGTCTTTGTTTTCCTCGTCTGAGCTGGAATCTGGATCTAAACTGTACAACTGGATGCTTCAGTATTGCTCACCATGTTTGCTGCACCAGTAATGTTAGGTTGGGGGTGTAAAGGGCTCTAAGCTAGTGGGAAACTGTGATGATGGGAAGTAGGGGAAGGCTTACTAAGTGCCTATGGTCTTGCCCACAAGTCAGAGGGGAATTTCTGAAGAATTCATGCTGCTCTGCAGAAACTATGTCCTAGAAAACTGCACTGTTTGTTTGTTTTTGGCTTAAAATAATAATCATTTTAGAACGACGACTACGAAGACTTTAAAAAAGTCCAAAAGATAACTGAAGTGGGACTTTAAATACACAGATACGTTATAAAACCACATTTTAAAGTAAATCAGACAATTATTTTGAGTGAACAAATAAATGTGTCAGATTATAACATGATAAAAAGCTCCTCTGTCGTTTGTTAAGTTGGACCCGTGTGTTGGTGGTTTCCTTGTCAACGGCGCTGCAGCGCAGTGCAGACAAAAGAAACATTCCGAGTTCTGCTCAAGGTTGTTTTTTCTGTCAGTCAAGACAAAATAAGGCACATTAGCAACTTCATCCCCGGTTAGGAGTCTGACGCCGAAGGCTCACACCTTTCTGAAGATGAGGAGAAGGAAAAACTCAGTGTAGTTGAACACGCATGTGCAGTGAGTGATGTGTGTATCAGAGGATTTGATTTGCTGTCTGCATGTCAATCAAGTGACAAACGTGACAGCGAGTTGGCTGATTGGTTGCCTTTTTTTTGTATCTTTAATAATTTCACATATGGCTCACGATCACTACCTTTGGTGGATCAGGATCGACGCATTGGGCCCGCTGGTTCAGATAGTCCTGGTGGTTCTGTTCGTGGATCCATGAATCCTCTTCAGTCTGCATCTAGGAAACTTTCTTTAGTTTCCTTAAAGGTTCCTTAAATGTCACATGGCTGTCTTTTATTTTCTTTCTGCTGCTTCTCATTCCAGCAAACTTCTTTTTCTTATTTTACTGATCACTCGCTGTCGCCATAGCAACCACATTGTCTGATTCCATGTTTCTTCTCTTTGTCTTCCCAACAGAAAATCCAAGCATGATGAAAAGGAATCAGAACAGTAAGTGTTTCTCTTTTGAGTGAGAGGGCTTTTTTTTATGATTTGTGTATAAAACATTAAACTGCATTTCATTTTTTTTAACATTTATAGTGTCGACAGGTGGAAATGTTTGATTCTGTTTGTGTTCCACATCTAAGTAACAAGAGGGAGATTGAGGCAGGATTAGTCCATGACGGTGTTCAGCAGCAGCAGCAGCAGCAGCCGCCTCTCCCCGTGACTAATCTTGCCTGTCACTTTTGGTTGAGTGCGAGATTATTGGCGTTTCATATGTGCAGTTGTGGCTCTTTTGCGGCTTCTGGGATTATCGTATGTAAAGATGAGGGATTGTGAAGAGAAGCCGCAGAGATGTGGCAACCACCTCTCCATCTCTGCTGCTTTCCGTCTCTTCCTCCCACTTTCCCGTTTAATCACTCCGTCGGTCCTTCCCGCCTCCCTGCTCTCCCGTTCTCCCAGTGTCAGTCTCCCCAGCAGCATCATCAATTTCATGTTGTTGTTTCACGTTTGTCGCTGCCTCATTTTTCTCCTCTCATTATGTTTTCTCCACTTCCAGCACATCATTTTTTTCCCTTTATTTCTTATTTTTGCACATTTCGCCTCTGGCTTAGCTCACAACCTCCGATTTGACGCTGATTTTCCATCACGGGGAGTGTAGATTATGCTGTAGTGTGGGAAACATTCAGCTCTGACTAAATAACAAGAGTTTGGAGCCTTGACAGATGGGCCTCTGAAGCATGAAGTGCTTCATGACTCACCACCACTAAATTGAGAGTGCGACCTTATAGAGATAAAATCAAAGCTGGGATGCGGTCAAAGAAAAAGGGTAGAAAACCGCGAGAGAACCATTTAATTGCTCTCTTTTTCTTGTTCATTTTAATGAACATGTAAGAAAAGTGAAGTAAGACTGGCTTCCAGCAAATTCTCATTGATCGATTTCTCTGCACAAAAGACTAAACTGCTGTCACATTCCTACAACCTGTGAAAATGTTAGACAGCTTTGCTCCATGTCGGGGTCACCTGCAGTCTTAAGTCTTTAGCTTTACCTTTTACTTTGAATGCGTAAGTTTACACAATAAATCTTTTTAGTCATTTTTGTGTTGCATTTTTCTGTTTTTGTGTTTGTCTGATCAGTACAGGGATGTCTGTTCTGCCCCCTAACCCTTTTAAAGAGGGCATTTGTGTAAAAGACACCGTATTCCCTCTGGATCACGTGATATAAATGTTTCAGGGCAGCTTCACTACGGTGGCCCTGAAGTAGGAATCACTCAATCTTCTAGACATTTTAAAGATCACGACAATTAAAAAATTTAAAAAAAGGAAAAACAACAGCATTGCGTTTTAAAAATCTAAGCAAACTTCCAAAAACTAAAACGTTAAAAAAAAATGTGTATATATATATATATATATATATATATATATATATATATATATATATATATATATATATATATATATATATATTTATGTATTTCGGGAAACAAAATACTTTCCAGAAATCAAAATAAAATATTAAAAACCGAAACAAAGTAAGAAACTGTAAAAGGTATTCCAGGAGACCACAGATTGGATGATGAGGAAAGCAGAAGGATGTTTTACCTGAACTGTAAAGACTTCATTGATCAGTGGGCGTGGCCGGAAGCGTAAAGATATATCTTCTGTAGGAAGATACCGCGTTGCTGAATAACTTCCTCTTGAAAAGGTGAACAAACATCATCTTTTAAATGAATCGGTTAGTTCAAAAGGGGCCCAAGTCCAAGACATTTGTTTTTTCCAGGAAATGATTTTAATTGCATAGCTTAAAGGGAGGTTACACCAAATGATTCATACTTTACCCAGATTTAGCACCAGTTCATAGCTTACAAATGCTATAATATGAAGTACCTCACTTTTATCATTTCAGAGGACTAGCAAACTAAAGTCTCTGGACTTGGGCCCTTCTTGAATTAAACAGGGGCTCTGCCATATTGGATAACTAGTGCTGCCATCTATGGGATAAAGCTAAACTCATGCAAGAGAGGCCCAAGTCCAGGAATTTTGCACTTAATGCATATAAATGTCGAGCATAGTCAATACATAACAACAGACTTGTGACTTTTTTGCACATAATCAGATCTGTTCTATAGTCTTCAAGGGAAAAGCTTTTCCCTTGAAGACTATAGAACAGATAATATCTCTATTTTGAAGAATTATGGACTTGGGCCCCTTTTGAACTAACCGATTCAATTAGCGATGTCCCATGATACCTACCTTGGTTTCTTTTTTTTTGCATCATTTTTTTAACATTTTATTTTGATTTCTGAAAATTATTTTGTTTTCCTTTTTATCTTGTTTCATGTTTTTAGAATTGTGCTTTGGTTTTCTTGTAATGTGTTTTGATTGTAGACTCAACGTGTGTGTTTTTTTTTTTTTATTGTGACCTGATTTGCTTTTTTAATTGTGCTTTAGAGACCGACCCAATTCGATAAAATTTGTGTTTTTAACATGTTGTTGTGGCATTTTTTTGATGATGGAGGAAAAAATGAAGCTAAACTGTATTTCTGAGTGTTTCTTTTATTCAAATGGTTGTGAACCAGGAGCAGAAGAACAAATACCGTTTGAAAAGATCGTATTTGTCACGTAGAAAATACGCTGGGCTGATGCATCTACTTTCAGACAAATAGATTCATGAACGTCTTTGCTTTCCTCGTCTGAGCTGGAATCTGGATCTACCTCTGATTTTGCTGCACTGCTAGTTAGGCTGAGGGTGTGAGGGGCTGTAAGCCAGCAGGAGAGAGTGTAAACGTATAGCTCATTTGAGGGTGACGGGAAGGGGGAAAGGGATTGCTCCTAAAAAAAAAGGGACTTTAATAGGTTTCTGCGTCGATTCATTTGTTGATGTGATTTGTACTTCAGGGCCACCGTACGTCACCGATGTTAGGGGTTAAAAACTTTTTCTCTTCATGTGAGCCGAAGTCTTCATGAATATAGTTTTTATTTTCATAAAATAAAATAAAAATGTACTAAACT
Organism: Oryzias latipes; assembly: GCF_053564925.1. Taxonomy (NCBI): domain Eukaryota; kingdom Metazoa; phylum Chordata; class Actinopteri; order Beloniformes; family Adrianichthyidae; genus Oryzias; species Oryzias latipes. The sequence continues at coordinate 34,273,309 of NC_136241.1, read as the reverse complement.
GAGATTGGAACTTCAGTTACAACTTAGAAATGATAAAGAAATCCTAACCATCTGTATTGTCGTTATTGTTTAGAGTGACAAGCTGTTAATGGTCTGGAAAATGTTCTTTAATGACATAATAATTACCCACTGCATAATCTCTGGTGCATGTGTCTGAATCTGATGCCCAAGCTCGTCATAGCTGCGAGTGAAAACAGCTTCCCGGGCAGATGGGAGGCAGAGCTCTCCTAAGCTGAGCTGTAGCCATTCTCAGAAATCCAGAGCTCTGAGAGGAAGAAGCTTTAACCTCTTCTGTACTTCCTCTGGAAGAAAACCTCACCTCTATGTTTTAGCTCTAGTTCCTTCTTTTCATTTCACTGCTTTTACTTTTATGGCATTCATATCCTACGGATGCAAATGTAGGAATGCAAATGCGATGGCGAGCGCTGAAACAGGAGTGAGGAACAGAGCAGGAACAAAATTAGGTCAAAATGGACACACAGACAAGTCAAATCGGTGTACCACACGGCCCGAGAGGCGGCTGCGGCGTGCGGGCCGAACGTCCAAAAACCCGCCGCCGTCCATCAGTCACAAAAAACTCCATTTCCTTCATTAACTCCGGTTTTTAAGCATCTGAAACAAAAATGTTTTCTGTTCTTAAAAACTCAAATTCAGGTTTGACCAGTGACAAAACTAAATCACGACGCTCTATTATGCTATAATAAATATACAAGACAATTCAACTTTGAGTAAATAGAGTAAATAGCCTTCATTAGAGCCAATTTCCACTTTATTCTAAAAGAATTCTTTAATTAGTGAGTTCTTAATGAGAGCAAAAACAAAAAAAACTTCGTTTTTTTTTTTAACACGTAATCAAATGTCCAATAAGAATTCATAAAAATCAGGTAAAACCACAAACATGCAGCCGGAACAGTGTGGATGAAGATCTGTGTTTGTCTGTTTCGATGTGATGGAAGCCATAGAATCAAAGTGTTGATCCAAATAAAGCAGCAATGTTGCCCCAGACCAGGACAGGAAGAGATTCCAATGATGACAGTTTCAGAATTGTCTGAAACCCTCAAAGGTTCATGCTTTCAACAATGCTTTAGTTTGTGAAGCAGCATTTTGTTCAGTAAACCAGTCCACGGCATCATGTTTGCATGTGTTTCCGGTTTTTTCCCCTCTATATCTTTCCTTTTATTCAAAGCTGCTGGTCAGATGTTAAACTTGTCCAGACAGATAAGAGCTGTTGGACAGATTCTACTGTTACAACATGGGGCTATAACTTATAACTTTAGGCTAAACTTTATTTATATTGATTATATTTATATCAGTTTTTTGTTGGACCGAAAGGCGCTTTATAAATTAATATAGTTTGAAGTCTTGAAGTTTGATTATAGAGGAGCGTACAACATAGCAGATAGAGAACATCCACCCGCCGGGCAATTACGTCTGCCACCCAGGCCAGCAGGACCGCCACGGGGGCCCCAAAGCCAGAGAGCGGGGACGCACAGAGGGACAGGGAGTGCAAACTCAAGATCTTCCAGAAATATAGCCCCACACCCATAGTGACCCTGCCCCCAGAGAGCACCCCACCACCGAGTGGTTCTGACCATCCCCCCACTTCACTCCAGGCATGGGCCAGGAGAAAGCAAGGCAAGGCCCGGCCACCCCTACCCAGGGGGATGACGCTAAAGTAAATGGTGGTCCCCAAAGAGCGTTGTAAACACGGCCTGACCAGGCTCACCCACTGTTGGTATTTTAGCTGCAGCTAAAGCTGTTTTGGGAAAAGTCCCGCCCCTTTAACTGTCTCCACCAATCATTCTTGGAGGCTTGATCACATGTCATCAGTCTGACCAATCAGAAGTGGTTAAAGTCTTCACTTCCTTGTTCCAATTCTGCTCATAAAGTCTCTCAGTTCCAACAAAAATACCAGCTAAAGCTCGTCTTTAGCGGTGTAGCTTTCCACAGAATCTGGTATCAGACCGTGGAACAATTGAACAAAAGAATGAAGCTCAGCGACGCTAGTCTTTCTGCATTCGGTGGCTGTTTGCACTACATCTCCCATGATGCATTGGGTTAAAGTGACAGCGTCTCAGCGCACAATGAGTCATCGTTGTTAAACGTCTTGAAACCACAACGAACACACATCAAACAGTTTTTAAATCTTCTAACTTAACTTTTATTACATCTTTTAGTAAAAACAGCTGCAGCTTCCAGCTTTTTCTGCCACAATTATCACAAAAATGCACGTGAGATCATGGAGGGACTATAGATCAATACAGACTATGAGTTTCTCCTTTTTTTTTTAAATTTTTAGATGCTGGTGAGCCGCGGGATTTTTGTCAAGGTTAAAGTGTGCCGTGGCTCAAAAAAGGTTGAAAAACACTGATCTAATGTGTGTTTATGAGCGTGTGTGTGCGTGTGTGTGTGGGATAGTACACTTATCAGCTGTTTTAACCAAACTAAGCGCAGATGATGAAAGTTAAATTCCAACACCTCCAAAGTGACCTAATGTTGACACAACCCCTGCTTTCTCTGCTCTATAGTGTCAGTTCCTCTCATGTTCTTTTGCATTTGCATCGATGGGAGAATTAAGGTCAAATATATTCCCTAAATTACAAAAATAAATTCAAAAATATCATGAAACAATACTTTGTAAGTAAATAAAACTAAAATAAAGAAGGAATAGGGAATATAGGTTGAAAAAAGGAAGTATAAAAATGTGCAAACTGTTGGATAATCAAAAAAGCTAATGAAAAGATTATGGATCAGTCAAAGATGTAAAACTGATATTTCAATTCCATTATTGTAAGTAATTATTGCAAAACCGTTTCCCTGGGTTTGGTGGCATTTATTGGCGGGTTGGTTTCTGCACCTGTTTAGGCATTTTAGGTGTAGCAGATTAACTCATCTGTTACAGGAGGGAAAAAAACGAACATCTTGCCACAGAAATGAGTCCCAGTTGTCAAAGAGAAATCAATTTGGCAGAAATGCTCAGCAGTCTGAGCCAACAGTTTCAGGCCAGCATATGGCTGTGTGACTTGAATCCATAACTTTAGACTGGAAAGGGACCTGAAAATATGATTTCCTTCCTCGTATGAGGCACTAGGAAAGTGAGATTAAACACTTTTTGCAAAAAATAGCTTTTTATGGCTGATTTCTTATGAATTTTGAATGAACAAAGTGTCCAATTATATCCAAATTAAGAAAATGCAAATGGAAAAGCAGACTAACGGGGATGCATTTAGCTGACAGGCCAAGCTGTTAGTTAGCCACCCAGCAGTGCAGCGAGTCGCTGTGGTTGTGACTGTGCTTTAGCCACAGTCTTGGCAATCTAAACTGTTTATGTCAGCGTAGAAAAACCTACAGCCCATAACAACTTTCCACCCACAGCCTCCTCCGTTCCACAGCGAGATATCCACCAGGGAGCTTCAGGAAGAGCAGAAATGAGAAATGAGAAATGCTTCTGCTGACCTTGGATTGACAAGTACAGTTAGAACAACATAAAAAAAGGGTTTATTCCACATGCCACCTGTTTTATGTATAAAGGTGGGGCTGGGGACACTTCGCCGGATGCTGGCGCCGTGGCATAACTATGCTGCGGATCATTATTTGCACCTCAAAGAAGCTTTCCTATAAATATTTCCGTGGTTTGAATTTATTCATGTGCCTACAGAATTGTGTGTAAGTGTTATGCAGAGCACACAACCCTCACGAAGTCTGTATAAAATTGCAATCATTAATATTCAGCCTATTTTTCTGGATAGCTTCCATGTTAAAATATGGAAAAAATATTTGGAGGAGATTTACAAACCAAAAGACACATTTCTGTCATTATGAAACCAAAGCTGAATTAAAGAGAGCGGTGTTGCATGGCCCATAGGTGCCAATGGCGTGTTTCCTGTTGGTGTTATCTCCATAGCAACCATTTCATTTTTTGGTCGTCTGGGTGTGACGGACAGGTCTATGTAGTTTATAGAAGTATCTGCAAAAGTACATTGTTGGATTTCCTTAGCAACAGAGGATAATTGTTAACCACGCCCATATTCTTAACAACGTATGATGTATACCAATTATTCACGTGTTCAATTTTTACAATCTTTTGGTAAAAAACTTGTAAAAATTTGTGAGAAACGGGGAAACATTTGCCAGCTCGCCATGTGAAATCTATAAACTCTAAAACCAAGTAGCTTCCTGATGATCCTGGAGGAGTTAAGAGGTGATAGATCAAAATCTATAGTTTCTCGAGTTTTAATTTGTAGGTCGTACCAAAAATCCAAGATTTGAGGCCTCTTCCTGATAATAATAATAATAATAGTTTTTCATTACATGGCACCTTTGTTTGCACCCAGGATCGCCATACAAGTAAAGAACAATAGATAAAACAAATACACAAATAAGAGTTATTTAAATTCAAATTATAAATTAAGTGGGATCGACATCCAAGTCTGAAGATGTAGGCTTTGGGATTTTTAGAAAAACTGAGGGAGTGAGTCCACGTTCCATAAATCGGAGGGAAAGGCTGAGGAGATGAGGCGAGCGGTGGGTCCAACCAGCTGGAGGGGGGAGGAAGACCTGAGTGGGCGGGGGGGATAAGGTCAGAGGGACATGGAGGGGTGATGTTATGGAGGGTTTTACCGACTTTGCCACAAAATTGCCAGCACGGCATACGTCCTGTGGCCATCCCATAAGAATTTTCAAACTTTGGACAAAAATCATTTTTGTTTTTTCTATTTCTCCTGTTGTGATGTCATCATGGGTGGGGGTGGGGGGTTAAATGTTGGTGAGTTTTTGAACATGTGGCAAAGACAGAAGAATTCAACAAAAATCAATCCGTCCCTGCGGTTCAGGACTGATGCAGGACAGAATTACACAGATGAAGTCTGTTTATGATGCGTATTATTTTTGTATCTCTGATTTACACAAAGTAAACAGTCCACACTGAAGGACTTGTGCACACGGTTACACACAGCTGTTCCGCAAATATTGCAAAAACATGAAATGAACACAAAGAAAAAAAAACATTTCATTTTATTTCACAAGGACATTTACAAACAACTGCAGGCACTGAAAATCAGAGCAAATATCGTCTGACAGACAAACGTTTCTACGTCCGTCTTTTGGAGGGAAAAGCTTGCAACCCAACGTGTTTTTATTTTGTTTATCGTGCCATGTTGAAAATCACAAAACTCCTTTTTTTTTCCTCCAAACTGTTCTGATCCGGCGTTTAACTTGAGCATGTGGTTTTGACCGTGTTTACATGCCTGGATGCTCAGAGCTGCTGTTGTGTGACTGGCTGCTTCCATGATTGCATCACTGTGCAGTTCAACAGGTGTAAATAATGTTGTGGTGTGGGAACCGCAGAGATCAGGTGTGCTGAACAAGATGAAATTCAGACCAAAAAATGCATACATAAAGTATGGCATAAAGTCGAAGATTGGATATGGTTATTAAAGGAAATTCTTAAAGAAGTGAAGAAGGATTCAAAGGCAAATTGAAAGAGAAATATATGGCATAAATATACAGTTGACCTTTGTCAATTCTGCTAATTAACATGTTTCTTGTACCTGTTTACAAACCCAAAGCACAAAGATTTAAAGATAATCTCATTCAGAAAGATTGGGTTCACTCCGATAACCCCAGAAAGGTCAAATATTTATTTTAAAAAACACATGGCGGCACAAAGTTCTTAAAGTCCCACTTCGATCATCGTCTGATCTATTTCCAAAGCCTTCCTGGTGGTCTTTTAATCACAATGATGCCATTCTTAGCCCAAATCTAAAAAACCTGTGTTGTTTTCTAGGCCATAGTTTCTGTAGAGCGCCAGGAGTTCATTAGAAATTCACCTCTGAGGACCATGAAGCAACCCCGCCCCCCCTTCCCCATTAATGAGAGCTCGGAGCGGGAAGGCCCGGCCAGCAAAGACAATCGTGAACGTGAACGGCATTTTTTCGTCTAATCCTGATTCACAACAATTTGAATAAAGAAATACTTAGAAACGTTATTTAAATATACTTAGTTTTCTTAAAAAAACGTCCTCCATCACCAGAAAAATGCCACAAGAAAGTGTTAAAACACCATTTTCATGGGAGCGGGTCTCTTAATTAATGTGATTATTTGACAAAGTGCAGCTTTCAGTGAAAAAAGATTTCTCTGGGAATGGAATGGTTTATAATGCATCAGTCAGTAATGTTGAATTGCGGGCGGCCGTGATGCAGCGGTAGGGCGGTCAACCCATGGTCGTACGATTGCAGGTTTGATTCCCGCTTGCAAGCCCATGTGTCGAAGTGTCCTTGGGCAAGACGCTGAACCCCACCTTGCCTCTGGTAGGAGGTTGGCGCCAGTGTTTGGCAGCGGAGCCGCCATCAGTGTGTGAATGTGTGTGTGAATGTGTGTGTGTGTGTGGGTGAATGAGACTGTGACTGTAAAGCGCTTTGGGCCTTTGAAAGAGGGTAGAAGGCCCTATATAAGTATTCACCATTTGAATGATGCATAATGTTGTGTGTAAATTAATATATATGTATTTAAAACAAATTAAGGAGAAAATAATTGTTTACTAAGCTGAACTTGGTGATAACTTTTTCATCTTGATGATTCAATTGTTGACCAGATCTTTTGTTTTCTTTCAGTAGAATTCTAACCCTTCTAATTCCATCACATCATTTTATTTTCTGTTTCTATGTCCTTGTTGGACAAGAATGCTCTTTGTATGCGTATATAAATCAAATCAAACGCACAGAGCTTTACCTTGAAACAGCAAATAGCAAAACTCCGATTCTCTCTGCCTTGCATCGTCTTTGAAAAAGGTTAAAGATGAGAGGATAACAGAAGGCCATCTTTCTGTTCTCTGCTTCTTCAGATGAAGCCACACCCACTCGTGCGCTCGGACTGACGTGGATCGCCGTCGTCTTCACAGTGACGGTGGAGCTGACGTGAAAACCCCCCTTCTGCACACATTTACATAAACACACACACGGCCCACCGCCCTGAGCCTTCTACAGTCATCAACAGACCCTCCATGAGTCCTTCAACCAGGAAACAGCGCCACCACATGGCGGCGTCACATCGTTTGTTTGTTTTTTTTTTAAACAAAATAATAATCAAGGATAATGTCAAAGAACTCTGTGATGAACACGATGGTAACCTCTTCCTGCTATATAGCCCCCACTCTCTTACCCTTTATTGTTTCCTGACCCACATATGCCTGTTGATTAAAGAAAATCTGTTGGTTTAAAAGGAAGGAAAAAAAAGAATTTGTATTTTATTTTGATAAGTCTCCGTGTTATTAGTGTTGATTGAAACCTAAAAAAAAAGGAACTGGCTTCGACGGCGCCTCCCCATCAGCCACTCCCATCTGTCACATGTCCTAGGATGCACCAGATTAGCGACAAGCTGATAAACCACAGGAGAACAGACCCACAGATGCTTCAAGGCGACCTTCTTTTTTAATATTTTAATATCTTTTTTTTTTCTTTTTTTTTGATGGCTTAGAATGTACAACAAGATTTAACTGGATTGAGAAAACCTGGACAAATCTCATTTTTGAGTGTATTTTGTGTACATCTGTGTAAATACTGAAAAATAATTAAAGAGGTTATATGGGGTTATGGTGAGGGGCGGTTATGAAACTGTCAGGAGTTCACACTTCTTCACCTTTATTTGTACGTCAGTCAACTCTGTTTTTTGAGATATCCTCGGCTGTGAGGTTGGAAACATTTATTGTCCTTCTGTTTCTTGCTTAGAACTTTTCTATCTGTACGACAGGTCTCCAAGAACAGAGTTTGAAAAAAAAAAATCTACCATATGTCTACTGTTTTGGGATTGTGGTGCATGTGAGGTTTGAAGATGATTTCTCCTTTTGGTGTGTTGCAACTGACAGCACTGCAACTCTTTGTCACTAGCCTGTAATCCAGCTATTTACCTGTAAGCTACATTGTGTACAACACTGACTCTTCCCCAGACGTTTGCAGTTGGAGTTGGATCATTTTAGCCGCCGTTCCGATGAGGAGCTCACCTGAGGCAGCTTGTGTAAACAGGGTTGTTGCATTTGTTTCATATCACCTGCATTAAAATGAAGAGATCCTAAAACCCGCAAGCCTTGACTTTGCTTACAAATGCTTTGGTGCAGTGTTTGGGATGTATGTCCCACTTGCCTCCTTCAAGTAAAGAGGAATTATTTAAAACGGGAAGGACAGACAGAATTTGTTTAGTCTAATTAGAATAATCCTATCGTATCAGATTTTTTTTTCAAAGGCTTGTTTGTACTATTGCTTAAGCGAAACTTTTAATGGAGATCCTCACAATGTGGTTAAGGCTTTGCAGTTTATACACTTTTGTAACGAAGGGTGGCTTAAAGCTGAATAATCCTGCCTCTTTTCTACGTTGCACAAGAATCGCCATGTAAGCAATTCTGAGGCATGTATTAAAGGATTAGGGTTTAAACTGCATGGGAGGCAGGAGGAGAGATGGTTGAATAGGAGATGTTTCCATTTGGGCCATTGTCTTACCTTGTCGACATGTAATCCATATTTCACATTGTTAACAGGCAGTTTTAGACTTTATTTTAACCTCTGGAGAGAACAGAAGTACAAGTACATCCTCCGTGGGACAAAACTCGTTTTAGGATTTTCTTTTCTGCCGCTTTTGTCCTTCAACTTTCTTTTAGAGCAATAAAATGTACTTCTGGAAGCTTTAGAAAGTGCAAATAGTTTAATAAGAGGATCCTGTATGTGCTGTCCAGCTTGACAGTGCATACGAGAAGAAGAAGTGTTTACCTAAATTTAGATAAAGAAAAAAAAAAAGACATGCCTCAGGAAAGAAAGACTTCTCCTCAAACTCCCTGTCTCCCTCCTGAGATTCGAAGGCAAGCGCTTTTGTTTTCCCATCTTCTTTTCTCAACAAATGGATTTCTTGGAATTGTAATTGCAAAATTTGGGGCTTTTCTGTTTGTTTTCGTGTGTCTTTGATGGTTTCCTTTATGTTTACATGCTACACATCCATCGGTGATGACAAACAAAAGAGACGTCTCTCTGAGCAAAAGCTGGAAATTGTTTCTCTGGTTTGCGATGGTAAGAAAAGCAAGATGCCTTCAGGGTCTGTCTGTGAAATATTCAGGAGGGAAGCATGCTGTGCAGAATCCAGTTCCTCTCTGAGAAAGAGGTTCAGCTATCCGATGACCAAGTGGCACCCACAGCAGAAAGCATCCGACGGTCCCGCTGTAGGAGGCTCCACGTGATGCCGCTCTATCTACAGGGTGCTGGTTAAATAAACACAGTTTATTGCAGCCTTGCTCCAGGGTGTTATGAGCAACACAAATGACAGCCTGACAGCAGCGACTGAGTGACACGGCCCCACTGCAACACACGCTTGCAGCTCGTGGAAACGAATTACCGGGTTTCTCTTCTGGCATGTTCTTTTGTGTCTTTGTTCAGACGGTCACCCGTTTTGTTTTGTGTCAGTATTACCATGAAACTGTCAAGTACGTTGGTGAAAGCAGCCTTTCCTTGTAATTTCTTTTTTTTTTTAGGTTTTAGTATCTAAGCAGGATCTTTGTGTGCAAACAGACATATCCTGGTTATGAAGTATTTGATAAATGTCACCTATCACAACTCTCCACCCTTTATTCAAACCAAGCTCTCCTCCATCATTTTTAGACTGGAGGGAGGGCCAGGTAAAATTTACCATGATATTACTGAAAAGGTTTTTTTTTTAATTCCTAATCATTACCATTCTTTTTGTAATTATCATCGCAACTCAAACGAGGGAAACTGTCGCTACTTTGATGGTCATGTTGATGGCAAACCTGGTGAGTCAGCAAATTAGAAAACCAAATTTGAATCCAGTGGTATTTACATACTGTATGTTTGGTTACGACATCTGAGTCTGCACAGGTGAAGCATGAAAGGAGCCCCGCCCCTGGAGAGCAGGGCTTGTAAATAGAAACGGGAGAACGATCCTTATACACTTGATCCTGGAGGCGAAGAGGCGCAGTCATCAGATCCCAGCAGCTCTTTTACAATGAAAACCAGACGGCTCCAGTCAGCTGAGGGCCATTGACAACACCGTTCAAAAGGATCAGTTAACCAGCCTATGTTTTCCCACATTTTTTTTCCAGCCATGCCCATCGCAGAGCTTTTGGGAGTGCAGTTCGACATGCAGCTACTGTTGAAACTGAGTGTCTCTGTGCTGGCAGCAGTGCTGCTTTCTTGGGCCTACAGGTTCTACAACTCCAGGAATGTTGGAGAAACTCTGCAGAGTGGCAAAGAAGAGGAAACGCCACCGCATGCCACCTGCCAGAACTGCAAGATGAAAATACAGCACCAAAGCTTAGAAGATTCTGCCAAGCAGGCTGCATCTGTCCACACAATCTCTGCCTCTGTTGACCTGACATCCGACGAAAACAAGGAAACGGCAGCAGAGGCTCCTCCACGCCAGGACGAAAACAAAAAACACAAGGAGGGATTTAGCTATTCAAATACTGACCAAGACGAGTGCAAGGATCCAAATCCCTCCCTGGCTGCCATCAATAATGCTGCGTTTTGCTTCTCTTCAACCCTTCAAGAGCCGGCAGAGAACTGCACTGGCAGCCTCTCTGGACGCCGCTCGCCGTGCATTTCAAAGTTGCAAGGTGGAATGAGTGTAGGGAGAGCGTTAAGGCAGGACCTGGAGCGCCAGGAGGTCTATTCCAGCTTCCTTTCCAAGGCAGAGATCAAAGTAGAGGATACAAACATTGTGCTGGATGGATCAGGAGACCAAATCGTGCACGGAAAGATATATGAATACTTTGTGGAGACGTCCTCTCACTCGGTAACAGATTCCAGTTACAACAGAAACTATGAGGCAAAGATGGTGGAATTTGGAAACCCATGCAGCAGACTCATGGAGTCCCCCCCCTTAGCGAGTTCCATCATCGTGGCTGATCTGGTGCCTCAGCAAAGCAGTGTCACGGATGCCGCTTTGCAAAAAAGCCCCAAGCTGAGACATCCAGAGAGGCCCGCCCTCCTACGTAAGGAGAGCTATCAGTTTGCAGCAGAGGAGTCCGAGCTTCTCTTTCCCCTTGAGAATCCACCGACTCCAGTGACTCACTCCCTGCTGGATTTAGCAGGCAATGAGAATAACTTCCCTCCAACCGTCAAAGATAGAAGAAAACGTAAAGCAGTGGAAGATCTGGAAACTGTAGCGGGGGCTCCATTCATGAATTTTTCTGCAGAAATCTCAGATGGTACAGATCTGGAAAACATAAAAAGCAAACTTGATTTGGGTAACTGTTTACAGGCATTTTATTTAGCCAAGAAAAACGGCAACGTCTCTTTACAGCAAGCAGCTCTGAGGGTTATGTCAGACAACTACCTTCAGGTGCTCAGGGACCCCAACCTTTATGGACGCCTTATGGCAGGCGAGCGTGAACAAATTCAGAAACAGAGAACGAAGGCGAGACGCTTCGTTGTTGTTGCAGACATGAACCCTCAAGACTGGCTGGGTCACACTGAGGGACTCAGAGCAGCTGTAGAACAGAGGAAAATGTTGAGTCAAATGTACTATTATGATGACTACAAAGACTCCTGGCATCCATTGTGCCCGATCCCCCCTGAGGTTATCTCTAAAGCCTGTGCCATGTGCACCATGGATAACTACTTATTTGTGGCAGTGGGTTGCCAAGGCACAGACAGAGGAATGCTACCCTCAAAGCGAGTGTTCTGCTACAACCCTTTGACATCCATTTGGAAAGAGATCAGTCCTATGAATGAAGCCAGGCCTCGCTGCAAACTGGCAGCACTGGAGGGATGCATTTATGCCATCGGAGGGGAGTGTCTCTCAACAGTGGAGCGCTACGACCCGCGACTAGACAGATGGACATTTGTGGCGCCGCTGCCTAACGATACGTTTGCCGTGGCACATCATGTGACAGTGTGCGACGGAGAGCTCTTTGTTTGTGGAGGTACTCTGAGGTGTCTACTCCTGCGCTACAATCCCAAAGCCGACACCTGGAGGGCAGGGGTCATGGTAGGAAGCAAAGACAGGGCAACAGACATGGTGGGCGTGAGGAGATGTCTGTATCGGTTTGATCTGAACCCACTGCTGGGTATCAGTGTGTACCGCTACCACACGATGGCGCGACTGTGGTACGAGTGCAGCTCCAAGCGGCTTTCTCACTGCCCGGCCTTCCAGTGTGTGGCCATGGATGGAACAATCTACTGTATCAGCCAGCAGTTCACCATGAGATTTGATGCTGACGACGTCTCGCCAGCTTTCGCAGAAGAGCATTTCGGTGTCCTCTCTGCAGCCAAGGGCATGCTTTTCCCCTTCGTCCTGTCACTACCTGATAAGAAACCTCGCCAGACAAGTGTGTAAAAAGGATTCGGAGGTTCTTTTTGTGTTGGTGAGAAGATTACCTGATGACTGAGTATCCTCACAGGAGCATGCTTTACATCAAGTTTATAGTTGATGGTGTGAATTTTATTTTGCAGAACCCGCCCCGCCCCGAAAATGTTATTGCAAAACTGTGAGATTGCACTGTCATTTCCTTGAGGTGTTATTGAGTTCCTCTTTCCAGAAAGATACAATGCATTACTTTCAAAAATGACTTTATTCTTCACGGGTTGCAAATTGCACAGAGACTTATGCTCCTTACATCTCATCCCTGGCGGCAGATGTAAAGTATTGGATTGTAAATGCTCGTCAAACTAATGTTTGCTCAGATTTATGCGGGACTCACTGCCATGTTGATTGTTTTCTTTTATGATTTGCCACTCCTTGCTGCCATTACGCTGTTTTTTTTACATTGTCCCAGATGCTTAACCGCTTCACTGTGAACAATAACTCATTACAAAAAATCGCCGTCTAAATGAGTTCGTTCAGCTCTAACACACACAGATAGAGCAATATTGTGATAATCTATCACTGTGCTCTTCTGTGTAGGGCACAAATATAACTTACACAGTGGTCTGGATACAAACCCATTATCTACATTTGCTCTTTAAACATGACATGATGTAAATCGTCATGCCATACATTATGAATAGGTGTGCTTTTGAAGCATCTATCACTGTTTGAACGTCTTCCAACACTTGCAGTCATTATAGTTATGTGCCTATAGTTTGTTGTATCTGTTACTCGTTTGATTGCTGGTCTGATGTACAAACAGGACAGATTTACTTTTGTATTTATTATAAGTAAATAAAAAAAAGGAAATAAATCCTTTAAATCAGAAACTTTGTGATAAAATCTCTTTGCTCACATAATGTGATGAATAAAATAGCACATCAACGCATTACTGAGCAAGTGTTCAAAGAAGAGTTGGATAAATAGTCAGTCACTTATCTTTAGTTAATTTACAACCAAACTTCTGCTAGGGAAGCTGGAGGCCTCACAGTGACATGCAGCTATAGCGCCATCGTGTGGATAAGGAAGCTAATAAAAAAGGCTTTGGCTGAGGAATCCACAACATGGAGTCATGTGACAGAAATACGCCGACAGAGTGACATGGAGCCGAGCGAACAGCAGTGGAGAAACGCTCACCACAGCAGGAAGAAAATGGGAATCAGACACAGATGTTTGACAATCTAACTTCAATTCTTCCAATGTAAACACCTTTATTCTGTCAGGTGCTTATTTAAAGGAAGATCACTCTTTGGAGGTCTCCCAGCATCTGGTGGGTTCTAATAGGGCTGCTACATCAGGAGAAGCCCTAAGGCTGGTTTGAAGGCAGAAGTTACTTTTTAAAACGGATCAACGGCTGGTAGGAAGCAGCTCTGTCACAGGGCCAGGTCCTTTCACCGTAGTTACTGTATGATTATCTGAGCAGAAGTGCGATTGGTGAACCTCCAGGTGGCAAAGCAGCCCTTTAAGGAAGCCCCAGTTAGATCCCGCCTTATGAACAGTTCGTAATCAAAGGTGTCACCACTGGACTCTGGCACAGCAGTCTTGTGAGGTGGACGGAAGCAGGAACTCTATCTCCAGAGAAACTGCAACCATCACGCTTATTAAAAAATGGAAAAGAATATAGCATCTGGTTTGCTTTGATGGGATTTGGTCTCGTTCCCAATGCTGGACATGATTTGACTGGACAGCACTAAATACAGTTAGGCATTTTTGCACCTCCGACTTTTTGTGCTTGGATGCTTGACAGTTTGCAATTACCATCTGGTAGCTAGAGCATATTTGTGTATTATAAATGATCTTGATAGAACCTGCTTTGGTTTCCTGTACCATGGTGAGGATGCTATGCGGTAGTTTTGGCACAGTTTTTACTCTACAGGATTTTTCTAAATTAAGATTTACAGGACAGGACCTACTCTTTCTCAACAATGCGCATGATCCTAACTAGCCTTTAAGTACCTTTTAGGAATGATGATTTTACACATTTTTCATGACTGCTGAGTCTAACCAGAAACTTGCATTCTTGAGGAGTTTTGTCATGAGCCTTTATCATGGCAGACAATATTATGCATAAGTGTCCACCGTCTGCAGCAGAAAATCCTGACTTGCAGGGTTGTGACAGGCCTTCAAATGGTGTTAATGCCCTAAATGAGCAGTTAAAGGCTGACCTCAGCTCTCACAGGAGCACAGAGACGTCTGGCTTAAGGTCCCAGTGGGACCGGCAGTCTGCACAACTGGGCCTGTCGGCAGTCTGTGGCTCTGGAATGAGCTGTGTCAAAGGAATAAACAGACTTTGCAAAGAGAAACCAGCAAAGGGGGGTATACAGGGACTTGAGCCTTACACAAGGATCAGCAAAGCTCACGCTTTACTATTGATCCGCACGGTTTATAGTATTTGTCCTAGTCATATCTCCTCTCAGATCCTATAGAAGCATGCGGTGACTCAACCTCACATCAGTGTAATTAGTCTCTAGCTATACATTTTCCCACCAGAACACTGAGCTGGTGTTAGCTGAACCAGGCCATCCTGATCCCATTGCTAAATATACGTCTACCCACTGAGGTCTTTCAAAACGCTCCGTAAGCCTGCAGAGCTTTAGCAGCGTTTTACATTCAGCTAGAAAATATCATCTTTTTTGTTTTGATGTGCTCAGTCAGGACAGAGCACATCCACTCATGAAAACCCCAAGTTCTACATGATTAAAGGGTTTACTGTCATAAAACAAAAAGATTCTTATCTTGTCTGAGCCAACAGGTAAATTTATGGGTTGAATCCATTGTTTTCCTGTTTCTGTTTCTTTATTCTAGTATCTTCCTCCATTTTTTGCCGCTTAACTCCTTCTACAATTATTCAGCTATTTCAACCGTTCAACTATTCAAATGTTTTTCTCTTTCAGCTTTTTCAAGCTATGACTTTTGGTCCTTCAAATCCATGAGCTTTTCCAGATATTCCAGGATCCCCCCCCTCCATTGAAATCCACGGAATCATTGGTGCAGAAGCTCGCTGGCATTTTAAAAAATATATCTTTTTTGTAATTGTGCCGTTTTCACTTTATTCATGGTCAACTTTGATCATATCTTTATCTATTTATTTATGCCAGTTATTAGCCTTTAAGTTTCATTTTCATTCAGCAATATAGCATCAACCCTGCATCTCCTTCTGGTTGTTTTTCAAATGCTCTCAAGAAACCATATTCATAAAAAGAATTAAGAGCAACACTGTTTCCTTCTAAATTTGATACTTATTGATGGTTCTTTTAACAATTTCTGTTTGATGCAGTCATAATGTGAAAAACCTCAAATGCATATTTATTTCTGTTTTTATCTCACATTTAAAATCTGAAATGTTCCATTCCTGACAGGCGGCCTAAATCTCAGCACTTGTTTCTTTACTATAGAATAAATGAAACCAAACTGGACAAAATAAAGTGTTGGGGGGAAAAAACAACATCTTCCACTTAGCAAAGTGTTTTGATCAGAAAACTTCTAAATGTTTTCACCTGAGAGGAAATAGATTTTATAAAAATATAAAACAAATGTGAAATACAGCCCCCAAGTTGGACAATTTAGGATGGTAAGATGTTTTAAACCAGCTGCTCTCCAAAATGTGAGACTCTACATAGCGAGGCGTTAGCTCAGAGGAGACGCAGCTTCCTGAGAGCCCTGCTGGCAAGCAAGCAAGTTTGTATTCAAGCAGGACCAAAACTGAAAACCACCTGACCGCAAAACAATATGTGCACAGTGTGGTTGAACTGGTATGTGGGCAGGCAGAAATCGGCCATCTGCGGGGTGAGGAAGACGGGGACCCGAGCTCAGGGGAACAGCAGATGTCCGGCCAATTTCCTCGCCAGCCTTTGGCACTGGGCTGCTTCCAGGTTGCATATTTCCAATATTCACTCTGCGAACCCTCGCTAAAGTCTCGCCCACAGAAGGGAAGTGACACGTCACAGCGGTCCAGCTGGGAATTTCTCCTCAGTAACCGGAAAGGTCAAAGTAGTTTGGATGGTCGAGGATTAACCAGCAGAACAAACAATCGCTGAAATATCCATTCTCTGCAGTAAAGAAGTGCGAGATTATACACGTTTGCGCTTTTTAAAGCAATTACTCAAACTTTATATGAAAAATGTAATATCTTAACTCAAAATTTAATTGTATTAGTCGTGCCACATTCAGATGGTAGGGTCAGAATTTGGTGTCAACAACATGAAAGCATGGATCCATCCTGCCTTGTAACAACGGTTCAGGTGGTGGTGATGTCATGGTGTGGGGGGGTATTTTCTTTGGGCTCCTTAGTACCAACTGAGCATGGTTCCAACACCACAGCCTACCTGAGTATTGTTGCTGACCATGTCCATCCCTTTTTGACACAGTGGACCATCTTCTGATGCTACTTCCAGCAGGAAAAAGCACTGTGTCATAAAGCTTGAACCATCTCAGACTGGTTTCTTGAACTGGACTCAGACGGCCTGAACAATCACCAGACCTCAACCCAATAGAGAACCTTTGGGATGCGGTGAATGGGAGATCGGCATCATGGATGTGCAGCCAACAAATCTGCAGCAACTGCGTGATGCTGTCATGTCAACATGGACCAAACTCTCTGAGGAATGTTTCCAGAACCTTGTTGAACCAACGCCACCAAGGATTAAGGTGGTTCTGAAGGCTAAAGGGGGTCAATACTAGCAAGGTGGAGCTAACAAAGTGGTCAGTGGAATGTATGTATGTATATATATATATATATATGTATATATGTGTATATATATATATATATATATATATGTATATATGTGTATATATATATATATATATATATATATATATATATATATATATATATATATATATATATATATATATGTGTGTGTGTATATATATATATATATATATACATACATACATACATACATACATACATACATACATACATACATACATACATACATACATACATACATACATACATACATACATACATACATACATACATACATACATACATACATACATACATATATATATATATATATACATATATATATATATATATATATATATATATATATATATATATATATATATATATATATATGTATGTATGTATGTATGTATGTGTGCGTGAAAAAACCGGATTCAAATTGCAGTCAGTATATTTGAGAACACGTCCTTGACATATACATATTACATAAGATGATCCGACTCTGGCAACAAAGAAAACCACAAACCTTCAACAAAAGACATGCATGAACAAACATAAAGAAAAAGAAATGCTTTTGACGAGCAAGGTCGAAGCAAAGGTTAGGTTTTGTGAAAGATCAAAGCTGGAGGGGGGTGGGTTTGTGCTCCTGAGAACCTTTGGTGGATGAGCTTTCTTATAAGACTTTTTTTTTATCTCAGCCTCATCAGGTATTGGAGGACAAAGAAAGGATAGCAACTCAGTATAACAAAAAGCTATGTTTGATTTTCCAGGAAAACATTTCTTCTGTTAACAGGAGTTTATGGTGACTTTTCCAATGGCTAAGACATGAGCAATAAGACTTCTGCACATTGAATCAGTGTAATTTCAATGCCAATAGCAGAGCCATGAACTGCATAGTTACCTGCTATTTGAAACCCAACCAGGAATGTCTGCATTCATCAGCTCAGAGTACACAGCTCCAATTACCACAAGAAGGATTTCAGCAGAAAAAGCAGCAAAGCCATTTATTAAAATTGCAGAACCCGTGTCTGTGGTACTGCTGGTCTGCTCTGCTGAAGGTAAGTCATTAGGGGGAAAATGCTTTTCATCTTTCAACCTCTTTTCACCTCGTCTCTCTCTCCCTAGTATTTTCTGAGTCTGGTTTTTCCACAATATTTAGCCAAGAAACAACAGGAATACATATTTATTTTCTTACTTGTGGCTCTTCGTCATCAGAAATGAATCTTTCCCAATTAAATCTATGATATCCTAAAGTATCAGCAATACTGTCTGAGCCTTGTGTTTTCATCAGAGATCATTTGCTTCCAGCTGCATTTAGGATTGAGTGACATTTCTGTTGTTAGAAGTAAAAAGGGAAGAAAATGCTGCAGTGAGGACTGACTCAGAACACTCATCTGAACTTTCACTGCTGATCTGTAGATGGCAGTGATGCCACGAGAATAAATAAACAGCACCCTCTCAGATATTTACATCTTTCCATGTCTGGATGCATTTTAAAGCCATTCTCCAGATAATGTTTGGACACGGGCGTCCACTTTTACTGAAACATTTAAAAAATGCCTTTTGGGCTCCATTTTTATTAGCTTGAATGTCTCAAAAACTTGCAAACATCTGGATTTGTGTAGTCCTGGAGTTTTAATCAACAACCTCCCTCCTGCTTTTTTTTTTTTTTTGTCCAGAGAATGAGCTTTGCACAGAGCACCCATTGTAAGGCTGCTCTTTAAACCTTTTCCAGTTGCTGAAAAAAGCTCCACATTTAGTGACTCCAAGTAAAAAAAAAAAAATACAGCATCTGTGCCAAACATCACAGACTGGAATCCTGTCTGAGGTCCATTAAGTCCTGGAGGATCTATTTAGGAGTCATTTTTCTGTTTGCCATCCTGCCAGGCTTCAGAGAGGAGCACAGAAAGTCGGAGTCTGCCTCGAAAATGATTTTTTCAACAGCCATGCTCATGGAGTTCTATACCTGGAGCCACCCTCACTGCTTCTGCTGTATTACAGAAACCAGCTTGGTCTGGTAGCTTTTACTGCAGTTAGATAAATGGTCACATTTATGATGAACAAGGAGGATGAAATAAAAGTTACAGAATCAATTGGATTTGCCATCCATGTGGGCCACATTTGCTTTATTTATCAGAAGTTCAGAGTGGTGAAGTTTGATGATTGACTTTTTATGTGTATTCTTAATGAAACTTCTTGTCAGTGTTTCCTTCTAGTAAAGAAAACGGCCTAAACTGAGGAGGAACGTGGGATTGCAGCGCCGTTGGCCTCCAGTCATGTATGTGATGAGGTTAAGTTCGGGTCATCGCGATTATGAAGTTAGACTTTCCCGAACTGGATGGAGCTCCCACCTGAGACGCAGCGGGCTATCGCTGGAGGGGAGGGAGGGAGGGGGCAGAATGAGAGGGGGCCGCTGTTGTTGTAGACACGTGAAGGGGGTGGGGAGAAGGCAAGTAAGCAACCAGTCGGGGCAGAGTCGCTCCAGAGGAAAATATTCATCCCCACTTAACATGTCAATCAGGATTAATGGCCTTTCCAAACCTCCCCTCAGTTCACGCAGGTCCTTTCGGCAGCACAAGGGAAGCAGGGAAGGGGCGCTAAGATATAAAAGGCAGGACAGGAACTAGACGCCTCCAGGAGCGCAGCACTTCCAGGCGCGCAGTGGTTCCAAGAGCGCAGCAGTTGCAGGCGCGCGCAACGCGGAGCGCCGCCGGATTAGAGTTTGACGCCTCTGTCTCCTGACGGCGTGGGGCTGACAGCTCCAATGATTTCCTCTGAGAGCCTGACGCCAGTCGAATGAGATGCCATAATTGCTTTTGGTTTCTTTTTTCATCCGTGGAATCCCGACAGTGAAACTTTGAGACTGTGGATGACAGTGACAGCAGAGGCAGAGGGCTTTACGCTGAAGTGTCCCAGGATGGAGCTGAGGAGCGCGTGGCGCGTGCTTCTCTTCCCGATTCAAATGCTGTATCACATCCTGAAGGCGAGTCTCTGCTCGCTCTTACCAAGCAGAAAGAAGGACTTGAGCAAAGAGGTGGTGCTGATCACGGGCGGAGGTCGAGGCATCGGTCGACACCTGGCCAAGGAGTTTGCCAAGCAGGGAGCCAAAAAGGTAGAGTCAACTTTCAGAGCACAAACACCCCCACTCTGCAGAAAACCCATGTACTCTGATTGTGTGACCTTATCACTGTGGAGGGAGCATGCTCTGTAAAGTTTATGTGAAGGTGAGGTGGAGCGATGGGGGCAGCTTGATCCACACTCATGCCCCACTCTTCTGGACCCATGAGGAGAATGACAGTTTTATTTGCAAATTGGATTATCTCACAACATCTCATGATTAAAATAACAGCTCAGTTGGTAAAACATACCCTATAAAAACAACATTTGATTTTCGTTTTTACCCATAAGGCCCCTGTAGGCACGGCTGACCCTTCCTCTGTGCACATGTGACCTGAGCAGAGATCTTCTGGAGGCACAATGTCGAAAACTTTGCTGAGAGTTCAGCGAAACACTAACTGCCTCCTTCTGTCTTCCAAAGCTGTATCCTCGGGGAAAACAGCAGATATGAAGCGTTACTCTGCAGCCGCACAACAAAGGATGTCACTGTGCCTTTCAGCACCTTATTGTTGGCTACGATCAAGGTGTGAAGGCTCTGAAAACAACACCTGTGGTAACGCGTAGGACAACTGCTCCTCGCCTGGAGGGATGCTGAAAGGAAATAGGGCGGTTATTATGCAGTGAGCTAACCTCTATGAACTCGCAGTCACCCCAGCGTGAGCACATTTATGACCGGCGGTTGGTATATCCTTTTCCCTCCACTCTTGGTGTGTTTTTGTGGCGTGAGCAAGAATGACTTCAGTGTTAATGAAAGAATTCACCAGATAATGAGTAAGAGGCTCAGGAGGAGGAGGGGGGGGGGGGGGGGCTTTTTTATGGGGAGGGGGCAAAACAAAGCTCTGAAATAACAAACCAGAACAAAATGTTGTTGTTTTCTAAAAAGGCAGTAAAAATGCAAGAAGGCTTTGGGCGTAAATGATTGACAGATTTAAATTGCACATTTCTTCCAAGTGTTTTTCCTCGCACCGACCCAACAGTTGTGTGTTTGTTGTGCTTTTGCTCATCAGGATGACATGAATAAATCTTTGTGAGGAAGATGAAGCTCAGAAACTCACCATGCAGTGTGCTGCTGATGTGCTGGAGGCGGGAAGCACACCACTCCCAGCTGGGTATTGCCCTGCAACTGACCTTGCTGTCTCCGCTGTAATTAGACAGCGGCAGGCGACTGCCTCCTGAACTCCCGCTGCCCCCTCTTAGAGCTCCCTCCCCGCTTGTCCATACAATGGGTGTGAAAGGCAGGGCTTGTCCCCACCCTCACGTTTAGATCCAGCAGATAGAGCCTCGCTGGAATCCAGCTACTGAGGACACAAACATCTCAACTCGGGCATCGGCGTTACCCATGTGGAGGATTTTAATCCAGCTATGCTCAAATTGTGGATCAGAGAGTCTTTCTTAAAGCATGAGCTGACATCCAATCTTGTTAGGGACGGCTTGTTAGAACAATCAGCAGTTTATCTCCAGCTGAGGCCTCGGCGTGTGTGTTGTCAGGCGGTTTTCCATCCAATTTGGCCGACGCTTGTTTGCTCTGAGGGTCCCGTGTGTTGTAACTAGTGGAAAAGCTAATGAATTAAATTAGGTTTTAACAGCAGAAAAATACTTTTAAGAGCCGACTTTTAACGAGCACTCTTGGCTTTATTTGTCTGGCTCAAATCCTATTAAAAGCTTTCGGTTGTTTAGTAAAAGTCGTCTTCTTTCACTGATGACTCCGCGGGGCTTCCAAATGAAGCAAAACGATCTGAAGTAACATAAATGAGGCTCTTTCACAGCAGGGGGGGGGGGGGGGGGGGGGTCATAAGGTCGTAATACATGCTACGCAATAACATGTGCAGTTCTGTAATAACACAAACATCACTGGGCTTCAGTAGTAAGGAGACCAAAGGGGTCCAGATGCATTCACACCGGAATCAGACTTGTTCTCCATCCTGTGGTCTGTTTTATTGGAACAAAAGTTAAAGTTCTCCTGAATTCTGGTGAGAAAGGACGAGGTCACCGATCACCTCCAAGTGAACCCTGGTGCTTCTCAGCAACAGGGAGAAGGTAGACGGACTAACCCATCCAAAAGCAAAAAGGAAACAGAGTTACTGACGTTAGGGCAGGGAATGTACAAACCCATAAAGCCAAGAAAATCACTGATGTAGAAACGCTTTAGATTGCCTGGATAAATACAGTGTAGTGAGAAGAAGCAGGTTCTTAATCAAAATAAAGCACTACGTTTATTTCTTTGTCCCTTTTTTGCCCTGGTCAGTGGCCAATTGGTGTAATTGTGCAGCCGTCATTTGGATATGCTCCCAGTAGTGCAGTGTGAAAGAAAAGCAACTGAAGACATGAAATGTTTCCGCATTTTCAACTAAATTAATGGAATTTGCTCTAAAAGGGTCTTCAAGAAAGTTCAAGTTTCTTGTTAAAAATATTACACACACACACACCCACTTTTATGTTGGGCATCATCTAGTATTTTTCGTTTACTGCATCTGAAAACTTGACGAAGTGACTCCTCGCCTCTGGCGTTCCAAACAGGAAGTACCAAATCCCATAGACTTCTATACAGAAATAAACAGCTGTTCCTCCGTCATTCTATTGGTCAGAATAACCATTCTGGATCTGGGACCTTTTTTTAATATCATCTTGATAATACCCTTTTTTTTTTCATGATAAACTGACCAATCAGATGCCACAAAAAAGTAGGCGGGCCTGCTTGACCCCCACGTCCAAAAATCAAAAGGTTCGACAGGTTTCGTGTGGCCCGGTTTCAAATGAAAGGGGTGTGGCCATGGAAACGTTGACTCAGACCGAATCAAAACCAATCGCTGCTTACCGACATTTTTTGGTTCCAACACGTCTGTCGTGATTGGGTTGGAGCTGGAAGTAAACCATTTTCTGTGGGGGATGTCACACTCAGTCCAGTTTCTACCCGTTTCTTTTTCAGTGACACAGAACCTTAACCCTTGTGCTATCCTAGGAACTTTAACATTGGGAGTTGGGTCATCTAGACCCACTAGAAAGTGCTATGAACCTTTTTTCTTCAATGATTTGTGATCTTCACTGGTGTCCATGGATTACATGAAATCTTTCCACCTTTATCCACCTTTGTCATGGTAGGGAGAACACCTCAATGGAAGGGGGGGTCATCTAAGATAGCACAAGGGTTAAAAGGGAAAAAAACAACAATATTTGTTTAAAAAATCTATGAGTTTTATTTGACTTTTAATTAATGTCATGTTTCTAATCACGGCTTGTTTTCTTTATGTTTCATGCTGTAAATCAGAAGAGGATCTCTGAAATAAGTCAGTGTGAGTCCATCCTAAACGGATGTTTACACATAAACACTGTGGAGAAACAATGGAGAAAGGCAGTCTGAACGGTGGTCCAACAGACAGACATGCTGTCTTTTGTGTGTGTGTGTGTTATTACTTTGTGTGTGACTATGTTAATACGCACACATACACACACTCACCGTGGGACTCTTGAATACACAGGATCGCTTTCCAGAGGACTTCTAGCTCAAATATTAACCTTGGTCATGGGCAACTGGCCAAATCCCACATTGGCGTCCTCAGCACTTCACACACGCACCGTTTTCAGAATCCCTGACCAGAAATGACAGGGCTCATCTGCCCAACGGCCCGTGTAATCTCTTTGAGAATTTGTGTTTGAGAGATGAGGAGGGCTCAACCCCTGATTTCATTACCTTTCCCTGACCCTAAAGACTGACAGATCTAATTGCCCAATCATCAGTCCCACCACCACCTCCTCCACCCAGCCCCTGTGCTCCTGGGCTCAGAGGGCCAGCATTCATTTAGTCTGTAGGAAGATAAAGAGCTGGTTCTTCACTACTATCCAGCTCAAAAACTACCAATGAAAAATCTCTGACATCTTTGCTAGACAAGTTGCATCAAAGCGGTGCTGCAAACTGTGATAAAATGTTCTTAAAAGTACTTTTGTTTGGTAGGTGATCTTATGGGGCAGAACAGAGAAGACTCTGAAAGAGACAGCAGAGGAGATCGCCCTCTCGGGTACTGAGAGCCATTACTTCCAGTGTGACGTGGCCAACAAAGAAGAAGTTTACAAGCAAGCCAAGTTGGTGAGAGAAAAGGTACGCCAGTTTTAGTAGCTATTTACTTCATAGCTCTCTGTAAAGTCCCACTCTGATCATCTTTTGATCTACATTTAAAGTGTTCCCAGTGGTCTTTTAACTGTGATGATGCAGATTGTATCCAAAATCGAAAAAACCTGATGTTGTTTTCTAGGACATAGTTTCTGCAGAGCGGCAGGAGTTCATTAGAAATATCGTAACTATCCAGCCGTACAGTTTAGATCCAGATTCCACCTCAGACGATGAAAACAAAGACGTTCATGTCTGACAGTGGATGATCGATGATCAATGATCAGAATGGAGCAGAGCAGGGAGGTTGTGGTCCACCCAGCATATTTTCTATGTCACAAATACAATCTTTTTTTAAACTGCATTTTTTTGTCTTCCCCTTGTTCACAACAATTTGAATAAAGAAATGCTCAAAAATTCAATTTTAAGTCGAATTTTCTCTACATGTCCTGCATTATCAGAAAAAGGCCACAAGAACACGTAAAAACACCAAAAACACAATTTCCCTCATTTTCATGTGTACACATTCCAGTTTCACCTGCAGCATTTGAGTGGAGATTGTTCCTCACTCTGGTTTTTCTAACCTCAGGTGGGAGATGTCACAATATTAGTGAACAACGCGGCCGTCGTCCACGGCAAAGGTCTGATGAGCAGCGACGACAACGCCCTTCTGAAAACCCAGCATGTCAACACTCTGGGGCAGTTCTGGGTAAGCCAGGATGGTCCTGAAGAGAAGCGGGTTTACCTTTTGAAAAGGGAAATTCCTCTGTATTTTGGTTATTGCATGGCAGTGGAGGCAGCGGGCCACCCGGACCTGTCAGTCACACCTGCTTTTAGGGTAGGTTAAGTGGGGTATTTCCAGCTTGCCTCCCGGTCCCTGAGACAGAGCTGTTTTGAAGCTCATGGCATTATTTATTTTGAATTGAGATCAAAAAGGCTTTGACATTTGCAGACAGTAATGCAATTATGGAGTAAATGGAAACAGAAACATAATCTGCAGTGTTGTTTCATTTTCTCCGGGGAATAAAGAGGCATCCACCTCTCTTCATCTCCTCTTCGCTCTCTCTTTCTCCTGGTTCTGTGCTTCAGACGACAAAAGCCTTCCTCCCTCGGATGCTGGAGCTGCAGCACGGTCACGTCGTCTGCATTAACTCCATCCTGTCTCAGTCTCCCATCCCGGGGGTCATAGATTACTGCACCTCCAAGGCGTCCTCGCTGGCGTTCATGGAGAGCCTGACGCTGGGCCTCCTGGACTGTCCGGGCGTCAGCTGCACCACGGTGCTTCCCTTCCACACCAACACAGAGATGTTCCAGGGCATGAGGATCAGGTGAGCATAAAACAACAGCATGAAGAGGAAACAGAAATAAACATTTGTGTCGTCCACATTTGCATTTTGTTGCTCTCCTTAATCTTTAACTACGTCTCTTGATGGGTTGCTGGCAACATGCGGTGACAGGTTTTTCCTTTGTGTACCTCTGTCATTTACCCCATCCGCCTCAAACACAAGTAGAACCAGAAGGAGCTGCATTTTCAGAAAATGCAAAGGTTGAATGCTATATTGTTGAATGAAAATGAAGCTTAAAGGCTAAGAATTGGCACAAAAAAACAAATATAGAAAGAAAGAAATTATCAAAGTTGACCATAAATAAAGTGCAAACAGCACAATAACAAAAAAGATATTTGTGAAAATTCCAGCTGTTGTGCACCACAGCTCACAAGTCATGCCATTACGCCACCAACTAGATACAGTGAAAAGGACATTTTATCCATAAAATCCAAGAATATCTGGAAAAGTTCAAGCCACATCCTGAAAGAGCTGAACATTTTAATAGTTGAATGGTTAAAATAGATGAAACATTGTAGAAGGAGTTAAAAAATGGGGGAATATACTAAATAAAGAAAGAAAACAGGAAAACACTGGGTTCAAGGCTTTATAGCATTCAACCAATGACAAATCTTGTTGAAAATCTTTCCAATGAAAAATAGACCAAACTTAAAAGGAGTACGAAAAGTTTTATGTTAATGTTTTGAAGCTAACATTCCTTTTTATTAAGGTTCACATGTTCTGAAGCCTGTTTTTTGCTGTTTCCAAGGTTTCCTCAGCTTTTTCCACCTCTAAAGCCTGAAGTAGTTGCTCAAAAGACTGTTGATGCTGTCAGAACCAACAAGGCCTTCATTTACCTGCCCTGGACAATGCATGCCCTTGTCATCCTCAAAAGGTAATCCATTTGGGTAGTCTAGATGCTTGCTCTCTGCTCTTATAGTAGCTTCTTAAGCTTAACACCGTGTCCTCGCTCTGTTTTTCTCTCCAGCTTCATGCCACAAGTTGCTCTTGAAGAAATCCAGAAGTTTACTGGGAGTTATACCTGCATGAACACATTCAAAGGGAACACATGAAGCTGGCTTGCTTGCATTGAGAGAAAGCTCCGGAAGGTAATGAAAGGAAAATGGACCTCAAGGATTTAAAAGTGGGAGAATTGACCCATAATTCAACACACTGCGGACATACAGGGCTGTTCCATCTGCAGATAAGCGTCAGTGCATCCTGAACTCGTGTGCACATGCAACCATACAGGTTTTGTGTAGTATAGATGCCAGAATCCAAGCCTCAAGCCATAGGTGTGTAACAGTAGTTATTTTGGAGGGCTTTTGTGACACCAGTTTGCTATTTTTACAGTTCCCTTTTATTCTGTTTTTAATGTGTCTTATCTGAACAATAAAGTATAATTTTAGAGTAGCTTTGTCTCTTTGTCTGCATGATACAAAGGGGAAAAAACAATTTGCAGGAGTCATATTTTTGTGTCTGCGTTTTGACAGGTATAAAAATGATCCCATCTTTGATTTATTCCAAGCAGGATATCGTGTCAAAGAGGATGTCAAAACAAGAAAGGCACTCCTGCTAGGCATGCGGGTTATACCTGTGTTTGCTTTCAGACTTTAGAAAACAGTGTGGCATACATAATAAGAGTAATTCTCCATGAGGATAAAGCCTTAACTGCCCCTACAGGTGGAGACAAGCTGTCTGCAGCTGAAAAACGGTCACGGAGTCAATGTAAATAAACGGACGGTCGTGACAGACGCAGACAGACAGGCACTATGTAAGGGTGAAGTAGGTCAAAGCTGTAGATTCCATGATCCTTATGAATGCTTCACGATACACGCACAGGCGAAACATGCACGACAACGGTACGTTCCGTCTTTATAACGTCCCTTGAGGTGGCCGTATAAGACTAAAGGCACTGCAAGACACACCTGTGCTCACCTTAAGATGCAGCTGCTCTTCTGTACGTCCCTCCATGGACAACCCAAAAACCCACAGCCCCCCCATAAAGATCCATGTGGCCAAGGCTTATAGTCAAATTGAGTAGGTGTTCCTTTTTGCATCTGAATGCAATTGTTTTTCACATGGGAAAACTCACAAAGACGGAGACTCCTGGGTTCGTATGACTTTGATCATGAAAACATCTGTGTTCCAGGTATGTTTCCTTTTACCTAACGTGCAGATCTGAGATCTACCTTCAGACTGGTTGGTATTTAAATCAAACTCCTGTGTGAAATGGCCCAGATTCACTCAACATGCAAAAAGATCAGTAACAATGGGATATCAACAAAGAGCTTCATGAACTCATTAACATCCAAACCGGTAAAGTAGACAGTTAACCCTTGTGCTATCCTAGGCACTTTACCATTGGGAGTTGGGTCATCTAGACCCACTAGACAGTGCTCTGAACCTTTTTTCTTCAATGATTTGTGATCTTCACTGGTGTCCATGGATTACATGAAATCTTTCCACCTTTATCCACCTTTGTCATGGTAGGGAGAACACGTCAATGGAAGGGGGGGTCTTCTAAGATAGCACAAGGGTTAAGGGCACTCCCTTTGGTCTGCATTCACTTTCCTTTAATCCATCCATGTGTTCCCCGTTTGTCCAGTACAGGGCCACACACAGACCCTCACTCACATACAAGACAGTTTGGAGTCAAACATGTTTATGGAGTGTGTAAGAAAAGCCGGAATGTTTGGAGAAACCCGCACATGTATGTGGAGAGCATGCAAACGCCTCACAGAAAGGAGCCAGCTGGGGTTTCAGTGTAACTACCAAACCACTGTGTGACCCTGATTTAACCCAAGTCTGTTATTTTCTTTTAGGCAAGTACATAAAAGTCAATAAGGGATTATATACCCATTTAATTTCTAACCCAACAGGCCTTTGTGGGTCTCTGCAGTGTAAAATTGTGATCAAATCCACTTAACTGGACTCCACCATTCTGACTTCATTTAAGAATAAATCCACCATGTAAGTGGTTCAAGTCTGATCACATTTTAAAATTCCCAATACATTTTTACAATCTGATGGATTTTTTTCTTCCCTTTTTTATAACAATATTTAACACAGCACTTACCTTTTAGTTGATGAATTGCCAAACTTTATCTAAACACATTTTTGGACTTTACATATAAACAAAGGCTTTCATTTACTGAAAAATGCAACAAAATTGACGATAAACTGTCATGACTGATGAAGACAATGAATGCAATCACAGAAAATGGCAAGCCGTTCTAACAGATTTAAAAAAAACAATTAATCCACTCGAGATAAACCTCTATTATTTAACATCATTCAAATCCTAGCTTGTATATTTTCCTGGAAGGTGGGGGTATTATATATATATACTGAGGTGTTCCTGTACTTGTATATCTATCTAGCTATATCTATATCTATCTATATAGGGGAGGCGACAGTGGCTCAGGTGGTTGAGCGGGTCGTCCAATGATCGAAGGGTTGGCGGTTCGATCCCCGCTCCCCCCAGCCAACTGTCGTTGTGTCCTTGGGCAAGACACTTCACCCTCCTTGCCTCCAGTGCGGCTCCACTGGTGTGTGAATGTGCATGAATGATCCCAGTGATGGTCAGAGGGGCCGTAGGCGCGAAATGGCAGCCACGCCTCTGTCAGTCTGCCCCAGGGCAGCTGTGGCTACAACCGTAGCTACCATCACCAAGTATGAATGAGGAGTGAATGAATAATGGACACAATGTAAGCGCTTTGGGTGTCTTGAAAAGCACAGATAAATCCAATCCATTATTATTATTATTATATATATATACACATCTATATCTATATATATAGATATATATCTATGTATAGATATATACAGTACAGACCAAAAGTTTGGACACACCTTTTCATTCAAATGAATGGGAAGGTGTGTCCAAACTTTCGGTCTGTACTGTATATATGGGGGGACCAAGAAGAAGAGCTTACATCTGCATTCTGCTCTGATTGGAGCAGATTTCAGGTGCGAGGGGGGAAAAAAAATCAAGCAAAAGCACAAAAACAAACAAGTGATATGGGAGGGGAGCTGCTTCTCTGTTTCAACAGTTTTTTTGTGACGAATAAGCTTTAAAGCCTGATTGCAGTGATAACCACTGCAGCCATGCTGCAGGGGCTGACCTCTCATTGGTGCATCACAGGTACAAGGGTAAGTAAGTTCTGTGGCATAGTCCCACGTGAGTATGATGCATGTGTAAATGAGTGGACTGTAAAGCGCTTGAAGAGGACTCTAAAATAGCTGTCAAGCTACAAGCCACTAAGTAAATGTGTGGTCTGTTTTTCTAAATTGTGATGCGTAACAACATCTATTAAAAGGTTTCTGTTTTTGTTTTTCCTTTTGTGTCCTCTTTGATTTAAAAAAATATATTTTCACAAATTTAGTCCAGATTGTCCTGCGCCGTAATTCCTCCAAAGTCAGTTTTTATTTTATTTGACAGAACCTTCACAATTTTTCTTTTAAGTTTGAGCTAAGTTGATGTTTTTAGTGAAAACAATAAAGTGGTGCCGGTGGTGCAAACCTCACATGAATATTTGGTCCTGGGAAGGCGCATTAAACGTTTAATAAAACGGGATTGAGAAAGCTTCTTCCTCTTCCTCTTCTTCTTCTTCTTAAACCATGTTTCTGCGTGTTCTTTGACCGTGTTTGCTCCTTGCCGTGAGATAAATCAAAAAGCCAAAAATGTGGGACAGAAAAAGCTCCTGCAGCTTTTTTTTGAAAATTTGTTTTCACTTAGATCCACATGGAGCAAAGCTTGAGGGTTATATGCATTTCAGCTTCTATGAAACAGAACAATGAGCCTTTAAGGTTAACAACAAAAAGGTTGAAGCCATGCAATGATCACCAAAGTTTGAGATGCTGGACCAACCCTGTAACTTTCACTTGAATCCCCCGATGCCTGACATCAGGGCAGCACGCCGTGATCAGGAGGGGTTGGTCTGTTTCTCATTGTGTCTTTGGGCCGTGTTATGAAAGCAGAGGAAGAAGGAGCATGTTGGGAGGGAAATAGGTCGAGGAGGCATGTTGTGCACGAATGCTGGAAAAGGAGGGCTAAAATGGTTCTAAATCTACTGGGGAAGGTTCAGTGCAGGGTTAGCCAAATACAGAATAAATCAATTTAGGCCGTGGAAAGTCTTTGCTGCTGAAGGCACTGACCGCTGGGAAGGCTGACCATGTGCAGGTGGAAGCAGAAGACAGAAGGCAGGAAGCGGAGCTGCCTCAGCTGTGACTGCGTTCCCAGGCTTCGAGACATTTCCTTTATTATTTATGACTGTTAACATGAGCTCTTCTTGCACTTGTGTTATTAAATGTGCTACAATCTTGTTTTGTGCTTTAAAAAAAACAAGAGCTTTAGTGAAACGTATTTTCCTTCAGACAGTTCAGGCATGTGCAATCCCTTTGGAGAGTTGGCCTGCAATGATCCATTAAATATGTCATGGGCGCCCAGCTCTGCAGTCCATTTGGCGTGTGGAGCGGTGATGCTGAACGCATGCAAAACCTCAGCTTGTTCCAGATTCTGTCATTATTCCCATCGCAGTGACTCTGCTTTTTCCTGGCAGATGGTTCCCGGTGACTTTGAAGTGTCACATGACTCTGTCGCAGATGCAGCGGAAATGTTTCCAAACCACTTCATTCCCCCGTTCGCCTTACATCTATTTAATAGCTCTGAAGCACAGAAAACTTCAGAGAGTCGCTGTAAGTTTGGTAAACTGCACACTAGCTGTCAGTTTTGTTCAACCAGCCATAATGCAGTTTGCAGCAAAGCTCTAGAGAGAATTCCTCGAACTCGGAGCGCTATCAAACATGTGAGCAGCCAACTATTACCCCGCAATAAGTCTGGCTGCTTTGTGGACACAGTCTTAAAATGAACGGCTAAAATGTGACTGCAGCGAGGAGGCAGCAGAGTTCAGCAAGGTGTTATTTGTTACAAGACCTTATCCGCTTTCCCTGAACAATCCCGTTTGGCCTCTCCGCCGTTTGCTGCAGGATCATCCATCACAGGGTAGGTAGTATGATAAAAGGGCTCAGACCTAACCCTCAGCAAGTGGCCAGGCGCGGCGCCTCAGCTGACCTGTCACACTCCAAGAGTTATTGTACACAGTTGTGTGAAAGGTTAAAGGAAGCTGCAAGTTCGGCTGACAGTCCTGCAA
The DNA here is from genome assembly GCF_053564925.1 of Oryzias latipes. NCBI lineage: Eukaryota > Metazoa > Chordata > Actinopteri > Beloniformes > Adrianichthyidae > Oryzias > Oryzias latipes. The sequence goes on along the minus strand of NC_136241.1, from coordinate 34,241,554 downwards.
AATGCACACGGAGGCCAGCAGCTTTAGCAAATGAATGTAGACGATAACTCCCAGCCTCTGGGAATTTAACCGCTGCAGCAACAGGAGCAGAAGGGCTTCCGATCAAAGACCTTTGCATCCATCCTGCTATAAAGCTGTGTGGCTGTTGTTCGATAATAAAGACACTTCACGCAAAAAGACACAATGTGTTGAAACAGTCCCTTAAGCAGTCCCTATTCAGAGTTAAACATGTACTAGTAACTTTGAAATATGAGGAACTTTTTACACGAAAGATGAGCAGAACATCTTCTGCTGTAACTGAAAGTCTAAAAGCAGTTCACTTTCTTTGTGTTCTTGCACCACATCATTTCTCAGTGTTTCTGCTTGATTAAGGTTTAGGGCAGGGGTCGTCGACCTTTCTGAGGATGAGGGCTATTTTATGGGGTCTGAGTAGCATGAAGGGATATACAGAACCTGTTTACTGCACTATTCCCACACAACAAAACCACAGACTAGTATAGTAATAGCGATGATAATAATCAGCAGTAGTTATTTTAACACTATGAATTGATTGTTCACATATTCGTGGTATTTATTTAAACAACATGAAAAAGAAGAAAAACATGTATGAACATGAAAAGTTGGTTTATTTCTGTTTTTCTGCTCAAACATTTGAAAGTCAGGAGGAACACAGATGTATCACTGCTAACATTTCTAAGCCATGAAAATCATAAATCTTCTTGTCCGAACAAGTTTTGAGTTTTTTTGCACACTTCATGAAAGAAAATGTAACATTTTCTGCAACATTTTCAGCTTAATACTGTTTTCTCAATAGTCTCTGTGATTGGTCGGATCATTTACTATGTAGGTGCTGGGCCTGCATCGCAAATGGGGCTGTTGGTGCAGGGAAACACCTCCCTTCCCATCGCCCATAACCGAAAGCTCTCTGTTTACACTCTGCTGCTAGCTTACTGCCCCTCACACCCCCAACCTAACGTTAGCGAGCAATATCGTAGCTATCCAGCCGTCCAGTTCTGATCCAGATTCCAGCTCAGACGAGGAAAACAAAGACGATCCTGGATCTATTCTTCTGACAGTTGGATGCATCGGAATGGAGCGGAGCAGGGAGCTGGTGGCCTATTGTACGTAACAACCAAGCTTTACAAACACCATCGCTTCGTCTGCTCCTGATTCACAACAATGAGAATAAAAAAAGAAAAACTCTTGTTTCCACTTTTAAGTCACTTGTACCGTTAGGATCTGCCTCGCTGACCTTTTGACACGTTTTATCTTTGGATTATTTATTGATTTGACATTGCGTACAGAACTTTGGACCTTCTGGAATAGCGGTGGAAGGTGCTCTGGAAATTAATTAATACTTAAATAACTTTAAATACAACTTTAAGCTTAATTTTCTCTATATAAATGTCCTCAAAAAGATCTTAAAAGGGCAATAGTATCCGATGAAAATGTGTTTGACAAAATGTCTACAAACCTCAGGGATCTGAAGCATTTTACCATCAAGTCACAAATCATATATAGCATTTTAAGATTTCTTTAAAGGTTCCTCCATGAACCTCTGACTGATAAAGCTTATTTATTTAAAGGGAAAAAGGTGATTTTTGTCATTTATTTGATGCTACACAATTTAATACGATAAAATATTGTAAAAAGAAAAAAGTGAATATTGGGCAAATTGTAAATTGTTTTTGTTTTGTTTTATTGACAGTTTTTCTTCTTTATTATTTTAAAGCACATGGATGTTCTTGTTTTTCAGAAGCAGACGTTTTGAGCAGTTTGTTTTTTGACTTACTGGATGACTGCTGCAGAAGACAAAATCAGATCCCTCTGGGACACGAACTCCACTGTGAAACCGAGAGCTCTCTGTTTCACATGTGGTTTCCAGTGTTCTGCTTTTGAACAGCTCACAGGGAGAAAGTGGGAGGTATGCTGAAGGGACAAACAAAGCAAAGTAAGGCCTCCTTTTCACTGCAAGCAGAAGGCAAACACTCAGAGGAAAAAGGGTGTGGGAGGGTGAAACGCAGTTCACGTTGCACGGATGGGCTCGGGATATTTATAAAGCCCACCAGGCATCACGTCAGGAGAGCTCTGCCGAAAAATGTTGTTCCCAGATGGACCGCTTCAGCCGGATTTATTTATTACAGAGCAGCTTCTCCATAGGTTACGCAACGTCGTCACAGCATGCTTGAACTCTGCGGTTTGGTGTCTGCTGCCAGCAGCCTGCCTTGCTCAAGGTGAATCGGATGTGGGTCAAACGGAGGGCACCGCTCTCTCATCTCAACATCAGAGCAGAGATGAAGTGAGCTCAGCCTTTTAGAACTTAGTTCTCATCAAGACAAAGGGAGGCATGACTATCCAAAACACACTGATAAAGCTGACAGGAAGGAAACCTGATTGAATGCCAGGCATTTTCTTTAGCTTATGTCAAAAAAAGGTCATTTTTAAATGTATTTTTGGCAGAAAGAGTCTCCATATATCACAGGACTGTGTAACACAAAGACCTCCCAAGCCTGCGTGCAGGTTATGCGATCAGAGTCGGCGGCCTCTGTGAACTACACCTGAACTTAGCTAAATGGAAACAGAGCAAACACAGAGTCTTCGTCAGGATGAAAGCATGTCTTTGGAAGGGTGTAGCTGTGGTGGATGATGTGGGTTTTCACGCCGAACCAAAGAGCTGGAAAGCACTTTTTTTTGATGGGGAGTCCGCGTGATGTTTTGTTATCCGTCTGAGAAGAAAAGACAGATTCTAGACTCTCAGCCACAGCTTTATTGTTGTAAAGTAGAAACTGCACCTTTACCTCAAAATGTTAAAGACCCACTCTGATGAAAATCCTCTTTTCAACATGTTCTTGTTGCATTTTTCTGATGATTTTATTTAAAGAAAGTTAAGATCAAAGCTGCGTTATCTGAATATAGATATTTTTCAGAGTAAAAGTCACATTTGTTTTGCATAGTGTGGCCAGCGGTGCGACTTAAATGTGAATTATTTTTATAAGAAAAAAATAGCAACCGCCACTAGAGGGCACTGTTGGTGTATTTGCTACTAACAGCAACATAGAAGAAGAAGCGCCGCTCAGTCTTAACGCCGAGTTTGGCGGAACAGTTCCAAAGAATTTAACGGATTTAGAGATTTGATTTTATATCAAGAGTTTAGTTAACCTGTTAAAGTGTTTCTAAATTCTATGGCTCTCTGAATAATTTTTCATATGTTGAGGTAATAGATTACACAGATGTTTCATGAAGCTATTTAAGCATCAATGTGTTATGTTATGATTTTGGCTTTCTTTTGATTTTTTTGGCTGCTGCTTCTCTGGAAAAACTTATAGTCCAAAAAAACCCAGTATTAATTTATATTAATCACTGTGAATGAGTAGCAGAAGAAAAAACTGCAGCTCAAAAAAGATCATACAAATGATGTTGTGCTGGCCCCAAGCCCTCAGGGAGCTTTAAGTTATGGGGGACAGGAATGGGGGCGGGGTATTTCTAATGAACTTCTGCCGCTCTGCAGAAGCTGTGTCCTAGAAAACGGCTTTTACGTTTAGGCTAAAAACAACATCACAATCAAAAGACCCCTGGGAAATTAACCCACTGCTCCCCAGGTTACCCCCCCCCCCCCCCCAAACACGTCAGAACGTGTGAAAACAAACACACAGAGAAAAGAAAAAAGGTCAAAAGCACATCCTTGCTCAGAGGAGTGTGGGACGCAAAACCCCGACAGCCGTCCTCGTGCATTTGTCATGACACCGGCTCCTAAACATGGATTTGTGTGTTTGTGTTACCACTTGCGTGTCACACAAGAACTGTGAAAACTCAAGAGAGTTTGGAAGAAAAGGGGGTGAAATGAGCCATGGAGAGGTACGGAAACAGCCAGTTTGTCACACAGAAGCCGAGAAGAATAATTGCCTGCTCGAACCCTCAGGGGTGAAAGGTCGGCTGGGAATGTGTGTGGGGGGGGTCACACAGCCTGCTGTAATTAGCCTGCAATTGGACAAATAATTCTTCCCCCAGATCACTTCGAGCTTGTCAGATTTGGACTAGTAATGACCCTAACGATATTTTAATGGCCTTTTCGGAAAGCCTGATTGCATAAGAGGGTGTGAAATAATGCTGGAAGATCCTCCGAGTGTCATGCCGGGCTCAGACGATCTGCTTATTTTGCACAGAAAGAAGTGGTAAAGCATCATCAAGAAGCTGAATAATCGCTTCAATCATTCCCCAAAGCATAACGGATCTAAACGGGGGCATCTGGGGGTAATTTGGTTAAAAGGAGGATTTATACGAGGAGTAATGTGCAAAGCAGCTTGCGCCTCTGAGGAATGACTGTATATTGTAAAATATTTCATCAAAATGATGAAAACTGAAGAGAGAGCTGTTTCCAATTGCCACAAAGCCTGAAGCAGCGAGCAGAGCTGCAGTTACTTGTACCTTATATGGTGAAAGGACAGGCGCGAGTACGAGTCTCCAGTTTGATCAGAACACAACCGTCACTCTCGCTTTCTTTCTGGACCCGGATGAGCCAGACTGGACTGAGGCTGAACTGAAAGTGAGGAATTCTCAACATCTGGCTTGTATCTACAGCTTACGCTCATTTGGATGCCGTCGATCGTTTCCAGTAGATCCACAAAGACCGAATTGTTCGGGGCTTGGGCCCTGTCTGTCTTGCACTCAGAGGGCGTGGAGCTCTGGCGCCTAACATCCACAGCTGGGCCTGTCTGTCAAGCTTTCATGAGGTTTCCGCAGCCGGAGACTTAAAGACGGATTCGGCGGGTCACCCACCGCATCACTGAAATGAACGAGCGTTTCAGGTTCGAGTCACTACATGAACCATCAGGGAACACCTGGTTTTGTTGAACGCTTCCACTTTTGGCGGCTTTCGGCTGCATCCGCGAGGCAAAGGATATCGCTGTGCAGACCTTCATGGAAGAAGAGATGACAAACTCTCTGCTCAGCCTGCAAAACCAGACTCTGGTGCCTCTCCTCCCCCAGCAAGGTCCCACACTGCACTGCAAGTTTGACAATTGGGTTCAACACCAGGTCAAGCTCTGGGTTTGACAATGGGCCAACCAGTCTTCAATGGGAGTAAAGCAGACAGCTTTCCAACAAAAGGCTCAGTCACACAGAGGGGATTCTAGCTTCATGACCTCTCATTTAAGACGCTGAAATAAAAAGAAAACGAGAGAAACACTTCCATGCTGAAACCTCACTGCTTCTGTTGTTTCTGGCTGTAAAATCTCTCAGTAACCATCTTACTCATTCACTTACCGCAGCCTCTCTTCCTCCGAATAATATTTTCTTTTCGTCACCAGATATGTTTTGTTTCATGGTGTAAATGTGCAGACTCTCCATTTTTTTCTCTGGAAATCAATTGCTCCACACCTAGAAGAAAAGTAAAAAAAAACAATAACAGGCAAGGGTTTGGAATGCATGTATGGGTATGTGATTGTTGCTCCTTCATATAATCCCTATCCAGCATGAGTGGTGAGATAAAAGTGGAGTTATTTTCCGTGTGAGAACGCTGCAGCACGGCAGGCAAACGCCGACTGAAGGACATGGATCTTGCAGACTGAGTGTGTGAACTCTGGCTGAACCCCTGGGTGTACTGTTTCAGGCACGCTCTGACAACCTCGCCCCAATGACCCGGCTCGCGACTGCACAGTTCACAGGGAGGTCCTCTACTCACGCACAGCAACCCTCCTCCTCCTCCCCCCCTTCAACCCCCTTCACCTTCCATCCTCCCACTTCTGTCAGCTTCTCTCAGTCCTTTTCTTCGTGCTGTTTTGCTTCTCCTTCTCCTTTTCTCCACTTCTATCACTGCTGGTATCTTGAAGAGCCGAGTCCCGAGACCTACTCTCTGTCTCTCCCTGAGAACGCCGATACGCTCACATTCTTATCAACTTTGCAAGTTCCCTTTTGTGCACGATAAACACTCCTCTTAACAGCACATAGCTGCCGGTTTCCATGACAACAAGATAAACTGATTTACCTTTGAGGAAGGACTCAAAGATTGATGTGGAATGAAACGGCGAATGGAAACACTTGTGAATCAGTTTGAACTTAGTCTTAAAAACCTCATGTTGTTACTTTAAGTTTAATGTGTTTTACTCCAGTGTTGTACCCAAGATGGGTTTTTTTTTTTTGTTTGTTTGCTTTAGCTATGCTTTTGGGTCCTTCTGTCTGTGTTGGTTTCCAGTCCTGTATTTGTTTTGTTAAAGATTTTGTCCTCCAAAACTAAGCATGTGTGTCCAAATTCCCTCACTAACCCCCAAAGGTCTATATAGTCCAGGACTATCCAATGTCCTGGATTTCAATCCATTTTGGACCCATGCCAACAACTTTTTTGTGTTTTTTTAAAGGGCCTGTATCATGCAAAAACAACTTGAGCTTTTTAAGTGTGTGGTAATGTTTTAATACCGCACAATAATAAACCCCAAAGCGGTATTTTGATCCATTCACGCATTTCTGAGTATTTCCTCTAAAAACTCGCTCTCTGAGCACCGTCCCCTCCCCATGTTGTGACGTCACAAAGTGAGGAACAGCCCCTTCCAGGAAGAGTCTGTGCCACCAGCCCCGCCCCCAGGATAACACACGCCCACTTTCTCTGTGGAGCTAGCGGTGATCGGCTAAAGGTTTTCCTTATTTATACACAATATACATATCCCTCTTTGCAAAAGTTGGGATGATGTTTATTTTCATGGGATAAAACGCAGACACGCTGCTGAGGCCGGCTCTAGGATGTCATGAAATGGGCGGCACCCGCAAGGAGCAAAAGGCGGAGCCTCAGAGATCGAGTCGTCTCACTTCCCGGTATTAAAATGAACTGCAAAAATAACTGATATTTCATAAGAAAAATTGTCAGTTAGTGTTCCAAAGGTAATACATTATCATTGTATTGTCCTTGGTCAGGGTGGGGGTCGGTTGCTTGTCTGGGGCTGGGGGTGCTCTCCTGGGGCGGGGCCCTGCGTCGGGCCCTACCCGCGCAGCGGGGGGAGGGGGGTCTACTGGTTGGGCTGAGGTTTGCATTCTCTGTCCCCCGGTGCCTCCCCACTCTCTGGTCATGGGGGCCCCCGTGGTGGTCCTGCTGGCCCTGGCCTGGGTGGCGGATGTGATTGCCCGGCAGACAGTTGTTCTCTATCTGCTGCTGTGGGGGGGTCCTGGCTGCCGTTGCTGCTGGCAAGGGTCTTGGTGTGGGGATGGCTGGGTACTCTCCCTCCTTCTTTACACATTCCATCATCCACTATTTCGCGTGTTGGTCTGAATGCATAAGTATGCGTGTGTGACCATCAATTGGATTGTAAACATGTTGACATGTTTTGTATGTGGGCTTCTTTGGAACCCACAGGTATGTTTGTGGCATTTGTGTGTGTGTGTGTGGACTGACCCCGCCCCCTTTTGGATTTGTATTACTGCTTCACGGTTCTACCCCCCCCCCCCTTCAATAACCCTCCTAATGCCCCCCCCCCCCGGTATCACTCTCTCTTCTTCCCTTCTTGTCTTTTCCGTCTGGTCCAACCAAAGACTGTTAGAGATATGAGTAAGATGAATAAAGTTTAGCCTAAATTACAAAAGGGGTTTATTTAAATATACACCCAGTGTGTCAAACATTTCATAACCCCCTATTGTAACAGTAAAATATGTTCAACGCAAGGGGCTTTCAGCTCTCATCTGTCTGCTCAGCTGTTGGACTGGTCAAGTTAAAAAATAAATAAATAAAAAGTAAATGCGTGAAAATACCACTTTGGGATTGTTTTTAGTGAGGAATGAACATTAAAATATAGTCAAATGTTGATCTTGCACGATATAGGCCTTTTAAAAGTGTATTATTTCTGTTATATTGCTCAGTATGTCATGTTGATCTAGAAGGTCTAAACAAATGGATAAATCCAAAGACTTAGCTGTTGTGTAACTGAAAGTGGAACGTGCGCAGATGTTTCCTTAAATCCCTCCTCCAATACTGTTGCAGTGGCACAGAAGTTTTGATTGAGCTCCTCTACACCAGAGTATTTTATGATGACAAATGTTGTTGAATCACGTTGTGACTAAACTGGACAGCGTGAGAGCGATGGTGAATTTTTCATGCTGTGTTCAGTGATTTGGGTCGTGTCACCCAGGACATGTGATGATTGTGGGTGTCAGAGCTGAAGGTTTTGTTCAAACTGAGGACGTGCAGATAACATGTGATCAAAAACAGCTCGCTCTGTCTGACTCGTTCAGCTCTTTGACTTCCTGCCGAAAAACGACCAACAGGCGAACACTTCATAAATCTACGGAGGACGCCATCCTTATCAATCTGTGTCTGGTGCCGTGTCACAGGTCTCCAAATCTCTTTGCTGATCACCCCACCAGTCATCTCATTAACTCCCCGCCAACCTTCTCCTAACCCCGGGTACAAGCCCTACTCTTGACATTATGGGAGGGACCACTTATCCACTCAAAGAGCCCATGCTGTGCTGCCTGTGCAAACGGCCTGATTAGTTGGCCCCCCCTGACTGGCTGTTTGGTCTGTGATAGATTATTCCTCATTTGTCTTTTTCAAAAAGCTTCTTCTGTTTCCTCTCTATCCCCCATTTTTGTTCGCATAATCAGCTGATTCGAGTCACAAGGAGCTGAATGAGCAAAAAAGTTTGTTTTTTTTCCACATCCAGGTTCATTTTCTTTGATCGGTCTCGGTTTCACGGCTCTGCCGGCGTGTTTTCTCTGTGACTGTACACTCTGCTTTTTTCCATTGCAGTGCTGCTTGTGTTACCAGTGAAAACAGTAACACAAGCCTTCAGGACCAGAGCCTGAAAACAAGTCCTCCTCTGACTGTCAGACAAATATTTATAGGGGAAGGTGGCTCTCCTCTCACTCCCATTCTCGGAATGACCTCCGTTTACCCGGGGCATGGCCCCGTTACCCACACACCCACGGAACTCCTGCTGGAATTGGGTTTGTGTTACAGGGCCCCTGGGGGGCTCGCAGCAGGGGCTGGAGGCCGTCAAGAGCAGGCCCCTCCAGCCATGGACAGCTCCTCCGCTCTCGCAGAGTCAGCAAGAGAAAGACCTGAACTTGGAATGACCCCATCAAGCAAAGTCCCCGATGGGTTCATCTGCAGGCCACAGCTCCGGATCCCCTCACCCCTCAATTTTCCTGCTCTTCTGTTTTTTTGGGACCTGTTTTTCCAGCTAGACCAATACATTTTCCAGAGTAGACCCCCCCCACCAGTCCTTCCTGCCTTCCTTCCTCCCTTTGTCTTGCACCCCCCCCCTGCTTTGGAGTCACATAGTTAAATCCTGTTACTTCTCTCTCAAAGCAGAAAACTTGTAAGTTTTATTGCTGCTCCTTTTCACACCTGCCTCCCAAATGCGCTGCGACCGAAAGGTCACACATGTCAGATTCAAGGGTTTGCTTTAAAAAAGAAGGAATGTTTTCAGTGTTTCAGCATGAAGCACATGATGCAACACAACTGTGCTTTTATGAATCACTTCCAAGGAGACAAAACACTTTTTTTGGTCAGATTCTGCCATTTGCAGAAGATAAACAGTTGAAACAGAGCGTGATAATGAAGCAGTGTTTAGTCATGACTGGAATAGTTTTAAATTTGTTTAAATCTGCAAACATTTTAGGAAATGTTTACACGCCGTGTGGAGGGAAAACTTCTCAGGCCTTAGTCACATGCACCTTTACGGGGGTTGATCATTCCAGATTCTGTGGGTTTTTGGGTCAGAAAGAGGATAGCACAGGTGTGTTCTCCAGTTCCCTTGAGGCTTGTACAACCACCTTAACCCTTGTGCCATCCTATGGGGTCCAGATGACCCCACCCTTCCATTGAGGTGTTCTCCCTACCATGACAAAGGTGGATAAAGGTGGAAAGATTTCATGTAATCCATGGACACCAGTGAAGATCACAAATCATTGAAGAAAAAAGGTTCAGAGCACTGTCTAGTGGGTCTAGATGACCCAACTCCCAATGGTAAAGTGCCAATAGCACAAGGGTTACAGGGCGCCGTGAAAACGGAATGTACTATTGTGGTGCGTTTGGTAAGTATTATGAAGTCTTTTACAGGTGATGCTGTCGTATGGTTTCCTTACGCAACACTCTAGTCGTTGCAAGTATTGGTCCCTCACTGACACAGCGCAGGGTGAGGATGCGATACACAAACGCCCATAGATGTCCACACAAACTACACTCTGATGTCTAACTTCCTCAGTTCTAACAGTCAGGGTGCAGCAAGGAGCGCGGGCTTATCACAGAAGTGAGGGACAATGCCCGACGAGGTGGGCATTATCAAAAATTAACGGCCAACGCGGAACATAAGTCGGTTCAGGCTGAACCATGGGTTTGTGACTCTGGAGACCTTTGACCTCCAGCGTACAGCACGACTTCAGCATTACCAACATATTCCTGTGTAGCTTCAGTCTGCTTTGTCTTCAGATTCTGACCTGATTTCTGAAATTGATCAAACCGTCTGGTTTGCCTTCACTTTTTCTGCTGAAAGGTCACGTTTGCGTCGCGTCGGACATTTTTATCTCATCTTGTCACATGGATTATGATCTATAATCATCTGGTGGTGCCACTGTAAAACGCTGATCAAGAAAAAAAGGAAAAATAGCCGGGACTTTATTCATCTATCCATTTTCAAATCTCGCTTAATCCCACGATGCTGGAGCCTATCCCAGCCACAAGGGTTCACCCTGGAGGCTTCCTAGGATTTTATTTTCTTTGTTTGGATTTCCTGCCTGTTTTGTGACATTTTGCTCTGTTTTGTGCGGAAAACCCCTAAAAACAGACACTGCAGTGCTTGAAAAGTTATCCAGTGTCCCCCTGAGAGCTCTCTGAGTCAATGAATAACCAGGTCTGGGACCAACGTCACTTGGAGCTGAACTTCTCTGCCTGAACTTTTGACTCCTCAGCATCTTGGACTCCGTTCTTGGACTTTTTCTTCAAGGCTCATGGGATGTGAGCTGGCACAGAACCCGGCATCAGCAGTGGTCCCAGAAAGGCATAAAACAGACTCTGGCAACCCTTCTGTTTGGAGTTTTTCATAGTTCATCTATGATGCCCGTGAGGACACACAGAGGGTTAATGTTTCATAAAAACAAACAACAATTTTGAATTTAATGCAAAATGGACAAATCTTTGGGAGAAAAGCCGGGAAGCTTTTTCTTCTCCTGTCTTTTTAATCATGAAAACGTGAGAAGATACCGGCCAAAGTCAGTGGACCAGATGTGATATTTTACAAGATCTTTTTGTTCCCAAGAGTTTTATCATAATCATTGAACTGCCAGCATGAGAAGTAGCTGATGCAAAAACGAACCTTCAGAGACTGCTGCAGTATGCGCATGCGCTCACACCGACCACATCAGAGCAACCACAGACGGAATGGCGTTCAGTGTGTGAAAGAGTTGCTCCCTCGTGTGGTCAAAATATGTTATTACAACTTTCAGAGAAGCACTAAATTTCTAAGAACTTTTACATTTTCCTGTGATAAGGTCAGAATTACACATTAGTTCCTCTAACTGACAGTGTTATAGTGAAATACTTGCAGTCATTGTTCAATCATTGTATTTGAAAACTGAAATAATGGGGTAGAAAAGTTTGAATATTTAAGCAAAGCAGTTGTAACATATTTTTTATTCACAAATTGAGGTATTTAAAAAAGGAAGCGAGTTAAAAAGTTTATTTCTCCCCTTCAAAATAATGCAGTTTAATCAAAAGAAGCGTTTGCATTTGTCTTCAGGGGCTTCCAGGGGTCAAACTGCAGACATTTACAAACTTTATGAGGCTTTTTTTACCTTTTTTTACAATTTTAACTCAATGTAAAATAAGTTAAAATACTACAATTTCAAATTCAGTATCACAAAGTTTTTATTTTACTTTATCTATAGTATGTTTGCATTTGTTTGAGTGTTGCTTCATGGGGATGAAACCAACTGTCACAGAGGTAAGTATTAAATCTTATTTCTTTTCAGTCGTAGGCATTTTATTTTGTGGTTCAGTGGAAAATCTTCTCTCATCGTTGGACTTTTTGGTCTTGGGAAGGCAGAACCCTCGATATGAAGATGTATATGTGTAAATAGTGTATAAAGGGACCCCGCTTACTTTCAAATTTCAGCTTAGCGACAGTTTTAATTAACTCACGTTTTCAAACTGTGCATTTAGAAGAATGTCAAATTCAAACCTGTGAATGACACCTGGCTTTTATTTTGTATTATTACAGGACAGGAAAAGGTCTCTTTTGGACGGATGTGGGCATTCAGTCCTTTGCAAGACAAAGATTTCCCATTGCTTTTATTTCAAAGGTGAAAGGACAGAAAGCTGTCCTCTGTTTCCTCCTGTCTGAGTCTCTTTTTAAAAGTCAAACTTCCAAATTTGGCCACATTTTTACTGATTTCAGAAAAATGACTTATTTTTTCCTGTGATTAATACAGACTGGTGGTCAACATCTAAGCATCTGAGCATCTGAACAACTATAACAAAACAAGGGAATCTTCTGAAACTTCAAACTGCAGGATGTGAAGAAAGGAGGACCTTTCCTAACACCTCATGGCAGCGCCGGCCCAGCATGAGGACGGCTGAAGAGCAGCTCCAACGTCAGTTGATGGAAAGGGATGAAGCTTTAATCCCAGCTGGATCTCTGCGAAGTTAAAGGGCACAGCGAAGAAAGAAGAGGATTAAGATCCAGCCTGACAGCTGACTGCAGAGTTCTCCTAACGGTTGTGATGAGAGCAGCAGACAAGAACGTACCCCCTCCACACACACACACACACACAGTGAGAAACAGACTCACTCTCACATAAGAAATGAAAAAAATGACTTTAAAAAAAAAAAAAAAAAACTTTACTATGAAATACAATTTCAGTGTTTTTTGCTTTGAAGAAAAGAAACCATTTAAAAACACGTCCGTGTTAAAATAATGTATTTTACGACATTTATTCTGGTATAAATCAAAGTTGGTTTGATTGGATTTCAATCCCTGGATTATAATCTCTTTTGCAACATTTGGTTTCCTGCTAAATCTTTGTTCTGTTTTGTTTTGTCTGCTCTCACAAGGTAAAAGGTTGATCATTCACAGCTGTCTTCATTAAGTGAATTATCCTTGGTGGGTATCTAAGTGTTTGTTTTTTTGGGTTTTTTTTTATTCTTCCTTGTCAAGTCTTCTGCTTTGGCCTTTTTTTTTGTCTCATGTTTGAGGTTTTTTTTATTAAATGTTTAAGTTTCCTCAATCAAGCCTGGTCTCCTGCATTTTGAGTCTTACTCCACCAGATCCTGACAGTCTGTCAAAGACTATCGTCACCCTAAAGCTGCATAGAAGTAAAACACATCAAAATAAAAATCGAGTCAACAGAAGAAACTTCAGGGATGTCATGCTTGCAGCTTCACACCAGAATGCCAAACAAGTGTTGGTTCCTTAAATTAACAATATTGTTAAAACACCAATATCACAAATAATATTATTATGATGCTGAATAATGACTTTACAGTAAGACACATTTTGACTAAGCAGAGTACAGCTTGGTGGATGTTTTCTTTATTTAGTTATTTATTGTTAATCCACCCAGGTCTTAAACACTCCCCACTTTTACGGGCATTTTATGTTTGATCAATCTGACCAATTAAATGTTGAGCAACAATATTGACATTTTATTGTCTGCATAACTTGCTCAAACTCTCAAAGGTTCAGAGCAACAAAAAAAAGACAGGAAAAAATTAAACAAATAAATAAAAGAAAGAAAGGAAGACAGACGCAATGACACAGTCTGACCACTAGATGGCAGCATTGACCTGTTTTATTCACAATTAAAGCAGAAGTCACATAAAAAAAGGACTTTTCAGTTTAGCTCTAGGAATAAAAAGAATCCAAAACAGTTCAGTTTTTGCTGTGCCATTTTCAGCATTTACTCTTTTCAGTTTAAAATAAAACTATTCTCAGGACTTTAGAAAACATTATAATTTTAGAAAACAATCATATTATTAGAAGAAAACTGTTTAAATGCCCTTTTGTGTTTGGCTGCAACACTACTTTAAAGTTTGCTGCTACTTCTTATAGATGTAGGGATGGAAATGTTTAATGTTTTTTTTTTTTTTAAATCAGCTGTTCTGACTTTTATAGACTTCAAATTACTTTATACCTGGGGGGTTAAGGTGAGAAACTTTGAATATACAGTTTCCAACCCCTTTGATGATGTGGGGAAGTAAACTGGTCAATAGGGTCCATAATCTCAATGAGGAATGTCAGAGGTTGTTGTTATTGTAAATGTCAATGTAAATGTCAAATTACACATGATCTTCAGCACTCTTGCCTGAGAAGGCTGTGGTTCAAATCCCACTGGGGCCTTTCTGTGTGCAGTTTGCATGTTCTTCCCTGAATTGTCTGTAAGGTGCAATGGACTGATAAACCTTCCAGGAGGAACTCAACCGTTGCTCCACAGCAGCTGGGTAGACTCCAGTGACTGCATAGAAATAAGAAGGACGGTTTATTTCTGCAGCACTTTTTACACATAAAAAGACAAAGAGCTTCACAATGTACAGTAGAAAACAATAAAAATTGAGAAAAAACAAGTAAGATACGGAAGAAATCCAGAACAAATACAGGAGAGTAAATGAAGTAGAAGTTAATCTGAATAACTTTCGTATTTTTTTTTTTTAAATCAGCCACACAGAGGGTCAAAGGCATTCCAGATTCTGGGGGCTTTTGCTTGGAAGGACAGGTCTCCCCGACTTTTAAACCAGGTTCTCAGCAGGTTAAAGAGACACACTGATGAAAATGGTGTTGGTCACATTTTGCTGCAGATGGAAGACGAATATGAAGAAAATTAAGACTAAAACTGCATTTCTGGTTATTTGTTTATTGAAACGGTTGTGAATCAGTCCCTGTATTTTCTTTAAAAAAATTTAAATGAAGGAATATTTTTGGGTTTGTTATTCATTTGAGGCTCGTAGGTGAGAGAGTAGAAGATAATGTCTGAGAAATTCACAGCTCATCCTGTGGCGTGTGAAGGCGGAGCCTGTAGAACTAACTTAGGATATGGTGTCACCTTAAATCACATTTTGGGGTAGAAAGGAGGATTCTCCCTGTTTTCTATTGTTAGTTATGATGCTGGCACCAATGTGAGAGCGAGGCTCTGAGTCTGTTTATCTGTTTGTGGAAAAATGAAAGAAAAATGAAAGAAAGTGTAAAACAGGACAAAGACTCGGATCAAAGATGCTCTGTAGTTTCTCCACAAAGGTTTTTTCTAATATTAAAACAGAAACTTGCAGACATGTTTCTGCTTGTGGTGATTGAGGCTTTAGAGGTCTTAATCCTAACAGGTTTTGACGGGCACTTTAGCCGAGTCGATTTCTGGGTTGAGTTCTGCACACAGAGTTTAAACGTAACACTTTCTGACAGAGTCCTCCCTCCCGATCAAGCACTGGGGAAGTCATTGCTGTGAAAGCCTCGCTGCACAACAGTGACATCTTCACAGACGTCCTCCGATTTCGTTAGCCTTCAAATAGCTCACTTCTTTTCCGTTAAACATGGAAGGACGCCGTACAGCGACTCTTACACTGACCTCCCCCTGGTTCTTTGAAACAAAAGAACCAAACAGGCAGAGTTGTTGGCCCTTCCTTTCGTAAAGATCTAAAGCCTTAGTCATGGCGAAAAATGGTCAAACATGTACTTGGGCACACGAGTGACAACATTTTAAGATCATAGACTGTTTGGAGAACCAATAGAGCCAAAATGTTCATGCACATTTTTCCTTTGGGCATGCTGCGGGCGACAGGTCGTCATGAAACGTGCAAGGGTGGGTAAGGTAGGCGTGACGCAGGCATCATTTGTTCAACCACCGAAAATCATGCAAATGTTGCAAGGAGTCTTAGCACTGTTCACGTGCACGCTCCTTGCTGCAGCCTGACTGTTAGAAAGGAGGAACTTATACAATCTGAGGGTAGTTTGAGCGTCCTACGAGTGCGTCCTTACGCATCACACGCACAACCCGTGCAGGCGTCTTTTGTAGGGGTTCAATACTCACACCGTACCACCCCCGTGTGTGGCGTACAGCATCACCTGTCCGTCAGAAGTGCAATTCCCATTCTCCCGATGAATACTTTACTGTCCTTTGAGGTGGCAGTGTGAGCCTCAAGGGAACACCGCTGCTCCTTTCTACGACCCTCCACGGACCCAACCCAAAAACCCGGAGCCCTTGGGGGGTTAACCCCCGTACGGGTGGGTAGCTCGGTTGGTAAGGTGGGAAGCTAACATGGAGGACACCAAGGTTCGATTCCCAGAATGAACAATGGTACTGGGGGTAATTACCATATGGCCAGCAATCAACATCGCCAAGTGGGGGTCCCTTAATGCCACTGCCTCCCAAGCGCAGTGCAGCTGCAGTTCACCGCTCCCCCAGGGGAAGGGTCAAATGCGGAGACGAATTTTCTTTTGTGGGTTAAATAAAGTATAATAAAATTAAAAAATTAAATATACATGAGCCACGGGAATAAATACTGGTCCGAGCTGCGTCATCAGAATAGTAAACTAAAGGAAGGAAAAAGACGGCTGAACAGCTGTGGGTCAGTGAGACAGTTCTGCATAGAAAGACAGAGTTTCTGAGTTACTTCCCGTCTGCAGTCAGTGGAAAAGAGTCATTCTTCTCCTGGCAGTGTCACTCACAGGGAAGTAGTGCACGTTCTGCACGATTAGAAAAAGCTGAAACTAAGCACAATGTCAATTCCTCTCCCATTACCCAAGAGGAAAAAAGACTGTGTCACTGTGTCTTTTGACACAGTGACAACCTGTCTGCTTAGTGGCGAAGGGCGCCGCGTCCTCCTCGGTGGAGGACGAGCGTCAGAGATCCCAGAGCGTGTAAGCAGTGACTCACTCTAATGGCTCGCAATTAGAAGATCAATCTGTCAAATTTAAACAATCCACCTAAATGTGGAGAAACAAACAAACTTGAGGGTAGAGATGGAAAAAACTGAAATCCTTTAGTTCAGGAAAACAGGAAACAGAAGCTTTTGCTGGTTTTGTCTTTCTAGTAGGAATGGAACGATCAATCGATTTATTTTCCCACAATCCAACCAGAATATTCTGTCTGAGGCAGTTATTAATTATACCATTATAAAACCATTTAAAAATGGAGGAAATCAATAATTGATATTGGAAAATATCATTCAGATTGAGACATGATGGGTTTATTCTACTGAAAAGTAGAACAGACCAAGTACATCACAGCAGACAACACACACGGGATGGCAGCAAAAACTGAATACACCCAAAGTGTTTCCACACGTTGGACGGATCAGACTGGAAAAATCCGGACAGAGTCCAAGTAATTTGGTCCGGAGTGAATCCTGAACCCTGCGTTTGGTCTGGATTCAGACTGCCGTCAAGCGGACAAAGCCACCTGACTAGAAACCTCTTCAATCATTGGCCTGAAATTACGAGGGCGGGGCAAAGCAACAAGAGAAAGAATAATGGAAGTCCCGCACTTTGCAGTCCTTGTTGGGACAGTTCATTGATTCAAAATTGATATTTTTTTTGATACAGTTTGAAGGTCTGTACCAACGCCAGGTACAATACTTTTTACATTGGTACGGTGGAGGCATGATGCAAGACGGTTGCCAAGGAGACGATGTCTAAGGAAGAACGCTGATGAGTGTTTATGACATCTAGATTGTCAGGAAAACAGTGTGAGAAGCAATAAGGATCATATTTAAAGAGTCTGCATTCATCCGACCAAATTCCATTGAGTTGCTGTGTCTTATAAGCTTAGTTGCTTCGTTCCTCCTCTGTAAATCATGTGACATGGTGTACACAGACTGAATTTACACTTCTTATCCTGCAAGAGGGCTGCACGGTGGCGCAGTGGTTAGCGCTCTTGCCTTACAGCAGCCTGTTCATGCTGGACAAGCACCTGGGTTAATCAGACAATCCATTCCCCATCTTTCCACATGGGGCCAGTGAGGCGGTCCAGAGATGTTCTTCAGAGGAATCGGAGAACGATTCCTCGATTGTGGCCCTGCGACAGACCAGCGACCTGTCCAGGCTGTCCCCTGCCTTCGCCCATGTGGCTCCGGCAAAAACAGGTTTAGAAAATGAATGAATAAATACCCTGCAAGAAATACAGGGAATCTGGAAAACTTCACCTGCACTGTTCAGGACCCCCGCTATGGTTGAAGATTTAGCTACAGATGTCTTGGATCCATCGATCCATCCATGGTAAAATGAATCGTTACTCCCCTACTTTCTATCACTCTCCTGACTCGTTTTCGTAGTAAACCTCCATCAGCAGTGTGAATCCACCAGGGGCTGAACACCCCCTTTCTTCACAAGCATTCATTTCATCCCGCAGTTAATCTATTCTGTTGTCCTCATCAGCAGCTCTTCTGAGAGACACTCAGTCTCCCCCGTTGTCCCCCCAGCATCTTCCCTGCATGCATAATCCAAACAGATGTGGACTTCCCTCAGCGCTCCCCCCAACAGCCATGTGCCCCCTTCTCACATCAACTAATCCCAGCCATGCCTGTGATGGCAGAGAGCGCCATCTGCTCCGCTCCAGACCTCCACATCTGGACCGCTGCCTGCCCTCCTCCTCCTCCTTCATATCTGCTGTCTATACTGTTTCCATCACTCACTGGGAATTCAAGAAGGATTAAAAAGCTCATCAGGCTTTTATAAACTTAATCTGTCTGTGTCACAAACAGGAATGTGGCAGATGTTAATGTAAAAGCAGGGGTTTGGCTGGTTTTTATTAATCCCGACCATTGTTTTTCCGCTATAATTAATTAAATTCATATTTCACCAGAAGGTGTAGGATGTTAGGGTCACACTTCACTTTAAATAAAAAGAATTTTAAATAGAAAAACTCAAAATTAAACAACTAAAACCAAAAGAAAAACTTAAATATTTGGACAAACCTACCAACCGATGAAAAGGCATAAAAAAAAAACGAAAAACTGAAGGATGACATCACAGCAGAAGAAGCCATCAGAAAGAAACGGAGCCACAATCTCTCCCAGGGCTCAAAATAAAAAATAGAGAAATCCACTAGTGAAGCCAAAACACGTGTCAGGGATCTCCAAAGGAACTTTTGAAATTATTATGGGATGGTTACAAGACCTACGACTTAGCAGCCACTGTCTGTAAAATTCTGCGATTTTGACATTTTCCCACAATATGGGGAAAGAAAACGTGGGTTCAAGCAACTTTCATGAGTTTTCACAGACGGCATCAGGTTGACCTTCGACCCCTCAGGAAGCGGCCGCCATCTTTAATTTTCCAAAAATATCAAAAGTTGGCTTTTTCCTTGCACAATTTGGTTATTTACCGATTTGTTTATACACAAATTGTTGGCTCAAGCTGAACGAAACAACGCAACATGTGATATGACCATATTAGGAACATAGTTAGCAAAAAACCTCTGCTACCACAAAAAATGTCCTTTGGTTGATTATTCTAAAAATCAACAAAAAATGTTTTCATACATTTCTTATGTCCTGCTATGGCCAGGGTGGCTGTGGACGCAGCCCCTCCCTCCCCCCCTGGTTTGTAGGGGGCAGATAGGGGGTCATTTAAATAGCAAATGACGTTGTTATTTTTCTTTTAAGTTGAATTGGAGGTGTTTGATTCTGAAATTATGAACATATTTGTAAAAATGCAAAAAATAATGTATTTTAACGGACCTGCAGAAAAAAATTCAAATAAGAAGTTGATCTAAGGTGTTTTTTTTTGCATTTGTTGATAAATCCCACCACAGAAGTTGTGCTTTTTGTAAAGTAAGGCATGTGACTAAGCTTGAAACCAACAAGCAAGTCAAACGTGTGCAGATGTAGAGGTTCTGTTTCAGGAGTTTCTGCAGGAAGCTGAGAGAAAATATATGTCATACCATCTTATTAACCCTAAACAGCATTAATTTTGACTCGACTTTGAAGAAAACAAGCTCGGCTTATGGCACCCTGCAAAATCTAGAACCAAAATTCCAACACTATCTTTCCAGAATGAGTGCAGACCTGCGGCTTGTAGTCATCTAAGCCGGAGCTTTTGCTCCGCAGTGATTTGTTTGTTGAATGTTCAGGAGGCCGATTGATTGTCTGCTGTTTAGACTCTGTCAATGATACTTGCAGAGGCTGTTGAGCCAGATATTGATTAAGCCATTCATCTGCATCATCACCTCCAGACTCAGACAGGTCTGTGCAACTTGACGGCGTCTGTGGTTCTATGGTGATCTGTCACAAACACGGATGCAGATCTGGACTTTTGCATGACGACAGAGCTGGCAGCTCGTGTCCATCACCAGCTCGTTAGTCTATAGCTTTAAGAAGTAGACTGCTGCTGAGACTGAAAGGCTTTACACAAAAAGGGAATATTTCCATTGCATAGGAGGAAGAAGAATCTGTCCACTTTGACCAGTCAGGTTCAAACCTCTCAAAATGTAAAGCGGTTATTCGTATGAACAAATTCAATAGGATAAACTGACGTCTTTGTTTTATTTTACACCACGTCATCTGCAGACGAGGACTTTTATTCTCAAAAAGAATAGAATTTGAGATGGAGCGACTGCCAGAATGTGTTTTGTTGCAGCGGATGAGCACTTTGCCAGGAGCGTGCTCTGATGCTCATGGCTGCTCATGACAGCAGTGGCTCTTCCTGCTTTAAATTACATTATGGACCTCTCAAAAAAGAAAGAAAAAGACTGAGTCCCTCTTATATTTCTTTATATATAAGCAGCTGATGAGTTTCAACATTGAATTTGGCATTAGTGTTCTGTCAAAAGTGGCTGTCAGATCCATGTCAACCCATGTTCTACCTGTTTCTTCCCCCCCTGTAAACTTGATCGGTTGAACAAATATGAAAGGTAAAGAGTTGGGAGTCAACTTTTAAAACAAAAAGCGTTGGCTGAATACAAAATATTTACAGAATATAAAATGTGGATGTGGAATTTGTTATTTTTCAAATATTGTACAAATAGCCTGAATAATTTTTAGGCGTGTTTTTGAAATAAAGTAAACGTTTACATCAGTGAAATCCTGTCTGCTCGGTATTGCCATCACCATCTTTTGTGAACCTTTTAAATCCGTCGGCCGCAGACGGCGTGATGCTAGCTTTCCTTTCAGCTGCTGCTGCAGCTCCTCGCTCTTCATCCTCATCGTGCTGTTTGGCTTTAAAGGGCCGCATCAGCGCAGAGGGGCTAAAGGTTTTAGCAGATGAACTCCCTTTTTATAATTTAGTCACATTCACTGCAAACTCCAGTTCATTTGTCGCTCTCTGTCGCTTTAAAATACCTCCACAGTGCCGACATTTTAAAGAAGCCGCGCGACCATCGATGCATGTCGCTTAACCAAACTTTGATTGTGTTACACACCACCATTCAGCCTCTCTTTAACCCACGTCCACTGAAGGCCAGATAGATTCTGTTGCTGAATAAATGGTGCATGGATGTTAATGCAGGATCAGGAAAAGCCATGGTGTGAAATCGAACATTTAAAACAGTAACCTTAAAACATCTACATTAAAGAAAATGTTGCTTTCCATTTCTGCTGCTCATATTTGGAAGATTCCTTTACCTTGTGAGTTTACCAATTTGTTTGATTTGAAAAAAGCAAACACTGTTGGTCATTTTTTGAGATGAATTATAACAGATTTGCAGTTATGAAAAGAAAATGACAAATTTAGTTTGTTTTTCAAAAAGTAAATGTTTCTACTTTGACAAATGCCTTCTTTTCTTTTCCAAAGCAAAAGAAAAGGATTCAGAAAAAGAACAAGATGGTGTTCGTAGTTGAACACAACTAACAGGCCTTAGCGGTGGGCCCTTTTGAACTTTGCAAACTGACCTTTCTTCTCCCCAAACTCTAATCCTGGTGTAAGTCAGGAGGCCATTATTCATTTAGAGCTTCCTCTGCGAGGGTTGGATTCCTTTCGTCGGCGTGCAGCCGGTCTCCTCCTTTGTAGGTCAGTGAGTGAGGAAACTCAGCTGGTAATAAATGAGTAAATATGAGAAAGAAGACAGAGATCAGCCATTCTTACTCACTGGTGTCTGTCATTGATAGAGGTGATGTGCGAACAGTTTGTGTTTTTCTGAAATTCCTTATTTTATTTATTTATTTTTAATTAACCAATGAGACCTCTCATTTTACGACTTTTGGTTTGACTCCCGCTGCTACATTCATCTCCTTAAAACTCCTAATTGACTGAACTGTCATTCAGGAACTGAATTTCTTTTGCAGGGAAGTAAAGATGGAAAAGGTTGTATGTCTGCATTTTTTTATGGAATGCCAGATTGAGTTAGTTGATGCGTGGAGAGGGAGGGAGGCGAAGCAGCAACACTGAGGGGCCATGCATCCCAGCATCCCTCCCTCTCCCTGTTCCCGCCTCGCCGTCCAAGAGCTCAGGCCTCTGGCTGTGTAGCCATGACAACACAATGAGGTAAATGGTTGCAGGAAAATCATCATCACAACCACCACCCTCAGACCGCTCTGCAGCGGTGCATGAACACGCTTTGCCTCCGTCTTTCGTGCACGATAATCCTCATCCAACGTTGTAATTCCTGCTTGGATTTGCAACGAACGATCTGCTGTGTGCCATTCGGCTGCTCTCCGACCAACTAACATCTCAGGTCTCGTCGCTGAGGGCAACTATTTTCCTGATAGTTCTTCGGCACAGCAGCTGCGCTTATAAAATGTTCTCAGCAAAACTGCATCCTCACAAAATTTGGAAAATGATCTGAAAATTGTGACAAATTACCCCAAAAAGGTCCCCTGTTTTCTAAAGGGCTTTAATTTGAGCAAATAGAATGATTTTTCATTTAGAATGTTTAATTTATTGGTAAATGAATCTATTTTTCAGCTTTAATTGAGTTATTTCAGTCTCTGGGACTCTGAGTGCACGTGGCAATAGAAAAAACGTGCCGAATGCCTGTTACGTAACAGGACAGTGATCTGTTTTTTCCTCCTCTATTTCCTTCTGGGACTTTAATTTGTCTAACACCCCGTCCAAAAATAGTTCATGCACGTGCACACCTGCCGTGTGAAAACGGCACGGTAAAGAAGGCTTCTTCTGAATTCAGTCGACCGCAGCAAAGTGAGGCTTTGCCGTCATTTTTGTGGATACACTGGGGGAAAAAAAATGCAGCCGCTTCTTCTTTTACTTTAATAAAATAAACCTGCTGATACAAATCAATTTCATGATCATTCAACAAATTTAGGCTTCCAAGAGAGAGAACTTATTCAAGATGAATAAAAGCTTTTAATATTCTCCTTTCCCTCATCAGTTATGCAGACAAATCTCTTCCCTTCAGTGATTCTCCGATGAAAGACGTGAATAATAAGGATGTCTTCTAGTACAGATGCAGACCAGAGAACAGAAATATTTGATTTTTATTACGATGGATTTTCTGTTCAAACATCAATATACAGCGACACATACACTCTGTTTGACAGGTGGAAATGCATTCAGCCGCCGCAGCAGCATCACTCTCCCGTCCGTCACATGGCCTGAATCAGATGTGAGCCACTCTGACCATTGTCTGACAAAGCATAACACGGATTTAGTCATTCAAACAAAATTTTAGGAGCGACCTGAACGACAGCAGCCACCACTGTCTTTCACTTCCAGTGTCTGCTATGCCCGAAAAAATTATAATACTGGAGGCTGAAAAACATAAACGCTTTAATCTGAAAGGTTTGATAGAAAAATAGACACGACATCTGAAACAGCACCTGTACAGAACTCAGCAGTGCATGCGCCCGTGTGCAGATACCCCCATTTAAATCAGTAGGAGAAAAGAAACATCATGCTATGGTCCTGAAGCTAACAACTAGGCTAATAGAATCATGTGTTAATGAACGTTAACTACATAGTAGTTGGAAATAATAGTGTATAAAAAAAAGTGTCACTCTGTGCGTTTGTATATTAAAAAAGCCATTTGCCATCTGCTGAAGGGGAAAACCACTCAGCTGGATGAAGTCCCTCCGCCTGTCTGACTGAAATGCGGAAATGTTTGTTTGGTTTCTAAAGACAAAAATGACACACTCCAGACACCTGGGAATTCTTCATGTTGAAAATGAGCTCGGTAACTGATTATGTGCCACATTATGTGCAGCAGAATATTTCAAAGATGACCTTCAGTGGGGAAAGGCCTTTAGTACTTTACTTTGATGTTTTCACTTTTTTTAAATATTTTTTTTCGGTTATTGTGAGAACTGGAACGAATGAGTTTGATGTCACCCATAGCAAATGGCTAACATTCAGCTCCATTCAAAGGAAATCAAATCTGTCGCCACTTTTTCTTCATGTTGGAACCAGAACCTGATCTGCAACGGACATGCAAATGTTTTCTCCTTGATGCCAGCTCACTCCCCAGACCACGTGGATACCACCACCTAACAGACATATTTTCACTCAGTTCACACAGAAATATTGTGGACAGTTAATTTGGCTGCAGAATAATTATATAATTCATTCAAATGGCTCAACTGTTGCGATGTTGGCGACAAAAAGAAGCAATGTAAGATCTGCACCAATCGCGGGGCCTCCAGTAGAGATTGGACAGCAACAAGCAGTGATTGGTCCAAGAGGGTCTGAGTCATCGTTTCCATGGCAACCAATCAGGAGTGAGCTTGTTGGAGGGCCACAGCCCCACCAGTTGGAAGCGGGCTACACCAAATCTGTCAAACGTTTTGATCGCTGGATGTGGGGGCTTCGTCTAATTTAATTGAGGCATCTGATTAGTCAGTTATGACTTGAATAACTGAAGGGGGGGGGGGGATCATTCCCTTTCTTTTTTTGCCTCCTTGTGAGTCAGAAGATTCCTAATCCAATGTCGTAACAGCAAAATACGTCCAACACAAGAGGCTTTCAGCTCTGATCTGTTTACTCAGCTGTCGGACAAATTTCAAAAATGATTTAAAACAAAACACGAAAAAAAAAATAGGGGTATTAAGAAGATGTTAAAAAAAGTTTTAGAGCAAGAATGTTTATTCTGACCAATAGAATGAGTAACAGCTGTTTATTTCTCTATAAAGTCAATAGGATTTGGGGTTCTTGGAGCCATTTCCTGTTTGGAACGCCAGAGGGGAGGGGTCACTCAGTCCAGTTCTCACATACAGCCAGTGGTTATTACTTTAACAAATCAAACCTTTTAAAATATATTTGTGTAGTAATTTGTTTATGGTAGATTATTTGTTTATCCATATTTATCATCCATCTTAAGTTTAAGTCCAAAAATCTGCTTCTTTTCATACTCTAGGTGAAAAGCCAACTGGTAAACAAATAAAAGAAATACGTTTGATTGCAGTGCAGGGTATTGTGGAATAAAATGCTAAAAACGTAAATCATTTGATTCAATTTGATTGATTTTCACTTCCTGCATTTGATTGAGGCATAGTTGTGATATCTATTTCAAGTTTGGCCGCTGGTTCCAGAGAAACACATGAAGCCGTTTTGATCCTGAAGCCGTGAAGCTGTGGCCAAGTGGACGCTCCCACCTCCACCAGCTTAAATTCAAACCAAATAATGCTTAATGATAATGCTTGAATAGTTCGTTTGGGGCAGAAATACATCCGTATTTGGTTCCAACGTTACACTGTCAATACAGATGTGTCAATTCAAACACAACATGTAACTTCACATGTAAATAAAAACATACTCTTGACAATACAAGCTGGTAACAACATACATTATGGTGCAACACATCCTTTACAAGAGAATACCAAGATTATATCAGTTTCTAGTGATTTTCATGTGCTTTCACTGATGCCAATACAAAAGAATATCACAGCAATGAGTAAGGCCACATTTGTTATACGTCGTTTCTGCCGAATGCCTCAGAATGTTACACATTTAAGGTTAGAACTCTCTGAAAAAGGTCAGACAGCTGCTGTGTCCTTTTCCTTTCCCTCACATGACCCACACAGAAACGACGTCTCCGTTCGCTCATGGCTCCGCTCATGTGTCCATGGCTTTTTTTTTTTTTTGCATTTAGAAACTTGACATTCTTTCTGCTACATGTCACTTTTTATTAAATTCATGCCTTACAAAGGAAAATGTGAGGCGAAACAATAAAGCAGAGCGGAGATGTGCATTCAGAATCCAAATCAGCCAGGATTCCAACGAACAGAAAGAAAGAAAGACTAAGAAAAATCAGGGATGATCTGTACAACCACTTCTCTGCACACAGAGGCTGCTGATGCTGTTATGAAAAAAACAACAAATGACATTGTAAAGACAATATACATAGATGATGCTCAGATAAAAAATAAACCTCTTGTTTATTGTGCTGTACTGTGAATAGTCATTATTTTAGAGGTGGCCTCCCTGCTAGACTAGAGGCTAAACACCCCAGGTATACGAAGACTGCTGGTTAGATCACAGACAGACAGGAAGAAAATGCAAATCTTTGGAGATCTATAACTGCTCGAGTACAATGTGTTTATGCAAAGTGCAATTTGTTCCATTTATTTTAGGTAGCACGTCATCCACTACATAGTCCATATAGATTAGTCTAGTCTTTGGCAGATGAAGACAATATCAGTCTATATGCTGCAACTGGCCCTGCCAAAAAAATAATAACAATAATAATAATAACAACAAAAATCACGATTTAAAGTGCGTTGTTCAACACAAGTCTAAATAGATTCTAATTCGTATAATTTCCATCCTTTTTGAGATTATGCCATAAATATTTCTCTATACACTTCAACTCTGTAAATACTCTTGATCCTATGACTATACGGGACTATAATTTTGCGATTATACATCAAAAATACAGAAAGTGTGATTTGACACGCTAATATCCCCGCCTGTCTGCTGATGCCTTCTCGTTTCTCTGGACACTTTCCTTTTCAAAAACAGTGGATCAATGAGATTTCTTCTGAGCTCCAAATTTGAGCGTTGGGGAGGAGGCCAATTCATCAGAGAAACTGGGAGGCGGAGTACATCTCCAAGTGGCTTTACAGATGGCTGAGCTTCGGGGGTCGGTGGTCAGCACGGTTCACTTTAACGGGATCAAGCCCCAGGAAAAAAAAGTCAAGCATTTGAGAATTTTGTACCTCCGAGCTGAGTGTGCAGCATGAATACGAGCTGAGAAGTTATTGGGTCTTCTAAGACCACGGTGACAGCACAGCAGCGACCTGGTCTTTCTGCATTTTATTGTAAGCTTCTTTGCTCTTGTTACAAAGGTCATGGCCCCAGTGGATTACTGTGTACTTTTTGACATTGACACCCAGAGAATATAACTAACCAGGAGCTTTCACAGGCAAATCAATAATCTCTTTAACAGCATTTTACTAGCAGAGCAGCTCATTAGCTTCCCAGGTTCTCATTCCTTAGGAATGTCTGTAATTTCCAACATCTCTGTGCAAACTGGAAAACACCAAAAGCCTGTTGTGAATGTTCATCAGGTAGGAAGTTATATTGGGCAAATACTGTTGAACTAGAATTGCGTAAAGCATGGGGGGGACCACGCTTTAATCCGTTTCATTCCTCGGTCTCCTCCTCGTCTCCCTTGGTGCCTTTACTCCAGCGCTGGAAGCAATGAACAGTTGAAGCCAGGAAGAAGCTGGTCATAATGGCCACCACAGACACAGAGATGCCAGAAAAAATGATGATGAGCAGGTCTCTTAAAGTCAGGGTGGCCTGGCACTCACGGAAGCTGTCCATTGAGAGCTGGGTCAGGGAAACCTGCCGGCCGTCCATGGGGAGGGAGCACTCTATGCCTTCCACCCCTGGATCGAAACAAGAAACAGCACAAGACAGTTAACCAGACATCCCAGTAAACACTGTGACCCCCCAGTCACTCTAGCACAGCGGTGTCAAACTCATTTTCACCGAGGGCCACATCAGCATAGTGGTTGTCCTCAAAGGGCCAGATGTAACGTATACATGTAACTAATTGTAATGAAAAATAAACGTAACTACTCCTTAATGTTAAATAACTCATTGTTTATTTATTATAACTTTTTAAAGTGACAATTACACTTGCATAGAAACATGTTAGCTTGTTACTCTAGCATAAATCCTTTTACATTTGATTCTGTCAGGTTAGGTCATATGGACTGTTTGATTCCTAATGTATAGTTGGCTAATCCAATATTTCAAGTCCAATTCCCCCTAGATATGAATAAATACACACCAATTTTTATTTTAAGAAATTAAAAACTTTTATCTTTTGCAGGCCACATAAAATGACATGGGGGCCACATTTGGCCGGCGGGCCTTGAGTTTGACACATGTGCTCTAGCATATACTTTAATGTGGCCACCCACCATTGATACTTATTCCTAGTTTATGGATTAATTTGGAATCCACTTTTGGATTTTGTACATTAATTCTACTCTAAAAAAAAAAAAAAGGAGTCTGAACTTCTCATTCACACACTTTGCTTTGTTTAAACTACGGACACAAACATTTTTCAGACAAGTTAGGCTGGCTGGCATTCTACATGACAACATCCTGGATTCAAAATATGCCAAGAAACGACCATGTATAAAGAAAATGTATTTGTTATTTTTTAAGCAATAATATTATTATTATTATAAATAAATACATCTCCAAAGTACAAATAGAAAAACACACAATGGCAACGTTCCCACTGCAGGCTGAGACGACCCAATTCTGATTTTTTTGCCCCTATGCGACCTGTATCTGATCTTTTCATGACAGTCTGAATGACACAGATCCGATCTTTTCAAATGCGACCCAGGCCACTTGGGTCTGTGGTCCTGAATCCAATACGTAGGCCACATGAATCCGACCCGTATGTCATTGAGACGTTCCAAACGTCATAATTCTGCGTTGAAATAGGGCGGGAACTAGAACATAAACAACATGCACGCACACAAGCGCGGCCCCCCCACATACACATCTCCATTCCACAACAGTGGGTACAGATGATCCTGGCTCCATTGCCTTCTTAAAATGAGAAGATTGTAATTGTGCTGGCTCTTTTGTGAAAATAAATGTAATAATGCAAAAAGAGCTCCGCTTTGATAACACTGTTTTTGACATGCATTGCTAACGTTGGCTACTTCCACAGACAACGAGTGAAGTCGTTCCCCGTTGAGTACTCTTCTGCGCATGCGGGTCACTTCTGGGTCATTTCACGGTCACACAGGAGATCACTAAAGTACGCATTTAATTGGAAATGTGAACGGCCTTGCAAAAAAAAAAAAAAAAAATCTGATTTTTAAAAAAAAAATCGGAATTGAGCATAAAGCCCTGCAGTGTGAACGTAGCCTATGATGAGCCTGTTTCCATGGTCCTGACTTCTTATGGTAGATTTGTTTCAACATTTTTTTGTTACAACTCGTTAAGTATTCAGTTGGTGACCATTGTGAGAGTATTGACACCTCAGCAAGATGTGGAAAAAATGCCATAAATAGAAACTAAATAGTAATTTTAAATCAATTTATTAAAAAGTTGTGAGTTTTCTTTGGTTAGTACTTTGCAAAAGAAAAACTTGGCCCAAGAAAAAAGATAGATTACTTTTACTTCCTGCTGAGAAGGAAATTATCTGTTTCTGTGAGCCTGAAATAAACCAAATACTACAGAAAAAAATGTCCTTCAGTAAAAAGAAAGAAACTCCTAAAACAAACTAAACAAAGGAATATAGGTGCTGGATTAATAGTGAACAAGCAGAGAGGCGGATCAGTGCACCAGAATTCACTGAAATGTGAATCATACAGATAATGTAATGGGAAAACAATTTAATGGAAACAACAACCTAAATCTGTCTGTCAAAATTAAAATATGCAAATTCGAGCCTCAGAATTCTAAACAGATTGATTAAAAATGTATGTTAATAAATGAAAAGGGAAACAAGATTTATAAAACATCTTTTTTGTAAACTTGCCACCTTGTTAAAGAAGGAAAGCTGTCATCATTGGGCAAAACGGAACTAAAATATTGACATACTGTACATGGAATAAAAGGAAATGTTAAAAATGTTGGAACTAGCTTCTTTTTTTTTGGTGGAAAACTTTTGGCCAGTTTACCTTAAAGAAAAAGGGATCTGACTTGTGTAAGAAGCCCCCTAGTGGTTACCTTGTGAAGAGATCTGGCTCCAAAAACCTTTTTCAACCAGCGATCAACTGATTTTAATTCATTTCCACACCTGCTGCTTGTTTACTCAAATCCTTCAGAAAGTTTTAAAGTCCAAAGTATGAGTTTCTGCTCATCAATTTTGTTTTTGCCTTTCATGATTTCATGTGAGTCACTTGTACTTCTTGGGCTAGTCCAGGTGATTTTTTTATTGAAACCTTAAGTTTCTGTCCAGACTGACAATGAGTCACTCCCTGCACCACAATAGTTCATGAGGAAATTGGAAGTAAAGAATGTCTGAACTCTTTGGGTTTTTTGTGACATTTCAGCAGCATTACAGCCCATCTAACCCAGACTGATCTAGGACTCAGTTGTTCTTAGTTTTGCAACTAAGCTTGCTGTCTGGTTTGATCCGTACATTATATTTGGTTTTCCTCCTCGGCTACATGTTTCAAATACAACTAAAACTCCCATTTATTAAAATAACTAAGCAAAATAAGATTTGAGATTCACTAAACCTTATCGTCTGAGCACAAATTTTCTTAAAGCAGGGTTTTTTCTCTGTCAGTCTGTCAAGAACTGGTGGTGGAGGACCCAAAATGCAGGAGACCAAGCTTGGTGACAGGAAATAAAACATTTAATAAACAAACTGAAACATGACAAAACTATGGGGAGAAACAAACCGGTGACAAAACAGAGCAGATGACCTGACAAGGATGAACAAAAACCAAGACACTTAAATAGGCTGAGGGCAATTAACTGAACTGAAGACAGTTGTGGATCATGAACCTGAAAGTGGAGTGACTGACAAGAAGGAAACCAAAAACATGACAAAGAAAACCAAACCACTGAATCCTTACAGTCGAATCAAAATTTCTGGGCTTTTTAGAGGCTAAACCCTCTAAATTAGAGTGTAGATTTAACGCCTTAGCCACATGCACTCATACGGAACGTTGAAAATGGAATGTACCATTGGTGTGTATGGTAAGTGTACCATGAAGTATTCGTAAAGCTAATGGAAGTTACACACACTTTCGTAAGGGTGATGCTGTCATACGATGTCCTTGCGCCACACTAGTCATTAGTCAAGTGGCCCATTCCCGAGTTTACGCAAAGCTACACATACCAGATGTTGCCCGCAGGACACCTAAAGGATGCCCGCACAAACTCAGCTCTGATTGTCCCATTTCCTCATTTCTAAAATTGCACACAGTGGGCACACCAGAAAAACCTGTATGACACGCCTGCGTCACCCTCACGTGCTGTCTAAGCCGTCACGTCGACGGGTCATATGTGCATGAACATTTAGGCTCTACGGGATCACAGAGCAGTGAATGACATCAAAATTTCCACCTGCGCACTCCATACAGGCTTTCCCATATTTCACCCGCAGACAGCCCGGATCCACCCCCATAGGGGCAGTTGTGACTGCGGCTTGAGGGGATGGTTTCAAACCAAAACAAAGATTTGCTGAACCTTAAACTTTTCCTACTAAACTCTGCCATCCTCCATTGTTTTGTTCCTCTTAAGGACATTTGTTCTTCCACTGACACACATTTATATCCCAAAGGACATGAGAACACGTCAACACCGATCCACAGCCTCCCTTTTACTGTTGAGAAGGAAAAGGCTAAGCTTGCCGACTTGCCTTTCATTCACAAAGGACCATCTGATGCTGGAGTTTTGATCTTTTATCAAAATTCATCTTCAAAAATTGACACACATTCTTTTTGTCTGTCCTCAGTAGCTCAGTGATTGCATTCAAGTCCTGCAGAACTCTTCAGCTATGCTGTCCATTATTTAATAAACTCATTACTTATTCTGTCCAGCCTGGCCACCCCCAGCAGAAAACTGCTACCTCCAGATCTGCTTTGTGTCTTCTTGGCCAAAGCCATTATCTCCACATCATACATCATCGCTGGTCTCAGTACCATCCTGTATACCTTCCCTTTCACTCTGGGTGCTATCCTTCCATCATAAATTAAACCTGACATTGTCCCCACTCTCCATCCAGCCTACTCCCCCTGTCTGTTGCTTTGGGTGGCTGAACACAGAGTTTCAGAGAGTGACCAATTTCTCTGTCAGTATTCCCACATAAATGCTTAATAGATTGTTTGTTTGCTGTAACAACAAAAAAAAGGTTAGATTCATCCAAAATCTTGTTTTATTAATTTTTTTAACCCTTTTGCTATCTTAGATGACCCCCCCCCCCCCCCCTACACTGAGGTGTTCTCCCTACCATGACAAAGGTGGATAAAGGTGGAAAGATTTCATGTAATCCATGGACACCAGTGAAGATCACAAATCATTGAAGAAAAAAGGTTCAGAGCACTGTCTAGTGGGTCTAGATGACCCAACTCCCAATGGTAAAGTGCCTAGGATAGAACAAGGGTTACAAGATCCATTCATAGAAAGAGCTGCAAGGTGTGACATGAGCACATTAACAGTGCATATTGTTTTGCTGTTGCTAATTATTTTTGGTTTTATGTCTCAGGAACTTTTGCAGGCACACATTTGCATGGGTTAGTAAAGGAAAGGGGTTAGTGAAAAATAGCTCTTTAATTGTTGTAAGCTGTTGATTGTGTATTAGAACTGGACTGAGTGACCCCTCCCCCCTGGCGTTCCAAACAGGAAGTACCTGCTGGTACCAAGAAGCCACAATCCCACAGACTTTGATTGAAGCATAAAAGTCTCTTATCATTTGGATTTGGGATTGAAGCCCAAAAGAACCAAGTAGTGGCAACATCTGCAGGAAACGTTGGTACCATTTTGCTGCAGACAGCTAAGTTTCATAAAACCAGGACGGACGGGAATTATATGATGTAGTCTCCACACAACAAGGTGCTTTATTAAAAATATAAATCCTCCCAAATAAATACATTCTTATACTTTTGCTTTTAATGGTTGGGGCTTTGGCTGTCCTGTCTAGCATATGAAACCATAGAGTACTTGACATTGAACAGTAAATTGGACTGAATTCTAAAGTCACGCTCTGTGCAGGAAGGGACGGACCTGCTTTTACGTCCTCAGATAGCTGGCTGCAAATGTCTGCTGCAGACTGTGACTTTGGTTGCAAAGGCTTTTTGCTAGATTATAATCTGCTGGGCACGACAAAGCTTGACGTGGTACCAATTGGTAGGTTGGGTAGGTCCTTTGTAGGCACACAGTTGAACAGGCTGACGTCTGTGACAGAGAGACAGGCGGTGAACAGGCTCCTGCCTGTCACATGCAATCCAGTGCATCTACTTGTACAGGATGGAGCAGCGTCTGTGACGGGTTCTGGGTACACACTGTATACAGGAATTTCTCACAGACATTTGTAACTGCATCACACCAAAGTAAGCACTTGTTTTTCCATACTTTTCTCATTCTTTGGTTTCTAAAGTTTGTAGATAATGCTTGATTTGATTAATTTTCTATTGGGATGAATTGAATCCCGATTATATGAAACCAAGAATTCTGCTTCCTCACAGTCAATGTTTTCTTAGAGCTCAGGAACTGCAGGCAGCTCTCTGACCAAAAATGCAGAACAGACAATCCCCTGCAGGAGGCTCACCATGACGGTCCTTCACCGTCAGGCGCTGGTGTCCACCGTGGGACTGGATGGGATCGCAATGATGTGGGTCAGATGTCCCAATTCTATACACATGTTTAGTAGCACTGGACAAAGTTTATAAGCTACTACCTCCTTATGTTTTCTATAATTTGTTTATTTTATTGTATGATCCTGCTGACATTACCATATAAAAAGAAAATATATACAAACAACATCCCAAAAAGTCTATTTCCTGTGTCAGTGGAGTCCTTGGTGATATTCCCTGCCCCCTTACATGTTTGTGAGATTTACAAGGCCACAGAGAAGAACAGGGTGCTCCCACAAATAACCAATCAAGATGCAGTCTGCTCCTGTGCTGTTTAGTAGCTGTTCCATTCCAGAGGCGCTTGACTGACAAACTGTGGATAACTGAAGACTTTCTAACCAATCTTTTATGTTGTGGCAATGAATGAGAAGACAAGTCTTGACTTCGATACGTGAAGCTTTATTCACTCATATGCCAAAAAACTGAAATAAAGCGGGCAAATCATCTTATATATGAACACTGAATCAGACCACGCCCAAAGCAACTGCAAAGCCTGTTGGGTGTGAAGCCCAGAGGCAAGGATAACCCCACACAGCCCCCCCCCGAACACCCAGAAAGGAACTCAAGTGTCCAAACCCATTCTGCAAGGGCGTTTAATGAGTCTGCCAAAACGGCTATGTCGACCCGCAGCCTGTGGAGCCAACTGTGGGACGCTGTTTGTAGAGCGTGGCAGATCTGGGGGTCTGGAAGGAGGACGCCCCCGGCGAGGAACTCGAGCTGGCTGCACAGCGTCGCCTGTCAACACAAACGCTGGTTTCAGCCGGTCCACTGTCACAAAGTCTCTGCGCCCACCCATGTCCAGGACAAAACATTTGTCCCCCTTCTCCAGGACACGAAACGGACCATCGTAGGGGGGATGAAGGGGCGAGCGGTGGGCGTCATGTCGGACAAAAACAAACTGGGCTGACTGGAGCGATGCAGGCATAAATGACCGTGGGACGCAGTGGTGCACGGGGCCAGGAGCCGACGGTAAACGGGGGCCCGGGGCAGACGACTCTAATAAAAACTCCCCAGGAATTCGGAGCGGCTGTCCAAACACTAACTCAGCGGAGGACGCGTCTAGGTCGGTCTTAGGAGCTGAGCGTAGCCCAAGTAGGACCCACGGCAAACGATCCAACCAACAGTCATCTGTGAGCGCTGCACGGAGGGCAGCCTTAAGAGAACGGTGGAAACGCTCGCACAACCCGTTCGCTTGAGGATGATAAGCCGCAGTACGGTGCACCTGCACCCCGAAAGATCGCGCCATTCCCGACCAAAGCTCCGAAGTGAACTGGGGGCCCCTGTCTGAAGTAATGTCTGACGGTAGACCAAAACGAGCAACCCAGGCAGAGAGAAAAGCACCGACCACGTCAGCAGATGTAGTGGAGGACAGAGGAACTACCTCAGGCCACCTGGTGGTCCGATCCACCATTGTTAACAAATGTGTGAAACCCTTCGAAGGAGGCAGTGGGCCAACCAAGTCCACGTGAACGTGGTCAAAACGCTTGGCTGGGATCGGGAAAGGTTCTAGGGGGGCTTTTGTGTGCCGGTGAACTTTGGCGCGCTGACATGCAACGCAAGCTGCGGCCCAGCCCTTCACATCCTTACGCAACCCAGGCCACACAAAACGGGAACTAACCAGCTTTACAGACGCACGTACACCTGGGTGGGAGAGGGAGTGAACAGATTCAAAAATGCGCTGCCGCCACCCGGCAGGAACCACCGGCCGTGGCCGTCCCGTGGAAACGTCACACAGGAGAGTTAGACCACCATCTTGCCACACAATATCCTCAAGCTTGAGGCCCGAACTACCAGAGCGGAGGGCAAGAATATCTGCATCACCAGGCTGCTCGGCGGCCATAGCAGAAAAATCCGTCCCAACAAGCACCGGGGAGACGAGTACGCGTGAGAGGCAGTCAGCAACAGTGTTGGACTTTCCGGCTACGTGACGTATGTCAGTCGTAAACTCAGAAATGGCTGCCAGATGGCGCTGTTGGCGCGCAGACCAAGGTTCACTCACCTTAGCCATGGCAAACGTAAGTGGTTTATGATCCACATAGGCAACGAAAGAACGTCCTTCCAACAAAAAACGGAAATGTCGAGTTGCCAAATACAGTGAAAGCAACTCGCGGTCAAACACACTATACTTGCGTTCCCGAGTCTGCAACTTGCGGCTAAAAAATGCAAGAGGCTGCCAAGCGCCCGCCACTCGCTGCTCTACCACAGCACCCACTGCTATATCTGAAGCGTCAGTAGTCAGCGCGATCTCAGCATCTGGGTCTGGGTGCGCGAGGAGTGCAGCCTTTGCTAAGGCTGACTTAGCTCCGTCAAATGCAGCAACGCGGTCTGGGGTCCATTCCACAGGGTCTGTGGCTTTCTTTGAACGCAAACTGTCATAAAGCGGTTGTAACAGGTGGGCAGCCCGGGGAATGAACCTGTTGTAAAAGTTCACCATCCCCAAGAACTCCTGTAGGGACTTAACCACTTCAGGGCGGGGAAATTTAGCCACGGCCTGAACTTTGACGGGAAGAGGAACCGCACCCTGCGCTGAAATTCGATGGCCCAAAAAATCAATGGCTGACAAACCAAACTGGCATTTAGCCGGGTTAACGATCAAGCCGTGGATTTCCAACCGCTGGAAAACTTCCTTTAGGTGCATGAGATGCTCTTCAGGGGAGGGGCTGGCCACCAAAATGTCGTCTAGATAGACGAACACGAACTCGAGACCGCGTAGCACGGAGTCCATTAACCTTTGAAAGGTTTGGGCTGCACCTTTTAGACCGAAGGGCATGCGCAGGAACTCAAAAAGACCAAAAGGAGTGATCACTGCAGTCTTAGGCACGTCTTCTGCCCGCACAGGAACCTGATGGTAACCGCGCACCAGGTCCACTTTGGAAAAAATTGAGGCGCGGCACAAACGAACCGAAAAATCCTGAATGTGGGGAATGGGATAACGGTCAGGTGTTGTAGCGTCGTTCAGACGGCGAAAATCCCCGCACGGGCGCCAGGAACCATCTGCCTTGGGCACCATGTGGAGGGGCGACGCCCACGGGCTGTTAGAGCGCCTCACGATACCCAGACTTTCCATGGTGGCGAACTCCTCCTTAGCGATGGAGAGTTTTGCCGCATCGAGGCGCCGTGCACGAGCAAAAACTGGCGGGCCCTTAGTGGGGATGAAATGCTCCACGCCGTGCTTAGCCACAGTGGAGGAAAAGGCGGGGGTGGTCAAGGATGGAAACTCAGCCAACAAACTCTGAAAAACGTCATCGCATGACAAAAAATGCGCGCGCATGACAGGCCCAGACCCCCCAGCTGCACATGGGACAGTGGCAAAAGTGATCGCGTCTATTAGTCTGCGGTTAGCCATGTCCACCAACAAACTATGTGCACACAAAAAATCTGCACCGATAATGGGAACAGAAACGGAGGCAACGACAAATTCCCAATTGAACTTACGTCCATGAAAACATACAGTTGTCCTTTTGGTCCCAAAAGTCCCGATAGCAGATCCGTTAGCCGCACACAGCGGCGGTCCACCGGTGGACATCTCTGAGCCGGAGGGGGGAACCAAACTCTTCTGGGCGCCAGAGTCCACCAAGAAACGACGTCCGGAGCAAGAGTCCGTAACAAACAGCAGCTCTCCACGTTCGCCAGCACTCACAGCTGCTACCGAGTGCCGGCTGCTGCGTTTCCCGAACTCAAAAACGCACATGGCGGGACACAGCGCTTTGCTTTCCTTCCGAACCTCTGATGGAAACGGCACAGGGAGGTCCCGCGGCGCGCGCCCTCGCCGACTGCAGACACCGATACCGGATCGTCCTCCGTCTCCTGCATGTGGGCATCAGACGTCACGTGCTGCACGGCAAAACGCCTGGTAGCCAGTAGAACTCGGTCCGCTTCCTCAGCCAGTCCTCTGTAATCTCCCGCTGCCAGGCGAGGAGAGTTGGCCAAAGCCGCGCGCACGGGCGGTGGGAGCTGCCGCAAAAAAAATGTGCGGGAAAAGAAAACCGCCCTCATCCGAGCCGAGCAGCGAGAGCATGCTGTCCATCAAGTCCACAGCCGAACTGTCTCCCAGGCCCGACATGCTGAGGATCTTCTCTGCTCTCTCTGAAGCAGACAGGCTGTATCTCCGCAGCAGAAGCTCCTTCAGAGCCGCGTACTTCTCCTGCGGGGGCGGGCTGCGCAGCAGCGGCATTGCCCTGCGTGTGGACTGCTGATCCAGAGCAGCCACCACCAAGTAGTACCTGGCGTCATCCGTGTGCACCCCGCGCAGATGAAAAAGGGCTTCGACATGCTGGAACCAGGAGGCGGGATCGCTCTGCCAGAACTCGGGCAGCTTCACGGCGGCGGCAGCTAGCATGGCCGGGTCCCCGCGCGCGGGAGATGGCGAGGTCACTGAAGATGACGTTGAAACTCGCGCGTCTGCTGGTTCTGACATTATTCACGATTGGGGTCACCAATGTGGCAATGAATGAGAAGACAAGTCTTGACTTCGATACGTGAAGCTTTATTCACTCATATGCCAAAAAACTGAAATAAAGCGGGCAAATCATCTTATATATGAACACTGAATCAGACCACGCCCAAAGCAACTGCAAAGCCTGTTGGGTGTGAAGCCCAGAGGCAAGGATAACCCCACACAGTAACCAAACTTCAAGCTTGACCCCATTTGTCACTCTAATTAAATGGAAACTTCCAAAGTTCCAAGAAGCCAAAATCCTATTGACTTCTATAGAGAAATAAACAGCTGTCACTCATTCTATTGGTCAGAAAAAACATTCTGATACCTTTTTGTACACACTCTTGATAACCCTAATTTTTTCCATGATATTTTTTCTTTAGTTCAAGTTAATTAAATTATAAACTAACCAATCAGACGCCTCAACAAAAGTATGTGGAGCCAGCTGGCCCCCACATCCAACATTCAAAATGTGGGACAGATTTTGAGTAGCCAGCTTTCAAATAGTACGGGTGTGGCCTTCCAACAGGCTCACTCGTAATTGGCTGAGAGTGGACTTGGACCGATTAAGACCAATCACTGCTTCCTGATGACATCTTGCTCCAACGTGGTGGCGTCCGTTAAGAACGCCGACTGAATTGACGTCATTTGTTGGATCTGAAAGTAAACCATTTTCTATGGACGACATCACTGAGTCAAGCTCTCAGATACAGTCAATGAGGTTTTGTCCTAAATATAATCATTTTTTATTGTCGATTGAAATACATACTGTTTGTGTACTTAAAAAATGGTTAGTTCCTGTCACCAAATGAAAGCTAACCGTTATTCGGCAACTTCCGAATAGATCTTCAAAGAGTCACTGTCAGCATTAAAGATGTGTAGATCAATACCAACACATTTTAGGGCTCATAAATAACCTGCACCACCTTTGTGCTCATAAATGCAGTGGCTGCAGAGCAGGCCTCTGTCCAGTAATGCATTACAAATCACTCCTTTACACCACCAGGTACGTCTACCCACACGGATGCATTACAGTCTTGGCGCAGAGCTTTGATTGATTGCTTTTAAAGTTACAAGCAGTTGACAGGATATAAGCTATCCCCTGTTTCAGCTGAGATTGATCTACTTTGCCATCACAGACTGATATTGGGGATTCATTTTGCCCCGCGCTCTCAGTACCAAACGATTGATCTCTGCACAAACATCTTCCTTCTGTAGATTTTAGCCCCCTTATTGGTTTCTGAAGCACTGGTAACCATGAACACATGCAAACTAAAAAAACCTTCACAATATTCTGGTTTTACCAGTAATATTAGTCTACAAAGGAGTAAAGGCAGAGTGGTTACAAGGTTAAGGGAAAATCTAAATAAAAATGTTTATATACCTGTAGAATGAAAATCAAGTTTAGGAAACGACATGTTTAGGTACAAATTTGACCCCTTGATGCACAATGATGCAAATGTGCATTAAACCACGTTGGTGGTTTAAAAATTTTAATCCAGAATCTATTTGAAAGCAAAAACATGTGACTTTTTGGTTGTTGCTGGAAATAAATTCAGGAGTCAAGGGGTTAAAAAACTATAGTTTAGAAAAAGGTCAGTTATCTTTGAATTTTCTCTTTTCATTCTTTTTTTGTGTGTTTTATAAATACGGTTCCATTAGATTGGAGATAAGCAGGCTTTTTTGAGCTGTAAGATAAAAAAAAAAGATAATATGTTCAGTATTCAAATTTTATAAGTTTTGAAAGATTAATGAACATCAAACCACCCTCTATGATCACTAAAACATAATTATTCACTTCCTGGTGCTGAAAGCAATAACTCCTGCATTTGCCTCCGTTTTTTGTTGTTGTCTCTTTTAGTCATTAAGACACAAAGATGCTGTTCCTTTCTTTGATTTGTGTTCTCTCTCAGAAACTTTGAAGTCATCTTTCGTTTCTTCATCTCATAGCTGATGCTCTGTGTTGTTCTGTCCACCTTTTCCCTCTCTGCCTCTTATGTCAACACTTTCTCCGTCTCACACCAGCTTGACAAAAACACGAAATTAGGCCAAGATAAAACAAGCAAACAGCCTGTGGTACTGGAACACATATTTTCCCATCTCTTACCCATGGGGGGTAAATATAGCATTTGGAGTACTGTGGCATAATTTGTGTGCAGTGTTAATGCCATCATATTTCTTAGCTGTTTGTGCAAAGTGACATTCCCCCAGAGGAGCAAGTGGATAGTGGGTAAAGGAAAATTCTGACTTAGTCTCAGGTGTGGCGTGAACTGCGAATTTGCAAAAAATACTGTTCAGGTCATGGTTAGTGTTGATAGCGATGCCATGGCAGGCCTCTGCCTCCATCCCTCATCTCCTATGAGAAGTTGGCCTGCCCTGCCCGGTAGGCAGTTCCAGCTCCAATTACTCAGACCAATGTGGCGTAGAACTGTGTCACTCTGAATTATACATGGCCTTTGTTCATCCTTAACCTAAGAGCACAGGAGACAGCAGTGGAGTATGTTTACACTCATTCCTCCACTGAAACATTTATGAGGCTGAGAAGTAACAAAGAAAAACCTAAAACACACAAAATATTACAAACATATCTCTGCTTACAGTTCAAAACATCTGACTAACTATTCAATCATTTTTGATTGTCAAATAAATGAAGATGCATCTTATCCAAGAAGAAAAACAGTCCTAATCCAGGTGACTTTTTCTGCTATGGAACCATCGTGGATGAATGAGTCTACACAGATTTGTCAAATAATTGTTTATCCTCAAGCTGCACATGTGGTCAGAGACAGTTTACCAGTATTTTTATAGATTAACCAGCCATCAGCTCATCACACTCACCTGGAATGTTTGAAGTGTTCTCCACTAAGACTCCAAATTATCAGGGATTTTTTTTTCAAATAACAAAATAAATAAAATAAAAAGGATAATTAAATTGGATTTGGATTTACAACCCTGGGTTTTGCAGCTGCAACATTATGCAGCCTTTCTGAGCAGAAACTATAAATTCTTTGGGAAGCCTTATGCAAAACCAGCTCAGTTTTTTTTACGTCTTTATTCTGTTCAATTAATTTGCCTAAATGTTTTATGTATGGACTGTACAGTTCTGACATTTTAAAAGCATCCGGTTTACTTGATCTATTTTGTGCAGACTACATTTCAAAAGAATAATCCAAGTTTACCAAAGAAAATAAAACACACCTCTGATGTTGTTTAACATACAACCAGTGTATACGCTTTTTTATCTGATACCATAAAGAAATGGTCCACAAGTTTTGGGCTGCAGTCCGGTTCTGGTCCGTGGGTCACTCAGTACCAGGCTGCAGATTTTTAAAAAATACAGTAGGTAATTTTTATGATCTCTGTTGTTTATTTTCAGATTCTGAAGGAAGTTTTATTTTGTAAAACATACCAGATTCTGGATTTACAGAAAATGAAGATTAAATCAAATTAAGCTGCTGATTTGTGGAAACTTAATAAAAATGGGCCATTTAGGAATTGTCCTACAGCAAAGCTAAATTAGAGAGGCCCATGTTAAGAAACATCCGCACAGAAAACAACCGTCTGTGCTAAAAACAATCAAGCAACATTTATTTAAGAAACTACTGCACAAATATTTGCTGCATGCCAGCATCATTTGCAGGATCCTAAGGCTGAAGCAGCAAAACCTGATCTATTTAAAACTACAGTTTTAAATTATCCTCAACACCTGGGCAGGTACAGGTAAGGAAAAGTGGGTCAATGATAGGGAGGGTGTTGGAGTTCAACTGCCACATGACAGCGCCCAGCAACACAAAGCAGGAGGTCATGAACAAGGACACACTGTTCGGTTTGTGAATTTTCTCAAGTGTCAGTGTCTAATATAAAGTCTGAAGTGACCTCAGCATAGCATCAAGCACAAAGAAAGCTTGATAAAATGATAAAAGTCAGAAGGCTTTAAACTCATGATCTTTAGTTTGAAAGCAGGGGGCAGTCGTTTGGCCTCACAAATGAGCCAAATAAGTTAGCATGGCAGAATACTGCTGTGACAATGAGGTAAAGGCTGAAATTAAATGGTATATTCATTCATCCTCTGTCCCTTCTTGTCCCTTTCGGGTTCAAGGGGTTCGGGAGCCTATCCCAGTCACTTGTGGGTGAAGGGAGGGGACATCCTGGACAGGTCGCCCGCCTGTCGCAGTAAACGGTTCATACCTTTAATACATACAGATTTACATGTCTGAAAAAAGGATAATGAGGATGGGTGGCATATAAAGGCAGGCGATTTAATTTTCTTGATTTTTACAGCAATGAAAAAGTAAAACACAAGTCATTACTGGAAAGAATGAGGGGCTTCAGAACATCAGTTTTCAAAGTGATTGTTTCACAACTGATTTAACTAAAACTGCCCTGACACTAATATGGTCAAAGTATGAGGCTCACATGCTGGACTTTAAACATGTAGTTGTAGAGTTAGATAAGCTAGTTTTCTCTATGAGTTCTGGTACATCGCTTGTCCGTCCTGGGGGAGGATCCCGCCTTGATGTGGACACCCCTGAGGTTTCTTCTTTCTTTTCTGGAATCCGTTTTTTATTTTTTTATTTTAGGAGTTTTTCCTTAAGGAGTGTCTAAGGGCAGGGATGCCCTGATTAGTTTAGCCATTACCCATTGAATTCTATGCTCTTTATGATTTATGTTTATTACACAACTTCCGGTTTGAAGCCCATTAAGACAACTATTGAATAGATTAGAATAGAATAGGTCTATAATAATCCCTAAGGAAATTTAAAAAAGGCCATCTGCTCACACTTAAAAACACACACACACATTAAAAACATTAAAAATAGTTTTTAAAAAAATAGCAAAAGAGTAATAGATAAAAAAATTAATTGGTAATTTTAAAATCAGTGGGTAAAAAATAAAAAAAATAAAAATAAAATACAATAAATTACTTCCAAGATGCCCTGCCAGAGAGTTGTATTGCCTGATGGCACGAGGAGCAAAAGGTTTCTTCAGTCTTTCTGTGGAGCAGCGCTGGGACAGCAGTCTGTTGCTGAATGTCCTCCTCCTGCTGGTGAAGGCCTCATGTTGGGGATGTGAGGGATTCCTCATGATGGCCCTGAACCTGCTCAGAGTTTTCTGCTCTGCCACCTCCTCCACCGGATCCAGCTGCAGTCCCTCCACAGAGCTCGCCCTCTTGATGATCCTGTTGAGCTGCAGATGTTCTTCTTGCTGGTATTGCACCAGCACTCAGCAGCATAGAGGAGAGCCCTCTCCACCACCGACTGGTAAAACATGTGCAGCAGTTTTGTGCAGATGTTGAAGGAGCGCAGCCTCCGGAGAAAGTACAGCCTGGACTGGCTCTTCTCGTAAAGCTGGTCCGTGTTGGTAGTCCAGTCCAGCTTGTGGTCCAACACACCCCCCAGGTACTTGTATGTCTGTACCATCCGTACGCTTTCTCCCTCTAGGTGCACGGGCTGAGGTGTAATATTGGCCAACATGAATGAAATTTAATTGAAAGTGGACATGTTTGACAGAATGTAATTTTCTTGTTTGATCAAACAGATCTCACACACAACATGTTAAAGTTCACATCAACGTGTTGAGAAAAATGAATTTCGCTCAGTTTTTGTTCATCTTATTAAGTAAAAATGCCCGCAGTGGTGACGCTACTTTGAGTAAATCAATACTGTGACGCTTATCAAGCTCATTTACTAATGAGTGTCCATCTGTTGTTGCATAACCACTTCTAATGCGATATCCCAGATAA
The DNA here is from genome assembly GCF_053564925.1 of Oryzias latipes. Lineage (NCBI taxonomy): Eukaryota > Metazoa > Chordata > Actinopteri > Beloniformes > Adrianichthyidae > Oryzias > Oryzias latipes. The sequence goes on along the minus strand of NC_136241.1, from coordinate 34,197,739 downwards.
CAGGTCACAACCTTTTTCTGCAATCGGAGCTCCATCATTCCATTAATTTGATCTGGCAGTTTGCTGACTGCATGTGTGAACCAGTCGGGTTTGCTAAATCCAACTGTCTGATATTCAGTAAGTCGCACACTCCTTTGGGTCAGCAGGTGGCGATGAACTCTGCGGCTCCTCTGGGGAGGACAAACCTTTTAATGAGGATGATCAATCTAAAATCTATTTGTTATGTCACGGTTTCATACTATAACCAGTTTGGATCATTTAATCATTTGCTTGGGGAACTCAACACTTGTATCATTACTTTCCAACTGCATCTCAAAAATGTTCGACACGGTTCCAGGATGGGCAAACTTTCTTCTTTTATTTATGGCTTTTAAGGGAGTCTGGATTTTTAAAAACGTTTAACAAATTTGATTTGGTCGTTGTTTTGTATGAATACTGTAACAACCTTGATAACTGACCAAGCTGTGAAAAGTCCATGTGATACCATCAAATGAGACAACGCAAAGAGGAAAAGATGGTTTAAGTACGGGAGTTGCTCAAAGAAGCTAAGTTTAAAATATTTCTTTCCACAATTTTTAGGCAAATTTTAGGAACAGAGTTAGGTTAAAAGACCTGAAGTAACTTGGAATTTAGGAATTCTGGGAAAATAACCCTTTTATTTTGTGACACTTTTCAGACAAAACAAGCAGATCGAGACAACAGTAGCCATGGATGACTTACACTGATTCACAATAATTAATAGCTTCATTGGAAAAATGTTAGGGAGCAACTCTCTACTTTAAAAATTAAACCGCTTCCTGTTATCACTCATCAGAACATTACGGTTATTAAGGTTCACAGCTGGATAATGTTTTCATAAATTAAATTAGGTATTAATCTAAACAGCAGCTGGACAAGGAAAAGCAACTTTATTATATAGCACCTTCACCCTGAGGCCATTCAGTGTTTGACAGGGAAAAGCGACGTTTTTTCATTTTGACTGTTGGTGGAGAAATATATCAGTAAATCAGCTTAGATGCTGCTGTATTTTGGATAAAAAGATGCAAGAGAGCACAGTCAAAGTATATATATCATATGTTCAGGTAGTCTAAACTTCCTTTGCCGGTCCAACACAGAGCAGACACAAAATCAGTAAAATCAAAACAATTCAGAATACAAAAAAACAACAAAATAACCTAAAAAATGTCATCATAGAATTTAGATTAGCTATTTAACAGACTGCGGCTGGTATAAAGTCCCACTAGCTCTGATGCACCCAGGTGTGATACTTGTCTAAAACTCCAAGTAGCTCTCTTTGTCCTTGGCGGTAAAGATCTGAATATGTGGAGTCTGTAGACATCAGTAAAGCTTTGAACCATTATTGTAAATTGTGAACCAAACCAAGAAACTATGTTAAATGAAAAGATGAATTCCATGAAACCTTTAAAACAAAAGCTGAAAGAATGTTGGAGTTTTCAAAGTTTATGTAGAAAAATAAAAACGTCGCTGCTGGCATTTCTAAAGAGGTATTTAGTGTTAAAGTGAAATTATGGTATGGAGATGGAGGAAACAGTTGATCAATTCTTTGGTTTTTGATGCATTTAGGTCCAAACGATTTACCTTGCTCATTAAAAAAGTGTCCAGTTCATGCTGTAGCACGTCTTTATTGGTAGTTTCCATAATGATGGTATTGTCCAGAAATATGTAAAAACAATGGAAAAATCTGCAGTTGCCATTTCCTCACTCATATACTCCTCACTCAAATCGGAAGTATCTTCAGAAAAGAATGTACCTTCTGCTCCTTTTTCCTAAAGTAAAGGTTACTTAAGGTCCATCTGAATGTTTTAAATCATTCACAGCAAAAACATCTGGGGTATTTAAACAATATATATGGGAACATGGTACAGTTCCCCAAAGAGACAGGATCCTAGATCCTAAAGCGACTAAATAGCACGGTAAAAACAAAAACACAAATATTGTCTATTATTCCAAAAGTTATCTGAGAGGGACTCCAGCACAAGACAGCATGCTTCACGTCTCGTCTATAGCTGAGCAGAGCTGCTAGCAGAACAAAAACAAAATGTTCTGCTCATTTGCAAGACTGCCCCAAAAGAAACACGCAGAGATGCATAAAACGTGTTCAAGCCCTTTGATGATTTGATTCATCGGCCACGACATAAGCTCCTCTTTGAATGTACAAGTCAAAATTTCACAGCCCTATTACCCTCGAAACAGAAGCACACGTGACTGTCAACATTCTTCACGACCTCCACCTGAGCAACCCCCCCATTTCTAAAATGCATACAATCTGATTTGAATGAAATATTCGATGGAATAGAATCTTTGTCATAGAACAGCAGCACTGTGCGTTGTACGTCAAGACTGTGAAATGCGTTTAGTCCAGTTTTATTGCTGAAACAACTCATGACAAACCGCTGTCTGTGTCCTCTCCAAGGTCATAAATAGTGTTTTTTTTTCCCACAGAGTTCCTCTTCAGTAGGATGTTGATGTTCACCAATTAGAAAGACACATTTAAATCTGTTTTACATTCACAATTACACGACCACTTAAAAGCCCCTTGGAGCCGTGAGGATTAAAATACTAAATCATTTTTAGTATGCAAGATATGTCTTGCCACCTCATTTAATATTCAGCACCTGTAAGTGTTGGCACTAAAGTAATCCCTTACAGATTCTATTGTCATCACTATTTACCGCTCCAAGAAGAGGCTAGCCCCTCTGTCTTGAGGTTCCTCTGAAATCAGCATGCAAGATTACGTAGCAAAAACACCAAATCATCCATCCTGTTATGTAACTCATCCGTGACTAAATCGCTGTGCTAGATGGAGTCGTGAGTATAAAAATCCTAATGGATAAAGAAAACAGAAAAAAAACATGAAACACCACTATGGATTTAGTTTGAGTGTCACCGTGGATTGGAAATAAAAATGTTGATTGAATTGATAAACACACCCCCTCACTTGTTTGTTCTGTTTTAGCTCAGATCACATGAGCTCTATGGACTTTTCAATTGATTGGATTTATTAATAACACACGCTTGTCACTTTTAAACAACTATTTTCTGCTATTACGCACTCAGCCTCACACATTATGTTCTGTGGGGGTGGAGGAAGAAAGAAAATAAATTAGAGCAAAGGGGAGGGAGGGGGAATTCCTCTTCTCCAATATAAATAGAGCAGAGGAGTGCTATGCTTATGGATTTGCTGCACTGCTCGTGGATGATTTACTCATAAACACTTAATTTGGGTCAAGCACCGGAAGACAAGCAGACTCTGGCGTTAACACTCACCGTTTGGAAGCTTGTGGCTGTTCTCCATCAGCCATTCAAAGAGGTTGGTAAAATTACAGTTGCACACCCATGGGTTGCCCTCTAGCCTCACCACCCGCAGGGAGGGCAACTGTTTCAATGCCCCCACCTTCAGGGTAGACAATGCATTACGTTCCAGTTCAAGTTCTCTCAGAGAGGTGAGGCCCAGGAAGGCATCCTCGTTGACATTGCTGAGATACGGGTTGTTTCCCAGTCGCAGTTTGATCAGGCTCCGGGTCTCCCCGAAAGTCCCCTTGGGGATTTCAGTCAAATTGTTACTGCCCAAGTCCAGGAAGACCAGTCTAGAGGAGGTGCTCAGGGTCCCGGGTTCTATGTGTGAGAGGGAGTTGTTCCGGAGGTCCAGATAAACCAAGTCACTGTACAGAACCAGGAAGTCCGAAGGAATGCGAGGTATCCAGTTGTCAGCCAACAAAAGCCTACGGATGTCCAAAGGGATCTCCTCGGGTAGCCGGGTCAACCCACGACCGCTGCAGTCAACAGTGTGAGGATCGGGGCAAAGGCAGATCGCTGGGCAGTTTTCCCCCAGGGTCCATAAGGCAGAGGACAGCAAGACGAGGATAGTGTGAAGCCAGCAGACGCATGGCAACATGGTCAGAAGGGTGAAATGTGTTAGGAAAGAAAACACTTCGATTGGGGACGAAGAGGAGAAGGGTGGGGGGGGTGACGGCAACAAGGTGGGGGTCAGAGGGCAGGAGATTGGGATGAGGGAGGGGAAAGGGGTGGAGGGGATCAGTCCTCCTGAATGAACATCCTGACGTTATGGAGATGGATTACTGAAAGAGCTCTGGAATTGCGAGACAACACAACGGAGACGACAACTGGTTTCCAACAGATCATGTAGCAAGCGGCAAAGGCAGAAGAGCAGCCTGCCTGCTGTGAGTGGACAGAGAGGGGAAGACGGGCAGCGAGAGAAAACGTGCCTGACACAAAGAGGAGTGGCGCTCCGAGGAGCAAAATGGGTTCGAGCGATCGTAGACTGAAGGAAAGTCTGGGACACACACAGGGGAGAAGAGGGGGGTTGAGGAGGAAGCCGAGTCCGCCACACTACCCTACAGTTGGTCTGGCGGCAGGGACAGACAAAGACAATGAGGGCTCTGACACAAAAGGATATATGAAGGTGTGATTCAAGCATGACAAGCACAGAGTTATATCGTTGCATTCCTCCATTAGTCCGAGGTCCGAGGATCAGAAAAGCCCGACGATCTGAAAAGAAAGAGAGAGAAGCTCACGGAGCATCGCTCAAGTGTGTGGTGGTGGTGTTGTTTTTCCCCCCTCCCCTCAATTTTCCCTCTATGTCTCCCAGAGCCCGGCACATGCTGTAAAAAAAAAAACCACACACACAGCACGGGTTAGGGTTCCTCTGTCCGTCTGCACCGTCTCAAGGCTGCTTCAACGAGAATGGAAATGTCCAGGCAGGAGCCCCGTGGATGCAGCGCTGAGCTGCACAGCCATGCCAATCCAACGTCTGCCTCTGTGTGTACCACAGCTTATCTCATGCCCTCTCCCCTCTCCTCATTTTCAGGGGGGCGTGCCTGAACTAAGCTGTCAACATGTGATGTCACTTCCCATAGTGGGAAGAAACGATTGGTTGGATGAGACTATCAAAAATGCAGGACTAGTAATACGTGATACTTAGGAGAAGATGTGTAGGTCAGGAAGAAAAAGAAAATCATCCTAAATGAACCACAAATGCACCTGGAGAACATTTGCAGATATTCACCTGCATGTTAATTAGGTTTATCATGTAGAAAATTATTTTTAGTGCAGGGTTTTAAGGTGCCACAAAGACAATTTCTCAAGGGAGCGAGTAAACAAAGGGTTGATGGTAAATGAAGGCAGGCCTGCCCACAACTCAGAGGCAAACTTCTAATGAACTCCTGCCGCTCTGCAGAAACAAGGTCCTGGAAACTACCGTTTTTTTTTTTTTTTTTTGCCTAAAAACGGCATAATCAGGATAAAAAGACCACTGTAAAAGGCTTTGCAATCAAAGCTGATAGGAGTGGGACTTTGTCTTTTCAAATCTTTATAGTAACATAAGTCCAGTATTATAGAATGAAACGTTTAAAAAAATTGCACTTAAAAGAAAAAATCTGTGAAACAGGTAAACTGTGTCACAGCGTAGGGCCACTAAATTTAAAATCTTGATGGCCTGTTGATAACATTTAGAGTTTGGTGTGTTTCTGAATTTGTAACAGTTGCTGTGTCTGCTGTTTCAACAATGAGAGGTTACTTCAGAAGGGCGTCCTGAACCTGCAATGTCAGGAAGGGTGATAAGCAGGCCACAGAAGACGGTGCAGAGGGGGGACCGGTGGTTGTCTCAGCCTCATTACAGCTCTCATCTGCCATCTCTGCTGGGGGGCTCAGAGGGCATGACCCCACAGATTCTTGTATGTATAAAGATGTTTTATTTATCCATTTATTTCGGAGAGCTCTTCATTATGATGATTTGCAACAGTTTTCTGACCTGTAAAAAAACCTGACATTGTTAGGTACTGGTGGTGTACAGCAGTGGTATTGTTAGGCCTTTTTTGGGGGGGCTGAATCGCCTCTAAAATATTCTTAAGACCCCCTTATATTATTTAAGGATTTGACTTTTTTAACACATTACTTTTTTTACATAAATACTCAGAAATACAAATATTAATGAATGTAAACGTATCCGTATATGATCATAAATCTATTGGTCCCATTCAATTGACAGTGTTGAGCTGAGTTCACACCACACACGATTTGCGCGGCGACCAGTTTTTAGTGTCAAGTCAAAGGTACAGACGCGATCAAAGGTCCTGCGGCGCGAATTGAGCGACATGCCTGCTGCGCCCCTACCCGCCTAAAAGGAGGGGGGGGGGTTATTAAGACCTAGTGGTGTATACTGTAGAGATGTTTTGCTCAAGCGTGCGGCTCGACTCTGTATCGATCTTTCAAAGCCAAAGTGTCATTGTTGGCGTATCGAGCGCTCGCTTGAGATGGCGTTTGACTTTCAAAATGTATCTTCATTTCACCCTCATGGATTGCTGACCATCTTTGCCAGTTTTGAAGTCAAAGCGGGGTTCTTATAGAGAGGCAGAACTCATCCTGTGTTTGTGGCGATAAGATTGCAGTAAAGAGTCGGTCACTGTGTTTTGTTTTTTTAAGCGTCTTATTTGCAAGTCAGTGTTGAACTTTTTTCTTGGCCGCATGGACCCAGAGGAAGGGTTAATGTAACACTTTTGATTAAGGATACATTAGACTGGGCAGATTCGTCTCAGGGAGGAAATGTGGAGATGCAAAATCACACAGGACTCCTTCAGCTGATTTGAAGTTGATATATTTACAGTGAACAAGCTACAAAATAATTGACAGACAATATGTACAATGCGAAATAACCATATATATATATATATTTTTCTTTTAGTCCAGTGTCCAACAAGTTCACCCTTTTTGGGTGATTCAGAAATAGTCTTTGGAGTCAGCTGAGTTAGCTCCGATGATTGGTGCTTGAGCAATGCCGGTAAAGTTATTGATGAGGGTTCATGTGATTGTATCCTACCGCGTTAGTAGGGACAGTTGGCGTTTTTGTCCAGGTGGGCTCTGTTAACTCGCCATCAGCAGATGGGAAGAGGATTCCTCCCGATGGAAAAAAAACCTGGCCTGTATAAACAGGACCAAATACTTATTTAAAACATGGAATTATGTTTTAAAAATAAGTTCATGACAAAAGCTTTCCAAATATGCATTTTTCCTGTGATTTTCTGATCTGATTCTCTGATCAGAAACAATGCAATCACTACAACATAATTCATAATCATCAATTCATAATAATTAACATGCGCATGATTATTAGTTCGGTTTGTTTAGAGTACTCACAATTGATTTTAAAATAAACAGTTCATATAGTTTTCCAAACAATTTGTTTTGTTTACATGATCTCAAACCGGGATCAGCTGTGAGATCAGCTGGCGCCCGCGCCTGCTGACTCGCACACATACAAAAGAAAACTGTCACTCACCAGTTGCAGCGTGAGAAAAAAACGAAAGTTGGAAGACGAGTTAGATGGCTGTCTGATGCAGGGCGTTGTGTAGCAAGGATATTGCTGAAACTCCCGAATGTATGCATCCTGTCAACCATCCCCGCCACTTATTTATAACTGAATGAAACACGGAAGTTGAGTGTGTCGTCACGTTCGGAAGTCTCGCGAGAGTTCCCGAAATCGCGTGTGCTTTAGAGGGACAGTGCCAGGAAAACATGTGGGTTACATCCTCCCCGCTTTAGACATTGCACGTCCACGTTGCATGGGACCCTAGCTGGGTTTCGATGATTGCACCGCAGCGGCATGTTTTAGGGCTTCTGTATACGCATTAGACACGCTTTGAAACAGTGTCTGTACAACAGAAATAAGTGGGTTACCAAGCACTGAATAATTAAGTCGGCGTGGTAATTGACGTTGTCGAGTAGAGCGTCTAAGGGTTAACTCTGCGTCTGTTTGATCATTAAGCACCTCAGCAGAGCTAGAAGTATTCTCATTCATTAATGACTCAGATTGGCAAACACCTTCAGCCTCAGGATCCAGAGACAACCCAGCAGCAGGTAAGTCTTCAGGCACTTCATCGTTCACAGGCATTCCTTCGAGTTGTGCAGACTCATCACCGGCTGGGGATATGTCCTCTTCCTCGATGGGGGTTATGATTTCGTCGATAGCAGGTAAGTGTCCATCTGGTGAATCCATAACTGTTAAAGCCGTGGTTGGTAGCTGAGGATCAGACTCAGGTGGGACAGCAACATCTGTAGAATCGCTGAGCCCTTGCTGTTGCTGAGGTCTAATAGTGGTTTCCACTCCGAACTTTGCTGGTAGTACAATTGGACATTCTGAGAAGACTGATTCATTATCTTCCGTCTCCAGGAGAGCAACGGGATCAGAGTGAGTTTGGCTACGAGTCTTAGGTTTTACTAGTGGGATATCTGCATCGTCAGGTTCAACTGGACTTGCTGGAAGGAATCCACAGGGCAGCAACAGGTCTCTATGGAGAGTGCGGGTTGGGCCAACCCTAGTCTCAGGTCGTATTGTGTAGACAGGGAGATCGCCTGCACGTTTGACTACAACATACACCTCTTGCTCCCACTTGTCTTCCAGCTTGTGTTTCCCTCGGAGTCGCACATTGCGGACGAGAACTCTGTCGCCTGGTTCTAAGCTGCAAGGTATCACTCTTTTATCAAAGCGGCTCTTGTTTTTTTCATGCGACTTGAGTGAGTGTTTTGTTGCCAATTTATAACTTTCCTCTAGATGGTTCCGAAGGCTTTTGACATATTCTGAGTGTGATACAGCAGGGGGTTCTCGAACTGGCAACCCAAAGGCCAAATCCACTGGAAGGCGAGGTGATCGACCAAACAGGAGTTCATATGGTGTGAACCCTGTGACCTCATTTTTTGTGCAGTTGTACGCATGTACAAGAGGTTTTACATACTCTCGCCACTTGGACTTTTGCTTGGCTTCCAGTGTGCCCAACATGTTTAAGAGCGTCCGGTTGAAACGTTCGACTGGATTTCCACGTGGGTGATAGGGTGTAGTTCTACTCTTTATTATCCCAGCTATTTCACAGAGCTCTTTGATTAATTTTGACTCAAAATCTGGTCCTTGGTCTGAATGCAAGCGCTCTGGAATGCCATATGGCACTATGAAGTCATTCCAGAGACACTTAGCAACAGTCTTGGCTTTTTGGTTTGGAGTGGGAATGGCTACTGCAAACTTTGTGAAATGATCTGTGATGACTAAAATGTCCTTAGTGTTTGAACTGTCAGGTTCAAGTGACAAAAAGTCCATACACAGCAGCTCAAGTGGACGAGACGTTTTAATGTTGACAAGTGGAGCGGCTTTCTCTGTCGGTGTCTTACGTCTGACACACCGGTCACATGTTTTTATTGTCCGTTCCACGTCCGCTGCCATTCTGGGCCAGAAAAACCGTTGACGAAGCAGATCCAGGGTGCGTTCTATGCCCATATGGCCCATGTCATTATGAAGGGCTTTAAGAACAATAGGCCGCAGCCTTGGGGGAAGAACTAATTGGAGAACAACACGACCCTCCTCTTGTCGTTTCCTATATAACACTCCGTCTTCCAATTCCAGTCGGTTCCACTCTCGTAGCAGTAGGGGTAACTCTGGGAGCTCCTCTCTGACCCCGGGGGGAACTTTTTCACCAGTGTTGAGTTGATGAACAACTTCACTGATGGCCGAGTCAGCCTGCTGCTCTGCTCTTAAGTCATCATGAGACATTGAAGGGATGAGTGGAAGGCCACTACTGTTCTCATCAAAACCAGCTGGAATGGCATGAGCAGTGACAGAAAGGGATTCAACCAATGTTATGCTAGAGTGCAAAAGGTTTGGCTGGAGACTGGTTCTCGCAAGGCAGTTGTTACAAATGGCATCCACTACATCAGAGGAGATCTCTTCAGTAGTTCCAGCCCCGCTCAACTGATTTGTCAGACGGTGCACCAACTCCTGCTCCTTACAGGGGTAATCTTCTTCTGGCTCATCCCTACAAGCGTATCTCGAGAGGGCATCAGCATCTGTATTGTGACAGCCAGCACGGTACTGCAGCTTGAAAGAATATGTGGAAAGTGCAGCCAACCAGCGGTGACTTGTGGCATCCAATTTTGCTGATGTCAAGATGTATGTAAGGGGGTTGCTGTCCGTAACAACTGTAAAGTTGGCACCATAGAGGAAATCATGAAATTTCTCCGTCACACTCCACTTCAATGCCAAGAATTCCAGTTTGTGAGCTGGATATCTTGACTCACTCTGGGATAAGCCTCGGCTGGCATAGGCTATGACTCGCAGTTGGTTCTCCTGTTCTTGATACAAAACTGCTCCCAACCCTGTTGTGCTTGCATCTGTATGCAGGATATAAGGCAATTTAGGGTTGGCAAATGCAAGAACAGGTGCAGAAGTTAGCTTATTAATTATAGCCGAAAAAGCATTTTGGCAGTCTATGGTCCATCTCTCACCAAAGGAGTTCTTCGGGTCCAGATATCGCCCAGGTAAGTTTTTTACTTTGGTGGACCGACGAACTGGTGGATAACCTCGGGTAAGTAGATTCAGCGGTTTTGCAATAGTGGCGTAATCCTTAATGAACCGTCGGTAGTAACCGGCAAATCCAAGGAAAGACCTTAGTTCTCTCAAGTTCTGAGGAACTGGCCAGGATTTTAATGCGGAGATCTTCTCTGGATCGGTTTCTACTCCTTTTTCAGATACGACGTGGCCAAGGTAACGGACGCTGGTTTGGAAGAATTTACATTTGTCTGGGGACAATTTCAAACCATAATCTTTTAGTCTGTTCAAAACCTTGAGTAACCGGGTTTCATGCTCTTCTAACGTGGGTGAGAAAACTATAATGTCATCAATAAAGACAAGAACTTCATTGAGATGCAAATCCCCCATGCATTTTTCCATTAATCTCTGGAATGTGCTAGGAGCATTGGTTACTCCTTGGGGCATGCGATTCCACTCCCAGAACCCTAGGGGGGTGACAAATGCAGTTTTCTCTTTGTCTTCTTCATTCATTTCGATCTGATAATAACCAGATTTTAAATCCAACACACTGAACCATTTTGAACCACTCAAAGCTGCAAATGACTCTTCCAGATTTGGCAAAGCATAGGCGTCTTTAATTGTCTGAAGATTTAGTTTCCTGTAATCGATGCACAGCCTTACGTCACCATTCTTCTTCCGGACCACAACTATGGGAGAGGAGAATGAGGACTCAGACTCCCTGATGACTCCTGCTTCAAACAAATCGCGCAGATGCTTTCGAACTGCTTCCAGATCTTGTGGATGGATTGGACGAGAGCGATGCTTGAAGGGGGTCTTGTCATGCAGTTTGATGTGATGTTTGACTTTGTCAGTGCAACCAAAATCTAAATCGTGTTGAGCAAAAACTTCAGGTATTTTGTTGAGCTGTGTTGTTATGCGATGTTTCCACTCGGCTGGAATAGGCGAGTCTCCGAAGTTAAACTCCATGAACGTATGGTTTTCTTTGGCTGGAGAACTGACTTGCTGTGACAAGATGGTAGGTGCGTCATCAATGTCACCAATAACTGACATAGCCGGAATTAGAATATCTTGTTTGGACTCATTCTTAACAATAACAGGAATCTTGTATGGAGGATATTTAGGAAGTTTTACTAGACATCTTTGGACACTCAATCCACCAGGTAAAGGAATAGATGGATGTTCAATTATTGCCCATTTATTTGTAGGGGATGTTTGAACCTTGGCAGAACCTTCCAGAACTAAGGCCTGGCTGGATTTAATCAGAACTGGGGTCTGGCTGTTTAACCGCACAGTCCCTGCTTTTCCCGTTTGGTTTTGCTGGTGACGGAGTTCTAAGATTTTCAAAACTGCTTTATAGCCACAAGCACTAGGCTGAAATTTCGTAAATTCACTGTTGATATAGGTGGCATACAGCCCTTCAAGAGTGTTCATCCCAATAAGTACAGGAGATGGGCTCTCTGGACGGACGTCTGGCACCACTAGAGCTAAAGTTTGCACTTCGAGCTCAGTTCCAACAAAGTCTTTGGGGAAAAGAACAGCAAGTTCTACATATCCCAGATAGGGTACAGATTGTCCTGCAGCTCCTTCAACTTCCAATAAATGCTCCAAAGGCTTTACAGGTTGATCTGTTAAGTTTTCATTATAAAATGACACAGGGATAGTGGTAACTTGTGAACCTGTGTCTAACAGACAATGACAGGTCAATCCAGCAATTCTTAACATGGCAGAACACTTGGAACCGATGAGACCTTTTGGAAGTGAACTGCTCTTTACAGTGGATTGCACTGCACACTGGATGGTTTTCTTTGTCTTGGGACAAGGTTGGTCTTGGGTCCCTGTTCGTCCCTCAACAGGCACCGACATTAGTTTAAATGGAGATGACTTTGTTTTTGTGCAAACAGTTTCTTCTTCTTTGCCACGAGTGCTGAGTTTGGCTTATTTTCACATTGTGGCCTGATGTGTCCATCTTCACCACATCTAAAGCAATAGCCTGGTTTAGGATGGGACGTGGTCCTTCGAAACTGCTGGTTATCAGGCTTTTGTTGTTGTGTGGTGACTGCATGCGTTTTCGGTCTTACCGAAGAGGTAGACTGGCTGGCTGTTAGTAGCGCAAGTTGTCGCTGAACATCAGCTAGTTGACGTGCCAGTTGTTGAGTGATGCTAGTTAATTTGGCTACTGCTCCTCCTTCTATGTTTTGAGCAAACTGTGCATGAGTTGAAACTTTTTGCTTGGTCACACCTAGATGTTGCTTCATTCGTTGAGCTTTGGCTGTTTCTCTGTCTTCTTCTGTGCGTAGAAGTAGTAGTAATTCTGCAAAAGTTGGTGGTTGAGGTTTTTTCTGTTTGAGTTGAAGTCCTGTGATTAAATTGTCGTCCCAGCATCCTCTGCAGAACTGATTAAGAAGATGGCGTGGTATGTCATCCTCTGCGGCTCCTCCTCTCTTCACAGCAGAGTTGAGTGAAACCTGAAGTCGCTGCAGGTAAGTCGAGGGCTTTTCACCAGCGTTCTGAAAGGTGTCCATGAACTTAGCGAAAAGTTCATCTCCGTCTTGCACTGTAGCATAAGCAGAGTCAAGAGTTTCCAAATAAACAGCAGGCAATGCATCAGAGCTGAGATGTTTTATTATGTCAGCAGCTGGTGGTAGTAGACTGTCAACGATCTTCCTTGAGCGCTGGAGATCAGAAACAGCAGGGTCCTTCAACAGCAATTCCACTCCAGACCTCCAGGTTTCATAATCTGTTTCATGGTTTGGTCGAGGGAATCTTCCTGAAAATGGTTTGAGTCTTTGCTGGTGTGTAACGTCTTCACTTTTGACAATATGCTCTACTACATACCGCTGCACCTCAGGTGGATGAAGGTCTGGACCAAAATTAGACAAGCGAGGGATCGAATGAGATGCAGACTTTGGAGTTTGAGGTGGTTCAGGCCCTGGGATGTCTAAGTTTGAAGCCCCAACATCCGATGGTGGAACTCCCAATGATGGACTTGAAGGTTGCTCTTTCACCTGTGAAAGAGGCTGAAGTGCTGCCACAGAGTGACTAATCTGAGTCATTGTAGCCGCCAGGACCTGTGCGTAATCCATTCCAGTTAATCGTGCAAGGTCCTGGAGTTCTGATAAGTATGACGCGGTTTTGGTTTTAGCAACACGCGCTGAACAGATTGCTGATAAATCAAAAATGCAGAATGAGGAAACATGATCTTCAGAAACTAAATTATGTGGTAATTTAGGGCGTAAAGCCTCCACAGCTGCACCTGAGCAGTACTCCACTACAAGTGTATCATCATACCCAGAGTTAGAGTCAGAAATTACCTTTACCTGATTAATTTTTCCATACTGTTTCAAAAAGTCTAATACTTCCTCATTTTCTTTAGTCACTGTAACCCCTTCAACAAGAACAGCATATGGTATTTTAACCCCACAGCTGAGAAAAACATCCATGAATCAAAGTATATGCAACAGTTTTGAAGGATTAAAGTGATTTAACACTCCACAATTCCTCCTAGCTAGCTCGCCATAAATTTACATGTAACACTTTTGATTAAGGATACATTAGACTGGGCAGATTCGTCTCAGGGAGGAAATGTGGAGATGCAAAATCACACAGGACTCCTTCAGCTGATTTGAAGTTGATATATTTACAGTGAACAAGCTACAAAATAATTGACAGACAATATGTACAATGCGAAATAACCATATATATATATATATTTTTTTCTTTTAGTCCAGTGTCCAACAAGTTCACCCTTTTTGGGTGATTCAGAAATAGTCTTTGGAGTCAGCTGAGTTAGCTCCGATGATTGGTGCTTGAGCAATGCCGGTAAAGTTATTGATGAGGGTTCATGTGATTGTATCCTACCGCGTTAGTAGGGACAGTTGGCGTTTTTGTCCAGGTGGGCTCTGTTAACTCGCCATCAGCAGATGGGAAGAGGATTCCTCCCGATGGAAAAAAACCTGGCCTGTATAAACAGGACCAAATACTTATTTAAAACATGGAATTATGTTTTAAAAATAAGTTCATGACAAAAGCTTTCCAAATATGCATTTTTCCTGTGATTTTCTGATCTGATTCTCTGATCAGAAACAATGCAATCACTACAACATAATTCATAATCATCAATTCATAATAATTAACATGCGCATGATTATTAGTTCGGTTTGTTTAGAGTACTCACAATTGATTTTAAAATAAACAGTTCATATAGTTTTCCAAACAATTTGTTTTGTTTACATGATCTCAAACCGGGATCAGCTGTGAGATCAGCTGGCGCCCGCGCCTGCTGACTCGCACACATACAAAAGAAAACTGTCACTCACCAGTTGCAGCGTGAGAAAAAAACGAAAGTTGGAAGACGAGTTAGATGGCTGTCTGATGCAGGGCGTTGTGTAGCAAGGATATTGCTGAAACTCCCGAATGTATGCATCCTGTCAACCATCCCCGCCACTTATTTATAACTGAATGAAACACGGAAGTTGAGTGTGTCGTCACGTTCGGAAGTCTCGCGAGAGTTCCCGAAATCGCGTGTGCTTTAGAGGGACAGTGCCAGGAAAACATGTGGGTTACATCAAGGTTAGGATCACGGTTAGTTTGGGTTAAACCACCAAAGGGTTCCTAAGTGCACCCTTTTGAGATTCTAACCGGCTCCACAAACAACCCACACTTAAAGTCAGAGAAGATCATTACTGACTGAGGAAACCGGATCAGATTCTCAAGGCTGAGAAACTTGGTTATTTTATATGCCAACTTTTACTGTGATAATTTCCATTTTTTCGTCTTGTTATGCACATTTTAATGTATATTTTGTGTTGTGGTTGCAGTGTTGTGCGTAGTTTCATTGTAAATTGTTTAAAGTAAAAAAGATTAAAAATAATTATATAGTTGTAAATTGGATTAGTTTTCTGTATTCTATAATTTTATTTTTTACATTAAATATTAAATAAAAATGTATTCATACAATGCACATATTAATAAAAAATGGGTTTTGAACATTAGAAATTCATTTTGTGCATAATTTTATCATCATTGATGATAAATTAAAGCCACAAATATATCTGAAGAGCTGAAAGAGTCGGGTCCTTTTAGAGAGCCGAACCAGAAGAGCCGGTTCTCTGTACGAAGAGCCAGAATCCTCATCATCACTTTATGGGCAGAGGAGTCTTTGATTGCATTGCTGCTGTGGTCACATTGTTTTCTTCACGGTTTGGTTGAACATTTCATTTACTGACATTTGCAAATCATATAAATCCATGTATCCACACATTCAGCACAGATAGGCTGACAATGTAGCAGAAGGATTTCACAGCTTTATTTCCATTTGAAATTTGACATTTTAAAGATATCATTTGTTTCTAATCTGCAAACAAACAGTATATGCTTTACAATATTTTATACATGAAATGTCAATATGTGACAACTTCACTAAGATTATTCATAAAAGAAAGATATTTTGGAAATCCTAAGTTTCATTGCTACACATGACTTGAAGCACAGAATGACATGTTGGTCTTTTGTTCCCTCCTGATACAGTTTTGTAGTCTGACCAATAGATGTCATTAGTTTCAGTGTGCCAAATGCTTCACAACCCTGAACCGTTTCAGTACAATCGGATTCACTTTGGTTTCGCCATCACTCATGGTGTAGGACCCCAAATGCAGGAGACCAAGCAGAAACCTAACATTTAATAAACAGAAAATGCCCAAAAACAACGGGAGAAACATGGAGAAACAACAACAACAAAAAAAAAGGGTGACAGAGCAGAACAGAGCAGGTGACCTGAAGACACTTAAATAGACTGGGGGTAATTAACTGAAATGAAGACAGCTGTGGATCATGACAAACCTGAAACTGGTGTGACTGAACTCAAAACAGAACATGAACAAAAACTACAACTGACAAAAACCAAACCAAAGTTCACAATCCTCACAGACATGACCTTCTTCAGTTACACGGATAACAGTTTACAAGAAGACATAGACCCTGATTACGAGTTTATTCCTCAATTAACATGCACGGCAAATACAACTGCACAGAGAACTTTAAAAAGTGTTAACCCAGAAGAATTTGACAGAATAAGAAGGTAAACCAACCTTAGAGCCATCGTGGACCATTTGAATATGGACTGATTCATTTAATATCATATCAATATTTGTAACCTCGTTCAGTCAGGACAATGATACTGATTTTTATTTAACAAAAACAAGCAATATTAATTGTAATGGATTATGCAACAACGTAATATATTCTTATCACAGTCGGAAAGCACACCACTTTTTTTTTTTCTTGATGTTTGTCCCCCGGGCCATCAAACTCTTTAACCACCACTTAGGAGGGGGGAGGGGGACAGAAAGGAAAGGGAAAGGGCCTGAATGACTTTTTTTTTTTTTTTTTTTATATACTGTTTGCAGATATTTAAATTGTTTCTTACTGTTCTAATCTTCCTCATTTTTCTAGTCACTGTGCTGCTTTTTCCTTTTTCCTATATGTATGTCAACCAGTGCTGTATGCGATGGAGATGTCAATTTCCATGCGGGAACCTCCCAAATGGATAAATAAAGTTGTCAAGTTGTCTATCTATCTATCTATCTATCTATCTATCTATCTATCTATCTATCTATCTATCTATCTATCTATCTATGATGTGCAATAACGATTCCTGGAATAATGTAATGGATTCTAGTGAAAATCAATAAGCATGTCATTTTTGCTTTTATTAATACTTGTGAATTTACTAAATATTTTAACCTTGCTTTAACCTCCCTGCTCTCTGGCTCTGGGGGCCTCGCGGCGGTCCTGCTGGCCCTGGCCTGGGTGGCGGTCTTGGTTGCCCGGGGGGCGGTCGTTCCCTGCCTGTTCCCGTGTGGCGTTGGGGGAATTCCGGCTGCCGCTGCTGCTGTGGCGGGGGTCTGGGTGTGGCGGTGGCTGGGCGCTCCTCCTCCTTCTTTTCACATTCCACCATCCATTTTAGAAGAACATAAACACTCACCTGAGCACAGGTGTTAGCTCACCTTTGCACTTATAGTTTGCATGATTGAATGAATGAAAGATTTCACACTAGTTGGTTTAAAGGCATAGGTATGCGTTCGTGAACACTATCTGTCTTGTGTGCATGTTGACATGTGGACATTTTTGCGGCTAGCAGGTGTGTTGATAATATTTGAGTGTGTGTGAACAGGCCCCGCCCTATTTGTACTACATTTGAACTGTACCGCAACGATAAACAACCAGTAAACCTGTCTGCTTTATGCTGCTTCATGGTCTTACCCCCCCCCCCCTCTCACTACCACCCCCCCCCCCCCCCCCCCCTCTGACATCCCTCCCTCTTCTTCCCTTCTTTCATTTTCCGTCCGGTCCAACACCAAAGATTTTCAATCATGGTTGAAATGAATAAAAGTTTGGCCTCAATTACAAAAGGGGTTTATTCATTCATACCTTTGGTTTGTCTGAAGATTAATAACCCCTCTTGTTAAAGTAAAATATGTCCAACACAAGAGGCCCTCAGCTCTCATCTGTCTGCCCAGCTGTTGGACAGGACAAGTTAAAAATATATATATATATATATATATATATATATATATATATATATATATATATATATATATATATATATATTTTAACCTTGGAAAATAAAGTATGAATAAAACAAACAAAATGTGACTATGTAATGAAAGAAAAAGTTCTGTTGAAAATCTATAGGGGTGGGATTACATAAATGTGCGTCTTCCCATTTCCTTTTAGGGGATTTTTCTCAAATTGTCAACTTTAACATTTAATGGTTTCAAGGAATAATGTACTGTACGTATAAATGCATATATATTCACTTGTGATTTTATACTACCATTATTTACACATGTTTATGGATCTGTAGGGATATGTGTGTGTGTATACATGGATAAATATGTTTGTCCCCTTTAGTTTTTTGTTTGTTTGTTTCTTTGATTGCTTAAAATAAACAAATTCCGAATATTTATACTAAATTGACTCAAGGTTTTCAATATTAGCACTTCTGTCAGCTGATCAATAGCTTTTCAATAATCGTTCCACATCATAGTTTTCATTTAAAACATCAAAAGAAATCCTGATCAATAATTTTTTATTGAGCTCATAGATCGACTCATTTCTCTTGGTGGCTTTCCCCTTAAGAATAAAAAAACACAAGAGTAAATCAATGTATAAAAGTAGAAAACGTTTGTTTATCAATGTGTGCTACTACTGGATAAGTTCAGTGTTTTAGCCTCTCTAATGTGAATAATTAATGAGAATCATAAAATAAACATTGTAACTGGGAGTCTGTGGCTGCTAAAGTGCCTGAGTAAAAGTGGTGCCAAGAGTCTAATGAACAATTTGTTTGCCATGAAAACCCTTTTTAATGAGTTTGGTACATGATTTCATTTCCTGGCTGTCGTGTCATCATGTTGTCTATCCCGTTAACACTGGAGCTAAAGCGTTCTTTGAACTATTGCAACTCTTTAACAGTTTACGCAATTTCTGCAACACATTCTAAAGTTGAGAAAAGCAGCTTTGCAGTGCTTTGCAGCAGTAAAGTGGTTACAAAATTAACGTAAACCATTGGAATCACAAAAATTGCGTAAATGGTTGAAGAGTTATGGAAGTCTGAAGAGCGTGTTTTGACTACGTCTCTGGTGTAAAAGAGTAAATACCTTATTCCAACTGAATAGGATTTACTTTTTGCTCCTGTGCAAACTCAAGCATTATTTCTATAACCCTTTTTCAATCAACCTTGTTTCAAAGATTTGTTTAACCCTATTAAATAACAGGATGTATTTAGACTGGAGTAGTAATTTGGTCCGTACCGAGACCGCCATCAAGCGGACTTCCTTGTCTCGAACCAAAGCTTGTAAACAAAACCACGTTAAAGATCTCTTTAATTATTGGCCAGGAATTACGAGTGTGAGGTAAAGCAACTAGAGGCACAGATGATGGAATGAAGCGTTTTGCAATCCTTGTCTGGATAGTACAATTATTTAGACTTCATATTTGGCTGACCAATTTGGAAAGTTTGTATCAATGTCAGGGACAACACTTTGCTACTTTACTTGCTACTTTGGTCTAGCTGAGGACCAAAGTAGCGAGCAGTAGCTGCAAGGCTGTTACTGGCAAGAGGATGGCTAATGCTGTGTTCACATCATATAGGATTCACGTGGCGGAGGCAGCCAGTCTTATTGTTTAGTCAACGGCATAGATGAGATCTGAGGTCTTGCGCTGTGATTGGAGCGGCGGGCGTGGTGTGAGGGTCTGGTACCGATGGGATTTGAGTGGCACAGTGTGAATTGGGAGGCGGACCAGATTTTAAAAAAATTGGAACTCTGGGGAGGTCGCCACGTAGCATCAATTAATCAAGTACTCAACTTTTAGCACGCAACGTTTTCAGTGACAGCTGGTAGAAAACACAATATAGTAAATCGATCCATAGTTTTTTCTGAACTTCCATTCATTTTCTTAAAGCACTGTTTTCCTTTCAGGGCAGCAGGGTTTCAGAAACCGGCCAGGCTTCTATCCAGCCGGGTACACCATCGGCAGTCTGTCGCAGGACTGGGACGATTGAGCTCGCTATGCGGCTCAGGAGGCCAGCTGGCGGCTAGACACAGAGCAGATGCTGAATGGACAGACAGTCTGCTCTGGTCTCCTGGACTTTATGATGTTGTTTTTATTTTTATCGAGGCAATGATAAAGAAATTCCCTAATTTTATTCTTGCACTTATTTTTTCCCTCTCGGGTTAATGCGGGACAGCAAGCCTTCAAGCCTTCGGTCAGAGAGGGATGGAAACTCAATGGAACCAGCCGTCTTCTAGACACAGCAGCGGTAGAGAAGATCACTGAATGGAGAGAATCTGAAAGATTCCAAACATGGAGACGGGATTACCGATGTTTTTGTAGAGCTCTTTAAAATGAATAAACCCGATCTACCATCTATCTATATATAAACCGTGTTTTCCACATTGTAAATTAGCAAAACACGGACCCTGTTCCATGTAGCTATCAGGCTAACAGCATTAGCTGGTAGCTCCTCCCTCACATGGCTGCGGCGGTAAGCTTAAAGGAAGTCATTTTTGGTAGGCAGCGAGCACAGAATTGGCCATGTGGTGAAAGAGAGGCGGCCAACGTGAATTGGTTGCGCGAATCACATTCGGTGTTAACATAAGAAGGTATGCTAGTAAGTGCTTATGACCTAGAGATTGTCTTCAGAAACATTCACGTTGAAAGTTGTTTTAATCATCCGACCACATTTCAATGAGTTGCTGTGTCTCATCGTTGTGGTGTTATGGCATTTATGGTGTTAATGTTCAAACAAGTGGGGAGTTGGACACCAATTTTTTTCTGTCTGATCACACGACACAGATTGCTTTACATTTGTCCCTGGCTCATGGGTTGCTTCTTTCCTAAGCTGTTTACATCAAGTGACGACCAGCTACGGTGGCCATTTTGATCCAGTCGTTCCATTCTGAGTACGGAACATATTCAGACTGAGGAATCTCATAGCAAACTGAACCTCAGTCCACTTGAAAATGAACCAAAACCACCTAGAACCACCTAGTTCATGGTCCATATATATTTATATATAAATATGACATCTAGAAACAATCACAGAAACCAATGAATTGGTTTACACTTCAGCAACAGTGATCCTTGCGATGCTTGACTACAAGAGCAACCATGGGAGGAAAAAAATACCCACCATGGAAGCAACGGTTAGAGGCCAAAATTAAGGTAACCCGGAGGGATGTGAGCAAGCTGACAGAGGCTCAAAGAGGTACAATGAGAAAGCAAGTACCAAAGAGATACAGCCAGATGCCTGAAGGACTGGAAACTGCCAAACAAAGGCTCCTAGCCTTGAGCAGCCGCCTAAAGAAACACACAAGAGAAGCTAGACGGATAAACAGGCTGTTCGCAACTTAGCCTGCGAAAGTGTACGCAGAGCGGGAGGGGTCAAAACAGCCGAGCAGACACACCAAGGCTGGAAACTGAACAGTACTGGAAAAGCATATGGGAGAAAGAGACAGCACATAACAGCAATGCCCAGTGGCTGGTCTCTCTGAGTAAAGAACATAGGAACCTCCCTGAACAGAATCCAGTAACCATCACAGTGGCAGACATCCAAGACAGAGTCTCAGATATGAAGAACTGGACAGCACCGGGCCCTGACATGATACATGCCTACTGGCTAAAGAGACTCACCGCACTCCACGAGCGCCTGGCAGCACAAATGAACCAGCTGCTAAGAGATGGGACTCACCACTAATGGCTAACGGAAGGGCGAACGATCCTGATCCAGAAGGATCTCTCAAAAGGGTGCAGTCCCATCCAACTACCGGCCAATAACCTGTCTCTCCACAATAAATATATATATATATATACATATATATATATATATATATATATATATATATATATATATATATATATATATATATATATATATATATACATACATACATATATATATATATATATATATATATATATATATATATATATATATATATATATATATATATATATATATATACATATGTGTAGATATATATATATATATATATATATACATATGTGTAGAGATAGATATATATATATATATATATATATATATATATATATATATATATACATATGTGTATATATATATATATATACATATGTATATATATATATACATATATATATATATATACATATATATATATATATAACCGGCTGGGTAGCTCGGTTGGTAAGGTGCAGGACTGTCATGCAGGAAACCCGGGTTCGATTCCCAGGGAACGAACAATTAATGGTAATGGAAAAAAATGGCAATGAAATGGGGCAATTACCATGGAAATGGGGCAATTACCATAACCCAGTGAGGGTCCTTTGGCAAGACCCTTAACGCTAATGCCTACCTCACAACATGAGAGACAATGAACCACATGTCATGCCGGCTCAGACGTCGCCCCGCCAAACAAGGTCTGCGTCAGGTGCTGAGGGACCAGAGCACCCTGATGGAAAGTGGGCTACTGGAACAAGACGGAAATGGACTAGATGTGAGAACAAGGTTCTGTTAGAATGCTACTACTCAAGTAATCCCACCCAGAGAGGTTACAAGCAGAGAATGTGGAATGAATGGATGCTTCGAAACCCACAATCAAGGCTAACTGCCAAACAACTGGTAGCCCAGTGCTCTAACATACACAAACGGCAACTCCTATCACAACTTGAGATTGAAGCGATACAATAAAATGCCACGGGAGAGCCAGAACAGCAGGTCAGAGAGGAGGTTTTACCACACTCCCACCCTGAGATTGGGTACACAGCCCCAACAACCACAATTACGCTGAGCAAGGCAGCAACTGACCTGAAAGACAAGATCATGTCTACAATGAACACTAGGCAACCCCGACACCAGCTACAACGGTTAAGTGATGTACCGCCTGAAAGTCTACTGGAAACTGTGAATGAAGCATTGAGGGCAATTCCTACCACAACCATCGCAGAAACTAATGAACTGGTTTACACTTCAGCAGCAGTGATCCTTGAGATGCTTGGCTACAAGAACAACCATGGAAGAAAACAGTGACCACCATGGAAGTAACGGTTAGAGGCCAAAATCAAGGCAACTCGGAAGGATGTGAGTAAGCTGACAGAGGCTCAAAGAGGTACAATGAGAAAGCAAGTACCTAAGAGATACAGCCAGATCCCCATACCTGAAGCACTGGAAACTGCCAAACAAAGGCTCCTAGCCTTGAGCAGCCGCCTAAAGAGGTACACAAGAGACAATGAAGCCAGACGAATAAACAGGCTCTTCGCAACTCAACCTGCAAAAGTGTACGCTCAGTGGCATGGTCAAGACAGCCGAGCAGACCCACCAAGGCTAGAAACTGAACAGTACTGGAAAGTATATGGGAGAAAGAGACAGCACATAACAGCAATGCCCAGTGGCTGGTATCTCTGAGAAAAGAACATAGCAACCTCCCTGAACAGAATCCAGTAACCATCACAGTGGCAGACATCCAAGAAAGAGTCTCAGGTATGAAGAACTGGACAGCACCGGGCCCTGACATGATACATGCCTACTGGCTAAAGAAGCTTACCGCACTCCACGAGCGCCTGGCAGCACAAATGAACCAGTTGCTAAGAGATGGGACTCACCCCGAATGGCTAACGGAAGGGCGAACGATCCTAATCCAGAAGGATCCTTCAAAGGGTGCAGTACCATCCAACTACCGGCCAATAACCTGTCTCTCCACAACATGGAAGCTCATGTCAGGCATCATTGCAACAAAGATAAATAGGCACATGGATCAATTCATGAGTAACACACAGAAGGGCATTGGTAGAGACTCCAGAGGAGCCAAACACCAACTCCTGGTCGACAGAACAGTCGCTCAAGACTGTAAGTCACGACACACCAACCTGTGCACTGCCTGGAATGATTACAAGAAGGCCTATGACTCAATGCCACACACATGGATCACTGAATGCTTGGAGCTGTACAACATCAACAGGACTCTAAGAGCCTTCATAGGAAACTCAATGAAGCTGTGGAAAACCACCCTTGAAGCCAATGGGAAGCCACTTGCGCAAGTGTCCATCAAATGTGGTATATACCAAGGTGATGCTCTGTCCCCACTGCTGTTCTGCATAGGTCTGAACCCCCTCAGCCAAATAATCACCAAGACTGGCTATGGATACCGACTCAGAAATGGGGCCAACATCAGTCACCTCCTATACATGGATGACATCAAGCTATATGCTAAGAGCGAGCGTGACATTGACTCCCTGATCCACACCACCAGGATCTACAGTACTGACATTGGGATGTCATTCGGGCTCGAGAAATGTAGCCGGATGGTGACTAAGAGAGGCAAGGTAGTCCACACAGGAGGGGTCTCACTCCCAGAAGGAACAATAGCAGACATCGAGGACAGTTACAAGTACCTTGGAATTCCACAGGCAAATGGCAACCTGGAGCAGGCAACAAGGAAAGCTGCAACAGCTAAATACCTCCAACGAGTAAGGCAAGTCCTGAGAAGCCAGCTCAATGGCAAAAATAAGACCCGGGCAATAAACAGCTACGCACTGCCAGTTATCAGATACCCTGCAGGAATAATAAGATGGCCAAAGGAAGAGATACAGACCACGGATGTTAAAACACGAAAGCTCCTCACCATGCATGGAGGGTTCCATCCCAAATCCAGCACCCTGAGACTGTATGCTAGCCGCAAGGAAGGAGGCCGAGGACTAGTGAGCGTAGAAGCCACTATCCAGGATGAAACATCCAAGATGCATGAGTACATCAAGCTCAAGGCCCCAAATGACAGTGTGCTGAGTGAATGTCTCAGGCAATGGAGAACAGAGGATACAGTGCTGGAGGACAGATCCTCATGGGAGGACAAACCCCTGCATGGGACGTACCACCGGACCATAACTGAAGTGGCTGATATCAAGAAGTCCTACCAATGGCTAGAAAGGGCTGGCCTACAGGACAGCCCCGAAGCACTCATCCTGGCAGCCCAGGAAAAAGCCCTGAGCACCAGAGCAATAGAGGCTCAGATCTACCACACCAGACAAGACCCAAGGTGTAGGCTGTGCAAAGAGGTGCCTGAAACAATCCAGCACATAACTGCAGGGTGTAAGATGCTGGCAGGGAAAGCATACATGGCGCGCCACAATCAAGTGGCTGGAATAATATACAGGAACATGTGTGCAGAATATGAACTGGAAACCCCAAGATCAAAATGGGAAACACCTCCGAAGGTGGTAGAGAATGAGAGGGCAAAGATCCTGTGGGACTTCCAGATCCAGACTGATAGGATGGTAATGGCGAACCAACCAGACATTGTAGTGGTGGATAAAGAACAGAGGAAAGCCGTTGTGGTGGATGTGGCAGTACCAAGCGATGGGAACATCAGGAAGAAGGAACATGAGAAACTGGAGAAATACCAGGGACTCAGAGAAGAACTGGAAAAAGCCTGGAAAGTGAAGGTGACAGTGGTGCCTGTGGTAATTGGAGCACTCGGGGCAGTAACCCCCAAGCTGGAGGAGTGGCTACAACAGATACCTGGAAAGACCTCAGACCTCTCAGTCCAGAAAAGCGCAGTGCTAGGAACAGCTAAGATACTGCGCAGGACCATCAAGCTCCCAGGCCTCTGGTAGAGGACCCGAGCTTGGAGGAGAAACCACCCGCAGAGGGTGAGAGGGGCGTTTTTATATATATATACATATATACATATATATGTATATATATAGGCTCCTGCATTAAAGCTCATTTGGATTTGGTAGATGAACCAACTCAAATGACTTGTAAATTTTCTATAGGTGCATGTCTTTTTACTGATTAATTTTGTCACACAAAGCCTTTTGTTAGATTTGTCTTTTTAAAGTGCTCCATTCAGTAGAGATGTGTTAGGCACTACACAGAGGCTATAACATTAATGGAGCTCTGCCTGAGGCAAACACCTTCTGTTCTGATAAATTGCTGTTTTATTGTGATTTCATTTTGGTTTTGTTAAATGTATCAATGTCAAGTTAGATTTTGAGTTATTCATTCATTCTTCTTGGTTCCTACTTTTCATCTCATTGCAACCTCACCAGTTTTGAGTTTCTAATCAACACAGCTTTTTTTGGTTCAGTTAATTAGTCCCGTTGGGTATTCTGGTTATTTAAGGCCTTGGTTTCATTCACAGCAAGCTCTATCCACGTCTCGCTTCGATATTGTAATTTTGGCTAGTTTAGTTGTGTTAGTTTGTCCTGTGTTTCATTCAGTGTTCTTAGTAAATTAGCTCCACGTTTCTTGTCTGCCTGCTCTTGCAGGCTTTAACATAAACTTCAACGAGACAGTAGATTCTGTTGAATTGCCCCTTCTGTACCTTCCCAGTCTAGTAATGGAAAACAGGTGTTTCTAAGTATTAATTCACAAACTTAATGGGTTATGCTTTGTGTTTCAATTTTCATTAGCTTGTAGCAAGTACAGGAACAAAAGTTCTGCCCAGATCTCTGGCACAGAATAAAATATTAATATTTTTACAGTAATTTACTTATTTCAAGAATATTTTCTCTATAAGAAATGAATTACTGCTATGCTTGTTGGGTCACTGAAAATTGTATTTTTTTTCTTCCCATGACCGTGTTCTTTTTACCTTGAAAGCCTGAGGGAATTAATTAAATATAAAGTGTCTGTATGAGGAATGGGCAGCAGACCGCTTCTCCTACAGCCTCTTGCACAAATGGATTTTTCAGTCTTTATGGCAATGACTCGAAACCAGGGTGTTTAAAGTGGAGTATGTGTGATGTGGTTGGAGAATAAGACAGAAGGTCATGTGACCTTGTCACTGATAACATCAATTTGGCTTAATTTAAATTTCAATAAAGGGCTGTCCTCAAGGTCAGTTTGTGTGAAACTTCCAATTAATATGTATGCAGCGTGTGGATAAAAGTACGGATAAACGTAACTAGTATGTACTTTTTATTTTAGTTTAGCTAGTTAAGCTGATGGTCTTCTAGCGAGTTAAGTCTGAAGTATTCGCCATATTGAACTGAACTGAACCATTTTAGTGACCTCTGAGGAACCTGTGCAGGTGCTTTGATTTCAGTTGGTGAAACTCAAACCACAATAGAGCACATTTTGATGAAATGTCGGATGTTTTCCGTCCAGAGACGGTTGATAAAGGAAAGGAATAAACTGGGAAATCCAATATATTTTAGGCAACACCAGCAGTTATACACTTTGATTTCTTTCTTGAGGACGACGAAAACGATTACCGAAGTGTATGGCGGGTTGAATAAAATGAATAGGTTGGGTAATCCTACACTCCATACCATAGGTAATGCACCTCAACAGTGTGTGCAATCCACCATAAAACACAAGGAGAAACTCAGTTAAAAAAATTCATGTCCTGCAAAATTTGGGTTGTTTCCTGGGGAACACCCCACTGGTTTGTGCGAGGAAAGAAGAATCAGTGTTTCTTGTCTTGTGTAACCGCAAACTGTATGGGGAAGAGAGAATGCAGCTTGAGGGTAGAGGTTAGACGCTTCTGGGACACAAGAAAATACTCATAGATTGGTTAATTTTTTTTTTTAGAAGTACTAGCAACGTAGTTTGAGAACATAGTTTTTGTTGTGTTTTTCCAGTCTAGTTAGGTAGTCCCCCCCCCCCACACTCCGACTCTCATCCCTACACAGTAGGTGGCGGAGATAAAGCTTTTGGTGCCATTTCTCCAGATGACTCTAATTTTTTGAAATCCTGTTTTCATGAGCTGGAACCCCAAGTTATGTAAAACCAAACAAATGCATAGGACTCGTCACACAACCTTGTGGTACACCTGTGCTCATGGTGATGATGGATGTACAGTGGTTATTCATGTTAGGGGTAGCTTGTCAGAAAGTCCAGTAACAAAGTAGCACATGATGGGACTAATGCTGAGGTCGCTGAGTTTTAAGGGAGGACTTGATTTGAAAGGGCGAAAATGTAAAATAAGCCTTTTTTTAAACTATTACTCATGTTTATTGCCTTAATTTATGTCGCTCCTAATCAAGTTCCACTAATATTCTGGGTTTTTTTTCATAGGTTTTTACCAGGGATAAATAATGTTTTCTTTTTTTTTAAATGCAGTTTTTCTTTTACCCAGATCTCAGTTAATTTGCTAAAAGACTCTCAAGGATTCTAACAGTGACTCTTACTAAACGTATATTGTAAGCAGAAGCAGTTTGAGTTGATTTGCTATGACTTGTTCATGTGGAGCTGCTGCTGAAATTAACCAACTGACTAAATGCATCGGAAAGTGGAGTCGCAGGAGTCCCAGGCCAGTTGCAGATGAAATGATGCGGTCCTGGGTGAGCGGTTGTAAAGGACAGAGAGCACTGTAGTGGCAGAATGCATCAGCGGAGGATTAGTTTAGATTTCCAGAGCAGAGCTCGTGTAATCTTCACAGGATGTTAGTGTAAGTTCATTGCTGTTGCATAACACACAGAAACAGATGAACATTAATGAATTAATCTCCGTTTAAATTTAGCATTGCTACTGGGGTTTAATAACACTCTTCCAGAGATTTCAGAGAGTTTGCACACATCTGTTTGTCTAAAATCTCTACAACTCCTCCTGACCATTCTTCCATGCGTAATGATGTCATTTCTGCCCCCGTACCCTCAAATGCTTTCAGCTTCCAGCAAGAATAAAAGCTAGGTTAGTGCAAAGAGAAATCCTAACTGAATAAAGTGGAAAAACAACCCTGTGGGTTATTTTTGTAAGTGTGTCACAACCATTATGAGTCAACAGTGGTTCTCCCAGCGTGTGTGCCATCAGTAGGAGGGCCTTCCCTGTGGATCGGCCAGTATGGGGGCAGAGAAGCTGATCTCCGTCCTGCTGCAATTAAAGAAGCCCCCATCAATAAATGATGAATGTCAAACACAGCGTGATGTTTGGCCTGCTAAGAAGACTAGTATCCTACTGTATGTAGATTTGGTCGCAGCAGGGCAGGAAACAAAGGTGGCACAGAGGAAACCGAGACCACGGGGCCCAACAGAAAATGTCAGTAGGTCTCTTTCAACACTTCTGGGACTGCAGCAGTGGACATTCAAGACGGAACGGCAGCTGTCACTGCGTAAGCCAACCGCTGACATTTGGGATTCTTGGAAGGCGGCCTTTGCCGTGGCAGGAGGAGGAGAAACGAGGAGTTTCTCATGTCCAAGGGCACGGTGGAAAAGGTTGTTCGGAGCAATCAGTGGTCATCACTGCAGCACCAGGGAGTATTACTGTAATTTAATATGGTGCAACTTAATCCAGTGTTGTGATCTTGGAAAAAGTTAAAGGAGCTGTTTAGTGCTGTGACTGCTGGTATTTCATGTCCTCAGACACGGGTCTACAGGACGACCAACACAACAATGTTTGCTTTTTTAACTGCCATCCCAGATTCGGAAAGCAAAGCTTTTTATCACAGAGAGGAGCTACTTTTGTTCCAATTTCACTACTGAAGGTGAGTGGGATGAGTCAGAGCCCCTCTGCATATAGGAAAAGCCCACAATGGCCAACATGCACTCTGTAAAAAAAAACAAAAATAAATAAATTCCCAGCTTACATTCCCGCTGTACTTGTTTTTGGTGGGAAAAAACATCTACGACGCTCATATTTTATGTTTCTGCTCTTTATCACTTTATAATGGCTGACTAATGGTCCAGTGAATGTAAATGGCATGTTTTTCAATTCATTGTCAAAACTTGCCATCATGAAGAGGTTGTCAATTTTTTCTAATAAATTATGTTCAACAACTGAAACGTGCATTTTTCGAGCAGCCCCTTGAGTTTTTTTGTATCGCATTGATTTTGTCTCTTTCTGTTTTTACATTAATTGTAAATGTCACCTTGGATGAAACGCTACAGAACTTTAGTTTGGTAAAAATATTAACCGACAAAACGATAGAAATTAAAAATATCAAACTTTCTTTCAAATGTTTGCCTTCTTTTATCTTTTGATAAAACTCGTTAGTTAATTCTGTCCTTAACACATTCCACTTTGCAAAAACATATCTACCGTAATACATTAGAAGTTATGCTTTTAAGTCATTTTAATGAGGTGCTAGAGGGGCAGTTCTTAAAGACTCAGGGGCAAACGGTGAACATATGAGAGGTGGAAAGGGTCAGATCCTGAAAACCGCTCCTTTGCTGGCCGCTATAGGTTAGTAAAAAGATTGTAACGCATTTACAGAGGTACAGCTGTAGACGTTTTTACACTACTAAGGTTAAGTGTTGAGGGAGAAGGACTTTCATCTGTGTGCAATTCTCTTTATTTTTATTTTTTTATCGTCTCATCTTGGGGCATACATTTTGGATCACACCTTTTGTGGGCCTTCCAGTGTTGTCCAGTTCTGTCCAAGCAGAAATCGTGTCCTCATCTCTATCCTACAGGAGAATTATGTAAATATACTTTGTCAGACCACAATATCTGACATTTGACAACAATCGGTTACAACTGAGACACAGTGGCTGGTTTCTGGAGAGTCCAATAAGATGGAGCCACTTGAATCTGCTAGACTATTGAGCCCATTATATGTAACCCACAATTGTATACATTATAAATATGTAGGAATATAAATAAAGAATAGTAGAATAAAACAAGCCTGCATGTTACCTGCATATTCAAAGTCATCAAGTGATATCAATTACTTTAATTTAAAATTATAAAATATCGAAAGGTTACTAGTATCCAGTGGTAAACAAATCATTTGTGTCTTTAGCGGTACACTGCGACCCAGGGATGCTATCTACCATGGTCGCCCTTTATCAACTCCTCTGCAGGGGTGAGGGGAGGAGGAGGTGGCGCCCCCCACCGGTTAGACCGGCACAAGTCATCTTTCTATTGGCTATTGTTTTATTTATTTTTTTTCATTTTTTTCATTTTTGTTCTTTTGGCTCCAGAAGGATTACATCTTGACAACAACCTAATGTAATATCACTTTACCCTCGTAGGAAACTGATGGCAAGACAAACTCATGCATGATCAACAATGGAAAGAATTGGTGCTTTAAAATATATACATTTTCTAAAGAGCCTTTCTATGTTCATTATTACAAAATGAAACGGCAAACAATTTATTGGAACTTGCACATTAACTGTAAATTATTTTGCTAAACTCTTTCTTTTGATGCAGCAGTTTTGCTTTCTTTAAGAAACTGGGTCTGAATTCCTCCTATGCACGTCTTAAAAACTCCACCTTTGAAGTATGCCACTTGTTTTTTTGGTTTTCTCCTTCAGTTTAAATGGTGAATCTAGAATTCTGTGATCAATTGAAAAGGTCTTCATGTTTCCAGCGTGCATTACCTCTGTGGCCAGCAGGATGTTGTCTGAAATATCAGGTGTTTGGAACTTAACTCGCCGTCTGCAGGTGTGAGATTGATCAACCTCCAGCTCAAGGTTTAATAAGTTAACCATGCTTTCTGGAACCGGCCCCTGATCTTTTTTTTTTATTGTTTGAGACTGAAAACGGTACACCTTGCTGATGGAAAAGTAAAGGTTGGAAGTTTTTAATACTAGGAAAACTTCACAAAACCACTTTTTAAATTGTGTTTTGATGCTTTACTGCGGTCCAAAATCACGGGTTTAAATTAAAATGGCTTAAAATGAGCCATTCACAGCAATTAGGTTAAATTACAAAACAATTATTTAATAACAGGTCCTGGTTAAATAATTGCACACAAGAATTCACATGACAGCACTATAAATGAACAAATGTCATCGGCTTTTTCAATCATTTTATTTGCAGCAAATTACTGCTTAGAAATGATACATAAATCTATGCAGATTTTTCTGCACTAGCAGCTTCACTGATCAGTTAATTTCAAGCAAATTCATCAATAAAAACAAAGAAAATATATCAAAAAATGAAACTGTTATAACAAATCCATGTAACCCTTGTTCTATCCTATAGGCCCTTTAACATTGGGAGTTGGGTCATCTAGACCCACTAGACAGTGCTCTGAACCTCTTTTCTTCAATGATTTGTGATCTTCACTGGTGTCCATGGATTACATGAAATATTTCCACCTTTATCCACCTTTGTCATGGTAGGGAGAACACGTCAATGCAAGAATCAGAATCAGAAAGCCTTTATTGTCATTGTTACACAAGAAACTTGTGACAACGAAATTTCCGGTGCTCTCCAGCTGCTTAAACAATAAAAATAGATAATCTTCTAAAGAACCATAAAATTGTGTTTAACTGGAAATTTACATATGTACAAAGCTACATAACTTTTCTTAATTGCACTATATTGCACATGGGAATTGTTAATATTGCACATTGGCTTCAGATATTGCACGAGTTACAGTTTTTTGTGGGATTCACATTTATTTAGGAGGTTGACTGCTCTGGGAAAAAAACTGTTCTTGGGTGGGGTCATCTAAGATAGCACAAGGGTTAAAGATGGTTTCATAAACTGATTGGAATTCAGGAAAATGATGCCGTCTTCTGGACATAATTATAGAAATATTTGCCTTTACATACAGTACACAGGCACTACTGGAGCCTGGATGAAAAACAGACAGAAGTATAGAATAATAAAGACTAAATTTAACTTCCTTTGTAAATGAAAAAAGGCTTTGAGACACAAAGTAATGTCCAGATCTGGAGAAACAGCCATGTCGGTGTGTCTGGGTTTGTTCTAAAAAGGCGGAGTGAGCGTTGAGCTCTCACTGGGATGTTTTGTCCTCAGAGTCTGTCAGCTGCCTTTGCCTTCAGGAGGAGGGGAGTGAAAAGTTTTATATATTTACCGCATCTGCTGAATTCTTTCATATTAAAAAAAAATCCCTTTGAGAGACTCACAAAGAAGACTGGACATGACAGAATTGTGGTTGTTGTATCATAGAATGATGAATCCTTGGAGTGAAATTTCATACCACCACCAGCCTCCCTCCGCTATAATTGAAACTCGTGCCCCCCCCCTCCCCCCCAAAAGGCATAACCTTGTTTCTTGCAGTAAAAAAAAAAAAAAAAAAAGACTTATTTGCTGGCCGGCTATATTTGGTGGGTTCTGACACGGCAGAAAATAAAAGCGGCAACATCCTGCAGCCTCATGGAGGGCTTGTGATTAACAGTGAGCTTCCAACACCGCCTCACCTCAGCATGGGGGATGGGGGGGGGGGGGCAGGTAAGAAAACGAGGCAGAAAGAGACGCTGTCAGGCTGAAAATAGCAAACGGAATATTAAATAAAGCATCAGTTCGTGACAGCTTCTCCTGCTTCCACTCACACGGCGGTTCACCACCGGGCTTGTGGTGTCCAACCGCAGCTCTGCCCCAACTTGTCAGCTGCAAACTGCCGTGAGATGATGGACCGATCTCTCAGAGGGTTTAAATTAGCCTCGTGTAACTGAGAAGCTCCTTCTGCAGCTGCCTTATTGAAGAAAGTGTTTGTTTTCCACCAGCGTTGAGCTGCGCACTCGCTTGTGTCTGCATTTGGATCGCATAACTCTGCTGCATTTAGCCTCCATCCAGCAGGTTCTCTTTACCGGGACTCCAAAGGCTGCAGCTCCTTGAGTCTCCACCTCTCCCACCCCCACGGCGGCAGCAAGCCACCTCGCCGGAGGATTCCAGGTGAAGGAGCAACAAACTCCTCGGGAGGCCGTCAGAGAACAGTTTATCACGGGTTTCTAACCTCGCACCCACATGTCAATCATTAAACTGTTTAGCAGGATGTTGTGGTGTCAAAAACATCAAGAGAGCAGGAATTTCTGCTCCGGATGCGGGAAATCATTAAGTCTCATTTCAACAGTTGAACAAGCTAACTGCAAAGTTGTGATGCTATAAAGTGTTTGCAGGGTGCAGAGGGAGCAGCTATAAGTCGATCATAATGAGATCGATTCTACAAACATACATTACACATAGATTAAGCCTCCTCTGCAGTCTATAGAGGCATAACAACTGCTGCACCATTATTGCTGCTTCTATCCAATAATATCCTCAATACAGTTGTTTTAATCCCCTAATGTATTTCTAACTTTATTAAAAAAAACATTCTACAGTGGTTTTCCTGTCAAGGTGATGCTAAATACTCTGATTTTTTAAAAAAATGTGCTTTTGTGTTTTTTTGTTATTAAAACTGCATTTCTGAGTATTCCTCATCCGTATCACTGAATCAGGAGCAGACCAAAAAAATTCGGTCTGAAAACAATCTTATTTGTGAAAATATGCTGGGCGGGGCCACCAGCTCCCTGCTCCTCTCCACCCTGATGCATCACTTGCAGACAAATGAATCCATGAACGTCTTTGTTTTTCTGGATAACTGATATTGCTCGCCATTTGAAGTTGCATCGGTAACGCCGGGTTGGGGGGTGTTAGGTGATGTAAGCTAGTGGAGGAGGGTGTACAGAAGTGGGTGATGGGAAGTGAAGGTGGGCTTGCTCTGCGCCAACAGTCAGAGGCACAACCCGGAGGTGAATTTTCTACTGAACTCCTGCCACTCTGGAGAAACTGTCCTAGAAATCAACATAGGTTTTTCTTAAAGGGGCTAAAAACCACTTGGAATAATTTAAAGATAAATGTGGGACTTTAACAGTGATATACTGCATGAAAAGGTTAAACCAGCCATTAAATGTCTGAACATGACGTTCGGTTAACTTGTTGAAGGATTTTTAACGGTTTGAGGCATTTTGAACTTGACTTGCCTTATAAATCGCATCCTTCACCGTGTAATTGATCTTCTGCAATTTGACCACAAGATTTTCCCATAATGCTCAGTCAGCAACATCTGCAGACCTACAGCGGGTCAGCTCTTGTGAATCATGGATGTATCCAGTCGGCTGGATACACACACATTGACTTTCAGAGGTAACCTTCACTTCTGCGGTTCTAATAATAAACATTAAGCCAATTTGGGAACAACAGCGAAGACTCGTCATTCTGCAGAAAGCGGATAACGCTGGGAAAAGGCAGATGCAAGAATACCATCGGGTGGGAAGTTGACCGTCATGTAAATTCATCTTTATCCACATATAGCTTAGGACAGGAGAAGGGGGGTTCGTGACTGTAAACTCTGGTTTAATAGGAGATCAAGTTGAAGGCTGCAGCACCTTCAGACCAGTTTGTCACCTGAGGAACCTCTGGAAGCCAAAGACGTTCAGGAACCTCCATCTTTACCAGCATGACTGGATTTGAACTCCACAAAGTTCAATGCAGTTTTAATGAGCTTTGCTTAACTTGATATTACAAGAACATGCAAATTATATTTTATCTGACGGTTTCAAATAAAGTAGGGAAGAAGAAGAATGGAAAACTTAAAAGTTTAGCCTGTTCTTGGCGTCGGTGTACCATAACCATTTGGTCTGCAACCACCGTTCGGGGTTCTTCCACTAGTGCTGACGTCACATCATGTGATTGGCTGTCCGTTGGTCCGATGACGTGTCAGACAGTGATTGGTCTGGACAAATTACAATACTACCATAGAAGAAGATATTATGCGGTCCGTTGTAAACAAACAGAGCTCCAACATGTGGCGAGATTATCTTCTAAACGTGCTTTTATTATTGTTATGATTATTATTAAGTGCATTTGTAGCCGAACGGACTGCGGTCCGAACCCTTCTGCCTGCGAACACGAAGCTGCAAGACTCCAGCTGCTCACGGTTCACTTGTGTAGAGCAGCCGGTTCATAGAATAATGTCAGACACAACTTATGAGGGGAAAGAACTTTATATTACAAAAGGAAACGTGAAATGAAAATAGGTAGAGCCCGAGCGGATCTCCACGCTACATAGTTTGTCCAAGTGGGGCTACCGTAGTGTGACGTCATCCTCAGTCGAAAGGACCCCGAATGGTTTTTGCAGGCCGAATGGTTATGGTACCTACAGAGGAGACGCGTCTATCAACTGGACTGGGAACGCGCTCAGAAGAGCTCAAGGAATTTGCCTGGGAGAGGGAAATCTTTGCTTAGACTCCACAACCCGGTACCAGATGATCAGCAGAAGATGGATGGATGGATGGATGGATGCAGCATTTGCAAAATAAAATCCCTAAATGCTTTGTAAAAGTAAGATGGGATAAAACCAAAACCTAAACAGACCGAAAAAAAGCATCCAACCCTGACAGGTTCAGCTCAAAGTAAAGATAAAAGTTAAGATCACAACTGGACTATGATCAACTACAAGCTTTTCTGAAAGGAAATGTTTAAAGACCCTCATTGGAGTTGATCTGATATTTGAAGAGTTCTCAAAGCCCAAAACCCATCTGAGGCTGCTCAAACACACCTGGCTTTATGAGGTCTCTGCAAAGGCGACTAATCTGAATCCAGCGTGTTTTTGAGCAGAATGGCAGAGAAAACATGCAGGACGCTGCGCCCCGAGGACCAGGGTTTCAAAGCACTGACCTACTTTTTTTTTCCATCTGCAACTGTTTTTATTGGGATCAAGCTTTGATGTGCTAAAAGTGGCACACATTGTGTTCCTGTGAATGACGTGTCTTTGAAAAGCACAAATATGAGAAGAAAATAATATAAATTATAGTGAATAATACCAATCTTTTTGGAAATATCGGTTTAAAACCGCCAAAAGAACATCAGGTTTGCGACACATCACATGTTTTCGGCACTGTGAAGACGGTACAATCTGAAGATGAGGGCCAATAAACTACAAAATAGAGTGCAGGTTTGTATTGATGCTAAGATGGAAACATCATGATGAGGATTCAGCAGTTCTGCAGGTCATTATGGACCACAGACTGTGCATCAGATTCCATCTTTTGAAATCTGCAACTCACAACATCAAGTAAATAACACATTCAGTTGGTGGCTACTTTCTGGTTTTATCTTGAATAAGACTAGAAACTGTTAAGGACAGACATTTATCAACTTGTATTTAAAAGACAAAAAGATACTTTTGCTTTTTGTAGATGTGTAAAAAAATGCCAAGACAGAAAAAAGCTGTATTAAAAAAAACATGAAAACATCACATGGAGATGCAAAAAAAGCTTCTAGAGGCAGACGGTGCCTCATCATGTATGAACATCTACAGATGCAGTGAGCTGCTCTCCAACTTCTAAACGCAGTGTCTTTAAAACAAAAAAGCTTCTTCTAGTGACAGAAGTCCAGCATTTGTGTCACATCAGGCATTTTAAAGGCTTGGAATGGAATGGAATGGAAATGGAATGGAATAGAGAATCTGTCATGAATAATAAAGAGTGAAAAAACCTGATCCCACTGGTGGCAAATAAAAGGGTTTTTGCAAACATCAAACTCTCACTCTGATCATTTTTTAATCTATTTTCAAAGAATTCCCAGTGGTCTTTTAATTGTGATTGTATAAATATGCATAAACATGTTAAAATCACCAAAAAAACACAATTTTTGTTGGAGTGAGTCTCTGTAATGAGTCCGATTACAGGCCATTGTTTTGATTTGACTGAAACTGAGGAAATGATGTTAGTCTTTGTGACTAACAAGTATTATAGTTTTTAGTCACAACTTAACCCTTTTCCTTTATTACCATTTGAAGTATTGCATTCTCTCCTAAAGTCTCTTCCTGGGACAAAATATTGTCCCGTTTGTGGAGGAGCTCGTGACACCCGGCTGTGCAGAGGAGCCTCACAACATGGACTGAGGAGGGGAATGATGGGAGGTTTGGGTTAGCGCTGTAAAGCACACAGATGGACCAGACCATGACTTCAAGATTAAGAGAACATCTGTTTCTCATGTAATACCCAACCTAGAGGCAAACCAACGTCTGCACTCATGTTACAGCAAAGCTCTGCTCTTATGTAAACAGTTGACTGTGAGCCGGTCCTTTAATACGTTTCATGCAATCTATCAAAACTATTTATTTGGTTAATGGCTTCAAGAGAAAAGCATTAAAGTTTCAGATTAAATGCCACTGGCATGAATTTTAATCGTTTAATCGTTTCAAAAGTGCATTTATATTATTTCGTCTCGGTGTCAAACATTGGCCGCTGCACGAGACGGTCCAGACGTCACGGTCAAAGTGAACCAAGTCCTCTGTTCTGCTGAGTTAACGGGCAAATTAAACTGACCTCAGTAATGGTCCAATAACACTGTTGGCTCTTTTATTTATGTATTTATTTTTTTGTTTTTTACTGAAATTTACATTCTAAAATACATTTTCCTTTTAGTTTACTCCAACCCATTCAAACTTTACCCAAAAAAAAACATTTTAAACTAGAAGGAGCTGCATCACCAGAAGAAAATGCAGGGTTGAATGCTATATTGATGAATAAAAATTCAACTGAAAGAGTAATAATTGGCAAAAAATAATAAAGAAATTGTCAAAGTTGACCATAAAAAGCTGAAAGAGCTGAACATTTAAATAGTTGAATGGTGAAAATAGATGAAACATTGTAGGAGGAGTTAAGCGCCAAAATATGGTGGAAGATACTAGAATAAAGAGAGAGAAACAGGAAAACAATGGTTGAAGGATTTATAGTATTCAACCAATAAGTTGATCAATGTTTTTGCCCTGTAGTTCAATATAATTCCACTAGGGGCAGTAGAAGGGCTTTTCTTGCTCATTTTGAAAATGGCTTCTTTTTAGGTGGGATCCATTTGACTAATTTTCTAAACTTCATGGTGAGGACATTTAATGACTACTTGACTTATTGAAATAATGCTAAATTGGTTGAAAATAAATGATTTATAATACAGTTCTAACACGGTAAAATTGCATGGATCAAATGTGAGACGGTAGGTAAAATAGGTGCTTTTTTCTGACACTGATGTCAACTGTTTTGCATCTTGAATTAATATTGCTGTGAGAAAAAAATGTCTTAAATCACCGCATTTCCTGTTTAAAAAATAAAAAAATATATATCGCTGAATATTTTATGTGGGTTCTATATGGGTAAAAGCATCTTAATTCCAAAACAGAAAAGAATTGTCTGTGAATTTTTGGTAGTGGAATTTACAGGGTTCAATTAAGATAAATGAATTCCTTTGTTGTAAAAGTTTTTTTTTTTTTTTTAATAACTGTTTCATGTTTATCCTTGTTCCAAAACGCCTTTAGTGCAAACTAAAATATACATGTATGTATGAAACATAAACCTAGAATGGAACTAATGCTAAATGCTTGATATGCACTTTAAAGTATTTCAGAAATGACAAATCAAGTGTGAAACAGAAAAACAAGGGTTTGTCTTTGCTGGCTCCTGGGCTGCAGCCCAGTCATGGAGCACTTAGGTGAGCTGGATAACATTTCCTGTCGTCTGGTGGGTTAAAATCTGGGAATCTGCTGCTGCAGTCAGGTACATTTCACCCTTCAGGCTAAAATGGAGACCAGCCTGTTAGCTTATCAGCAGTCGTCCAACAGGCTGCACTGACTTATTGACGCTGATGTTTTATGTTTTTGTGTTTCAACAGAACCAATTCTAGCCATGTCATACGGTGTGTTTTGTCAATCTTGTGAATTTTTAAAAACCACTGGCTTGCTGGCATTTGCCACAGTGCAGCATTGGCGAAAAACTCCAATCTTTGCAGGCGCATTTAAAGCACAGAACTGCATAAAGCACAGTGCAGTAACCTGTACACTGAGGGAGGAGGGTTAGGTTCCTCTGTTTCATCCCAGCAGAGAAAAGTGGGTCAAAAAGCCTCCACGGATTGGCTGAAAAGCACAGCAGAGGCTATTGTGGAGATGTCTCACTTTTGGTGAGCTCGGTGGCCCCGGGGCCGCAGATGCGGGCAGAAATAGATCTGCTCTGACTGACGGGCCCCAAAATCAACGAGGGGATTCCATTGAGAGCTTTTTTACACTTTCATTGAAATGCACAGTGGGCGGCCGGGTGTGAACTGGCAGTCTAAATAACAAAATAAACACTTTCCGTCACATTTGCAAAGACAAGCAGAAGAGAGGGACTCATTGCATGAAGCTTGAACGCTGTAATGTGCTGATGGCTTGATGTGAAAGTGTCACATGGAACCCAATGACCTTGCCTTTTTGCCAGAGGGACGAGTTGACTGACGGCCTGTCTTCTGGAAGAGCATACTGCCTGTGAAGCAGAAAAAGTCTTCTGGATCTGAAGGAACGGCTATGAGAACGTTGACTGCAGCCGCAGCAGCTGCTGAAACTGCCGCTCTGAGGGCTTTGAATTACCAAAGACAGCTGAGGCAAACGGTGCAGAGCCGCTCGTCTTAGTGAGGTTGGCTACATCTGACGGCAGAAGTTGACTTCTGTTTTCTGCAGAAAGAACAGACCACTGCTCTTTCAGGCTTTTTCACCAACTATTCAACCGCATATCAGCTTCAACCCAGTTCTTGGGTTTTTCATCTATTTTGTTAATTTTTGGATGCAAGGCACATTTTTTGGTTTATCGTAGTTTCATTAAACCCGCTTTGCTCCCTTAACCTCAGAGTTGGGTTAAAAACAACCCAACTTGGTCTGTAGGGTAACTTGAACCTTTGTTGGATCTACTTTTGGTCCCCAGGTAAGTTCTTTTCACTTGCATACGGTCACTCTGAAATATGGCTTCAAATGGTCCAACATCACAAACACTCACTCAGTGATGGGGCAGCATCTACGGCGCCAACATGTGACATGCCAGAAAAATCCCTGGGAAAAGTTGGCTTTGCCTCTGCGCCCTTGTTCCAAAAACGTTCTTATGGCTCATTTTAAATGCAGTTTTAAATTCCATGAATTCTTTATATATTTTTTATTTATCTATATTTGTGTGATATTTAATCAACAGTTTAAGTGTCACAAACATGCCCCTCAAACATGACTGGTGCTGAAGTTTAAACACCAGAGAAGCTTTTGGATGTGTCGGTTGGCGGGGCATTTTCTCTGTGGAACCAAAGCCCTGGTCTACGGGGGTCTGATGCAAACGGGTGCTGTGGGGAGCGGCTGCATCTCAAAGGGGAGAGCAGGTGAGTCTTGCAGTTACACTGAGGCTCATACGGCTACCTACAAGTTGAACAAATGTAAAAATCTGCACATGCCTGTTTTATCTGTACTTCCCCCTTACACGTTTCAGTGTTCGCCTGCAGCATGCCCGTAGAAAAATGTGTGAACATTATGGCTCTACGGATTCATCAAGCAGTCTTTGACCTTCAGGGGTGACTGTGTTTTTTGTTTGTTTGTTTTTTACCTCTAAGAGCAGTTATGACTGAGGCTTAAATGGCAGACAGGCAAACGTAACACAAGTGTGATTTCTGCCTGGTCCTCACACACCAACCTTTTCCATCTACGCTTCGCCATCACGTTGAGTTTGGAAGTAGACACTCTAATCTCACCATATGAATACCGCCGCGTCCAAGAGCGAGGTTGCAGTCCAAGGTTAAAAGTGTTTGTGTTGGCAGCGCCATAAAATATGTCTTCTGTGTCGAGTCCGCCCAACAGGAGATGGAATGAGACGGCGCGCTCGGCGTTGTGGCACTCGGGTGGAATGTGTAATTTCTTTCAAAGGCGCATTAACTTTGAGAAAGCTAATGAAAAAGATGGAAACACAATGGCAGCTTCAACCCACACAAGTTGAAGTCCTGGGGGGGTGAGACTCGTACGTCACTGTTTTTTCTCCCGTGTCTCCTCCCTCATCTCCAGACGGTCCGTCCGTCATCCCTGCATCCGCCTCCAGCACTTCCATCGCCAAGGAAACGTGGGTGGGGCGCTCGCCCTTTTTTCTCCTTTCAAAGATCATTGTCAATGTCACCCCCCCCCTCCTGTTCACAACTAGTCAGCAAGTGTAAGGATGTTCTGTCAGCACATGCCAATCCAAAGGTACACAACAGACACACAAACGCACATCAGAGATGACATTTGAGCGTCGTGCGGCGTTTCAGCGGTCCTCTAAATCAGCAGCGGAAGTCCTACTTTGAAGTGATGAATAGATTCAGGGTGGCATTTACAGACACGACCTCCGTCAGCAGGAGGACGGCATGACTGGATCTGCAGAAATACGCAAGACGGGGAGAAAACCTGCAAACACAAATGTGTGTCGTTCTCCCCGCGTTTACCCAAAGTTCAGGCTGGGGGGGTGGGGGGGGGGGGGTGACAAGTCAAAGAAACCTGAAGCAAAAGTCCATGAAAAAGAGAATCCGAACTATTCAGAAGGTCAGTTTATTGTACTTTTGTGTGCTTCAAAAGTCTTTGAAAGTTTTTGCCTCACAGATGCTCCAGGGAGCCACAAGAACACTGAAAATGCTTTCCGGTTATTTCTTTTACATCTAATTGATTAGGTTTAGCATTTGATGAGTTCAGTTCTTTTTAACAAACACCCAAAAGTGTGCATTTTTACCCACTGTTGTTCAGTCCAGCCTGTTGGTCAGAGGAAAACAAAGAAGTTCAAATCCAAGAACTGCCACTCAAACAGGTGGAATGTTGTTTTTGAAAACCAGTGCAGATCCCAAAACCGCCATGAAGCCCAACTCTGAACTTGGTCTGTTTTAGGACTCGCCCCATGCCACCAACTGCGCTAAAGTACAATCTGTATCTAAAGCAGGAGACTGAACGAGGCGCCGTGTCGGCCGCTGCAGACTTCCGTTTACATTTCAAAGCCAACACTCGTTTGTTCCTTCACATCCATCTGGGATGAAGTCACAGCGCTGCAGGATTTGCAGGGATGCTGCTCCCAGCTTCCACGCTTTCATGTCGACTCTTACTGTTGCTATTAGTAGATGGTGGTAAAGCCTGTATTAGTTTCACCCCCCCCCCCCACCCTCTCACCTGCTTGTCCTGTGGGCAGGGAGGTCAGCGTGACACCAGCACCGGGAGGCTTCCTGCTGGACGTCCTGCAGAATGGATGACTGTGTGGCTCAGAACAGAATCTTACGAAGTGTTCTTACACTTTTTGCAGCTTCAAAAACAACCAAATACTATAACTTGCATTAAGTAAAAGTAGCAAAAGCTGTGTTATGTCATTATTGCAGCTAAAAATCCTACTTAACCATCAATCCGTTTAACATTTGGCAGCTTTAAAAGCACAAACACGTCTGCAAAACTGCAAAGTTTTGAACGCTCTTTCAAGTAATCAACAGCAGGTTGGGATAAAAACTGTAAACGCGTGCATCAGGACCCTTTTTTTTCAACAGGGATGGGCTGGGAAACCAAACAGGATGCAGTGGACGAGGGACGCCTCCCTCCCTCATGTAAGGACACTGCAGCAACAACTCAAGACATTAAAGCCCCCCCTCTGCTTTCATCTCTAAAAGTTCCCCTGATGTGGGCGTCCATGAAAAGGGAGAATAGTTGACTGAGACTGGTGTCCCCATCAATCCTCCAACCATGTGATCTGTTTTAGTCATGCCCTCCATCTTTAATCGCAGTCCTGCTGCCGCACAAATGTCAGCATGTGTGAGTGCAGACGTTTGTGGGACACGCATGAAGCCCATACGGGGGAAGGATGACCCGTACGGGTGCAGCAGGTTTTTGGGTCGTCCGTGGAGGAGTGACCGCATCTAAAGGGGAGCGCAGGTTTGTTGTGCAGTTGTCCAACACATGGGGAAAAAAACCATACCGTATATGCACAACATGCCAGCGTTGTACGTGTGGTAAGTGTATTTTGTAGTATTGGAAGTAATGGGAGTTCCACACACTCCGGGGATGCCGTCGGAGAGTTTGCACCACTGTAGTCGGTAAGGTGTTTCTGTGGTGTTTAGCACAACAGACCTACAGGAACCAGAACTGAAGCACCAACTGAAATCTCCTGCAGCCCTTCCCCCCTCCCCCACCATGCATTCTCAACTTTTTAATCTTGATTTTTCCATCTGAATAAACACGTGTTGGACACGTGCACATCTGTCGTCAACAAGTTAATCATTTAAGTGCCCATCTGGCTTTACAAACGCTTTATTTTCATCAGTTCATGCAAAAATCTGTTTTCAATTGCATCAGTTGGATTTGTGTAATTTTCCTGAACTCCCTGAATGTGTTGTACTGTTGTCACGGATGCAGATTTAAGCACACTGTGTCCCCAAGGCCTCCTGGGCTCTGGGTAATCCGGCACATCGTCGCACCGGTCTTTCATCTGGATGTCACCAGCAGATGGGGTGGTGTGACTGCCATGCTAACCACTCATTTGGGGGTCTGTCGCAATAACTACTCATGTAATGAAACACGGAGCTACGAGCTTCTCTGGATTACACACACCCAGTAATGTGAAGGACGGAGGACACACTCTGCTGTAGAATGTTCCTTCTCCATGTCCACCTGACCACGGAGCAGAGACAGAAATTACCCCCCTGCATGACATTTATTTCAGTGTAGTGACGGATGTTCCATTTGCCCCTTTGTTTTTTCCCCCGGAGGCCCAATTTCAGTTCCATTTTCTTTGTTGAGGAATGTCATCAGCTCAGACCAAACAGGACAGGATAAACTGAGTGTCTGTTTAAATCATTCATGCCGCTCACTCTTACAGCAAGATTGCAGGTTGTCTAGACAGGCCTTGGAGGGAGGGGGCAGGTCCTCCTTCAGTTGTCAAACACTGCCCTCTTGTGGGGGAAAAAAGCACACATTTTTTGTTTTTGTTTATTTATTTTTTTGTCCTCCCACCAAAACTATCATTTCTAGTCAACTAAACGACGCATCGCTTTTAGAAACAGATGCAGAAGGAGAGTACAGCGTCTTTATGATTACCAGAGAAATTATTTCCTTATTTTTGTGAAGATATTAAGACTAAAATTAAAATAAAAATATATTTGACAGTAAAATCCTTTTTCGCCTAATTAAAACAGAAATGTTGGGCTCTTAAACCTGAAGCACCAGTTGGAGCTGATCTTTGCTACCAAACCCCACAGCGAGCCAAAAGACGGCGTCAATCCCCCCAGTGGTTTACTGAAGTATGTGAGAAATGAATCTTTTTTTAAGCAGGCTGCACTGCAGATGTACTTTTGTTTTCCACCAATCTGGCAATTACAGGCTGCAGAAAAGAGACCAAACGGATGACGGCGTGTGAGCATGACGAGACTTCCCGATGGAGCCGAGTTTGGCTTTAAATATGGACGTTCCGTTTAAATTATCAGGGGGCTTCAACCTCTGATGTATTGACGCACCAACTTGCTGATTTCATTACATAAATAACTCAATTTGTGACCCAGTTCAGTTAAAGTAACAAAAAAAGATCATTTTGTTTCTATC
This sequence comes from Oryzias latipes, assembly GCF_053564925.1. NCBI lineage: Eukaryota > Metazoa > Chordata > Actinopteri > Beloniformes > Adrianichthyidae > Oryzias > Oryzias latipes. Next base: position 34,152,853 of record NC_136241.1, on the reverse strand, counting down.
GTTTCCTTTGGGTAAAAGTTGGAGACCAGAGTGATCCATTTCTGCATCAGTTTGAACCCTCAGAAATCAAACTCTACTAATACTTAAGTTAATGATCACTGTATTAAATCAAGTAAATGTGATTCAAGTGAGGTTTTTGTTTTGTTTTATTTTCTGTCTTGTTAATCTATGCATTTCATCATTTCTGTAATGAGTTTGATAAATATGTGTAAATTCTTTATTGCTTTGATTACGATGCTTGAAATAAATCAATAAAATCAAAAGTGAACAACACTCTCCAGGAGGTAGGCGTATCAATATCCAAGTCTACCATAGAAAGACGACTACATGAAAGTAGATCCCGAGGGTAGACTGCAAGATGGAAGCCACTCATAAGCCTCAAGAATAGGGAGGCTAGATTGGACTTTGCTAAAAAGCATCTAAAAAAGTTCTGGAAAAACTTTCTTTGGACAGATGAAACCAAAATCAACCTCTACCAGAATGATGGCAAGAGAAAAGCGTGGAGAAGCTCATGATCCAAAGAACACTACATCATCAGTAAAACACGGTGGAGGCAGTGTGATGGTCTGGGCATGCATGGCTGCTAGTGGGACTGGGACACTAGTGTTTACTGATGACGTGACACAGGACAGAAGCAGCCCAATGAATTCTGAGGTGTTCAGAGACAGACTGTCTGCGCAGATCCAGGTGAATGCAGCCAAACTAATTGGACGGCGTTTCATAATCCAGATGGACAACAACCCAAAACATACAGCCAAAGCAACTCAGGAGTTTATTAAAGCAAAGAAGTGGAATATTCTTGAATGGCCAAGTCAGTCACCTGATCTTAACCCAATTGAGCAGCATTTCACTTGTTGAAGACTAAACTTCAGACAGAAAGGCCCACAAACAAACAGCAACTGAAAGCCGCTGCAGTAAAGGCCTGGCAAAGCATTCAGAAGGAGAAAACCCAGCATCTGGTGATGTTCATGAGTTCAAGACTTCAGGCTGTCATCGCCAATAAAGGCTTTTCAACCAGATATTAGCAATGAACATTCTGTTTTCAGTTGTTTTTCCAATTACTTAACAGCCCACTAAATGAAGGGATTGTGTTTAAAAACTGCTTTAGTTTTTCACATTTTTATGCAATCTTTTAGTTCAACCCATGAAATAAAAGCTGAAAGTCTGCACTTCAATGGCATCTGAGTTGTTTTATTTCAAATTCACTGTGGTAATGTACAGAAACTAAATTAGAAAAAAATGTGTCTCTGTCCAAATATTTATGGTCCTGACTGCATCTCTGGTTTGTCAGAAGATTCATAACCCCTGTTGTTAAAATGAAATCTGTCCAACACAAGAGGCCTTCAGCTCTCATCTGTTTGCTCAGCTGTTGGACAGGAAAAGTAAAAAAAAAAAAAAGTTCAGGCATAAAGAGATTGAGAGCTGCAGCTCCTTCAGAGATGTTACTTTTGATGCCACACCTTCTAAAATGACAAAAAAGGCGCGTCCACGCGTCTCTGCTCCAGCAGCCAACTTTATGAGGCCGGTAAATAAAGGATCTCTTCTGGAACACTTAAGATTTCTAAAAGACTTGAACAAAAAAGTGTTTTTTTATTAATTCACTGAATAAAAACATGGTATAATAATGATAACAATAACAATAATGTTGGCTTGTTTCTCAGTTAATACAGAATTTAAAAAGATGGGATTTGGGTGATTAAAAGGAAAATATGCGCTGGAATTGAGTATTTTAAAGGTTAATTTAGACTTGTTAAACCTTTGTATTAAAACTCTGAGCAGCCCGCAGCGCTACCTGCCCTTGCCGCCCCCTTGTACCTGCCCTCACTGGATGAGCCGCACCTTAGATGCCCCTCTGCCATCTGCTCAGATGTATGTGACAAATTCCTATAAAAAAATCACTTTTCTTTCTTTCTTTCTTTTTTTAAATAGAGCAGTTTGTCTGTTGATTTTACTTCCATAGCAACTACTGTAGGTTTTGGTTGCCTGATGATAATTTTAGAAGATTCAACTGAAGGGATTTCCTTGGCGACGGAGGCTTTTTGTGAACCACGCTCATATTCCTAATATGTTCATATTGTACGTCACATCGTTTCGTTCAGCTTGAGCCAATGATTCGTGTATTAAAATTTCACGATAGCCTGATTTAAAAATAAAATAAAAAAGCGAGCCATCAGGGCGGTGCACTACTTTCATTGGCTCGCCATGCTAACGACGATCAAAACTTTAAAATCCACATTTTTTCTCAAGAGGCTTCCTAATGATGCTTGAGGAGGCGATAGATCAAAACCCCGAGGAGTTTTACTTTGTGGATGGCACTAAAAGTGATTTTTTTTTTCTTTCATAATTTAGTCACTATACCAAACATTTATTTTCACAGAGTAGCTACCAGTTGCGTGCAGATCTGTATGAGTTTCTGAGTTTGCAGTAGGAAAAATGATTGAAATCAATCAGGATTCTGCTGCCGTGGAACCGAACGGACCTTTTCAGCTACAGAACCGTCCTGGAGTAATGGGTCTCCACAGACGTGGATGCAGTTCTACGCATCGGTCAGTGGATGGCGGTCTGTCCCTGCGGTTTGAGCTCGGCCCACTTCAAAGGATTTACTACAATCAAGCCTCCCTTTTCTTATCTTTTGCTCAGATTTAGTCAGGCAAAAACGAAATGGTGATAAAGAAACACTTAGTTTGGCAGAAAACTTCAGGTTTTTTTCTTAACGTTTCCAGACAGGTGCCCCACTTTTCCCCCCAAATGCACGTCCTTTCGGCGGGCTGCGGCTCTGCGGCTTGCACCCTACCAATCCAGACATGAAGTGAAGGCCTGAAACCCAGTGAGCAATTTTTGGAGAGGGCAAAGATATCCCCTTTGGTTCACGCTGACATGATGTGGCATCTGTGAGTTGTGTAACTGCAGTGGAAGAGGAAAGGTTGAGGGAGTCCAAAAGCGGTCACCGAGAGTTCACATCTCTCTGCTGCAGCAACAACAACAGCAAAAAAACAATGAATCTGAGTGCAGTCTAACACGTGGATTTTGTTTTTAGAATTATTTCATCTGCAGCGCGGCTGTCCAGCAGCAATCCTGATCTCCTTCTTTGCTGTTGGCCCTGCAGCCAAAGCTCCCAAGCTGTGCAGCGCAAAGAATCTCCCTTTTGTTTTAAAGAAAGGAAAGTTCCTGCTGATACTTTGAAATATGTGACTTCTGCTGAGGAAGCCGCACAGAACTACCTTCTACCTGCAGAGGAGGTCCTCCTGCAGCTCTGTTGGGCCTGTATTAAGCGTTCAGGTTTGGCTGGAGGAAATTCCCTGCAGCCCAACTCCAGATGTTTGCATGTCTCGATGCATTAATGCATCAATACAGGCTAAGGCTCTTACAGCAGTGTGTGCTGCATTAGCCACTGTCTCGTAACTCACTTAAAATCCGGCTCCTGCGGTTGAACTTTAAAGCTTTCTGCCAATTAAGGGCACTTGAGTGGAAAGCAGATCCGTGCCCTGTGCGGCTGGAGGATCACTTCGTCTTATTTCATTTGGAATCCCCCCTCCATCATGGAGACGACTCGTGACAGAACCGTTCTATTCGCAGGTCTTTCTACGCATCACGGCGTGTGAACTCTTCCTCGCACATTGGTGGTGACCTGAATGTCCTCAGTGACCACTTGGTGTTCATCGCCGCCGCCGCAGCAGCAGCAGTGACCTCCTGCCTCTGAGGGGCTGACGGCCATGTTTAGATTACAGCTCAGATTGATCAGGTGCCATGGAGAGAGCGGTAAACATGTTAGTTTGAATTCATTTATTGGCTCATTCTTTACACGGTTTGGTGTCTCGGTGATGAATGCGGAAACATAAAGTTTTTCTGTTTTTTTTAAGCTTTAAAATATAAAAAAGTGATGAAAAGGAGCAAAGGCTACGATATTTGTTCAATATTTGATTTACTGGATTCTTAATACCATAAAAAAACAGCTGTATTCATGTTTGGATTTCATGATTTAGCCTTGTTCAGGTTATTTCTCTAAATGTGTCCAATCGTTTTAAAATAAAGTTATTGCCTCTTTCTTCCCCCAAAGATTGTTTTACTTTAGTTGCAATAAAAAAAAACTGTAAACTGCTTCTCAGGATAAACAGTTTCCCATTTTTAGACCTAAAAATGTCATAAAATAACAATTTTGTTGCTTTAAATGAGCATTTATTGAACACATTTCAAGCTTGGAAAAATAATCTTGTGTCCTCACCTGTGGAAAAGCTTACCTGTGGATCTGAGAACTTCTGCATCTGTGCAGATATTTTTAAATGTAAATTAAAGACTCCTTTTTTTACCTTGGTATGTCCACGATTCATTCAATTAATTAATTCTTTGGCTTTTAAAATCCCTCCGATCATCTTTTGGTCTGTTTTCAAAGGTCTTTTCATTATGATGAGGCTGTTTTAATTAAATACTTGTTGTTTTCCAGCAGAGCGGCAGGAGTTTTATTCGAAATTTGCCTGAGTTGTTGGCGCAGAGCAACCCCGCCCCCTCTTCCCCTCCCTGGTGCTGAGAGCTTAGAGCAGGGAGCTTGTGGCCCGCTCGGCGTACTTTCTACGTCACAAAGCATCTTTTTGCATCTGCGATTTGAGGAAAGAAGCAGCAGAAATGCACCTTTGAGCTGAATTTTCTTTATGAATGTCTGTCATCAGAAAAATCCCACAAGAACACGTCAAAGACAAAAACCAGCATTTTCATCAGACTGGGTCTTTAGGTATTTTATGACTTTTAGGATTTGTCATTTTGTACATTTATTATCTTTGAATCTAAACAGCGGCTCCTCCAACTATCAGACACAGCGTTTCCCGTTAGCCCAACATTATTTTCATTCAAAGATTAACATGAAAGTTTTGAGCTTTAAAACTTTTGGTTTAAAACAAACATAACAAAGACTAAAGATGCATAATTGTCACATTCTTCAGTTTAGTTGAGCTTCACTTGTGTTTTTTTTCCACACAGTTTTGACTTTGCTTTCTTTTTGGATTCATACGTTTTAAATTTTTGTCTCTTCATGTTCGATCTTTTGTTCTAAGACTTACAAACTGTTTCATCTCAAATTTTGTGATTTTTGCAGCAAAAACATGACTTAAAACTTGGATGTTTTGGACATTTTCAGGTTCCTTGTGAAATTTCTTTGTAACATAATCAAAAATACATCCATAAAAAAATCTGCTGGACTTGTACCAAAAAGAAAAATTCAGAGCAAATTGTAACGGAGAAAAAAGATTAAATAGAAAAAAAAATACTCTCCGGACACCATTGAACCGAAATGAGTCCAAAAGTTTGGCATCAAAATTAATTATTTTGAACATAAACTCCAAGCTGACCCGCCGACCAATGGAACCTTTTCCCCTTAAAATCATAAATAAAATGCATTTTAAAGTAAAAAAATTCTGTAATTATTATTTTTTTGGCTGTATGTTTTTACCAAATGGGGTAACGGAACGTTTGAGAGACGGATCCCATCGCTGACCCATTTTCCATCAGCCCCAGGAGAACCGATGTGTGACAGAACGTCTGAAACTGTTGAGAGCAGGAGGCGGCGGCGGCGGCGAGCCGGTTGACCTTCAATCCTCCCGGTCCACAGCTCAACACGTCCACTGCTGCCGTGATTCATTTCTTCCAATCGGCTAAAAGACGGTAAAAGCTTCAGAAGTCAGGCAGTGAAACACCAAAACCGGTTTGGCTGTCAGAAGGGTTAAAGGTCACTGCCATGATGAAAAACTGTTCAGAACTGGACATCAGAAGAAGGATTTTTTTTACAGGAAATCTGTTCTTTAGCCAAAACTCTGGGGCTCGGTATGCAGAAGAAGACGGTGGAAGCCTTCTTTTTATTTACAGCCCAACTCTGATGAAAACGACGCTTTTGGTGTTTTTCTGATGATGGAGGACAAGTCAGGAAAGTTGAGTTTAAGACCGCCTCTCCGAGTGTTTCTTCATCCATGTCACTGTGAATCAGGAACCGACGGTTCACACCATCACTCAGTGGGGACCGCTCTGCAGAAACTAGGTCCTAGAAAACGACCCTTTTTCGGGGGGATTTTGGCTAAAAACTGCGTCGTCAGCATGAAGTTGGAACAGTTTGAAAACAGATGAAAAGATGACTGGAGTGGGACTTGAACCCCTCAAACATCTCGTGTCCATGCCTCCAGACTCGACAGCAGCGCTCCCCCCCACTCATTGTTCACGGTGATCCTCACGCCGAAAGCCCCCGTTTGTTCCTGAGCTCTGTGGCGCCACGCCCTGCGTCGCCCAGGTGTGGGAAGGTGTGTGGGGGGAGTACGGGTGGTCGGAGGGTGGCTCTGAAGAGTGTTTGCTGCACCATTTGGATCCCCGCCCTCCCTCCCTCCCAACAACCCCCTCCCCTGCTCCCAGGGTAAACCTCTTAACGCACGCGCCATTCACTGCCGGGTCAGGCCGAGGTCTCCGGCCTTTCACGCGTTGGCTGCTAATGAGGTTTCAAAATCACGGAGCGGGGTGACGGGAGTCTGACCCACACTGGAGACACTGAGCGGTGGAGCGAAGGCGGCACTCTGGCTTAAATCGCTTCTGACATCAAACCAGAGAACAATGTGCAGTAGTCTGAAAAGTGGCGGCAACTGCGATGCTGCATTTGACCTCAAAAGCGATCTGTGGATTTGCAGCTGCCTTTGGTAAGAGCTTCTAGACGGGAACGCAGTTCGACAAAAACGAGCAGAAAGATTTGAGAAAACAAAAATAAACCCAAAAAACCCAAATAAAGACCTTCAGGTTCTCAGTTTTACGGTTCGCTTTAGTTTGAACACCATTTCAAGAAGCTAAAAATAAACTGACCAACATTCCAGAAATGCAAAACTGAAAGAGTTCAATATTCATGACCCACCCCCCTTATCATTAAAACCAAAAGGAAAAAGGTTTTAAAATGGGCTCTGAGTTCATAAAAACAAAATTCTTCTCAAAGTTTTTAGTCATTTTTGGACTTTCAGGCAAACTTCGCTCCTCTGGAGATGTTTGCACAAAACATCCTCATGAGGAAATTCTGTGCTTTGCTTCAGGATTTATTAGTTTGTCTCCAAATCCAAAATAAGAGTTAAAAAGAAATCAACAAGAAAAATCCACATTCCTGCTTATATTCTTTTTATCAACAATACATTTAGTTCCCAGCCAGAAATATTCTTTTAATGTTTGACGGATTTATTCTGCAATTTTCACATTTCCCTTTTTAAAATTAGATAAATATAAAATAGTTTTATTTTATATTTTAACATTTAACTAATTACACTTCTTATTATTTTTGAACAATTTATCATAATTAAAGCAATTTACTGGTAGTTCTGTACAAACTCAGTACACTTTATATTGATCTGTTTTATACATTTAAATTGTCTGTAAAATTACATTTTTTGGTCTTTTTATCTTTTTATCTGTTTGTTTTTTGCATTTTTAAATGCTAAAATTAATTTTGTGTTTTTAGTACCTTTTAGATCAAATGTTTGCTGTAATGCAAAAGAGTTTTATTTATTTTATTTTGAATTTGACACATTCAGTAAAGGTACTTTGAGCAGAATATTATTTGTTATGTTTTTCTTTGTTTTCATTATTTTAATAATCATATTTTGGTTGTTATTGTAGTCTTTGAATGTGTGTCTGTTTTATTTGTGTTAAATATTAATTGCAAACAAAAGTTAATTTATTTAAATTAAAACCATGAGTGATCTACCTTTTTTCCATTTTCTTTTGAATGTGACATTTCAAATGTTTTAGTTTTTTTTATTTAAGATCTCAGAATAATTCCTGTTAATGAATTCATATTCCATATTTTGATTTTATTTGAAATATTTCTAGAACCTTTTCTGCAGCAGCTGGAAGCTGCTTTTGCTTCAGCGGTCAGACGCTCGGCTGCCGTTCCCTTAATCCTCTGTTTACAGACAGTCTGGCCTTCATGCTTTATTTATCAAATGTAAATTCATTTTCAGCAAAAATGAAGAAAGAAATAATTACAAACATTTTTAATCTCAAGTTAGTCTTGAATTAGAAATGTGTTTGGATGCATCATCAGTTTAAAGCAATTTAAAAGCAATCTTTTAATAAAGTTTTTTTTCTGTGCAAATGATTTTTGTTTAAAATTATTGAAAAGAGAAATAATTTTTACATTTACCTTTCTCATTAACTATGAATTTATTTGGCTTAAATAAGCAGAAAAATAAAGGAGAAGCTCCTCATGGTAGTTTTTTTAATAACAGATCTTTTCTTTTTTTTATTGAGGAGAATCGGGTCGGGCTTTCCATTTTAGAAAATAAACCAAAGACCATTTTACAAATAAAGAAATTGTTACATCATTCACAGGGTTACAGCCCATTTACATTTATACAGAAGTACAGGACCCCCACATCCGTCACAGTGGTCTGTGATGAAGGTCTCACAGGCCGGGGGGGTATGAAGGGCCCCCCCTCCGTCCCAGCAGAGCAGTGAAGGGGGCAGGTGAGTGTGGCTACAAAGATGGAGGAAGAAAGGATCACACAGGAGGAGAGCCATGATTCCACGGCGTTTGGCGGGAAACCCGCGGGCAGCAGCAGCCGCTGCTCATCCATCAGCACACTGGCCAATGGTGCGTTCACAGACCAACTGAGTGGACGGGAAACTTCAGTCCAGTGACAGCAGAGGGCGCTCTAGAGCTGTGTGCTGCAGCTGCTCGCCAGGAGCCATTTTCTGTCCGCCTGGCTCTGACCCTCATGTAAGTGAAGCGGCGTTGGGATGTTTACCCACGCTATCATGTGACTCTGAGACGTCCTTCTGAAGGTGGCAAACGCTGAGGAGGAGGAGGAGGAGGAAGGTTGAGTGCTTCTACAGATGGCAAACATGTCAAACTATCACAACTGCACAGCATCAGAGAAAACACCTCCTCAACTACAACCGGAGAGTTGAATACGACGGGCAGGCTGTGTAAAGTTAGCTGCAAACAACTGCTGTGCAACAAATATTTTCAACTATTTACACGCTCGCCGTCATCGCTCGCCGTCTTCACTCCTCTGGATATGCTCAAAGTGCCTCTGAACTTTGACTTGCAGTTTTTCAGCAGACAATAGTGTTGCTCAAATAAAACTAAATCACAGGAAAAAAATAAAGATTCTTAAGAAGATGCCAAAGCAAAGATTCATAAACCAAAAGTCCGCCATCAGCTGCTCTTCAAACGTCTTTATAGTGACTAGAAAACCCTGTGAAAAATACTCTGTAAGAAGAAAATCCAGCAAAAAGGGAAATATAAACCAATTTCAGCTTCACTCAGTTCAAGCAATGTCAAGGATAATTACTCCACTAATACCTCAAAGCCTTAGCAGCATCTATAGACATGCATTCCAATGAGTTTAATGGGGCTGGCGTGGACAAAAAACAAGAAGAAGAAGAAGAAACCTCTGTGGTGCATACTTAAGACGAACATAGAGGTTTTTATCGCTAAGCTACCGGACTAATGAAGTCTGATCAGCTGTTAAAACGCAGAGAAGCAAACAGAAGATGAGCCACAGGTGAAGAACGACACGAAGCTCCGGCAGCTTTAGAGTCGCCCCCCCCTCCCCCTTCAGCATCATGCAGCACCGCTTTGAAGAGCTTCCAGGGAAACGTTTGCTCTGGTGTGTCATTCTGCAGACACTTTTAAACCCAGGGGAGGACCGGCGAGCACAACCCCACTCTGAATCAAAGTGGGATGATGCAGGAAGTGAGGTCACTTTGGCACTCGACCCATTAACACCTTGAAGGCTCAGGTAGGGTTCTGAGGTTAGGAGAGTGTGGAAGAGAGAAGCAATCTGAGCAAAAATGAAACCGCTGTCCAGACAAAAATGGACAACTGTCCACAGCCGATCAGAGGAGCAGCAGACAGGTGGTGGACAGGCGTGTGTGTGATCAGAGCGCCTGCGACCGGGGCGGGGCCGCCTGCCGGGACCCGACGCGTCTGACTGATGGCTCACAGCTGGACCGCCGTGTCTGCCTGTCGGCTACAGGGGGGAAGCTCAGCGGGGAGCGCCGTGTGGCTGAGCGCTCGCCCCGTTTTTCCTCACAAACCCGGCCAGCAACACGACGACGGCCAAACAAAACCACTCATGTCTGCAGAAACCTGAAACAAAGTGACTTCAGGAGCTGAAAGGAAGAGTTTGCTGGAGTTAGAGACCAGATTCAGTGCAGAAACAAAACCCTTCAGACACAAATCGCAATAATATGAACCTCATATTTGTTTCTTCTTTCAATGGATGTCTCTAAGTTCTACTGATGAGGGTGCAGAAGAAAATGTTTACTAAAAAGTTATGTTAAGTTGGTCAAAGTCGAACTATAAGTCACTGAAGAAAATCGTGTGACGTCCCAAGACTCCAGGAGCTACCGCTTCTCCGTGCACGTGTGTGCAAAGCGTGCACGTTGAACAACGAGAGATCGAGTCTGACGTAAAGAACAGCACCGGCTAGAACCCGGAGATGAGGAGCACGTCACGCCGTCTCCTCCCCCAAACGTGGTTCCTGAATCATCATGGCGTGGAAGGTTCCTGATATGTACAGCACAGGAGTGAGGACAACAAGGTCTATTTGGCAGGTTGTGACTATTTCACTGTGAAAGGTAAAAAAAAAAATGGTGAGAGGAACTCTTCATCACAAAGTGTCCACAATTATAGAAAAATCCTCGCAGTGAGAAAAAGCCCAAACATTTTTCTTCATCTGAGGTGCGTGACGTGAATTTCCAGTCGCACTGACATCAGTCTTTGCAACAAGTTCTCTGATCCACGTGGGGTCCCCCCCCCCTCTTTCCTCCACAGGTCGCCCGGCAGACGCTCAGCGCGAGTCCAAACTGAAAACTGAATCCACGCCACTTTGAGGATGGCGTCCCGACCTTCTTCGTTTCTGCCCTTTTAAAGGGTAACTTTGCTGCTCGGTTCCTCTAGTGTACAACTTCATAGCCTCTCTAAATTGAGATAAACTCCATTCCTTCTCAGTTTGTCTCCTTTTCCTTTAAAATAAAAATAAAAACTTTACAAAATTAGCAGAGCAAACAAAACAAAAACAGTCCAAACATCAAATGGTGGAAGATTTGGGGGAAAACGTTGCTGGTTGTGTCAAAACCTCCTGGTTCTGGTTCTGGAAACGGCAGACTCTGCTACTGTCCAGCTCTTCTGACCACGAGAGTCAGGGGGATGCGTGTGGGGGGGGGGACTGAGGGGGAAAGGGGGGGGGGGGCATCTGGGGCCGGATGGAAGCCCGGTGGGAAGACCAGACACACTGTCACGCCAAAGAGGAAGAGGGGAAAAAAAAAGCATCCTCTCCATCCTCCACACCCAGAGCCCCCCCCCCCCGGACTCTTTTCGGGGTCAAACCTCCACCGACTGGATCTGGTTCATCTGCGCCCGCATCGTCTGGATGCTGTTGAGGATCTTCTTCTGGTGGCCTGCTAGCGTCACACCGACCCTCAGGATGTCCCTGCGGAGCACAGAAACAGACGACCGACTCGTGTCACCGCAGGTTCTGACCGCTCGCTCCCGACCCGGCCATGCGCGGAGCCGCTTTCACACGAGTGTGCAGCGAGGCGGCGGGCGCTCAGTCAGGAACGCTGACTGTGCAGAAAACAACACAAGTCATCGAGAATATTTACAGTTGAGAATCATAGGAGGACGTCGATGAGAAAACTCCGCCATGAAACTCTGTCTGGCTCGTTTCTGAGGCCCGACAGCAACTGTAATCGCACGCTTACGCCAAAAAAAAGTTTCTGTGATTCAAAGTTCTTAGCAGATGTGGTTAACCCCACCCTTCCTACGCAACCCAAAACTGCCAATGACACATTTACAGCATCTCCTTCCTGAGGACGCAGAACGAGGCAGAGGTGCGCCAAAAGAAATAATTAAACGGCGTATCAAGACGGCGGTTTTTTAGATAAATAGTGTTTGCTCAAAGCTGAGCCGTTTTTTTGGCTTTTCTGCACGTAAAAATTCCCTCTTTTAGGTCTGACATGACAGGACACCCTCACAAACACAGTCTGGTTCTTGCTGAACAGCCGCAGACGACCTGCAGCGCATGGGAACACGTCGGTACCACCTCAACCAGAACCAACCAGGAGGAAAGCTCATGTGAGAACAGAACGTTAGACAGAATACAACCCAACTTTACCAACGACAGGAGTGTTTGTGGAAATATGTTTCCAAAGAGATTGAATAAATAAATGAATCCTGAACGTGTGGCATGAATGGCGGTTAGGAAAGGGTTCACATGCAGCTCCAATCAAATTAAGTCAATGCAGTTCTCATTTTTCGGGCTCACGCTGGAGCCACACATAATCACTAAGCAGTGATTGGTCTTTTTTTATGGCAACCAATCAAGAGCGAGCTTGTTAGAAGGCCACACCCCTACCACTTGAAATCTGTCCATCATTTTTAACGTTGGATGTGGGGGCCAGCAGGCTGCAGCTACTTTTATCGAGACGTCTGACAGCAAACACTTTGGACACCCCTGTCAAAAACCGGCCAAAGGTTTGGTGAGATGAAAATGTGTGAGGCCATCCGGCACTCTTGGAACCACTTTTTTAGCCAATTCGAACACGCCCATTCGGTCCACGGGCCGGACTTTGGACATGCCTGGCCTAAGACTTGAATAGATTGAACTACAGAAAAAATGAGAAATGTTTAGAACACGTTACAAAACAAGTTATCAGAGCAAGAATGGTTGTTCTGACCAATAGAATGACTGACTGAGTTTATTTCTCTATAGAATTTATGGGATTTTGGCTTCTTGGAGCCACATCCTGAGTCGTCACTCTGAGGAGAATCGTTGGGTTTTTTGTTTTTCTCACGATTCCTCAACCTGATAATGGAGCAAAGTAAAAGCTCAATCACAGGAAAACTGACACGTTTGATTGTTTTTGAATGTTATTGACCCTTTCAGACTCGGATTCAGCGTGTTGTTGTGGATTTTGTTCGATGGAGTTTCTGATCAGAACCATATTGGACTTCTGTCTTGGATGTACACACACATCTAGAAGACTGTGTGTTTCTTTTTGTATGACCAAATTCATCTCCCTCTGTTATTGTAAATCTTAGCAAAAAAAGAACTGAAGCTTGTGTTTCTGTCAGCCTCAGGTTTGCAGTTCGGAGGAAATATTGTTCAGTGTCTTTCTTAAGTGGGCTGATTTCTGCAGAAGTTCATATGTTGTTGTCGTACCTACGGTAGAAACTATGGATGCCGGTCCTTTCTTTCTGCCTCATGTTTGTCCAACTTACGATCTGATAATTACATCCAGAGTTCGCATCTCCTCTGGCAGCCCACAGGCCATGTCTGGTTCCTGTGTGGCGTTTGGACTGAGACCCAGAAAACACTCTTCCTGTGAAGGTTTTTCTCAATCCCAAGAATGAGGAATCACTAGCACTTACTCCATAGTCATCTGAGAGACCACATCAAACGTAGAAAAGTCCGAATTGGCAAAGTTGTCTTTGTACTGGCCCATCTTGATGGCGTCCAGCCACTCATCCACAGAGCTGAAGGTAGAAAAGTCTGGAATGCTGCGATCCAGGAGGGGGAGATGAACACTGAGGGAACACAAGCAGGATATATTAAACATTTTGATGGTGGAGAATGACAGTTGTGTTATGATAGCCACTCCAGACCACCTGTGTTTGATTTAAAAATGAATTATGCTACATTAAAGAAGAAAAAAAAAATAGACCGAGCCTTCAGGATCCCACAGACCTCATTATGAGCCAATACTTTCCAAACTGATTCCTCACAAAAAGGTATTTTCCCAAATGAAGTGATGGGCTTCAGGGAGCCAAAGTATCCAGTCTATGTCTGTGGAAAATCTGCTCCGTGGCAGTTCGCTCCGCCGCAAGCGGGAACGCAGGCTGGGATGACGGAAATCAGCAAAGAGGCGCTCAAAAGAAACCAACACCCCGAGCTGAAATGCTTGAAAATGTTTTGTTTTGCAAACTGTGCGAGTGCCTCAACCGACAATTTTCCTGAAGCGTTGGTGGGAACGGTTCATTCTATCAAATCAAGAGGCTTTCATTTACATAACCACTCGATGCCAGTGGAAACAAGAAACACGGTGTTTGGCAAATATGAGCCGTGTCATGGATGTCATTGTAGCTGCAGCGTGAAGATCCTGGAAGAAAAAGCGAAGCCTTGGCGCTGACTGAGCTTCAGCGGCTCAAAGATGTTCCTTCTATCAGTTTGAGACGATGCCAAGAACAAAAACAAAAGCTGTCTTTTCATTGTAGAGACCTATCCATGAGCAAACATGATGCAATGAGTCGACGAAAGAAGGAAAGAGCAGAGATCAAGGAGATCAAAATCCCTGTGAGCCGCCTCCGTCACTCACCCCGAAGACAGAGGAGTCATGGCCTTCAGGGTGTTGGGGTTGCGGATCATCTTGTCGAGGTTGTTTACGATCTGGCTGAACTTGGGCCGGTTGTTGCGGTCCTTTTGCCAGCAGTCCAGCATCAGCTGGTGCAGCGCACTGGGACAGTCCATTGGCGGGGGGAGCCGGTAGTCCTGCTCTATGGCGTTGATGACCTGCAGGGGGAGACACAGATTTCTAAAGAGGCTCTACGAAGAGGAGTTTATTTGACGGAGAGGAAAGAGTACAGAAACAAGAATTGGAGCCATTTTTTTTGAAATAGCACAACATCACTAAAATACTACAAAGTATTTACTACAAACTGTACTCTCAGGCACAAACCACAACTTTTAGTACTCATGGAAAATAGTTTATGATGCAACGCATTTAGCATGTTCTATATAATTAACTGGTCATGATGGGACAAGCCTTCTCCTCTGCTACTGCATTTTCTTAGATTAACCTAAAGCTGTAGATGAGTTTTGGTCCCAAACACACACCGTGTGTACGCAGCGTCACAAGCTTTTAATCAGCAGCCTCTCATTGCAAAAGTGCTTCAGTCAGTTACGTGTTTAAGCTTCAACTTATCTAAAGTCTTCCTGACACAATGAGCTGCTTTTTTCTCTAAACAAACACCTGCAACAAGCCGCCTTTCCAGGAAAACGCCCTGCTTGGCTCTACACCTTCTGAGCTTCTGCTTGTGTTGGATTTTAAAACTGAGTTCATGGGGATCCTTAAAGAACTGCTTTTGACATTGATCTTCAAAACATTTTGGTCATACGGTTTTCAAATTTGGCCAAAATTCAGGAGGAAAAAAAACAAAAATCTACAGGACCACGTCAAGAAAACCAGTTATTTATGAGAGTCATCATGACTGTTGGAGACCAGACCCTGGAATAACATAAAAGTGTCTTGTAGTCCTTGGACAGATGAGGGTAAATGTAATTAAATTCTATTAAGAAATACTTGATCATGTAGATTTACTTATTCATTTTTTTCTTGATAAATTGTCAATAGGTGCATTTAAAAATGCATCACCATATTTTAATTTAATTGATTTTTCATTATTCTGTAATGTATTTATTAATTTTTATGTTAAATATATTTTTGCCTTTTTTTGTTACTACTTTGTGTATTTAATACTATTTTGTGTGTCTTAGTGAGAATTTCTAGTTTTGTGTGTCTGAATATCAGGAAACAAGATCAGTCATGTTGAATAAAGTAAATAACAAAGGTTATCCAGACCCCGCCCACCAATGAACAGATGCTACCATACGGTTTCTGTTTTGGGATGAATATTTTTAACCTTAAAAAATTGTCATTATAGCTTGGCCCCCCCGATCAACCCCTCTGGAGCCGGATCTGATGAAGAACATCATCTCTGCTGTGATAAACAGGAAATTCTGTTTGTAAACTGACGACTTGAAGCAGCAAAGACGAAGCAAGTAACGAAAAAATAAAAAAATAAAGGTAAAGTTGTGAAAAAACTCAGTTTTTCCTCACACAAAAAAACAGCTTTTGTCATATTTTAGTACATCTTTAATCTCTTTCTCCAAAAAAACACATTTTTCCGAATCCTGACACCACAAAAAGGCGGAGCACCACCGGCAGAGAGGAACGGCCTAAAAGATACTTGCAGCCCCCTCCTCATTATTAGGATCATTACAGAAGCACCATTCAGAACAAGATTAATCTCATTCACAAGGCCTCCAAACGCGGACCCCGATGGAGCAGAAACGCTATTTGCAGCTGCTAATATGATAACTGTTGAGGTCCTCAGTCCCTCTTAGCACATTAGTGTTTCTTACTTTCAATTTGAAACTATTTTCATTATCTCTCCACCCATAATTTGCTCTCTCCTCCACTGCCCAGAGGGAGACGGAAAATGGAGACTCCAGTCAAGAGCAGAAATTGAGCTCTGCTGCGCATTTCAAATGATCTGATTATGTCTCTGTGGTGTCTTCGCTGGAATTTTCATATTAAGCCATGTGTTTTATATCAGGGAAGGCAGATACCGATGAAAAAATGTGTCTGTCTGGGGCCTCTGAGGCTGCCAGAAAGACTGTGTGTGAATTTTGTTGGTGAAGGGTTAGGGTTAAAAAACCCTATAATACGTACATCTTGGTTGGTCATGTCCCAGTAAGGCCTCTCTCCGTACGACATGACTTCCCACATGACGATCCCGTAGCTCCACACATCGCTGGCAGAGGTGAACTTCCTGTACTGGATGGCCTCGGGGGCAGTCCATCGGATAGGGATCTTCCCCCCCTGTGAACACAAGAGGCATAATCTAAGCGGAGATTTGAAATCTGACCGTCGCGGTGTCCCGGATTTACAGAGAGAGACGCGGTTCCTGCAACAATCCTGAGAGTAACCCAAACTGGCAAACGGACATGGCGAAACCCAGAGGAGGACTCTGTGCCTCATAAACTTTAGTAGTGGAAAGACGAGTGGACTGGAGAAAAGATAGTATTTGTCTTGTCAGACAGAGGGAGCAGATTGGGAGCACACAGCTGTGTAATCTTCTGGCAGTAACAGATGAGCCGAATCTTTTTGGATGGAGGGACGCGCCCCTCCACAAACATTTCAGCCTTCCAAGAAAACTGATTGGCTTCAGAGCAGGAGGTGAGATTCAAATATTTCCTACCAGAGCACTTGTGTAAGTGGGGTCGGATGTATCGTCCTCCAAGAAGCGGGAGAGGCCGAAGTCTGACACTTTGCAAACGAGGTTGCTATTGACCAGGATGTTCCGGGCCGCGAGGTCGCGGTGCACGTAATTCATGTCGGCGAGATACTTCATGCCTGAGGCGATGCCTCGCAGCATTCCGACCAGCTGGATCACCGTGAACTGCCCGTCATTTTGCTGAAAAAACAAACAATGTGATAATTAATAGAGGTCCTCTAACACTTTGGGTCACCTGACATTTATTGGAAGCATGAAGGGGAGCCCAGTTTAAATTAAGAATCAAAACATCGGATTTCAACCACTCTGAAATCATCTAACTTCTTTTAACATATAAAGCATCTGGAAATAAAATCCCAGAGAATTCATTTTATACATTCTCTGCATCACAAAAGTGTCTTTGTAGATGAAGTTGGAGTTGGTTGATCCAAAGGATGTTTTTGCTGCTTATCAGAGTAGCCTTCAGTTGTCTGATGAGCAGCCAAACCCCGATGACGTCAAGTCTTCACAAACATACATTTAAATGCTAATTACACCTGCCTCCACCCCCACTCCCATCTCCTAGCTGCAGCTGCTCATGCCCCTTAGTCTTGACTTTAAGGGTTCATTCATGGTAGCATGTAGGTTTATGTCTGCATTAACTCCAGCTTGATTTATGTCTTTGGATGGAGATCTCCCTCTGGATGGGACTTTTACCATTGGAGACATTTGCACCAGATGACTTTCTATTGCTCTGTTAAAGGCTGCTCAATGCTTAAGGCACTAATGGTTTTTAATTGTGGCTTTAGCTGAGGGTGTAGTATGCTAAAACTGACGTCACCGAGCACTAAAATTTAATGCAGAGAAACCTCTACCACCAGGAGGACTGGTCACTAGCTGTGTTTCCAAATTCAATGATCCATGCTAGTCCAAAAGCATTGAGGGGCTTCAAGATCTTCTTCAGGTCATGGTGGGCCGCTCTCTACACGTGGGAGGGGTTACGGATGAAGCCATTTTAGGAAATGGTTGTTGGTGACTTTCTAGAGGATCTGTGGATTCGACAACTCCACATGACACACTCAACATTTGATGAGCTGTGTGACGCTGTGGAACCTCTGGCTCGCCAGTGATATCCGGTGGTTGGTCATGTGACTCATTTAATTAGAAAAAAAAGCGTTTTTCAAAATATGTAACTTTTTTATCGAGTTTTTTATCCGAAATTGTCATGTTTCCATTTGGCAAATTTACTATCACAACTCCAATTTGCACAGTTTCACTGTCAATGGGATTAGCATAGTCAAGCTACTGTTGTCTCAGACTGCCTAGAATCAATACAGCTGCATCAGTTCAGAACAAAACATTAAAGGGCTGTTATCTCACATACTAATAATAGATTTGGGGCATTCTATTTATGCGGTGTTTAGTTTTCCTAGAATTATGCACATTAAACAATCTTTATTCACACATTTGAGCTCGCTATGTCTCACCAGAATAAAACGAAAGAAACAAGAATAAACAATAAACTAGAATTGTAATGAATACGTTTAAGACTGCTACTGAGTAGCAGCTACACTATAAAATATAAATGTGTGTTCCAAGTAAAGTATCATCCCACAGTTTGTACAAAACACGACTAAAGCCTTCATCCCAACTGTAATTACGGCTGGATACGGGCTAGGAGCCAGTACTCACACCTTACTAGCGACTAAGGACACTGTACCACAGCATCACCTATACGTCATAAATGCAGCATCCATTGGCCTTACAAATATTTCACGATACATCCCCACACTCACGAACACAGTACTTTCCACTCCATGTCCCTTCGGTGGTCGTACGGGCCTCAAATGGACTGCAGAGGCAGCCGTTCCTCTCTACGACCCTCCACGGCCCCAGACAGTCCAAAAAACCCGCAGCATCCCCCGTTTGAGTGCATGTGACAAAGGCTCAAGCAGGTTAAAGTTACCCACAGTATTCACATGTGTTTTAAAAAAGCAAATGGAGGCCATTGAGGAGTCTGGTTGGTTTGTATGACACTGCGTCAGTCTGTTCCTGTGAGACGGTGGTTAGAACGCCGTAGCTCCCAGGTGGAAATGTTCAACCTTTCTATTAGATATAAAAACACCATATGGACATGTTAACAAGGTCAAAAGTCTGATTTTCACCGGAGGCGCCCTTTTAGTACCCAACTGCCAGCCAGATGTCGTTTTTTTATTGCTAGTTAGGCTTTTGTTTACTGTGGACCCAATACTTTTTTTTAATCGTCCTTTTAATGTGAGATCCTTAAAATAACTACTTACAATATTACTGGGAAAAAAAACAATTTGATTCACTAGGTCAAACAGTGAAACGCAAAAGAACAGGAGTCTCTGTTTTAGGAAACGTCTCTGCAGGACACATATGCTGTAGTTTTGAGTTAAGCTCCACTGGGCTGGTTCTGACGGTCCGTCTACAGCTGTTCCTGTCACCGGTTTGATGACGGCTTAACCCCATGCATGGGGAGTGTCTGGAGCAGTGCTGCAGCTGTGCCTCCAACTGTGCACACCTGCACTCTCCCCACCACCCACAACGATGCCAGGAACTCAAGGGACTGCCGGTAATGGTGCATGGGAGCACAAGGCTGAGGGTGGAGGGGCATGAAGGCTACCAGGGGAAGCTGGGGTGGGTCAGGTGAGGAAGCACCGCCACATTCCTCCAACATACTTCTCCCCGAGTTGCTTTGGTTGCATGAGCCGATGCTTCTCCTTGCGTGACGCTGCCTCTTTGTGGTTAACCACGATGCATTATTTATGAAACCTCTGCAACCAATACACGGCAGAATCGACTGTTTGCAAGTAATCTAATTGGAAAATATTTGTTTTATGTCTTTCAGATCAAGTTAACTGGAAAATTTATGAGCAGCGAGAGTAAAGGTTTGAAGTGAAATGTATGTCTGACATGCATTAGCTCTGCTTGATCAGCCTAAAGTTGCTTCCAGAGACCTTTAAATGTTCTGTTCCTAATCCATCTACTGCTAAAAAACAAAAGACAATCTTTCAGGAGCTGCATCAGCCCATTAAGAACAAAATATATCCCGGTTTCCCCAAAAGACGCAACCCCAAACCAAATCCCAGTGTCAGAAACAAAACTGTAAACTAAAAAAAATGCCAGAAAGAAGGGCGTACATCAGAAAATGCTTACTAAACATCATCCTGATGGCAGCCTGCATGTCGGTTTTAAAATGGTTTACGGCGCCCTGAAGGAGAAGGTCTGCACTGAACCGTGTAACACTTCAGGCTGTTCACCGCGTGGATACAGGCAGGCGCTATCCACCTTCAGTCCAATACATGTCAGTCTCACAAGACGGACCAGCAGTAAAGAGGTTTTCACAGCGTTGGCTGCCATAAGGAGCATCAAAGAAAACTGAAACTTGTGGTCCAATTCTCACAGCATCTCATCCATAAAACCTTTTTATCTCCATATGGTACTTCCTGGTCCCGAGGTAGAGCCTTAAGACGATACTCTTCAGGAAGTGCCAAAGGGACGATGTCTATAAATACTTTTCTCCCTGAAGAACATCGTCCTAAGACTCTACATCGAGAAAACGTCCGATTTAAGACGCCTGGTACTGATGAACAGTTTACGTGATTTATAAACAATTTAAATATCTTTATTTTTTAACTAATAAGTTAGTTGGATTTTTGGTCACCACAAATGGTCTCCCACCTTCATGTCGCAGCAGTGACATCATAACCAAGAGACAATGCAGTATAATGATTTTATGTTTTATATCACATTTAGGGGTGTGTACATGAAGCTAAAGTGTGACAACTCTTTCCATATACCATGAAATGTCATGTCAATGTCATGGAACGCTTCAGAAAACGTGGGAATACACGAGGAGCCTCAGTACGCAGTGGGTCATTTGCTGAATCACTGTGACTCAATATAAATTTATGTGACCACGTGACATATTTTTAACAGTAATTCACCAGGAAAAGATTTTATTTAAAAGAAAAACAAATCGTGTTCACAGGAGTCATGTCAAATGTAAAACGAAATGTTGTGGTCATTATTTTTTGCTAAGTTTCATTTTGACGGTTATCCTTCCCCATATCGACGCACATTAGTGCAGGTGCAATGCATTGTAAAAGGAAACTGTACAAAAATGATATTGTTTTTACTGTCACTTTTCTTACGGAGAAAAGTCAAAGCCAGCACTTTAGCATTAAAACAGCTCAAAAACAGGCTTCTGTTGTCTTAACATCGCATGACACGTGAGCTTCTATTGTCTGAATGTGATCAGAAAGCCAGTTTCACGTTTAAACATCCTATTTTCCTTTAAACCTTCAAAGGGTCTAAATTATTTATGCTGGTTGTAAAGATGAGGGCATATAATAACCTTTTCTGGCAGGATCGGGAAATTTAAAAATTCAGTGAAATCATAAGAGGTGAATAATTCTTGTCAGGAAGCAGAAGAAAGAATAATGGGAAGATATAATGAGAAATGAAGCATATTCTGCAAAAGGACAGACTTCAAAGCCCAGAGAAAAGGAAAACTGTGAGGCACAGATAAGCAGAGGCAGTTTAGAACACAACAAAACATACATTTATTTATTTATTAATAATAATAAAACTTATTTTTTATAGGAGATTCAAGATAAGAATCACAAAGTGCTTCACAGTAAAACAAAGAGACTGATGTATTGTTTGTGTAAACGTTAACTTTTTGAAAAGCAGACGTACTGTCCTCAGTGACATTAGATGCCTGGGTGGTCGTCCTCCCTAACAGAATCATGGTAAAGTCATCGTAGTGGCGTGATCCTTCAGGCTCAGCGAAGCACTGAACTGCAAATGTGACACTTCAGAGCAGCTCCCAACGTCTGCCTGTGGCTTTAAGCTGCTTCATAAACTGTCGATCTGACATCAGATGCAGCATACAGATGGTTTTTTTATCATTTTATTTTTTATCTACCAGTGCTGTCTTCCCTTAAGCCCCTCTCAGATGAAAATTGGTGTTTTTAACATCTTTGGGCTTTTTATTTTTTATGACGGAGGACATGTATGAGAAAATAAAGCTCAGAAATTGAATTTCGGAGAACTTTTTCCAGAGTACAAGTCGCGTTGTTTTTCATAGTTTGCCCTGCCTTATACTCATAAGCAACTTATTTGTGATTTTTTTATTTTAAACAGTCTCATATATTTGTTATTTTCCCACTAACAACCACTAGAGGGCGCTGTAGGTGCAAATATCCATATTTGCTCTTGACAGCAACACAGAAGAAGAAGTGCCGTTAGAAAAACCAACATGGAATCTGACTGTTCTCCTCCTATGTTTCTTATTTGCATTAAGACATTCTTCTTCTTTTTGTCATTTTGTTGCACCACTAACGTTAGGTTGGGGTCGGGAGGGGCTGTAAGCCAGCGGGAGAGCATGTAAAGCTGTTATGGGTGATGGGAAGTAGAGGTGGGATTGCTAAACGGTTCTGTCCACAAGTTACAGGTGAATTTTTAATGAACTTCTGCCGCTCTGCAGAAACTATGTTCTAGAAAATAACAGTTTTTTTATTTTTTATTTTAGCTAAAGGCACTAAAATCACAATTTAAACTGGGAAGACGTTGAAAATAGGTCAGTAAATGATCGGAGTGGGGCTTTAGATGCATCCAATCATAAAACTGTTATCTTGTAAACTTGTAATTCAATTCAATTTTGTTTTGTTTGCAATTCTACATTTTATGTAGCATTTATTTTATTTTTTAATATCTTGTTCTTTTATTTGCACAAGATCATTGCAACTTTATGTTAATATTATTAGTTTTGGATAAAAATATTTAGAAATAAAGCTTCTTACTCTGAGGAAAGTGTCCAGAGATCCGTTCTCCATGAACTCAGTGATGATCATGACAGGACTGCTCTTGGTGACCACGCCCTCCAGGTGAATGACGTTAGGATGGTCAAATTGCCCCATGATGCTGGCTTCACTCAGGAAGTCCCGCCTTTGCTTTTCGGTGTAGCCAGACTTCAGGGTTTTAATGGCTACAAACATCTCCCTTTTACCCGGAAGCTTTAGGTTTCCGCTGCACACTTCGCCAAACTCTCCTGGTGACATTAAAAGAAAAAGAAAACTTTACCCAGTTCAGTCTGAACCCCTTCTGTTTTTTTCAGTGAGTTGGCTCTGTTACCTGCACCGATGACCTGCTCAATCTTCACGCATGATATGTCGATCTCCTTGGCGAACTCCCTCACAGCCTCGTTGGGGTCCTCATACGTGAATGGATCGATGTAAATCTTCATTCCTGGAGTCACTTGTAAGACAGGATGAAACCTCTATAATATTTCATTATATCTCAAATGCAGCAACAATCCATTCTTCCCACATTCCTGTACAACTGTGGGATTTCTGCGTATGACACGGGAGCTCTGAAGGTCGGGAGATGGAGGAGGGGCATGTAATTATAAATAAGTCTCAACAAGCGCCTCTTGGCTACTGTGCACTGCTGTGCAGTCAGCAAGGACATGGCAGCTCCTCTTAGTGGAGATTCGCTGGGTTAATATACACATCATCTCTGGTGAGCCACAGAGCCATTAACACTCAGGAGAGAAGCCCAGGTCCTATATCAGCGCCGCTCAGCTCCGTTCCCAGTAATAAATTGGCTGTCCTAAGCCCCGATGCCAGGTAAATTAGCTTAAGGTGGCCTTTAAGTGTTCAAGGACTTGGGAGTCCTGAGTTTTAAATCCGATTATTCTGCTCATACCTCCACTTTCGACCCGAGGCTAGGTGAACGGAGGCTAAACTCATGCCGGGGTTTCGGCTGTGCTGGAAGGACGTGCACACAGCGCCAAACCTGGCATGCCACACCGACAACAGATGGAAAGCATCTTTCCACGCGAAACCCCCCATTAACAAATCCTACAATCTCCTCTCAAGCTGAAAAACTATGCAGCAGACCACCAAAACAGCAAAGGCAGAAGCCTGAACTATGACAGACTTTTCTGGCTGCTGAGAGGACCTGGAAGTATCTATGGCCTCAGTCAGGTACCTCCGTATGGGTCAACGACCGTACAGATGCTGGTTTTGGGTTGTCCAGCTCTGTAGAGGGTTGTAGATAGGAATGGTTGCATCGTTAGAGGAGTGTGGCTGTGTCTTGTTGTTCCCCTAATGCTCGTACAGCCACTTCAAGAAAGGTCATTAGAATGGAATGTACCATTTTCCTGCACGTGGTCAGTGTATCGTGAAGTATTTGTAAAGATACCAGAAGTTACACACACTTATGACATACGGCTGACATAGCGACACATAAAATATTTCACGATACACTTACCACAGGCAGTGACAATGGTCCGATCCATTTTCATGATCTCCGTCGAGGTGGCCATACAAGCTTAAGGGGAACTGCAAGACACACCTGCAATCCCCTTAAGATGCAGCCGGTCCTACGACCCTCCACGGACCCGGACAACCAAAAACCCCTTACTTACCCCAACACGTTGCATACGTGTTCACTACGACCAGTCGCCCACAGTATGCTGTTAGAAACAAATGAAGATTTTCTCTTTGCGGGTTCCCCAAGCGGCCTATGACTTTGATATTTAGTGCGAGCCACCTGTGTGCCCCGTACAGGTTTGACCGTTATTTGGCCGCAGACAGCCTAAATCTGCCCGTAAGGGCAGTTAAACTAAGATGTTCACTGGAAGAGACTTTCCTTAACCTATTATTGGACATATTGTTTAACAGTCTTGGTTTTTCTATCTTCTCTTACGTTTCAAAGTAATTTACAGAACCACAGGCAAGAAAAAGTTGTAATTTAAAAAAACAAACGAGCCAAACAGGTTCGTTAACTTCCTTTGCAGACGGAACTGGGCCTTTAGTCAGGGTGAAGACAGACCAGCATCAGTGTTTCAGACCGAGCCGGGATGTCATTCCGTCTCAGCTCTGTCTCCCAGCAAAATCGCAGCACTGTTGTCGTTTGAACTTTAAAAAGCATCAGGTAATTTTGTCTTTTGGTCATATCTTTATAAAATTTCAACAATTAAAAAAAAACAGGATGCTTGCATTTATGTCCCAAAGGCTGTAATGTGGGAGAAAATTGACCTATTTCCAGCACAAAGGATTTAGTTAGCAGTGAAACGTGAGGCGCCTGTTTCCAGCAGTAATTTTGATGTGGTTAAATCCAGGTTCTGGGGGGGTGGTGGCTGAATCAAACAATAGGCAAGATTGCTCCAATGTGTGCGTGTGTGTGTGTGTGTGTGTGGGGGGGGGGGGGGTATGAAGCTGTGCAGGGCCATAGCCAAGGACAGCAGCTCGTACGGTGGTAGTCATGGAGACAGGTGTGCGAGGCTCTGGAGTGGTAACTGATTGCCATGGGGATGACTATGTGACGTGGTTGTCATGGAGACAGGTGTGTCTGATGCAGAAAAAAAAAAAAAACGTGATGAAGAGGAGGGATGCTTTTACTCACTGTGGCCGCTGGTGTAGTGCTGCAGCTTGTCTGTGTACTCTGAATCATGCCTGTCGAAGCCACGCCTCCTGGGGAAAAGACAAAGGGACTCAAGTTCGGGTTCAAAGAGAGGCAGAGGAAAGGGGCGCCAAGAATGAAACACCCCCCAGGTTTACATACACTAAGAATCGGCTATACGACCCGTCTCCGAATGTAGGAACGTGTTTGTTGTTTTTGCTACACTGAAAGAGGCATCCAGCCATAGCATGGAGCATCCCAGACATCTGTGTATTTATCTGAACAGAAGTGTTGCAGCTGCCTTATCGAGCTAAAAACGTTCAGGTTTCTACAGACTGTCATTATTCTTTGTTATTTCAAAGCATAAAATCTATCGAAAAAGAAATTCTGCAAACTAAAAGGTCACACAAGCAGTTGCTAGAGTTGGGGAAACATTTTTCAAATTACTTTTATTTGATGTAAAACAAGAATCTAGCTGTTAGCAGGTACAGCAGATGATGCTCAGTCCTACTCATCATCTGATCTATTTTCAATGGTCTTTTAATTTTGGTTATGCTGTTTTGGCCAAAAGAAAAATAAAAAACGTGTCATTTTCTAGGATATAATTAGGGCCCGAGCACGGAGTGCAAGGACCCTATTGTAATTCGAATGTTTATTATTATTATTATTATTATTCTACCGGAAGAGTCGCCTTTTTGAGGCCTTTAACATACCCCAAAACTCACCAAATTTGGCACACACATCAGGAGTCGCGAAAAATTTCGTATTTTATAGGAGATTGGCATGGGCGCACAAAAACGGCTCGATAGCGCCACCTACAGTGACTTTTGTCCCGACGCCCCGCATACGCTTTAACGTACAAGCTTGATTTTTACAGGGCATGTTCTTCAGATGGAGACTTACAAAAAAGTCTGAAAGGACCCACCTGTCACTCGCACAGGAAGTCTGATATATTGAGGTCAATATGTCATTTTTGCTTCATTTTGGACATTTGCAGGCCTCGCTCTAGAACGAACTCCTCCTAGAGATTTTGGAGTAATGACTTCAAACTTTGGTTGTGTAAACTAAACACATGTCCGATGTTAAATTGCGAAGCTTTTAAGTTTTTATGGATGTTTGTGACCATGGCGGCGCGTCAAAATTGGAGGTCGTTTCGAAAACACGCCATGAAAAGAAAAATGGCCATTACTCAGCCATGCAAAATCCAATCTGATCCAAAATTGATATGCATGATTGTAGTCTGACTCTGAACACATCTGCAGTGAAAAAATCTGGAAAAAGTGTAGCGCCACCTGCTGGCAAGAGGAAATGACATGTTTTACTTGGAGCATCACTACTCCGAGTAGGATGAGCCGACACACCTGAAAATGACATCCACCTGTTGAAAAGCCATTGAAGTTTACTCTGACAAAAAACCATAACTTTCAATGCGGGGGTGTGGTCGTGACAGAGCGGCAAAGTTGGGCATCTCGCTATGCACACAAAAGTTGCTCTCACGTGCACATCCCTTGTCCAATCTCACTGAAATTCAATGGATATGATGAAGCTTCTATTCTGAACCCATGGATATGACAATCTTGGACGAGCTCTATAGCGCCACCTAGTTATTGCATGGGGCACATTCTGCCCTGTATTTTCTCTTTGCTTTGTCCGATGTGCATGAAATTAAAACTGGAGATACTCAGAAGGGTCTTCTCTCATCATGTAAAGTTTCATGGGTGTACACCTGACGGTGCCTGCGTAACAGGAAGTGGTCGATTATGTGCACCCAAATAATAGAAATTTATTATAAATCAGCCGTTTGTCTCAGGAAGCTGAGATTTCAGAATTAGATGCCTTTAATAACCTCCAGCTTTGATATGTAACACTATAGGGTCTACGAGAAACTTCATCACTTGATTTTTTTAATGAAATTTTGGACTGAACAAAGATTTTTAGCATAAATTATGTTTAGGTTATCAGCACCAAGAATTCAACTTTCATAGGCATTTATGTGCTACTGCTTCCTAAAAAAATTCAGAATTATTGAAGTTACAGGTGAACTTTTATTCAACATTTCATCCAAAAAGGTCCGAAAACGTCTTTTTAGGCAAAACTGCAAACACCTATTTTTTTGCATAACTTATCTTTCAAATATCAGCACAAAAAAATTAAAAACGGTAGGGATCTGTGTTTGCTGCCTTCCATATTTTTTTCAGACTTAAAAGTGTAACAGATGATTTATAAAAAATCCTTTTTCATCCAAAAACCTGTGTTAAATCTGTCTAGACTCCAAACAAACATTTTTTTATGGTAACTTATGTTTCAACAATCGACACCAATTTTCACAGACCTATAGCTAAACATGTCCCATAGCTACCTGAATATTTTCATAGATATAAAATGAACTGGTCATTCTAACATCTGGCATTCTAACATCTAACATCTTACATGTCAAAGCCTCTCTCAGCCTGGCTCTGCTGAAGGAGTCGTGTTACAACCCCGCCCCCTCCTGCTGGGACCCCTGCTATGTAAATTAGCAAGCAGTGAACAGAGAGATGAGAAGTAAGAATGGCCATTACTCAGGCATGCATAATCCAAAGACAGCCAGTTAAACACTGAAAGACATATTTTTCGGTATGTCTTTCATACATCTTTAGTATTAAAAACTCTCCAAGATGAATGTGCCTGACTCCACCTGCAGGTGGATCACAGACTTCCTGACGGACAGACAGCAGTATGTAAGGCTGGGGAAGCTCGTCTCAGATACTCGGACCACAAGCACCGGATCCCCCCAGGGCGGTGTCCTTTCACCCCTGTTACTCTCCCTGTACACAAACAGCTGCACAGCTGGTCACCTGTCTGTCAAACTCCTGAAGTTTGCTGACGACACCACACTCATCGGCCTCATCTCTGACGGAGATGAGTCGGCCTACAGGAGTTAAATAGCCAGGCTGGTGTCATAGTGCAGCGCTAACAACCTGGAGCTTAATGCTCTGAAGACAGTGGAGATGACAGTGGACTTGAGGAAGGCCCCAGCCCCCCTCCCCCCTGTCATCCTCTGTGACTCCCCGGTGACCTCTGTGGAGTCCTTCTGCTTCCTGGGAACCATCATCAGCCAGGACCTCAAGTGGGAGCAGAACATCAGCTCCATCACTAAGAAGGTCCAGCAGAGGATGTACTTCCTGAGGCAGCTGAAGAAGTTTCACCTCCCTGAAAAGATGCTGGTAGACTTTTACACCGCCATCATCGAATCCACCCTCACGTCCTCCATCACAGTCTGGTTCGCTGCGGCCACGGCCAGAGACAAGGCCAAGCTGCAACGCGTCATCCACTCAGCAGAGAAGGTGATCGGCTGCCACCTCCCGTCTCTCCAGGAGCTGCACATCTCCAGGACCTGGAGGCGGGCAGCCAGGATTGTAGCCAACCCCTCTCATCCAGGACATAATCTCTTTCGGCCCCTCCCTTCTGGCAAGAGGCTCCGGTCCATCAGGACCAGGACCTCGCGCCACAAGAACAGCTTCTTCCCCACTGCAGCCAGCCTGCTGAACAGAACCCCAACTCCCCCAGGTGACCCCCCCTCCACCCCCCGCCCACCAAAGGACTGTCGGTGCCACTTACAGGCCCCACCATCCCAGCCCATCTGTGCTCCCACTTTAATTCACCTTACTCTACTGTATATAGTGTGTTGTTGTTGTTAACTTAATTTTTAACTTATTCTTAATTGCACTATACACCAAGTCAAATTCCTCGTTTTGTAAAGTGCGCTCTACTGAACCTGGCAATAAAACTTTTTCTGATTCCTGATTCTGATTCTGATTCTATTAATCATTGTTTTTTATTCATTCAAAATGCAATTAAATCAATATTTTATCTTTTTTCTTTTCCTTTTTCTTTTTTTTTTATCTCTTATATCCTTTTTTATAATCAATGTTTGAACTTCTTTTCCTTTCTATTGTCATGGTTTCAGTTTGTTGTCTTTTTTTTCGCTTTAGTTCTTGTTCTGTCTTGTTTGGTTCTGTTTCCTGTTTTATTTTGAAAGGTTTCCTGTCTTGTCATGTTTCTTGAGTTTTACTTCCTTTGGTCCCCATCTGCCCTAATCGTGTTCACCTGTGTCTTGTCTGCCCTGTCTGTATATAAGTCTTGTCTCTGCCTTCCTCCTGTGCTGGTCCATTAACTTCTGCTCATGTTGATCACGTCTTCTTGTCTGGCGTCCATGTCCCTTCCCTTGCCATGCCACAGTAAGTTTTTGTTTTTAGTTTTGTCATCCTGCTCTGCAGCGCTTTTTGTTAGTTAAATAAACCCACTTGCCCTGAACCCGTTTGCCTCCCGTCTCTGCGCCTGGGTCCTACCTGCTCTCGAGCCTCCCCCCCACACGACATCTATACATCCAATGAAATTAAACTACAAATCAACAAACACAACTGATAACAAATGTCTCTAAAAAATGATGTGTATATTTGCAGAACCTTAAAAACACCAAACAAATAACAAATGCTTCCCAATTAAAGCACAAAAAATGGAACACAAAATGTAAAACCCAAGTTAGAAATTGCAATTTGAAAAAGATACTTTTTTCAGCAGCTTTTCAAAATCAATCACCAATTCTACACTTCTGTGGATGAAACAAAGAACTCCAGAACAATGAAGCCATTTCTCTAAGTCTCTCTCACCTTCAGTTTTAAACAAGGTCTGTGAAAATCCACCATACATTGGTCACATGAACTCAGAGACCTGCTAAAAGTGCACAATTGTAAAAGCTCTTTTATATAGACAACTGTTTGTTTGCTTAGAGCTCTAAATATAAAAAAAAATGCTTTTCTATCACCTAGACACAGATGGAGAACCATATCAACTGGATTAATAACAGGGTGGCATGTTTAGACAACATGAAGCTGTCCATCACATTTTTGACCTAAACATGTAAACACATCCTTGGCTCTGCGGTTAGGAAATGGTATTTGGGAATCTCTTTATACCAGGAGCCAGCCTGGCCATTGGAACATCGCCACAGTGCCCATCCAGACTGGGACAGCAACGGGGTCCACTTCAGAGCCGTGAGCTGCTGTGTTTAACTCCAGCTGTCCCAGCAAGGTAGACAACTGCAGCAACATCCACTGACCAAGCTGACAAGCCCTGGCAGAAAAGATCCCCACAAGAAAAACACTGGCTCAGGCAGGCTGGTCAAAAAAAAATAGTTTTGCCATTGTCTTGCAGCTCGCAGATCAAGTGGTTTAGTTTTCCAGTAATGTCAGTCAAGAATGCAAGTTCAGATTCACAATGTTCATATTCACCATATTCAACAGACATCTCCTCCAATAGCACCTTAAAAATCCTGTGCTGTTTTGCTTTGCAGCTGAGGTTGTTTACGATTTTCAGAATAAGAGTCATTATATGTCCAGAGCCAATCACTTCTGCACATAAGGCCTGCTGGTGAATGACGCAGCAGTAATGCAGACATTTTGGAAAGTCTGGGTCAGCTTTACAGTGAGTGATGAAACCTGTTTGTCTATTGATCATAGCAGGAGTCCCTTCTGCAGTCACTGCTACCAGCTTTTCTAATTGTACCTTTTTCTGCACAAAAACTCCTTCACCGTGTTATACATTTCAACTCCTCTTGTAGTTGTCTGTTAGGGCAGATGTGTCAGGAGTTCTTCTCTTGTGGAAACCAAAAGCTATGCTGTACTGTTGCCGTCCACAGACTCATCACACTGGACGTTAACCACCTGCACTTTGCAAGATCCCGGTCCAGCTAATTGGCCAAGTTATCAGACATAGCTGACACTCATCTAGACATTGTAGTGGAAATTGAATGAGTTCTATTGTTCTCATCCTTAGGGACAGTGATAGCAATTATCATCATTGCTTGAATTTTTTTCATGTGATATGCAAAAGTCTTTGTACCTTAAGGCAACAGATTACAGCCCCCCCCCCCCCCCCCCCCCCCCCCCCCCCCCCAGGCTGCTGTCGTATTAACAATAGCTTGGAGCTCCAGAATGGACAAGAAAAAACGACGAGAATGGCTCGAGCAGGGCGTTGCTCACGGGGCGGTCGCTCGTGCCAGGCGGTCGCACGTGCTCGGGCCCGCTAAATGCTACTTGTAGCTTTAATTTCTGCAGTAGTTCGTTAGAATTCACCTCTGAGTCGTGGGCGGGACCACTGGCACGGCATAACCCCGCCTTCCCGTCCTGTCCTCCATAACTGATAGCTTTGTGTTTATACGCTCCTCTGCTGGCTTAAGGCCCTGTCATGCAGCCGCTATGTAGATTTTGCACATATTGCACGGATGACCGTGAGTGAGGGAAGTTGTGGTCTTCACGTGAAATTTATACAGATGTATCATGAATGAAAAGTTAAAACCACAGAAGAAGTACGAATAAACCACGCAAAGAACACGTAACTGGAGCATGAGCCGTGCGTGATTATTGAGCTGCTTGTATGCAATTGATCAGTGATTTGTGTGTTGATTACAAAATTTACGGTAAAAATGGAAAATGGTCGCCGCATACGTGATATAAAAGTAATCCATTGGTGGTTCATGCGTGAAAACGGTCGGGGAAAGACACAAACTTGCGTATGCATCTCGCAAAAATCACGCATCAATTTGTGCAAGACTTACGTAATAGTTGCGTATAAACGATGTAAAATACGCATAATTATATGAATACTGCGTAAAATACTGCGTAATTTTAAACCGGCCAAAAATTTTGAACAGCTTAAAACTAAATTTCTGAAAAGACCTGTCGGCCGAAACCCTCGATGGTGAAAAAATGTCGGAGCCATCCGGTCATCCAGTTCTGATCCAGATTCCAGCTCAGACGAGGAAAACAAGACGTTCATGGATCTATTGGTCTGCAGGTGGAGGATCAGAATGGGGCGTAGCAGGGAGACTGTGGCTCCGCCCATCGTCATTTGACCTCACAGATCTTTTACAAGCTGCATTTTTTCGTCTGCTGCTGATTCACAACAATTTGAATAAAGAAATACTTACAGATGCATTCTATAAGCCAAATTCTCTTTACAAATGACCTCCATCATCAGAAAAACGCCACAAGAACATGTTCAAAACACCAGAAACACCATTTTTATCGGAGTTCTTCCTTGTTTGCTTCAGTTTTTTTTTTTATTAAGTTGTGGGCTTTCAAGACTTTCTTTAGGTCAACAAAAAGCAGTTTGACTGACGATTGCCAGGATCTTTGGTCATTTGAGGAGACTTAATCTAGTATATAACTTACCTTCTTCTTTTCTTTTTTTTTTTACACCTTTGTTGAGTATAGATTTGCTACATTGAGATTTTTTTGACTATAGACGGCCTATTTGCATTTGAACAGCTGCCATCCTGTGTTTAAAAGTATTTTACAAATCAAACGTGGAGAAAATGTTTTCTTATGGTTGTAATAATCATTCTTATTAATAGTCTGTTGTGTTGAAGTTGTAAATATATCTCCATGTTAGGTTGAATTTACTTAAATGTATCTCATTTTAAACAACAGATTCAAAATTTAGTGTATGATAGATTTCATCCTAATAACCTAAAAACATCTGAGTTTTCAATATGTATTCTTTAATAGTTATTAAGAATATATTCATCAAAAATGGTGAATTATGTCTGAATGACAAAAGTCTGAGGCATTAATTGACTGGAAATAAATCTTAAAAAGCCTTTGCTTGTGATTGCTTTGTTTAGGTCTGTGTGTTTTTGTGACAGGCATCACTCACCGGTTACACACAATGATGATGACCACCAGGGCAATGAGGAAGACCAACCCCGCTGCAGCCGAGCCAATGATGAGCGGGAGTTTCTCCTGAATGCTCGTGTTGTATTCCTCTGCAAAGGAGGAGACGGAAAAAACAAAGCCTCACAAACACGCAGAGTCACAGTCTGGCACAAACGAGGCGGCATCTGAGCCGCTGCATATGGCAGGAGCAGCGGGTGACACCCTGACATACGGCTGGGAGGACCAACAAGCATTTTGGCGTCTTCGCCGGCTGAACAGACCTTTCTACAGACCACGGCGAATGTGCTCGGATGCTGCAGACACGGACAAATCATCTGGCAGAAAGTGTGTAAAGTGGGGAGAGAAAACATGTTTGGGTGACACCCAGACTTATCAGGAAGCCAGGAATGGGAAATCGGTTACCAAATGATAACACACACGCGGCGCCGGACCAGTCCTCTGCACGCCACCGACGACTTCCTCCTTTTTCAGATCACTGACCGTCCCTTCAGGGAGGTTCTGATCTCTATAGGTCCTGCAGTTTGTGGGGTTATTTATTTCAGGCACTCAAAGCAATATATGAAAGAAGATAAACACAGTTAATATGTAACTTTACATCCTCATTTCAAACGTTTGATTATTTTATAGTTTGTGATATGACTATTTATTACAAATTGTATTTTATTCCAAAACTCTTAGGTATAATTGATGGTTTATCATTTTTTAAATAAAGGAAGCTCTGACCGGTGAGCGTTTAAAATTTTTCCTGGATGTGTGACAATGAATAGCATAAATCTATTCTATTCTATTGAGATTATTAATCAGGATAAGAAGGGAAAATTAAAAAAAATAAGAGTTCAAGAAGATTACATGTAGTACATGACACATTGAATCTATAAAATATGAGGCAAACCTGTAGAATTACACCCCTATTTGGTTTTATTTGTTTTATGTATTTTTATGGTATTTATTGAAAAAAATATGTACAGGGAAATGTTTAAAATATAATTTATTTAGCAAGAACTGCAGACTATATATTTTACACACAGTTATTTATTCACTGATCACAGTAAACTGTCCAATTTTCCATAATAATGACATTTACAAATTATAATCTCTTTTTTTTACTTTAACATCGTTGTAATAAAGCTTTTATATTAAGCACTCCTTTTTTACATATAGGCTGATGAGCACTTTAAAATAATTTCTCTTTAATTTTGTGGAAAAAATAAAAAGTAAAAAATATTTGAATTCAAATGGAAGCTAAAAGATTCTTTGCAACAGTAAATGTGTGATTGATGCCAAACAATACTTTGATATTAATATCCACTTTTAGTAAATACATTTCTATTATTCACTAATCTGAATTCATGTATTGTGATGCGTTTCTCGCATTTTTGAGATATTAATAAACTACATTATTTTGTTTCTTTCTTTTGACTAGAAACATATTGTTTAAGTGTTTTATGGTTAAAATTTCTTTAAATGAACTAAAATAGAAAAATTCTTTTAAAATAGTTCTATACTTTTATTATGATTTTCTTATCCCTGAGAAATTTACGTGTTTTTTTTTTCTTTATGGATTTGAAGATGAATTTTTCTTTTTTGTGAAGCAGGAAACCAGAAGTTTGTCCTGGAAGCATTCAGGCGAGCAACGCGTCCATAAAAACCACCGGCCTTCCCCGTCCCTGGGTCAGTCAGTGACCGGCAGAAAACAAACCGTTAAACGGTCAGGGGGGTCAAAAAGGGGGCTGGATTATGACTGCAGGACCAGAAAACCTGCAGCTCATCTTTATTCCCTTTCAGAATCCATTCTGTGAGAAAGAAAACCTCCAGAAGAAACTAGCAAAAAAAAGATGAGAGAAAAGGAAAACTGTAAAGGAAAGATTGAAACTATTAAAGCAGAAATGTGTGCAGAATGAAAAGATCAAGTGGATTCACCTGAAGAAGCAAACTGGAGGAAGAAGAAAATATAAAAAAAAGAGTATGCAGCTTCTTTTAATAATAAAATATAAAAAAGAAACATAAATGAACATAAATAAATAAATATCTATTAATAACCACAAAAATATACATGTACGTATATATAAT
Organism: Oryzias latipes; assembly: GCF_053564925.1. Taxonomy (NCBI): domain Eukaryota; kingdom Metazoa; phylum Chordata; class Actinopteri; order Beloniformes; family Adrianichthyidae; genus Oryzias; species Oryzias latipes. The sequence continues at coordinate 34,117,618 of NC_136241.1, read as the reverse complement.
TTAATTTTTTTTTTCAATTTAATTATGTTTATGGTCAGTTTTTATATAGATAAAATGTTATCATTTTCTAAAAAAATATATGTATATTTTCTTTCGTTGACTTGATTATAAACAAATACTCGTTTTATCTGTTTTTTTTGTTCCAGCCAAATATGTCGGCGGGTTCACGGCGCCATAGTTCACGTGCTGTTTTCCCGAATCGTCGGCGTGCTGCGGCCGCGCCGGGCCCTGTGCGTGTGGCGGCGGCGGCACGTATGTTCGTACGAGAGATCAGACTAATGATGGCCCTGGGCGCTGCAGGCGCACGGAAATGAGCTGTACAAAGGGGGGGGAAGCCCAGGCAGCGTTATAACATTAACCTACTTCACTGATGTTTACTAAACGCTCCCTGTTTTCCAGCTGTGTGCAAACAGACGTGAAGGTTTCCTTCATGTTGCTAAAGACCACCTTCTGGAAAAACCGTCATTTCCTGAAAATAACAATGCATTGGTAGGAGGAAAACGATTTGATGTCATGCTTGCGGTTTTTCGGACCCAGCACGCCTCCCTGTTACTGCTGCAGCTGTCTGAATCCACGCTGCTGCGCAGTGCGGGTCACGTATGAAAGGTGTTAAGGAGCGTGCGTGCTCCGCTGAGCGCTGGCCATTTTCTCACCCTCCGTCATGGTCTGGAAGTACAGCTTGCCACTGTAACGTCCAAACCCGGCCACGGTCCGCGCCCGGACCTGGAACACGTAGATGCTTCCTGGCTTGAGACCCCGGATGACCACCGTGTTGGTTTGGCTCCTGATGGTGCTGGCGTTGTGTTCCGATAGATCCTGGGAGCAAAAAGGAAAACAGACTGAAAGTGATTACAGAGCCATGGGGAAAGGGCGGTAATCAGAAAATGCCACATGAATTAGGGAGCCAATCGACTATTAAACTACACAAACAAATGAGCGCAATCTGAATACAACGGATGAATGATTTTGCTGAACTTTTTTTTTTTTTAGAAGATGGCAGTTTCAGGTCAGACTGCTCCTGTGACTGAGGATCAGAGATGACTTTTTCCGCCAAATCTTCCTCTCCAGACTGCTGACAGGTTTGAGAGCACAGACGGAGACCTTCTTAGCGGCTTCTCAGCGCACACTTCTGAGCCACAGCGGGGGCCAGGGAAATTGTTTTGACAGCTCTCTCCAGCTGTGTCAAAGACGGGAATTAAAGTCAAAATTGGAACAACTAAGCATGCAGACAAAAGCCTGACAAACGTATGTGTGTCTGAGCACGAGAGCGCTCCCGTGTCATCTCCACCAATGGGCTTCAATGATCAATGAAATGCTGTACGCTGTAAGCTTATGCCCCTTGAAGACTATTTTTACATCAGTCGGAGTGCTGTTGTTTCAACCACAAAGTCTGTGCGCATCAATCCCCGGCGGCCCCTCTGCAGGGCTGGCTGTGGTTTCCTTTCCCAGTGACTGACCATGACTGTAATTGGAGGAGAGTGAGCAGAGGTTCTGACTGATGTTCAGAAGCTGCGTGCCTCCGAGGATTTGATGGGGAGCAAACGCACAGAGGGATGTCCAGAATTCAAATGTGAAACATTTAAAAAATCACTGCACGGTTTATTTATCAGAACGCAGAGAAAGGGACGGGTCTACCTTTTCATAATACTGCAGTTCGTAGTCCAAGATGACTCCGTTCGGCTGGTCCGGTTGGGACCAGGAAAGGGTGATGCTGTCCACACTGCGGCTCACCTGGTGCATAATAGACACCGTAGACGGAGCTGCAAAGAAACAGAAACAAAAAAAACCTGCTAACTCTGCAGCACATCCATCAGCTTCACAGGCATATGGAATTCAGCAGAACCTTTTTTTTCCTGTCAAACACCGGGTTCTGAAAAGATACAAGACCATAAAAGTCCACAGTACATAACATTCTGCAGTTTCCCGTCAGGGGTTGGTGGGTAGACATGTAAGACAAGTCGGCAAGTCACAACACTGGCTGAACCGCATGAACGGCCCCCTGGGACTTCCCACTATCAACTGTGACTGTGATGAGATTCATTTACGCTTGTCACGCCGCTGACGGCCGACCACCTTCTGCAAATAAATCATTCTAAAATGAACAGACCACCATGTAATCCGTGATGGAAAGCACATTTCATCACACATGCAAGCTAAACAAACGACATACTTCTTAAGGACCACAAAAATGCGGCAACACGTCTTGAGCGACTGTAAAAACGTCAGTGTCGACAACTCTGAGAGTTTACCCATCCACAGGATGCAATGCATTATGGGTACATGTTACCATCATAAAGCTAAAAATGGACCGTTTTTGTGAATCTGTCATGACAGATGACTCTATTCTGTCCCGCAGCAGCAGAATGCTGGACTTAGGACCAGGTTCTTTGCACAATTCTTCTTTCTTGCGGCGCTTTTGAGCCAAAATTTGACCCCCAGCACATACTCAAACTCACCAAAAGCTTCACGTACCGAGTAATGGGTGAAGTTCTGAACAACACCCCCACCCCAAAAAATAACTATTTTAAAATCCACTAATAAGGATCAAAGCGGCTGTCTGGGCTTCCCTAAGGAAGTTTTAAAATTATTATGGGATGGCCACACAACCTATGGCCATGGCTTGGCGGTGAAATATGCAGTTTTTCACAACACATCAGGATTTAGACCTTCTTGTCGCCACCAGGCGAACCAAATATTAAATGGTTGCTATGGAGATCAAACCAACAGAAATCCACCATTTTGAAAAAAATGTAAACATATTTTTAGATATAAATTTGTCACGTGCAGCATGCAATGTACTTTTCTTTTCTGATTTTTTTTTTAAATGTAGTCTTGCTTTTCATTATTTGTTTTGCTGTTTTTGCGTTGAGTGATTTGTTGATGTCATTTACACTTCCGGGCCACCGTACTAAACCGTGAAGGTGATGAGCCATGTGGACAGCTCCTATGGTTTATAATGAATAAGGAAAATTTACTGTAAATATTTTTAAACAACTTGAATCTCTGGTCACAATCAATTTATAGTTAAAATGTTTTTTTTTGGGACAAAATAGCAAGAAAGTGAGCAAACTTTAGTAGCCCAACAACAACCCTAAACGAACGGAGTGCTAAATAACTTCTTCCACCATGGGTGGTCCTCTGTGGTCTTACAATGCCCAGTGACCTTAAATATTAACGGGTCGGGAGGGGGGTGTGTGATCACCACAAGTCATCCAGCAGGCGTTGTGATTAGTTCAGGGTACCACGGGTCAGTGTAAAACCAAAAGGAGCTGAGGATAAAAAGCTCCGTCTGGGAGGCTTGGCAGGGCCTGCAGGCCTCAGCGCCTGAGCCTCTGAGAGTGTAAAGACTGGGGAGGGTTTGAGGTGTCAGAGAGGGAGGGGTGCAAGGCAAGATTTATGTCCACCGAATCCAGCTCTCGTCCGTTTCAGGTCTGTGCTACACACACACACACACACAAAGAGCTTTGGGGCTGAAAAACAGTGGCTCCCCCGAGTCCCAGCAATAAAGTAAGAAGTTTGTCCCTCGGCACGCGTTCTCAGTGAAAATTCCATTGACTGGAAAACTACCATGACTCTGTCTTTATAAACTAAGACTCTCTGTTGCAGCCATGTTATTTTTACGCATTTTATTTATTTTTATGTCATGGAGTAACACAAACACGGCATGGAGGAGCTCCGTCCTCTCAAAGTACCGACCTGCATGTTTGTAGTCACAAGGCCGACGCCTAATAAGGCAAACGGTAACTCCAAGGGGAACTCACGAGTATCCCATTACGGATGTACATATATTCAAGAGTTTTCCTGCCGAGCATTTCCATTAAACGCACGCAGCAGCCACGCCTGGAAACCCGATCCGCGCCGGAGAAACAAAGGCGGCTCGGGTACCCAAGATAGACACATGCCAGCGTGGAAAGCTGTGGTTCCCGTTTGTGGAACAACATTTCACAAACGGGCAGAATGGCGGTTGCCACGCTCAGACGTGAAGACAATGATGAGAGGTGGCGTAACCGCGAGCTGGCTGAGATTCAGTCAGACACCACCGCTTGAGGTAAACTATGCGAAGATGTGAAAAGTTCAGACAGGAGGCTTTTAGAGAAGATGCCAAGATGGCAGCAGTTATAAATCCAGCTGTGCTGTTTACAGCTAGGTAATTTGGTACATTTAAAAGAAAGTCAGAGCTCGACCAACGGACTGGAATGTCAGAGCCAGAAGACTTAATGCTTCATCACAGCTCCGATCCTCGTTTGGAAATCATTTTGGTTCACCGCCGCTTCCTTAGCTTTTATTCCACAACTTAATCTATCATTTAGGGGTTCCCTTAGCAAAAAGGAGTACACTTCAAGGGTATTATATTAAGTATATTTATTGAGTAGATGTATAGCAAGTTTAGTATATATTGTGTAGTGTAGACAGTACCAGAATACTTCTTCACACTCACTCAATTGGAACATTTTAAGTTTATAAAAAGTAAACTTCATGCCTCACTTTTAGCGAGTATTTGCAGTACTTTTAGACTACTTTTTTCTGAGGCTCATTTTATCTCCATTCGCTGGGAAATGTGACCCCTGCTGATGACATCATCCCCGGCTGAGACTTTACCCCTGTAGTGACGATTGCATGCAGATCACGTCGTCTAACTTGAATTTCTTTCAGACGAATAGAGTACGCGATGACGGAAAAACCTACGACTACACAGAAATTAATGCGAGTTACTGGATTTTATTTTAGTGGACGAACCCGCCACGTCGTCCTCTGGCTCATCGCGTTCGCGGATGCAGCTAGCATGATCAAGACATCCCTTCACATTAAACATAAACACTGGAAACAATCGCATAGCTTGATAAGTATAAATGCGACTCAGGCGTTCATCGTGGTTATGGCGGACTGTCGCAAGCAAAACCCGCAAACTTTAGCTTGAACTAGACTGCAAATTGTGGATAGGATGGATGCTATGGCCGATCGGTGTGAAGTATGAACCGGCCTTAAGGCTTTGACTTCTGTCGCCACAAAAATGATTTCTCAGTCATGTAGAATTAGCTAAATTAAAGTCGATTACAGGTAAGAAAACAAAAAGATGGGAATGTGTCCTTGTTCTGCTCACAAAGTGGGCAGATTCAATGTCAAGGATTATTATAGAACAGCAGAAAAGCCCTGCACTGAAAAGCTTTGTTCTCCGTGAATGTTCCCATCATTTCCTAAAACTAATGAAGCCGTTACAGCGACAAAGACAAGGAATCGTACGTTCTTATAATTGAATCAAATGGCCGACTTGGAAAGAAAAATGGCGATGCTTTCTGGAGCCGAAATAAAGCAGCACTTGTGTCAATCATAAGAAAAATAATCAAAACCTCCACAAAATCACAATAATCAATGAGTTTGTTTGCATCAAAGCGTTTTCAATGCAGAGGTTCTGTGTTTAATAACCCAAAAAAAGGGCAGAGGTAATCAAATCTGATCAGATAATGATAAGTCTCCTCATGCCCAGGCATAAAGGCAGTATCTCATGACTTAATTGTAAGAGGATAGGAATCCCCAGCTGTTGTCAGAGGGTTGGGTTTCAGGCCCCCATTATTACTCTGATAGAAAAGGCGTGGCTTTGGAGTCTTTGGCCTTGGCCCAGCAGAAGAGAACACAAAAGCTCTGTTTGGCTCAGCAGGTCTGATAAACGCTTTACTGTAACGTCTGAACACCCAGACACTTCCACAGTCAATTAAAGAAGAAGAAATAGGGACGCAGCTACTCGTTAAAATCCAAGTCACTTCACAAGAACTGAGGGTCTCATCCGTTCAGTCAAAGTATATTCTTGGACCTTTCTGCTCTCTCTCTTTGAAGAACTCCCCACTTCTTGGCTTTATTAACAAGAACGGCTTTGAGGGTGATGGGCATCCTCATTAAACAAAGCTGATGAAGTGTGACTGATGTGGATAACTGGCAGAGGAGCTGGTATTCTTGTAAGAAACAAAACAATCCTTGAAGGAGGCGTCTTCGGAGAAACCGCAATAGTGCTGAAAATCTCGTCGTTATCTCCTACTGCAATTATCCCGCGTCACCCCAGGAACATCCTGTTCGCCGGAAACTTTATGACGAATGGAAGAAGATGGTTAGTTTCTGTTAGGAAGGGAATGGTACATTCCATGCCTTTCATCTGCATCTGTCTAAAAGCCCACAGCGTCTGCCGCCATGTGGCTCTGATTTGATTAGACGCTCTGCTACAAAAAGTGCCATGATTCGGAGGAAGATGGGGGAGGCAGGAAGAACAGGTCAGTGCTTGTAAAACCATTTTCCTTCTTATTGTAAAAATCAGTTTCCCGCAACAAAATCTTTCTCAGAGGCCCAAACAGACCGCGCTGAAACCGGGCCGTCTCCCAAGCTAGCTGCCGCTGCGGCGCTCTCTCCGACTGCCGTCCGTTTACGAGCCGCAGAGCTCCGCGTCTTCAAGGGAGAGGCCCGTGTTTGCATGCACTTCCAGCATGCTGGCAGAATGCCCCGTTCCCCCAGCTGCAAAGGATTGTGGGTTTTACATCTATAAAGATTTTTCCAGTGCAGTAAATCTACAAAAGTGAGATTTCAGTTCATCAAGCTTTAAACCATCTGTATTGGGGAAGTCTCTGGATTAAAACGCTCACACACAACATAAGCTCATCCAGAAATCGGAACTCGGAGGGTTTGAAACGTTTTCAGATGCTAGCACTATAGTCGAAGCTTAGATCTAATCCAATCTGCACGGCAAATTAGAAGAGGGAGGAAATGGAAGACGTGTTTGTTTATGGAAAGACGATATTGCAGAGGAAACAAGGAACAAGCAGGTTGACTCTTTGGTGAACTTTGAGGATCTAACCCTCATACCAACCTCAGACTGTCACACCCTTAAGAAAGGCTGACTACACAAAAAGATATTAAAGTCTCACTCCAATCATCTTTTGATCTATTTTCCTAGTGGTCTTACGAATTTTGGGCCAAAATCTAGAAATCTGTGTCGTTTTCTAGGACATAGTCTCTGCAGAGCGGCAGGAGGTCAGCGGAAATTCACCTCTGAGTTGTGGGCGGGACTGTTGGCGTGGAGGAGCCCTGCTGTCACCCATCCCTGAGAGCTCTCTGTTTACATGCTCCCCTGCTAGTAAAGACGTACATGGATCTCTACAAGGGGATGGATCAGAATGGAGCGGAGCGGGAATTTTGTGGTCCGCCCAGCGTATTTTCTACTTCACAAACATTATCTTTTTCAAACTGCAGTTTTTCGTCTGTTCATGATTCACAACGATTTGAATAAAAAAATACCCAGAAACACATTTAAGGCTGAAATTTAACAGAAAAAAATGCGTGAGTGGGTCTTAAGAAGAGTTCGTTTCCACAGTTTCTACAGGTACAACGTTCCCTTGTTTATCGTAAGAGTTACGTTCTAAAAATAACCTGTGATAGGTCAAATCTGCAGAATTTTAGATATTTAAGGCTGTAAAACTTCTTACTACACACTTCTACACTTTTCTCAGACAGAAATGAACATTTCCGCACTTTTCTCTCTTAAGCTCTTACAGTTCAAACCTTTGATGACAACAAAATTTGATCACGATTAAAGCTTTATGCAGATTTAGTCAAATGAACTTATTCTGGACAGGAGATGACGCGCTAAGCAGAATGATTGACAAGAAGTACAGCCAATTAGAACGCAGGACACAATTCCCTGTAACAAACAAAATAAAGACCACACAATCGTGCTGAGAACAAAACTGTGAACCGCTGTGGTGTTCCTTTGCTTTATGGTGATTCATCTTTCACAATCTTCCTGTTTCCTGTTTTGTTTAGGTCAGTTCTGCATGCTTTGTTTCTCTCTCTGGTTCTACGCCGCTCTGTGTTCTGCGACCTGATTGGCTGTCGTCAATCACTCTCCTTACAGATCCCTGCAGCTTGCCAGAGTTACATTAATCTTTGATCTTAATCAGATTTTGGTTTTCATTCTATAAAACTTATTTCCTGTGAATGTTTGAACTTTGAGGGGTTTAAACAAAATACAAAAATGTCAGGAGATGTTAACGTTTGACTGAAAAGAGTGTGTAGTGGGGAGTTTTATGGCTTTAAAACATGAGTTAATGCAGATTTCACCTATTGCGGGATATTTATGGAACCTAAGCCCCACGCTAAACAAGGAAACACTGTATGACAAACAGAAATGCAGAAATGGGACCCATTTTTTTTATCATGTTTGAGTAATTGCACAAACTTGGCACAGAGTCAGACATGCTGCATTCATTTACAATAAGACTCAGTAATAGTGACTCCCTTTCTGTTCCACACGAACACAAGGGGCGGGTTTGTTTGCGTTTGTCAGTTATTGTGGGATTTCCACAGCGATGCACTGATGAACTTGAAACTAAAACACTGGATCCCAACAAACAACTGAAGGATATCAACTCAACAGTAAAAGGATAGAAAGAGCAGCAGCTGCAGTTGAGTTAGTGCAATCATCATGGGTCTCCCTCCCCAATCTCTTCCACCTTTCCGGCACTGGGTCTTATGGCAGCAGGTCCAGAAGAGGCTCCTCTGACCTTCCACTCCAGCTCATCTGATTCTAACAGTACTGGAAACGCCAAAGTCCATTTGGCAGCGTGGTGAAGGAATGGGAAATACTCCAAACAAACGTTCCAATACCTCACACCACCAACGGGCCTGGGACGTGGTCGGGGCTCTTCTCCAAATCCACACAAAACATGGATGGTACTGAACACCCTCAAATCAAACGCATTGTGTTGCCTTTGCAGAATCTTCTGTAATGCGTCAGGTTCAGAGGAGAGGCATTCCAAGAAAATGCAGGATAAGCAAAGCACGTAAATGTGTAATTAAAAGCAAGTCCAGTTTAAGCCTCAGACTCTGTGGGCTGCTTGAGGCAGAAAAGACATTTGAGGCTTTGGCTGCCGTTGCTGCCGTTGAAAGTGCTGTTTAATCAACGGGGTGCATATCTCAACTTCATCGACTTCCAAACCAGCATCTCCAGGAAGAAAAACTCCATAAACCGCAGCATGCATGTTCAAATTCCTCACCTTTCCAGAGCCAGTGTGGGCTGCAGACGGCCCTCCCACACGACCTCTCCAGTGGAAAACACCACTTCCATGCTAGCTGTGTTTCCTTTCCAAGTAAAAGAACATTAACATGGTGAGGAGAGATCAGATTGTCGGGAACACTTCCATTTCCCTGGAGCTCATAAAGAGCCGCTCCAGTGAAAATGGTGTTTTCAGCATGTCCCTGTGGCATTTTCTGAGATCAAGGGGAGGGGGGGGGGGGGGAGGGGGGGTCCACTACTCCTGCCGCTCTGCAGAAACTATGTCCTAGAAAACGACAAGTTTTTAACAGCATAATCATACTTAAAAGACCACAGAACAAAGTTGAGTGGGAATTCAAACTTTGCCTGATTATGAATTAAGGCTGATCTATTGTACTTTTTCTGGCTAGTGGGGGAGAAGTCCCAAATTCCTACTTATTTTAAATCAAAGCCGCAGTTTACACACATATATGCAGCAGACCTCAGCGAGGAACGTGGTGGGTGCAGCTCACAGGATCTGGTTCATGAAAGCAATAAGAAGGGAGCTTAGAATGGAAAGTGAATATTATAAAATATCCATTTGCTTAATTACTATGGTAATCCAACGAAGAATTATGGGAAAAATCGTAAACCAAACAGCAGTTTTTGTTGGGCTCTGACCCCCTTTTTGCTTCATCACCTCGTTCTGAATGTCAATATTATCTTGGATCTGCTAGAAGAAGAATAAACAAACGCATTAAATCAAACTTAATCATGTATTATAGGAATTTCAGCGAGCGAATGCACTCCACCTTAATTAACTGCATCTTTTTCTATATGTTTTTATGCATTGACACTGTTTTAACCTTGGTTTAAAAGTAATTGATTTTCTCCATTTTCCAAGTGGATGTTTCACAATGCTGAGGAGAAGATCTGTGTGATGAAAACTAAAAGATTTATGTGTAAAATAAATTACATAATTAATTCCACCTTTAATTCTCTTCTGGAGTCTCTTAATGAAATTCATTTTCCATGCTCAGGTTATCTGATGACACTGGGAGTCAGCCCCTTTTCTCCGACATCCCTGCTTTGTCTGGGTTGGTCTTCGTAAACAGGTTGCTCCATATCTGCAACTCGATGACGGAGCTGAAGGTGCTGCTGCTGCTGCTGGCAACCGACGGTTGTCGATGCCGAGCTCCAGGTGCCTGCTGAGGCCCCCGTCTGTTTGGCTGGCTGACCTGCGCTGGCACCCGCCATATGCGCCCTTCTTGACACCGTCTGTCACATTCACACAAAGTCTACCGGTGGCCTCCGTTGGTTTTTTCCCAGCATGCATCTCTGACGTGTGATCAGATGATCGCTTAAAGGTGTCAAATTGAATTGTGGCTGACATTTTTTTTCTACAACTCATCAATGTAAAGGTCAGTGTCCGTATGGTGGGTCGACATGTAGGAGCCACATATGGTTTGGTGGAGTCTCCACCCGAGCTTTTCACACCACCGCCCCATTGGAGTGACACGCTCCCCGGTAACCTGGATACAGCAAACCTGAGCAATCTGGATATAATTAAGCCATAAATCTTCCATAGACCATGTGGAAGGGCTGCACCCCATCACACCCCCTCCCATCCTCCACGCGATGTGGCTCACCTCCACAATAAAGCAGTCCGCATGATAAAGAGCTAATCCTGCGCCACTGCTTCTCGAAACAGCTCACCTTGAGTTAATGAAATGCCTAAACAAATATGTCCTCTGAAATCTAATCTACCAGATCACCACAGACGGCTATGCAGCGAGAGCACGGCACGCCTGCAGACTGCAAGGCTCTCTCTAAATGGACTGATATTTGGAGAGTATGTTGACGATAATCTCTGCTTTACATACACACACTGATAGTGCGGCGACGGGAAAACAAATCTGTCACTCGTCCGTCTTCCTTTGATGGAGAATCTGCTTCGGTGTCTTTCGCCGGCTGCAGGAATCCATCAAAGCCGTAGACGACAGAGCAGCCTTTCCCGCCCCTGCTGTGCTCAAGCAGAAAAATGCCTTCTGACCGTTACTGACAGTCCCAGCCGGCCCGGGTGATTTGACCCGGAATAAATCACGTGCTCCATGTGTGTGCAATATGCAGAGTTATTAAACATGCACAGTGAATCCTTGATTGGGATTCAAACTTGTCTATTCAGCCATGTCTTGGAATTTGTTAGGACAAAATGGCAGATTAGTGCTCTGAAGTCTGCTGGGTAAAACTCCCTCAGTGCGCCTCAGCTGTCATGTCCTGTGTGTGTTTCAGTGTGCGTGCACACTCAGCCGTCCCATCATACAACTGTGAATTTAGCTCAACAAATACAAGGGAATGCAGAGTCCATAGCAATGTGGGAGTAAAAAACAAAACAGGGAAACATCCGTGAAGCTCCGCAGCACCACTGAGAGTCAAACGTCATGTGTGAGAAGGACATCGTCATCTGTTTGCCCATCGATTATGAAAGTTGCGGAAACACAGTAACCCTTGTGCTATCCTAGGCACTTTAACATTGGGAGTTGGGTCATCTAGACCCACTAGACAGTGCTCTGAACCTTTTTTCTTCAATGATTTGTGATCTTCACTGGTGTCCATGGATTACATGAAATCTTTCCACCTTTATCCACCTTTGTCATGGTAGGGAGAACACGACAATGGAAGGGGGGGTCATCTATGATAGAACAAGGGTTTAGTGCGTGTTAGTAATTAGGGCTTTAGTCCCAATTGCCCTTAGTGGTGGATATGGGCTGTCTTATATTCATGTGCATTTTTTTCTACAGGCATGTTGTGGGTGACAGGTCGTAGTCAACAGTCATGCAACACGTTAGGGTAAGTAAGGGAAGACGTAGGCGTGTTGTACGTATTTTTCACTTCCTAAGGAAGTGCTGTTCACGAGATGCGTGCACGCTCCGTGCTGCAGCCGGACTGTTAGAGACAATCAGAGTGTCGTTTGTGTGGATGTCCCACCGGCGTCATGCGGACACTTCCATATCACGTGCACGGCGTGGCGTAAGCATCACCTGTACCACATCAGTGTGCGTGACTTCCACAAGCATTAATACTTCACGACACACTTGCCACACGCATGACAATGGCACGTTCCGTTTTCATCACCTGCCTTGACGGTGCGAGCCTCAAGAGACCTGCAAGACCCACCCGCCTTTCTCTACGACCCGAGTAACCCAAAAACCCACAGCGCCTGCATGGAGGGAAGTTACTCACAGGCTCAACTGGAAACAGCACAACATGTGTCCCCTTTTTCCAACCGCATTTTTATGTCTGCTCCTGATTTACAACAATTTCAATCAAGAAAAACTGCACTTTTGCAGCCACTAGAACTTGGGTTGACGACTGCAAAAAGACATCTTCTCCCTACTCTAAAGTGTGGCTCACTGACACGCTATCTTCGCCTCAGTCAATGCTCACAATAAACGCTGGACACCATGTCTACATCACTTTCAGAAAGTTAAAAGGATTAAGCTCTGTATTGAGACTGCAGTTTTGTATTTATTTTTTCTAAAACACAAAAGGAAAAAAAGAGGAATGATGGGGAAATGAAGTGTTTGTCTTCTGTTCCCTGTGTCCAAAAGGAAACTTTGTGGTTTTTCTGTCTTTTTTTTATGCCCTATTTGGACGGCATATGAATACATATTGAACAGAATGTAGCTGACAATTATTTACTTTTCTTTGGTCAAAAGAGCACCTGAACTGTTTGTTTTGCATGTCTGTCATTTTGTCTATTTGAAAACGAAAATAAAATGTTAAAAGAAAATAAAGACATACTGCACTTTTATTTTAATGTTCTTTATATATATGTCCTCCATTGTGAGGATAAATTCCACAAGAACATTTTGAAAACACAGTTTTCATTGGAGTGAATCTTTGAGAAACATGTTTGCATTTTCTGAAAAAGACAGAATCTTAATGAGACTCAAACACATCAGATCAGCAGCTCCTGAATCTCTTTATGTATATCAGGTTAATTTAGCTTTTTACAGTCAGACCGAGGCCAGGATGTTTGGCCTGATGTTCTGAACGTCGGAGGTTTGGGGGAAGCAGGCCTGTGCCTATTAAACAAACTGAAAGGCTTTTCAGCCCAACACTTGTTTCTGTGTGTGATCAAGCATCACACTTTCCACAGCAATTATGCTCCTAATCGCAGAGCATCGACGCAGAAGAGGGACAAGCCTCTGGGTATTAAAGGTGGAGATGTCTGCATGATTGGGTGTAGACGGGGACAATTTTGCTCTCAATCCGGTCCAACCAAACCCCCTTTCACACCAACAAGTCACAGTTGGGGAAGCAGCCACCCACACATGACATAAGCCCTGTTTTCATGCCACCCACTTCAAACGTCAAGCTTTATTTGTTGGCGTACATATGTTAACGCAAACGCATGTTTGGGCGGTTTCTGACTGTTCTCTCTGAATGAGGAGGCAGAAGAACTGCCTGAGGTAATCAAGGATGACATGATGTTTATGTAACCTCCAAGCCTCACAAACCAGATGCAATTATTGGCTCCAGGTCCTGGTGACCCCAGCCCTGTAGCGTTCCACGCCGCAAAACTCCACCGTCCCGAAAGCGGGCGGGGGGGGTGATGGGGGAAGGTGGGAACGCGGAGTGGAGGCGAGCAAGAGTTGAGCTCTTTTCACAGCTTCTGCTGACGAGAGCTCCCGCCGTCTAATGCAAAGTGACGGGCTCTTCAGTGGAGAGGGTGCGGAGCCCCCCAATTTCTGCCGGGACCCCTCAGCGGGAGCGGCGGAGAAGCCAAAGCTTGGGGTGGCGGCCCTTATTGTGGCCCAGCGAGTTGGAATGGGGCAGGGGCCTCATTACAACGCTTAACTGCACTCACAGGCCCTCATTAACCCACCACACCAGTGACTCAAATCAAAACAGACAATAAAAAGAGGTCAGGATGCAAATAAAAGCCCCCATTTCTGCCCCGTAATTCAGCATTTTATGACATTTTTAAACAGATCTCAGTAAACATGGAAATACACAACAATGGCTCAATTTAGAGGAATACATTTCCTCTGCTAAGCGTCTTCATCGGGTTTGCAGTCAGTTCCTGTTGGACTGATTCAGTGCAGACGTCTGGCCATTTGGTAATGCACTTCGCCCAATCCAATAAACTCCCCCCCCCCAAAAAAAAAGAGGCCGACAGAATACTTTAGGTAATGTGGGCTTGTAAAGGAGCTTCAGTGCAGAAGAATGGATCATTAGGAGTAACAAGCTCTTCATGGAGTTGCAGAGTGGATGCAGAGGATGAAGAGCAGGCGGATGAAGGCCGCTCAGCAGTTGGTTCAGAGGGAAGGAGGATTCATTCAGACTAGGGCTGTCCCCATCAGGGTTTGTTGCTTTTGGCCCTGATCCCATTCATTTTGAGATTAGAGTCCCTGATACTTTTATTTTTTACATTAAAAAAGGAAAGAAATGCAATAAACACATTTAACACTTAAACAGCCACTGCTGAGAAGTCTGAACAATCAAGCAAAAATTCAGCAACTATCAACTAGGAACAGCAGTTAACTACTAACTAGTAAAGATAGGTGAGAAAGTCTGGTTTCTGTTGCTTCAGGATCCTCAGAACCATTGAACATTTTTGATTTGATGTGATTCATATCTCCGTTAAAAATTCTATAAAAATAAAAATCACTTCCGTGTTCATGGCTAGCACATTTGAATGTAAACATTTGTTTGCTTTGGTTGTTTTTAAAAGCTAATTGAAATATTTGTTAAATTTTGCAACACTTCTTCCCAGAGTGTGCACTTTGTAGACGGTCACTTACCACCCATCTCTCCGTCATTGGCACAATTCTCATTAAAAAGAAACCAAAACCCAATCTTTTTTTTCTTTTGCGCATGCCTTTGTAGGTGGATGGATAGGCTCCAGCAGCCCCGTGACCCCGAAAGGGACAAAACAGAAGAAGAAGCCTTTGTAGGTCCCTGTTTGCATTAAGACCAACCAACAGAGACCGAAATAGAGAACGACAGAGTCTGAATCTGTGAATATCTCGCTAACTTTACCAAACTGCTTTGATGAGCCTCCTGTTCAAACTACAGCCGAATATACGGTGCTGCGCTTTACGGCAGTGAAATGTCATGATGAGGAAATGCGAGGATAAAAAAGCTACCAACTCTAAGAAATCCAACCTGACTTTGACTGTTTTTAGTTCTGGAGGTGTTGCAGCTGTGAGTTTCCACATCCAGGTGGACGGACAGCAGTGAACAGAAAATAAAGTGGTGAGACGGCTGCTATAAGGCTCTCAGCTCTCCAGAAACACGATGATGAGGTCACACCGTAAAGACCAGCAGGCCATCACATTCTGTCACATCATCAGCAAAGCTCTGCTTTCCGTTTTACTGCCTTGGATCTGCATAAGAAACAGACTGGAGCCCTGAGAGTTTAATGAAACCGCTTCTGCACAGCGACAGAGGAAGCCAGGGACAGATGGGTCCACTTACCGGCCTGGTTAGTGGTGATGTTGACCGAGGCGTATTGGGGGGAGTAGGGGCTCTGGTCTGACACCCCGTTGACAGCCTGCACCTCAAACGTGTACTGCGTGTGGGCCAGCAGGTCACTGATGTAGACCCGGGATTCTGTCAGGCCCAGCTGACGGGGTACAAACTGAACGTTGTCCCCACAGCGGGTGCACCCTCCCCGCCCGCCGCCGCAGCTCTTGCAGATGATGTTGTAGACGACGTCCTCACGGCCCCCAGAATCCCGGGGAGACATCCACTCCAGCATCACGGAGGTCTCGTTCACGCTGGAGATCACAGCCTGTGGAGCTGAGGGGACGGCTGCAAAAAACACACAAAGGTTCAGGATCAGGACCAGGTCCAGGTTAAAGACCAGGTTCAGGACCAGGTTCAGGTTCAGGACCAGGTCCAGGTTTAGGGCCAGGTCAAGGTTAGGGAACAGGTCCAGGTTCAGGACCAGGTTCAGGACCAGGTTCAGGACCAGGTCCAGGTTAAGGACCAGGTTCAGGACCAGGTTCAGGACCAGGTCCAGATTAAGGACCAGGTCCAGGTCCAGCTCCAGGTCCAGGACCAGACAGGAAAGGTTTTCATTAACCCGCTCTGCATCAAAAGCCAACTGTTTCCCAACACTCTCAAACATTTTGCCAAAAGAAATCCAGATAAATCACAAAAATATGCAAACAATAAATAAAACATAAGAGAGAAAAGACAAACAACAAGTAAACATTTACAAATATTTGCCAAAGCGGTCTTTTATGTGTGGCTTTCTTTCCGAATCTGTCTTAGAGCAAAGAATGAGACGGTTTCTCCAACTCAACGTCTGGAGTTTGGGGCCAAATGCAAAGTGACCACATGAATAATGGATCCAGGTCTGTATCGCATTACAGTAAAATCCTTCCTCCCTCCGCCCAGCAGCTCCAAAACATCCTCGCTTTCTTAAGCCTCTCAAGATCAAACATAAGACTCTAAAAACAAGAGGCTTTGGTTGTTTTTTTGTAACTCTGCAGAACCGTTTGGTCGTCACTTATCCCAATGTTTCTCCTTTTTGTTTTTCAGGTTTTAGCTTTAAGGCTTTTCACAACAACATCGTTGACACAAATGCTGCTGTTTCTTCAGGATGATGGATGGATGGATGGATGATGGATGGATGATGGATGCATGGATGGATGATGGATGGATGCATGGATGTATGGATGGATGGATGCATGGATGGATGGATGGATGGATGGATGATGGATGGATGCATGGATGCATGGATGCATGGATGGATGGATGGATGGATGGATGGATGGATGGATGGATGGATGGATGGATGATGGATGGATGATGGATGGATGGATGGATGGATGGATGGATGGATGGATGGATGGATGGATGGATGCATGCATGGATGGATGGATGGATGGATGGATGCATGGATGGATGGATGGATGGATGGATGGATGGATGGATGATGGATGCATGGATGGATGGATGGATGGATGGATGGATGGATGGATGGATGATGGATGGATGGATGGATGGATGGATGGATGGATGGATGGATGGATGATGGATGGATGCATGGATGGATGCATGGATGGATGATGGATGGATGATGGATGGATGGATGGATGGATGGATGGATGCATGGATGGATGGATGCATGGATGGATGATGGATGGATGGATGGATGCATGGATGGATGGATGGATGGATGGATGGATGGATGGATGATGGATGGATGCATGGATGGATGATGGATGGATGATGGATGGATGCATGGATGGATGGATGGATGGATGGATGGATGCATGGATGGATGGATGCATGGATGGATGATGGATGGATGGATGGATGGATGGATGGATGGATGATGGATGGATGGATGGATGGATGGATGGATGCATGGATGGATGGATGGATGATGGATGGATGGATGGATGCATGGATGGATGGATGCATGGATGGATGGATGCATGGATGGATGATGGATGGATGCATGGATGGATGGATGGATGGATGGATGGATGGATGGATGCATGGATGGATGATGGATGGATGCATGGATGGATGGATGCATGGATGGATGCATGGATGGATGCATGGATGGATGGATGATGGATGGATGGATGGATGGATGCATGGATGGATGATGGATGGATGCATGGATGGATGGATGCATGGATGGATGATGGATGGATGCATGGATGGATGGATGGATGGATGGATGCATGGATGGATGGATGCATGGATGGATGGATGGATGGATGGATGGATGGATGCATGGATGGATGGATGGATGGATGATGGATGGATGGATGGATGCATGGATGGATGCATGGATGGATGATGGATGGATGGATGGATGGATGCATGGATGGATGGATGGATGGATGGATGATGGATGGATGGATGGATGCATGGATGGATGGATGCATGGATGGATGGATGATGGATGGATGCATGGATGGATGGATGGATGGATGGATGGATGGATGGATGGATGGATGGATGGATGGATGCATGGATGGATGGATGCATGGATGGATGCATGGATGGATGCATGGATGGATGATGGATGGATGGATGGATGGATGCATGGATGGATGGATGGATGGATGATGGATGCATGGATGGATGGATGCATGGATGGATGATGGATGGATGCATGGATGGATGCATGGATGGATGATGGATGGATGCATGGATGGATGGATGCATGGATGGATGATGGATGGATGGATGGATGGATGCATGGATGGATGCATGGATGCATGGATGGATGGATGCATGGATGGATGATGGATGGATGCATGGATGGATGGATGCATGGATGGATGATGGATGGATGCATGGATGGATGGATGGATGCATGGATGGATGGATGCATGGATGGATGATGGATGGATGCATGGATGGATGGATGGATGGATGATGGATGGATGCATGGATGGATGGATGCATGGATGGATGATGGATGGATGGATGGATGGATGCATGGATGGATGGATGGATGGATGATGGATGGATGCATGGATGGATGGATGCATGGATGGATGATGGATGGATGCATGGATGGATGGATGGATGCATGGATGGATGGATGCATGGATGGATGATGGATGGATGATGGATGGATGATGGATAGACAGACTTTAATAATCCCAAGTGATATGGAATTGTTGTTTCTACTGAAAGCGGTGTGCAGATGACTTAGTTGTTGTATTTTATTTATTTGATGTTTTTGGTTGTTCCTCGTCAGTCACTTCTGGTTCATGTTGAGAATCTTCCACAGCTTTTTTTAAATATTTTTTATTATAGTCCTGAGACTACATAAGTGTGTCAGTTTTGTCATCGTCAGGTCATCTGCTCTGTTTTCTCTGTGGCTTTGGGAAGTTTCGTTTTATTCGTTTCAGGTTGAAACCTGTTCTCCTGCCTCTTGGATCCTCCAGTTTCTGACAAAACCACACACAACATAAACATTAGAATAAAATCAAGTGTAAAATGTGATCGAATGAAGTAAGGAAGTTTTTCTTTTTATTAATAAATCAAATTACACATCCAAATGTTAAAGTCACTTAAAATATGTATCAATATTTGAACATTTATCTGTAACAGCAGTGATGTGTCAAATTCTAACTCTACATGTGTTGTTCTGTTATGTGAGAAAGTCTATAATTTTATTTCTAAGTTACAGATAAATGCAGAATAGGCAGTCACTGATAAAAAAAGTGTTTTTTTTTGTTTGTAAATACATTTTCTGTCAGATTTTTGTGAAACTCTTTTCAGATAAAAGCATTTAGTCGTTTTTTTCTCTATTTTCATTTCAGAAACTGGTTTGTCCACCATAAACTAAGAGTTAGGATGCTTTTATTTTAAAGGTAAAAAGCCTTCATAATTACTGACATTTCTCTGGATGCCTGCAAAGGGAGGCCAAATGTTTGTTTTGGACGCCTCGGTGTGTCGCTGCCAGAATGAGTGTATTTCTTTAGGGAGGATTACTTTAGTTTTATTTGGCGAAAAAAGTGAAACAAGAAAAGGAGAGGAGCGTTTAAAAATGTCTACCCTAAATAAGCCATCACCTGAAGGGCAGCATGGAAGTAATTTTATGATGGAAGATGGGCTGTGCCCTCCACGGTGTGAAGGGCATAATTACTATGTCTGCTTACACAACCCCCCCACATGGGGGGAGGGCGGGTCCACAAAATGGCTGTGACACTATAGCCCCTTTGAGCCGACTGCATTCCAAGCTGACAGCGCCTCTTCCCTCCAGTCGCCCATTTACACCCTCACTTTCAGGGCCGATGTCCACTTTGTTGAGTGTTTTCTTGGCGTTTTCTCATGGCGGGCCGTGCGGGGTTACTGTGGCTGGGAAGGACCCCCTGTGCCTCCTATTGGCCCACTTCGTGGAGCCAAGCGTCACAGGCAGGGAACGTCCCACACGGCGTGTGTTGAGTGGCAGGACAAACAAATAAACAGCAAGATTTGGTGTGTGTGTGTGTGTTTTGTATTTTTTTTAACCACGAGCACCTCATTATGGCGGCGGCGGCGTCTTCCGGGACTAATGAGATAAGCAATTCCCCTCCGCCCACAACATCCCAATTCTGAATCGATCACTTCTAAATGAACGTCCTTTCTAAAAAGGCTGCAATTACCAGACGCTGGAAGGAAGCCCACTTTAGGGCCCTTTTTTTTGGGATGACTCCTCCCTTCTGGGGGGGGACCTCTAATATCCCTTCCATTAGCTGGTGGGCCTCTCTGATGGGCCCGTTGTCTTGCTTTAATCAGACAGGGCCCTGCTGCGCTTAATGCGGTTGACGTGACGCTGTTGCTTTCTCATTCACAACAGCTGCTGGGCTCCCAGAGCCGGGCTTATGCAAATCTCCTTTGTTGAGGACCGTCAAATCTTTTCCCTCCTCTCGGCCTTTCAGCGCGCAGAGTGCGAGAATGAGGAAAAAACACCACTGAAACATTGAAAGGAGGCTTTTTTTCTCCCCTCGGATGCTCGCGCATATGCACTGCTCGCATTCCTGCCTCATCTCATTCTGTGTCTCTCTTTCACACTCGGCCCCCCCTCCTCTGCTCACTTCTACTTTGCTCAAACCGTCCTCCTCTTTTTCTCTTCCCCCCCCCCCAACTTCAAATTCAAATTCTAATTCAATCGGCCTCATTGGCATGACAAGAGACAGTTTTGCCCAGGCTCATTCTGGGACGCTGACCCCTACACGGCTCCGCGGCCCGGCCCGGTAGCCCCCGGGGTCAGGTTTGGAGAAGGAGCCGTGTGATGTTGAAGGAGGGCAGCTGAGGCTTGCCTGTCAGGTCACGTCCACAGACAGCGCCGCCCTGGGCGTGTTTGTGTGAGCGACGGCTCTGACAGGCCTCCTCCGTCAGACAGACTACACCGTTCTTTGATCTGGGGGCTCTTCTGCTGCGTGAGTGAAATGCACGCCTGCCATAACGTTCATATCTGTGACGCTAAAGCGGGGACTGTTCACTTGTGAGTGCTGCGATTGCAAAGCCCAACAACGTTTGTGGGACACGTACTGGTGCAGGGCATCTGGAGAGGATCAGAGTCGGTGCGGTAATATCCGTTGCGGCAAACGCAGTTGATGGCGCCTTCGCTGGTGGTGCGGCTGTTGATGGGGCATTGCAGGCAGAGTTGATCCCCCTGGGTGGACTTGAAAAACCCCGATGGGCAGGCTGGAAGAAGATACAAGAAAATCAACCGTTTACTGCACTGAGAGAACAGAACCCTCGGAAATAAGTCACAACTTCTTACACCCTAAAGGCAAAAAAAAAGTAGAAAAATCTGCCAATGGGGTCAGAAAAATGGTCTTCCCAAGAAAAATTCTAAAGATTAAGACATATTTTTTTAAACTAGGATTATTTTGCTGTTGACAAACTTTCATATTAAGATTATTTTTCTTGCGAGACAGAAAATACAACATTTTTTTCTTGAAACAGATTCAGTTTTTCAGCTCTCTCAGCATCTCAGATTAGACTGCAGAAAGAGGTAGCCTAAAAATAGGAAAAGAACATTTTTAAAAAATAGCAAAAAGTAGTAAAATGATCTGTCTATGCAGCAAGCCGTTTCTAATTAAAAAGTATCTGATAATAAAATGTCAAAATCTAGAAACAAGCATTCAAAAAGGGAAAAATGAGCCAAAAAACCTCAACTGTTAGAACTACTAAAAATTAAATGCTCTACAGCCCAATAAGTACTGTTTGTTAGTTCAAAGCAAATGGTTGTTGTTTTTTTGAGTTTTTATGGATCTAATTGTAGTTCATTTTGATTAAAATGACGAAACAAAACTAGTTTAATGAGTGGTAATTATTCATTTTAAAACAAAACGTGAACAAAACAAAAATAAGATCTTAAGTAACGTGTCGCACAGCCTCTGGGTGAGAATTGGTCATACATGGAAAAAGTGAGAAAAGTTATAGTCTTTCTGTGAAATTTTCACAGATGGATCAGGACTGAACCACGTTAAAACCACGGAGGACGTACGAATAAACCACGCAAAGAACACGTAAACCAACGTAGACCATGAACCGCGTGTGATTATTATATGAAATGCGTGAAAGGTCCATTACACATAGGTGGAACGGTTGTAGAAAGACACACATTTACATTATAAAATCACACACATTTCGTAAGATTTACGTAATAATTGCATATAAACTAAGTGAAATACGCGTAATCTGCGTAATTCCTAACCGCCCAAAAGTTTTGAACAGCTCAAAACCGAATTCAGGTAAAGACCCGTCGGCCGAAACCCTCGACGGACATGACGAATGAAGGAAGTACTACGTGTATCACGAAAGACCGAAACTTCATACATGCAAAATGTATACAGTGGCTGTGTAACACGGCCTTAAGGACAAGTCGGTCACTCTCAATAAACCCTCATATTGTGGTCTTTAAAGCAACTGTGTTCAATGGTAAAAACTGTTTAACAGGCTTCTCCGTGTTATGAAGTAATTCTGTTTCGTAAAATGCATTTAAATGTCCATTGAACATTTCTGAAATCAAAGAATTTGATTTGTCTTAAATCAAGTTTTTCTTTTTCAAGATAAAAAGGGATTTGGACTAACTTTAACAATAATGTCCTTATTTCTAGGAACTGTGCTGACTTAGAGAAAAGCTTGTAGAGGAAAGAGAAGTTCAAATCTGGATAAATCTATTAAATGTCCAAAAATGAGGTTTAAAATCTTGGCAAGGATCAAATAGTTTGCAGTGTACAAGGCATTAAACATCAAAATGTTCAGCTTTAACTTATTTTAAGCCCCAAGATTCTTTTCTGGAATGTATTAAAATCATCTTTACGCATGCAGCAGACTGGTTTTGATTGAATTCAGCATTGCATGAGCTGCTTTTCATTCATAATTTAGTGTAGATAAGAGACGAGATAAAAGAACAACCAGGATAAACCACAATAAAACACACAACACTTTTAGCTGCTTTTTCTGCAGACATGGCAACATGTTGCTCTGAAATATTCACCCCACAGCTATCACAAAAATATCACATTTCCTTTTTTTTAAAGAGCATTTTAAAGGTCTTTTTCTGGAGACCCAAACAAAGTAATAATAATTAGATTTATCACAGAGCTGGAGGGGTGTAATTACTTTGTCGGCCACTAAATTTTAGTGCATGTGATTGTGTGCCGGAGTCTCCCGCTGCACACGAAAGCAACAAATCTGTGCGTCACAAAGGCGTCATTCACCTCTGATGAACAACTTAAACCAGACCCGTCCGTACAAATCTCTTTATCCTCCAATCTACACTCGCTTTTGCTCCAAAACGAGGAAAATAAAAATAAATGAAAGAAATGTTCTCGGGCATTTGCACCTACAACGTGGCGAGTGCTTTTCTTTTATCTCGGGCCAAAAAGAAGAAGAAAGAAAAAAGCAAAAACCTTTGTGGTTTAGCTTCAGGTAATGCAGCTCCCACCTGCCCCGACCATGGAGAAGAAAGTCCAGAGGGGTTGGAAGTACAGTAACCAGAAAATTCCCACCAGAGACCTGCTGCTTCTCTGAAGATGAAGAAGCCCTTCAGGTCTTTCAGTGCCCTGCTGAGGAAGAACGCTTCTCCTGTATGGATCTCACTATTTTTAAACACAACATTGATTCAAAGTAAAAACCATGGAGCTAACGCAGGTTTCTCCTGTCCACTGAGCTTTGCATTTACAAAACTTTGAACAAAACGACTCACAAATGTCTCCAAAACTAAATAAAGCATCATTTGGCCGTAGTTCTAGCTAAGATCTAACATCTGGAAAATGACAATTCTGCAGCTGCGTGTAAAACAGGTCAACACAAACTTAGTCCTGGTCTCTTTCTGAAGTTTTTGTCATAAAGATGCAACACTTTAAGCTGAAAACCCACCGTCACCTTCCCAGTCGGGACAAAGAACAAGGACTCATGGACATGTACAGGTGTAACTAAATCCTTGGTAAGTCTAAGCCTCACCAGCAAGCATCTTCAACATCACATCCACACGAAGGCGTTTGTCTCTGCAGTGACACATTCTTAAATATGCTGAGTTCACACCAAATGCGGTTCAAACGGCAAATGGACGCTTGTCCAAAACTGTGTTCATAGACTTGCTGTTCCAGACGCGTGTGGGTGGAGCTACTGTCAAAGGGCTTAGCCTCATCACTACATGGAAGCATTAGCTGTATATCAATCATCAATAATCACGTCTCCGTGTCCCGGTTCATGAGGTGAGCTTCTATGGAAGCATCTGTATTTCATGATTCAAAATAAAAGTCAATACCGGAAATGATTTTTCATTTTCACAATAAAGCTGCGTTCGTTGACTCAAAAATAAAATGAAAAAGCAATCCGCCCAAACAGTTTTTCTTTTTCTTCTTCAACGCCGCTCATTCTGTCACATAATTAAAATGATACAGAAAATGGTATTTGACATTTCATTTTCAAAAAGTTCTCTGGTAAATGTGTAGCAAAATTCAATTAGAAATTTCTAATTTGACAATTCAAATGGATGAACTGAAATGCTTTTTCATTGTCACAATGTAACTGCATCGAAATACTCAAAAATGAAAAATCAATACTTCAAAATTCTACTTAAACACAGCTCATTCTGTGACATCATTAAAGCGATTAAGCAAAAAGGGGGATTGCATTTTTGCATGAAAGAGGACGACCGGTCATCAACATCCCTGTCCATGCGCGTGGCCTCAGCATCCGGGAAATAGTGGAGGTGTTTGGGTAAGTCGCCATACCATATATGGCAGAATGATTAATAACGGATTGAGGTAAACTTTGTATAACTCCTTTTATTATCATCCTAATGTTTGCAGAAGTTGATGAGGGTGAGCATCCACTACTATGTAAGGCTAGTGTTAGTGCAATAATAACAATGTCCCACCATACAGATCTCCTCCATCAACGAGTTCATTCAATTTAAACTCCACTGACAGACCTGACGCTCAAATCCCGCTGCACCATAGAGAGATGATGCGACTGCGGTTCCCTTGAGGCTCCTATAACCGTCTTTATTGTGCTTCCTGCCCAGGACATGGGGGAAGGAGTGTTGAAAAAATAAAAAATCTTTACGAGAACCCTCATCTGTTGTAGAAGGGTTCACTATGACCTATCGTCCAGAAAACAGAAACAGAAACTAAACATGTTACAAACACTGACGTTTTTTTGTTTTTTTTTTAATTTAAAATTTTCTCTATAAGACCTTAATATTTCGAGAAGGCGACCCGCATGTCCCGAACAGTTTTTGACCATTTCATACGCATGTCCCGCACAGTTTTGACCACTTTTCTACAAAGGCCCGTACAGGTATGACCATTTTCCCTGCATGTCCTGAACAGGTTTGACCATTTTTCTCACATATCCGTACAGATTTGACCATTTTTGCCCCCAAACAGCCCATATCTGCCCCATGAGGACAGTTGTAACTACCGCATATGATATTTATCTTCATATGATTCCCTCCTTTCCTGACTGATAGGATGAGAGATTTTGGGGAGAAAACAGGAGTCCTGGACGTTCTCGCTGCCACTCAGGGGTTCTGTGAACGAGTCCTGGCCGGCAGCTCTGGGGAAAACTTGACCTCGGAGGCCCGGCGCTGTGGATGGGAGTGCGGGCTTGGAACGGCACCGTTGGAAACAGCACGGGGGGGTATCCACATGGAAGAGGTGGGCATCGCCAGTGTTTGGTATTTGTTTTCAGGCGAAGCATTCGGGGAATTAGTTTGTCCACATTAAACATTTGAGCCGTAACACTCGGCAGACTGTGCTTAACAACCCGAGCAATGACTTCAGGAAAATGAATGGAAATAATTGAGTCGTATTTACAAAGCCACATGATGCCAGGCTAATAGAGCCGCTCTATTTAAATATTCAGCGGCTGCAGATGGATAACACACTGGTGGGTGATTTACATTCTCCCACCAAACCATCCGACATCAACTTTTTCCATCAATTTAGGCCGTTCCATTTGCCGTTCAAATCATGGGGAAAGATGGCGCTTTGACTTGATGAAGGAGACATTAATATTTCATCATGTTTGCAAACATGACATAACAATCCTCTAATGCTCCCAACAGCAAAAAACCCATTGTAACAGTTTATATTCTATGATCACTGCACTTTTCACCATTCCACTGTGAACAGAACGGACAATAAAACATTTAAATATGTGTCTAATTTGAATAAAGTAAAACAAACAGCAGAAAAGCCAAAAGATTACTTCAAAAAGGTGATTTAAAACATCAACGTTTTGCATTCTGTACGTTTTTATGAAGGTTCTAAATTTACTACTAAATCTAGGTCCTTAAAAAAGACGTTTAAACTCACACTTTTAATATATTAAACAGAAACTTATTGACATTTCTGTCCAACATGCTCATCGAGACATCCCTGGTAGTATAAATGGACACAGAAATGACTACGTTTAGTTGATGGGATCACATCTAGTTGGATCACATCTAGATCCTCACCAAAATCACTTCAAAAAGCCGAACACACCATCTGTTTGTACAACAAACCAGTCGACATTAATCAAAGGGGGCTGCAAATGCACAGACATCATTGATGTGATGTTTGTCTGCTGCTATTTCAAGAGTTTCCATTTGTATTACTAGGAAGCAGAAATTATATTATATTTATTATTATTATAGACTCACTGACTTTAACCTTCACTTCCTGTTCTCCTGAAAGCTGTAGTTTTGTTTCAAGAGTCTAAGAAAATCCAACAAATTTCCATTTCTAAGACATCTCAGTGTTTTCTTGTTGAAGTGTTTTATTGAAGTCCACTTTTGTGCGACCTCTTCAGGTGAATGTCAGGAAGGATTCACTTCACCACTCTAGTGATTTACCAGTGAAGAACATTTCAATAAGGAAGATCTACCTCACTCACAGGTACAGGTACAACACCCTACACACCATCGCCAACCGACGGCTAAATAGCCTGCCTCTCTTCTCTGCCCATTACAGTCGAAATTCCTGATGGGTTGTCTCTTTGCTTTCTGGACATTTCGTCAGCCTTCCTCCGCCCTGTTCTCCACCTGGAGCGATGCGTCGACACGGTCTGGCCTCTAACCACAATCAGTGTCTAGACTCTGGGGTTTATTCACGATGGTCCAGGTTTATTTTATTTAGACATTTTAAATCACAAATGAGAGGATGTAGCCTTTTTGTTTCAAGTTCATTCCAAAGATGCAAGACGTCATTGGCCCAGACCCTAACCACCAAAAACTATGGACTTAATTCATGCATATTTGTCTGTAACGCAAATAAATGTCTCTCCCTGTTGAAATCCAAAAATTCTCTTTAACAGAGCTCAAATCGGAAACATTGTTAGGCTGACATAAGATCCACGCCGATCGTCTTCTGATCCGTTTTTAATTATGATGACGCCGTTTCTGTGTCGTTTTCTGTGACATAGGTGTTCATCAGAAGTCCCCCTTCTGAGTTCAAGGTGGCGCCGAGCAACACGCCCCTCTTTCCCTCCCTGTTGCTGAGAGCTCTTTGTTTACAATCTCTCCTGCTAGCTTACAGCCCCTCAGAGCGGTGCAACAAAATGGCAAAAAATATCAGAGCTGTCCAGCTGTACAGTTCTGATCCAGATTCCACTGACAGTGGATGCATCAGAAAGGAGCAGAGCAGGAGACGTCATCAATACAATCTTTTTTTGAACTGCATTTTTGCATGAACTCAGAATTCACAACAACTTCAATATAGAAATACTCAGAAATAAATACCAAGTCAGACTGAAGTAGAATCAGTTAGGAAAATCAATGTAAAAGCTAAGATAACTCATTTTTATTGGTTAAAAGAAACCCGAGCCAGCTTGTTCAAAGGGACACTTGATGACATGTTTTGGCGCTCCTGTGTACTTTGACATGACTGGTAAAATATGCGGGGAATTTCCATGTTGAACTCAGATGTCAGATTTGAAGAGCTGCACAGTTGGTCGGCGTCAGATGTAGAAAAGTCGAGAAATGGAGAGCAGTGATTAAAAACCCCATCAAGGCTTTAATTCCCCACCTCCCTGCCTGCTCAGATTGGTGCAGTGGAGCTGTTTGATCTTTTTTTTTTTGGATGATTCTTCCACCGACAAGTCTCCTTCAAGCTCATCCTTTATTCTACCAGACGCTATTAATATCATCAAGAAGAGCGGCCTCAGCACGGGTTTGGGAAGGAAAGTGACAACGGAACGTGGCATTGAGTCAAGAATAAAAGCCGCATAGAAGAAGTTTGAGGAGAATTATAAACACTTCAGACCCAATTGGGTGGTAGCCGTGTCAAAAGGTCCAGATCATCTCAAATTGCTTCCAGGCTCTTCACTCCTCAACCCAACATTGGCAAAATAATCCCAAGTCCTGCGTTTGTGCTTTTGTTTTTGATGAGGCTTTAACACCACTCCATCTTAAAACATACCTCCCCACCCCCCTACACACACACACACACACACACCCACACACACACACAACCGCCCAGCTGCTTATGTCTGCCAATGTTTATGACTGCTAATAATATATAGCAACATAAAAGCTTTAATTAGAGGCTTTTGCTAGAAAAAAACAGCTCAGGAGGAGCTGTGAAGTCACTGCGCCAGGGTGCTCGTCAGGTTTTATTGCAGGTCATTTTCTTTTTGTTTCAAAGGTTTTCTGAACATTTCCTGCGTATCGACGCGAGAGAGAAAAAATTTACAACAGGATTATTTAAATTTAAATTATCTCAGAAACGCGTAAAAAAAAAACAACAACTGCGCTGCAATTAGAGGTCCCAAGCCATGGGCGGGTGTTTGACACTGTCCCCGGCATCGGGACGATCAGCTGGGGTGATGGCCGGTCCCGGCTCTAATATGTTGTAAAGCAGAGGCAGAAAGGGGGGGGAACGGCAAAAGCAGCAGCTTTGGAGTGTCCTTTACCCACCGCCTCTCATCCACAGCACCTCACAGGGAAACTCTTTGTCCAACAGGCTGGGGGGGTGTTTAAAGCAGCTCCAGCCCCCCCCTTTTCCACCCTTTTCTCCTCGTTTGGTCTTTTGAGAACTCAATGCCCCCCCAATCCAAAAAAAAACGCTTTATTTAATGAACAGACTCTTAGAGAAGAGACAAAGGAGTAGAAGATGGGCATGGGCTGTGCATGTGTGTGCGTGTGCTGTGTTTAAGGTGTGAAAGACAAGGCTGCTGGGGGGGGGGGATGAGAGGCATAAAACCTGAGGGAATAGGATTTGTGAGCACAGCAGGAAAAAGTGCTGAAAGCAGTGAAAACGGTCAGCATCAGAGGGACTGTGTGTGCACGGATGCTGGTATTTCCCTGCGCTCCATTGTGTCCAAAGAGGCTCTCAGAGCCGTGCACGTCTGTGAGCCTCTGTCGGCTGTGGTGCAGCTTAAAGAAAAAAATCATGTAAAGTGGTGACTTTCAAAGCGATCTGAATACACAGAGTCATTGTTTTGGAGGAGATTTCAACATGTTTTCAGCTTTTTAAGCACATCCATGCACACATGCGGTACGTGCAGACAGCCCAGCTTTCAGCGGCTCCCGTCTAAATGGAGCGTGACCCTGAGAAATGACAGTCAGATAAAGCAGAGCAGCCGCAAGTGGAGAGTCGGTCCTCAGGAGTGAAGACGAGCCTGAACCCCCCCCATTGGCCCCCCACTTCCTTTTAAGCGCTTCCACAGAGAACACAAGCCGGTACTGTTTGCAACACAGACTCTCGTGATTCAATTAGGAACGCGGTCCTCCTGGTCGCCTAATTCAATCAGGCTTGTGTGAAAGCTATTAGGCAACTGGCTTCCGCTTCACCCCACACGTACACAAATGATATATTCATCTCTCCCCTTAGGTTTCTGTGTCCTGTGCAATTAGCAGGTCTGGCAGGACAAAACCAGAACTGCTGACCTGTGCAAACCCAGCAACCAACAACCAACGGATGGACCAGGGTCTTTTCATAGGTTATCTTTTTAATAAACTTTACTTATGAGCATCAAACAAAACCAACTGGGCCAATTTTCTATCACCAACACTGCTCTGGAGCCGTTGTTTGAAGCTTCAGGTGGTTGTAATTTAAATAAAAATGGACCGAGTGAAACGGTTTATTTCAACCCCAAAAATGAAGTCAAGTCAGTTGCCATGTTTTGGCGACACGGACGCCGCCATGTTGGAGCCAGTCTAGGGATGGGTAAGTCGAGGGCTGCTGAGTCTGCATTATTTCCAGATATCCAAACCTTACTCATGACTGAATACCTGGTTCAGGTGTGTTCAGCCAATCAGAACTGATCAGAGCAGGGTATGTTGGAAAACATGCAAGAATGTGGCTCTTGGAGTTGCCCATCCTAGAGCTAGACATTGTCCGTTAGCAGTGGTTGATCCGTGTTGGTGTGATGCAACGTTTCTATGGTGACCACTCTCACCAATCAGGAGTGAGCTCGTTGGAAGGCCACACCCTGACTGCGTCAAAGCGAGCTACACAAAATCTGACAAACGCTTTGAACGTTGGATTATCAAGAAGATGTTTAAGAAAGGGTTTCAGAGCCAGAATGGTTCTTCTGACCAGACTGGGTGACAGCTGTTTGTTTCTCTGTAGAAGTCTATGGGGTTTTGGCTTCTTTTCTACTTCCTGTTTAGAACCCCAGGGGGAGGAGTCACTCCGGCCAGTTCTTAAACACAGTGAATGAATTGAATCTAATTCTGTCATGAAGAATCACAAGGTAGCTTGATAAAGAGCATCGAACAAAGTTTAAATTCTCTAACACAGATGCAATTTTGCACACGTCTGTGCAAATGTCTGGATGTGTTTGTGTCCTGCAGAGGACACGGAGCGCCAGCGTTCAGAGCCTGGAAGGCGACATTTCTCCTCAGCTTTTTGCTGCAAGCTGCATCTTCTCAGCAGTTGCCATAGAGCTCTGATCCCGGATCCCCCTCCTTCCAGCAGACTCATTCCTTTGAGGGAGATTTGGAGCCAAAGTGAGCAGCAGATTAGCTCTAAATGTGGGACACCTGGGAGATGAGCTCCGAAGGTGCAGACGTGCAGCGTACGCTTTTCCAGGAAACCCAAAACACCACACACACACACACACATCCAGAGCTCCTCTAATTCCATCTACTTCTGATACATATACAAAAAAAATAAAAAATAAACTGACACCATAAAGCCTCGAGTTACTAATAAACCTCATCTGGCTGCTGCCCAGAAGACAATTTCAGCTCATGCTGCAGGGGTTTAACCTCATATATGTGGCGCATATACAAGCCTCGCCATCAGAAGGTTTGGTATTTACAAGGACAAAGAAGAAGATTGAAGTGCTGCCTCAGAATGTCAGCAGTGGCTAAAAATACTGTGTGATGGAAATATTGGTCCTGGAACAACTGGTGTGAATTAATTTCCCAGTAAGTGACCTTATTTTTCATTATCCCCTAAACGAAAGCCAAAAATGAAACTGGCAAAAAAAAAAAGACGGGATACAGCACCAAATTTGAATGACATTACCAATGTTTTTTTCACCAAAAACATGGAATATTAAAACAATAAAAGTGCTTCCACTTTATTTTGAAAGGTTATTCCCATGAAAGCATAGAGCTTTTCATGCTAGAGTTCTGAGATGTGACGATCGTCATCAACACGTCTGTAGCAGATAAACACAAGGTTTTTTGTTTTTTTTGTTCATATCCAGTCAGCTACACAAGATATGTTAAAAATAAAACAAGCTACGAACATTTTCCCTTTTGGCTCCAACCAAATGAAGTCATTCAGACGCCATTTTTCTGTGATGCCGCCATATTGGAGAAACGTCAGCAAGCAATAATTGGTCGGAGTCAGTGTGAGTTTTAATGCAACCACGCTCAGTAATGAGGAGTGGGCTTATTGGAAGGTCACAGCCCTACCACTCAAAAGCAGGTGGGGGGGGGGGAATCCTGTCAATCAAACGTTTGGAACATTGGATATTTTCTTTTATTGAGGCATCTGATTGGTCAGTTTATTTGTTTATTTCTCTATTGATGTCTATGGGATTTTGTTTTTTTGCCGTTTGTGGGTACTTCCTGTTTGGGGGGGGGTCAGTCAGTCCATGGAGCCAACAAAAGATGGGAGATCTAATCGTGACGGTAGGCAGAGAGGAGAACAGCAAATCCATGTTTGCAAATTAAGAAATTTAACGTTTTGAAGCTTTTTGAACGTCTGTCTTTTGGTCACACTACATTGTGACGAGGTTTTACAGACCAAAACAAACGTGTGAGCATTAGGTAAAAAAGATGTTTGGTTAGAATCCACATCTACACACGTTGTTCATTCAGTTCTTTCTGCACACTGCAGCTTCTTCTCTATCTGAAAACAAACGGCTCGACATTCCAGCATCAAGAACTCTGACATCAAACAAATCAAGACTGTCCGCTTTGATTGCATTTGACCGCAGTCCAGTGAGGTGTCAGAGCAGAACTCGGTCTACCCATCAAGCCATGATGGCGCCAAGAGCGACGTTGACATGACAAGTCTGATTTCACATTGTTGCAGGACGCAGTTTTGATCACGGATTCATCCGCAGGATGAAAAAAAAGACTTCAGGTTTTGAAGTCTAAATCTGAGAAAAGATTTAAATGAATTCAAATTCTAATGTTCTCCTTCCATGCAGCAAAATTTCACTGAATTACACTAGAAAGTGTTTTTTGGTGCAAACTTTGAGAAGACAGGAGCCCTGTGTCTTAGACTGCAATGCTTTCATGATCAGTATCAGCTCATAAATACCAGAGCGGGAAAAAAAATCATTGGAACCCATCTTAACCACAGCACTTCCATACGGACTGATAACTACCACCTGTCAATAAAGGGGGGAAACGGAGATGAAAGGAGAGTCAGGGGACCCGCGCATGAAGCACTGTAATAACGTCTGGAATTTCTGCTGCACTCCCCTTTTCTTCGGTTCCCATTTTTCTTCAATGGGAATTAAAAAAAAAAAGAGGTGCAAAAATGCAGCAGTAAAATGACAGGCATGGGAGCCAACACATGGACCAGGGGAAGCAGTGGAAAGGGTCATTTCATGCAGGCGGATCACTCGACAGCTTGCTCTCCGGAGGATGCGGGGGTCCTGTCGAGTTGCCTGTGGACCCTTTCAGAGCGCCGGGCTGCAGATGGCTGGGGTGTGGCGGAAGATGTACTGGCCCCACTACTGGTATTAATCTCCATTTAAAGGAGCTTGTCAGCCGTCCTGATCCACGTCATGCTTAAATGATTTCCATTGTATGAAATTATTTATAATGACAGGTCATTAACGGTGCTACAAAGTGTCAGTCAGGGCAAATAATGCTATGTCATTTGCAATGGTGACATACTCTGTAATCTGGCGGCTATATGTTCCATTTTACTAACGGGGGAAATTAGTAAATGAATGTATATCTATATTTATATATATTATAAAATGATTTAAATTACTTAAACAGGTTTAAATAATTACTGTTAATTAGGGATACAGCAAGTCATTGTTGATTCGGTTCAAACCTCCTTTTTAGTTTTGGCTCAATGTATGATTTGTGTTTAACAACAAAATCCAATAAATACATGTCTTAATGTACTAATAAGCAAAGAACAATGAATAAAAACCTTCCAGTTGCCTTTTAGCACAGGTGTTCCCACTTTTTCACCATGCAAGCTAATTTTGAATCGAACGGCACCAAAACATGTACTTAAACACACAGATTTATTATTAAGTAGATAATAAATGTAGGTAAAATGTAGATAAAAACGTAAGATTACAACGTGTCTCTCTGTCATTTTTCCGGCAACAGCTTGTTGAATTGGACCCGTGTGTTCATAGTTGTCATGTCAACGGTGTGCCGACAACAGAAACCTTCCGTGTGTTTTCTGTTCCAGTTTCTTTTTGAGCAACTGTCAGGAAAAATGAGCCACATGAGGAACTACATCCACGGGTGGGAATCCGAGGCTGAACGCTCACACCTTTCTGAAGTTTAGGACAAAGAAAAACTCCACGGCTGGGTCCGAATTCCTTCACTAGTCAATACATACTGCACCATATAGAGCCTTCACTATTTCATAGAGCGATCCAAATCGACAATTCCAAAATCCAGTGCTCAAGAAATTTGCCAGAAGTCTCTGTGAAAAAAACCAGTGTGCATCGATGCTAATCTTCAAAGGGAAGTTGATGATGATTGGCCGACAGGGATTTTATTTTTTTTAAAGATAGCTTTACTCTTTTTTGATGGCCCAGGATCTATCCACGCTTCCTTTGCGATCAATTTGTCAATCGACGTCACTCCAGCATCCTTTACAAGGAGCTGCATTTCCAGAAGAAAATGCAGGGTTGATGCCATATTGCTGAATGAAAATGAAACTTTCACTTAGCAAAAATAAATAAATAAATGACCATGAAGTTGACCATGAATAAAGTGAAAACAGCACAATAAAAAAAAAGATATGTTTGTGAAAAATTCCAGAGCCGGGTATCGAACCAGCGAGCTTCTGCACCAGGGATTCCCCTTTATTTCAATGGAGGCAAAAATCCTGGAAATCCTGGAATATCTGGAAAAGTTCAAGGATTTGAAGGACCAAAAGTCACAGCTGGAAAAAGCAGAAAGAGCTGAACATTTGGAGAGTTGAACGGTTAAAATATATGAAAAAATTGTAGAAGGAGTTAAAAATGGCAGAAAATACTAGAATAAAGAAAGAGAAACAGGAAAACAATGGCTTGAAAGCTTCATGGCATTCAACCAATAAATGGGACCGTGTCAAGTCACAAAGGTGTGTTAGAGACGCAGTTTGTGTTTGTCTTCTCATCCCAAGTCTTCCAACCCCTCATGCAAGCTTCCTGTACAGGAGACTAACTGTGGGCGTCACGCAACACCAAATGACAGTTCCTGTTCCCAAGAGAGCGAGAAGTGACGAGAAAAATGGCGTCTCTCAGAGCAAGATCCTGGCTGAATGGGCGTGCGGAGCCCGAATATGGAACTAAACAAGCAAGACACGAAGGTGATCAGATGTCAGAGCGTCGAGCTGTCATTGTTGAGGCAAATAAAAGGCGTGGGCAGGTTCCAACAGCTCACCGCTGCCTTCATGGGAACATATGAGCAGCACGCAGGACATCTTGAGGAACGCCCACTGACTGCAAACGGCACACAGAGTTCAAAATTCATGAGAAAAAAAGCCGACTCTTTAAAGCCCTGCAGACACTGACTCAGGTTTCAAGCCATCTTTCTGAGCATATGATTCATGTATTTCAGGGCTCAGTCCCTGCACTTTCCCTGCCTCCTCAGGAGCACAGGTCAACGCATCTGAACTCTTTTCTGAGTTTTGACTGTAGCCATCACTACCTCAGCCTCCCAAACCCCCAAATGTGCCCTTTTACTCAAGGACAGGCGGTTGCCAGGGCAACAGCAGGAGCTATTGCTATGTACGGCAGCTTCCCAGCTCCGTTCCGCCGGCTGCACCCGGACCTTACAGCCCTGATCACAGCCGCAGACTGCTGATGACAGAGAGGATGGGTGGAGGAAGCGGCGGTGGAGAAGGTACGAGAGGGGGAGCGGTGGGATGAATCCATGATGAATAACCCAAAGGGGGGGGGGGGGGGGGGGGGGGACATAAACAGAGTTGGTTTGTCCTAAATGAGAAATCAAGAGAACCACACCTGATTATATAATAGCACCCAACCGTGGAAACAAACGGCCTGTTCACGTCATCGGTTTTGTGCTAATTCTAGTGGAGTATTTCGTTACCCACAAGCCCCGGCTGCTGGCCTCCCTGCATACAGGTGAGCGATGAGCGCAGAGGTGGCAGCAGCGCTGGAGTCCTTTGTGCCTGGAGGCAGACGTAGGAAATAGCTGACAGAGGCAATCACTTGTCTGCATGTGTCTTTTTGTGTGTCTGTTTTTGTATGAAGCAGCGTGGTGGCAAAAGAAAGGAGAGGGGAGAGAATGGGGGGGGGGGGGGGGTAGAATACTAACAAAGGAGGCGAGCGGCACTTCCAAGCTCAGCGGTGAGGGCTCCCTAAGGTGCAGCCTCGCTGATGGACAGGTGGCATAAAGGGGCGTCGTGTAATCCAGTCAGGGGGGACGAGCGCCGTTGCAGCGCGGGGGGGGGGGGGGGGGGGGGGGGGGGGTACGGCAGCAATGGAGGGGGGTGGCATCGGAAGTGGCAGCTGGTGCCGGATCCGTCTCTGTGTAACCCCTCCAAAGCAAACACACTCACACCTCCAAAATGGAGATAAGGCGGACCCCCAGCCGGAGAGAGAGTATCGGGTTCAGAGGCGGGGGCTTCATATCTCCGGCATCAATCCCTGGAGCTCAGTTATGGAAGATCATATCTACTCCGCTGACCACAAGCATTTAACGAGGCAGCACCGACTCTCCCATTCAGATGAATTGTAGGAGGGAGACGAAAGATAACAGCTGTAAACTGCCTTTTGGCCGTCATCAGGCAGCTCAAACATCCTTAACGCCCAGTTAAGACTTCATGGTGATCGGCCCCTGGACCCCCACCGGAGTGGGCCGGTTTTACCTACGACTGTCTGCGATAACTGTGACAAACTTCTGAGTGATTTTTAAGCCAAATGACGTGATTGTCTCCAGTGTTTCAGTGGTTTGGTATTTTATTGATACTGATATATACGTGGATCTATAAGGTTCTGTTTTTAAACTTATTCATACATTTAATTTTTCTATCTTCATAAATAAGTTTGTAGTTAATTAATGGGGCAGACAAGACAACGTAGGTGGTTTATAAGGTTATTTTTTTGGTTGTTTTTGTACTTTAAAAGCCTCAATATTCCAAATTTAACCTTGTTTGTTTTTTTAATAGGTCAAATTTGCCACCTGCTCCATATCTTAATCAAATATAGCCAAGGTCATAGTTGCTTTAGCAAGAAGGCAAGAAGGAATGCAGTGGAAATGTCATCTTTTGAATTTTGGTGGAACTGAGCCTTAATGAAGGTCTAACCTCTTTTGAAGTAACAGTGGCAAGAACAGCAATTTTCTGGATCAGGTTTCCTCCACCATTATGACTTCTAACCACGTAATATTAAATAAAGGTAAAATGTTGAAATGTGCCTGCAATGGAACTATGGGCTTAAAATTCCAATCCAGGAGGACATCATCAGCTTGTGTGACATTTTTGCTGCGACTGGGGCGATTCCCTTCCGGTGACCTTACAACTAATACAACCGAGCGATTGAAAAATCACTATGACATATAAACTGGGCCTTAGTCCCAACTGCCCCTGTGGGTGGATCTAGGCCGTCTGCGGGTGAGCGATGGTCAAAGCGGTTCTGGACATGCAGGTGACCTGCAGGAAACGGCAAAGTGGTCGACCGCTCAGTGAGCCCGTAGAGAGACAATGCTCATGCACGCGTTTTCTACGGGCATGCTGCGGGCGACAGGTGAGATGCAGGCGTGCAATACAGATTTTACTTTTTTCAACCCCCCCCCAAAAGCCTGTTAGTTCTGTTCACTTGCCAAATGTGCACTCCATACGTGTAGCCTGGCTGTTAGAAATGATGAAATTAGACAAAAAGTAGTTTGTGTGGACGTCCTATGGGCACCAACGTGTCACGTGCACCAGGTGACAGCCTCAGGGGAACTGCAAGACGCACGCCAACTCCTCTTTAACCCTCCACGGGCCAGGACGACCCCAAAAATCTGCAGCACCAGTACAGGTCAACGATCTTTATGGGTGTGTGCGACCGATGCTTAACTCATATATGAATACATTCAGTTCTCTCTATAAAATGCAGTTAAGGCGTCAGCTTTAAACATTTTCCAGTCTGTAAATATCTTGTTAAAAGCAAAACATCTGGTGAAAAACTTCTTTTTTTTTGTTCTATAATTTAGACTTTTTTTCTGCTTGATGATGGAATAACTTACTATAAAGCTGACCCAACAGTCAGAAGTGTGATACTTTCTAATCTGTGACTCGGGCGGGACACAAGCCTCAAACAGGATCATCAAGTTACAAACTAAATCCTACGGCTGAGCAGGTTGGTGCTGGGAGAAAGTCACTCACATCCTTTGTGGCAGACGCTGAAAGATATGAATGAAACAGTTCAATCAGAGATGCAGCGTGAGAGCGCGCTCATATTTATATTTAGTGATCAGACTGACTAATTTGAAGCAGAACCTGCTTAAACATGAGATACCTTTTATAAATCAGAAGATTGCACTTCATCTTCAACCACTAGATAATTACAAAATTAGCTCTACCAGAGGAGGGGCACGGCGGTCTCAGTGGTGGCTGTACAGCTTCAAGCACCCAGCTTATTCAGGAGTATGGGAGCGGAGTGGGAGGGGCCTGTTTTGCACACTAAACTTCTCTGCTGCCTCTGAAGGCCGTGTCACTGCTATGTACATTTTGCGCACATTGCATGGATGAAAATCGGTCATAAATCAACGTAGACCGTGCGATTATTGTGTGCAATTCTTTAGTGATTCATGGGCCAATTACGTCATTTGAATGTGATATGTGCAATATAAAAGTTATACCTCGGTGGTACAACCGTGAAAAGTCTGTTGGACATACGTGGAACGGTTGTGTGTATGCATCTCAGAAAAATCAGGCACAATTGCATAAGAACGTCTTAAAATACGTATGAACTGCGTAATTCTCAACCCACCAAAAATGTTGAACAGCTAAGATCCGATTTCTTGTAAAGGCCCGTCGTCCGGACGGGACGGACATCTGAGCACATCGACGGATGAGCAACACAAGAACTTTTGAGCTACGCATGTCACACATGAATCACGAAAGGCCGACATTTCATACGTGAAAAAAGTATGTAGTGGGTGTGTGACACGGCCTTTAGGATGATTTGTTTTAGATTATTAGCTGTGATGAATATCTGTGGTCCTCTGGTTTACCAACATACACTTTTTGTGATGCACGTTGAGACCTAGAAGTGTGAGCTGATGCCATTTTTTACCTGATGCATGTAAAAAATGAAAAGCACAAAACTCTTTAAATGAAAAAAACCCAACAGAGTCGAGCAGGTAAGCCCGGCTGTGTGCAAACAAAACCCTCACTCTTTCAGCATTTTCATCCTCAAGGCTCGATGTGATTTAAAAATGAAAGGCAGCCAAAAACGTTTTCACTTCCCCTCAAGCCGTCCTTAGAGGAGAAGGAACCGATAGCCTTCCTAACGATCCACAACGTGCACGTCTTTAAACGAAATATCATCGGAGCATTTTTTTCTGTTTATTTGGTTTATTTGGTCATGCTTCAGTACTGAGATCAGACACATTCATGCAGGCCGTAGATCATCCCTTCCATTCATGCTGAACCCTGAAAACGGTTATAGTCAAAAACATAATGGCTCAGCAGATGGCTCTCTGCTCTCACAGCTGCTGCTCCGTCTCATAGACAGCCATGCGAGTCCTCAAAACGAGCTTTTCTGTAACCTACAAGTCCAGAAGGTTGCTGCAGTAGAGTGCAGACGTAACGATTTATTTAACACTTGTGCTAAAAAAACACACAAAGGCCGGTTTCAGATCTGGACTGGGGGGCCGTGATGTTGAGGCAGAGGTCCAGGCAGCTTCAAATGAGCGAGGGCTTGCAAAAAAGCAACTGGCAGATTAGTCTTGGGTTCCTGGAGACAGCAGGATTATCCCAGTGAGGATGGGGGTGGGGGGCTGAAATCCTCACCCACAACACACGTATGTGAATTGTCATGAAATCTTTACAAGTTCCACACCTGGCAGAAATACCCGGTGGATGAGGTTTTCAGCATGACAAAGCTAACGTCCGTTTGTGGATCATCCTTGGAGCTTCTGGAAAGCTTTCTGTCTGCTCCTGAAAAGATGAAGCAATTACACTAAAACAAATCCAAATATTCCTCTGTTTGTGTTATATTTGGAGTCTTACATCCAGATGTGCTGATAGTAGAGTCGGTCTTGCTTGACTTGCTGCCGCTTTAATGAGGACGTGCTAAGAGAAAACCTTCAATTCATGGCCGTCTGCCAGATCTCCTCGCCAGAGACATTTGATTAAAGACGGAAATTACCACTTGCAATCATGGGCTGTGATTTTTATGGGCTCCTCCTTTACAACTATTTTTGATAAGTGTATCATTCTTCACATACCCTGTCAAGCCTAAATAAGCTTTTGAGCCCTTCCTGAACCTCTTTGTCCATGCATGCACGTGTGGTTCTGTATGTTTATGTTTCCAGACATGTGTTTTAAGGATTTCCACACAGTCATTTCCCAAACTAAAAACGAATATCATGGAAAACAAGCTCTCCAAATGCCTCTGAAGACATCAAATACCTTCTTATCATCACTCTGGCAGGTTCTGGCTCAACAAGCACAATTAGCTAACCCCTGGTCGGGTGTATGAGGAGACCACGCTCTCAGCACGAGGCCCGCATCAACAGAACCAGGGAGATGACAGACAAGCCGGCCCACAAAGGCCTGATTGTAGCAGTCCCTGGAAAGTCAGTGAATAAGTAAAGAGGAGGAGGAAAGACATCAGTTCTCCGGGGCTTTCTGATGTGGCTGATAATCTCCAAAGTGAATGAAAACGCCACTGTAGAGTCATGTGATTGAGTTACCTTTCCTGAGATTCTCCTGTCCTGGGTGAGTCCAGGGACGCATTCACACCGGCAAGTTTGATGAGCACCAAGGAAAAGAGTGGTAAACACGGAGTAGTGAGGAGGTACACGCACTCACTACTACAAATTCATCGGAGGATTCGCAGAACTAGCACTTTTTTTTCTCCCTGCTTCTTGTCTTAGAAAAGTGAACGGCATTTTAGAACCAGTAGGATTCTTCCAGGCAGTTTGGTCCGTTCCAGTCTTTGTGTGAACACAAACCAGACCAGACAAAGGTGTGAACTTTAGTTTCCAGGATGGTCTTTCAGACTCTTCTCTGAACACACGGCCCTTTCAGTAGACCGAAAACTGACTATCCAAGGAAATGAGCCCTGGAGGGAATCAAACCCACCAACATGAATGCATCGTTAACCCTTTAAAGAATTACTAGAGCTCTCCAAAAGCAGATTCGCGCTGATATGCAACAGTTTATTGTAGAGTTTACGCAATTGACCTAAACCAGCTGATTCAGACACAGAGAAAAGCAGCGCCTTCACACTAAACTGTAAGCGTTTGCCTGATCGTGTAATTGTGTCAATGGTTGGAGACTTACAGTAGTTTAAAGTGTGTGAGAAAGTGAGAAACTGAAACTGCAGGTTTCATTTGAGTTGCTGCCGTTTGGTTAGAAAAGGCCTTAAATAGCGCGGATATAATCTTCCTACAAGAAACTCACCTCAAAATCTCGGATCACAACCGATTGAAATGTGGCTGGGTGGGGCAGCTTTTTCATTCTTCCTTTCAAGGGAAAGCTAGAGGGACTGCAATACTTATAAGAAAAAATATCTCTTTTACATGCTCCTCTGTCCTGGCTGATCCGGCTGGCAGATACATCATAGTTACTGGCTCACTTTATAATCTTGGTGTTATTTTGGTCAATATTTATGCTCCCAATTGCGATGATCCTTCCTTTTTCGCACGCGTTTTTGGTCAGATACCGTGCCTTAACACACATTTCCTTATTATGGGAGGAGACTTTAACCTATGCCTGAACCCTGGGCTGGATAGGTCGTCTGTGAAACCTGGATACTCTGTACCTAAATCTGTTGCCCATGTTCAATCATTCCTCTCCACCTATGGCGTTTTGGATATCTGGCGTTTTTTACACCCACAAGACAGGCAATATTCCTTCTTCTCAAATGCGCATCAGTCTTACAGCAGAATCGACTATCTCTTTACAGATAACAAATTGACTCCAAATATTCAGCTATGTCATTATCAACCAATTGTAATATCTGACCACGCCCCTCTTGTGCTAAAACTGAATATACCTGCTTCCTTTTCTCCCAGGAGACACTGGAGATTTAACTCTCTTTTACTGAGTGACGAAACATTTGTAGATTTCATCTCAGACCAGATCTCCTTTTTCCTGGAATTTAATCTAACATCTGATGTCCCTATTGCAACTGTTTGGGAGGCTCTTAAGGCCTATCTTAGAGGTCAAGTGATATCTTTTATGGCCAAAAAGAAACGTGATTCTGTATCAAGGCAGAAAGATCTGGAAAAACAAATAGCTGATGTGGATCAAAGGCACTCTCAAAACCCCACACAAGATTTATATAAAAAGCGCTTGGCACTCAGTGCTGAGCATGACAGGCTCACATCACACTCTATTGAATACTTGTTAATGAAAAATCGGAGCAACATGTATGAACATGGGGATAAGGCAGGTGAAATACTGGCGAGGCAACTGAAAAGTGCGAGGGCCAAGCAAGTTATTCATGGGGTTGCTGCACCAGATGGCACAGTTTTGACTGACCAGCAGGAAATAAATGATGCTTTCCAATCTTATTACTACAAATTATATAGCTCTGATAATATGTGCAACTCTAACCTTCTTTCTGAATTTTTTAGAGACCTACCAATACCCACCCTGAGATCAGAGGAACTGTCGAGGTTGAATGCGCCTATACAACAGCAGGAAGTCTTGAAAGCAATTAGGGCTTTACATCCACAGAAATCACCAGGCCCCGATGGTCTGCCAAGTGAGTTTTATTCTACTTTTGCTGAAAAACTGGCCCCTTTGATGACCACAATGTTTGCAGACTCTTTCTGCAAAGGTACTCTTCCTAATAGTTTGAACCAAGCCAGTATTACTTTACTCCCTAAAAAGGATAAAAACCTACTAGAGTGCGGTTCTTACAGGCCAATTTCACTCTTGAATACTGACTATAAAATCCTGGCTAAAGTCCTTGCCTGCCGACTCGAAACTGTCCTGCCTAGTCTAGTCTCTAATGACCAATCTGGTTTTGTTAAGGACCGTCGGTCATTTTTTAGTATTAGACGGCTTTTCAATATTTTATACACCCCTAGTGTAACCGAATCTGAATGCCTTCTTTCCATGGACGCTGAGAAAGCCTTTGATAGGATTGAATGGAAATATCTTTTTGAGACTCTAAACAAATTTGGGGTCGGGTCATCCTTTCTATCATGGGTCAAGCTTTTGTATACTTGTCCATCTGCTACAGTACTCACTAATAATACCTACTCCAAACCGTTTAGTCTGCACCGTGGTACCCGACAGGGCTGCCCCCTCAGCCCACTACTCTTTGTGTTAGCCATCGAGCCCTTAGCAATAACAATAAGGAAAAATAATTACATTTGTGGCATTTCAAGATGGGGTACAGAACATAAGTTAGCCCTTTATGCGGATGACCTCCTGCTGTTTATATCTAAGGCTAAAGACACTATCCCTCACGTTTTAGAACTGCTTGGTAAGTTTGGAACTATCTCCGGTTACAAAATAAATCTGCAGAAAAGTGAGCTATTGCCACTTAACATATCTGATTCAGCCATGAAGGAAATTACTCTCCCATTTAAGATAACAAGAACTAGCTTTGTCTATTTAGGAATAACTGTAACA
Organism: Oryzias latipes; assembly: GCF_053564925.1. Lineage (NCBI taxonomy): Eukaryota > Metazoa > Chordata > Actinopteri > Beloniformes > Adrianichthyidae > Oryzias > Oryzias latipes. The sequence goes on along the minus strand of NC_136241.1, from coordinate 34,074,199 downwards.
CAAAAACCCTGTGATCTGTTTAAAGAAAATTTTGGGAAACTGCAGGTGACAATACAACAGGACCTGGCTAAATGGTCTCCCCTCTACCTCTCGCTAGTTGGGAGAGTGAACGTGGTTAAGATGTCTGTATTACCCAGATTTCTATATCTATTTCAGAGCATCCCCGTATATATCCCTAATAGTTACTTTAAAAAACTTGACTCTATTATCTCAGCGTTCATATGGAACGGCAAAAAACCACGGCTGCGCAAGGAACATCTGCAGAAAGCAAAACAACATGGTGGTTTTTCACTTCCAAATTTACGCTATTATTATTGGGCTGCTAATCTGTTTTGTGTGACATACTGGGCACATTACTCTTATGATGTTGGACCGCCGTGGGTGGAGATGGAAAAACTTTCTGCTGGACCTGGTCTGTTACCCTCGGTCGTTGGTGCAGCACTCCCACTGACTAAACCTCTGACTATTGATAATCCTGTAGTACATAACTCGATTAAAATCTGCCATCAATTCAGGAAACATTTTGGTTACTTAGGGATGAGCCTGCAAGTTCCAATAGCATCCAATACATTCTTCCAACCTTCATTGTTGGATGCTGCATTTCAGAGGTGGCGGCGACACGGTTTGACGACCTTTAACGATTTATTTTTTGATAATCAATTTGCCACTTTTCAGCAACTGGTCGACAAATATAATGTTCCTAACTCAGATTTTTTTAGATACTTGCAGGTGCGTCATCTCATCATGACCTCCATCACAGGGTTCCCTATTAAACCTCCTCAAAATACTCTGGATAACATTTTGATCTTCAATCCCACCCGGAAGAAATCCATCTCTAAATTGCTTGGCATGATCTCAGCCATAGAGTCTTCCTCGATGCTAACCATTAAAACATATTGGGAGCAGGATCTTGATGAAACCATTAATGAAACAGACTGGGAAAATATAGTGAGGAACATCAACTCATCCTCGATTTGTGCAAAACACTGTCTATTGCAGTTTAAGGTTGTGCATCGTGCTCACCTCTGTAAAGCCAGATTAGCCCAAATGTACCCACAAATTGATCCACTGTGTAACAGATGCAAATCAGCAGAGGCCACACTAGTTCATACTTTTTGGTACTGCCCCAAAATACAGTGCTTTTGGGGAAATATATGTGAGGCACTTAGCTGCATCTTGGGAGTCCAACTGACTTTAAACCCACTTATATTTCTGTTTGGAATAAACAGCGGGGCTCCGACATTGCCTCCAGGTGGTCAGAGAATCATTACTTTTACAACTTTACTAGCTCGACGCCTCATTCTGCTTAAGTGGAAAGATGCTGCCCCACCCACTTTATCACATTGGATTCAAGATGTGCTTTACCATCTTAAGCTTGAAAAAATAAGATTTACTGTAAGACAATCAGAGCATAAATTTTATAAGGTATGGAGACCATTTCTCAACTTTTATAGTTTACCATCTACAAGTGTAACAGAATGATGCCGTTTTTTTTTTTTTTTTTTTTTTTTTTTTTTTTTTCCTTCTTCTTTACGTGTGTATTAATATATTTGCACTTTACTTATTTTTTAATTTTTTATTTTTGTAATGTATATGCTATTTAACCTATACTGTGACAGATTTTATATATTCATGTTTCTGCTTATAACTTGCACCATTTTATTTCCTTATATTTCCATCACTAAAATTGATATTGGTGTATATGACACTGACAGCAGCAGGGGGTGGGGGACTGGGTTTTGAGTTTGTTTGTTCTATGTTTTAAAACTGAAAACTTAATAAATATATAAAACACTAGAAAAGGCCTTAAATACGGTGAACTGTTCACTTATGGCATTTCAGGGTTTTGTTCAGTTATCGGTGATGCCATTTCCTCTTGCCAGTCCACACAGACAGGTATGAGAGGAACTTCAGAGCTGCCGTCTGAATCTCCATCACCCTGTGATGGGAAGCACACCTGCCGGCGCATTAGAGTCAGACTTAAGCCATTTTTGGCAGGCGTACAGTGGCCCTCTTCCATGTTCCCACGCTTAAATAGCAGCGAGGCACAATCCTGTGAATGACTGGCACTTAATCTCACTGCTTGTAGACCCGACCAAACTGTCACAACTTTGCAAAGCGCTGAAGTCAAACAGCTACTGACAGCAACAAGAGTGAACGCACAAATTAACATTAACATCAAAAGTTCATGCTTTATGCAGCACATATATGCACCAATGTGAGCATGTCAGCCACAAGACACAATGGATATGGGATTATGGGATGCTTTCAACATCTGAAGCCAAGCATTTGTTGTTTTTTTCTCCACTCTGAAGACGAGATGGTCTCCTTTCAACAGGTTTAACACAAAAGCCACACCCAAGGGGGAAAAGGAGGAGGGAAAAAAACAGTACTTATCTACAAGCAATCTGTTAAAATAGGTCATTATCGCGCAGGCATGCTGTGAATGCGCCACATACCCAAATCAATACACCAATCGCTATATTTAGTAAGAAGGTCGCAAGGAGGAGTTAACAAAGCCCTGCAAGGACTGAAAGACATCAATGTATCAGCAGTGTGCCTGAGAGGAGCCGACTCAGTTCTGAGGCAAACTGCTTCCAATTGTCTCATCTAGTGAAGGATGGTCTGTGGAGGGACGAGGCGTTCACACGACGGCTGAAAATGTCAGCGTTCTCAATGCCATCCAGCCTCCAAACAGACCATGCAAAGAAACACCTTCTCCATCTGTTCAAAGGCTGAGAAGACAATAACCGTCTTTTATTTTTCGCCAAAATCCTCGCCGTCCTCATGACTTTGCGTGTTGGGAAGAAAAAGGCCATGACAGCCGACGAGCAGAATCAAAACAGACTCATTAATAGCTGTGACTAATGTATTCCAGACGGCCCTTTAAGCCTGTTACTTCACAGGGGGCAGGATGACTGCACCGTGTTTGAAGGCGGCGGTGACCCTGGAGTGTGTTGACGCGGCGCCGTACAAAAGTATGTTGATGGGGTGTAATGAAAACACCCTGCACATGAAAATGCACCGATACCCCCAGCTCTAAAACCCCCCAAAGTCAAAAGCAGACCTAGCTGAGTGCAGACCACACAGTGACCACAATAAACCAGAACACCGGTCCCAGCACGGAGCGAGCATTTCCCAGGCATCAATACGCTGCCAGGCCAACGCCGCCGTTGGAGTAAACACCAGCGGGTGGTTAATGTCAAACTAAAGGGACTGGATACGCGATTCCTCTGTTTGCCCGCTTGCTTGGTCTCGGTTTTCATACTAACTATTCCTCAATGTGTCCCTTTCCCCGGATCATAAACAGCTGTTGATCCTTTGTAAATCAGAAACATCAAGCTTTTTGCAAATATGAAACTGCTGCTCTTGATTTCACTTTGGGTTTTTTTTCTTTATTTTTGTTAAAAACTGGCTTTTATTTGCACAGATTTTATTGATTTAATGGATACTTTGACCAAATCCAGATCCGTCTGGATTATTGGGTTGGAAAACTGTCACTTTTTAAGAAAAGAAAACATATATGAATAGAAAATAAATGAGTTTAGACATTAATAAAAAATTAAGGATGCAACGATTCATTGTTTTCCCACGATTCGCTTCAAATAATAAATCTTCCGTAAACATCCTGGTATGCAGTGGGGGTGCAGTGATTCCCCACATGTCGGTGGGATTGTGGCATCAAAAATGAAATCATCTGGTATATTATGGCAAAAGTCCATCAAATTAACAGTATTCACTTCCTTTTTGCAGAAGCATCTAGTTTAGAGGTTGATAATTCATTTCTAAAATCATAAAGTCCAAGTTTGGACAGTAATATTTCAGAGTTGCGGTAAAACATCTGATAAGCCTTTTATTTTTTCTGCATAAGGCATAAAAAGATCAGCCTCCAATTTTGCCCTCTATAAATGTCCATTTAGAAGGAAAACCCTTCAAGGCTTTACTGTACACTACACCCCCAAGACCCAAAGGGGTCCAGGAGGAACAGGAAGACGATTGTCCTAACCCGTCAGCTACAGATGCATATGATGTGCTGCTAAGAATTTCTCACTGACTAGATAAGGATTAGCCTAGCGGCTTGTGCTTCGCCTTTCATCTTCCAAGCGGGGTTTGAAAAAAAAATCTGTAGCCTTTGGATGAACCCAGCTCTTTACAAGAGTTTTAAGAATGTCAGAAACTGTGTCGGACCGTACCTTCTCGCCGAAAGCTGAGAAATTTCAAAGGCAAGCGAAACAGCTTATTATACGGGGTAATTTATTTGCTCTGCGGCTGCCCAGGGGGATATAAAAAGTTTTAACATCCAGAAAATTCTGTAAGTAGTCCATTTACAAAGCTGAGCTGTCCCCCGCAGCCATGAGAAACCATCCCCCTCAACCAGGCTGCTACAATTAAACCAGGCCAGGACTGTTTTCCTGCTTGCATCAAGAACGCCGATCTCAAACAATTACAGCTTTAATTTAGCACCATGATTGAAAATACAATAAGACCTCAGTAGAATCTGAAAGATAGTGATTGGAATGACTGTTGTCACGCCACTTTCTGACATTTCTATCATCTATTGACAACATTCAGACTGAGAATTTAAACATTAAGTTCAATGGACACATGAACATCATCGGGGGGCCTTTCTGTGTGGAGTTTGCATGTTCTTCTCGTGCATGCGTGGCTTTTCTCCGGGGACTTCGGTTTCCTCCCACCTTCCAAAAACATGCTTCATTGGTTACTTCAATCGTCCCTAGGTGTGAATGTGATGTGTGTGCACGGGTGTGTGATTGTGGCCCTGCGACAGACTGGACACTGTCTAGGATGTCCCATGCCTTCGCCAAAAAGTAGCCAGGATAGGCTCCAGCAGCCCTGTGACCCCGGAAGGGACCAAATGGATTAGAAGATGAATGAATGATTATCCATACATATGACCAAATGATGGGTCACCACGATGTTTTGGCTGTTTGGTCACTGCGAGGCGCGTACGCACCCTAAAGGCAGTGGTGATTAAGGTTTTAAATGGGAAAAGCCACTTTTACACAAAGAAAGCTGTAGAGACGTGTGTTCAATTTCAAACACAAACTCCGAAACCCCCCAGACGACAGAAAACTTGGCCAACTTTTGAGATGAGATTAGCCTGCCTGGATGTCTAAACATTGTGAGATTAAATCCCGGAATCAAAAAAAGTCCTAAAAAAATGTGCCTGTATGGGTTGTTGACTTTGCTCAAACAGTGCCGGGGCCTTGAAGGTTACATAAAGCTCATGTGGAGGCAATCACCTCACAGGGATTCACTGAGGTCACAGAGAAGCTGCCCTTCAATCCAAGGATGCTCTCAGTTTGTTGATTCTGCTTACTCTGTGTCCGGCTGCAGAATTAGTTGTTAATCGGACTCGGTGTCTTTGTTTTCCTCCGAGAAGACCAGTGTGTGCTCTCTGAATGTAAACCATCTCAACGTTAAATAATTAAAGCGCAGAAATGAAAACGGCAGGAGTCTGTGTCTAATGGGAATACAAAGATTTCAAAAAGCTTTGGTTCTGCAGAGTGACGAAGACCACACAGAGCCAGGGACAAAAAGCAAGATAAGTGAGTTTTTAGATGTCACACTGAAAGTCATGTTCTGCAAATGTTGAACATCTTTTGTTCTATTTCAATCTGTGATATTTGACTAAAAGATGAGCTTTTTCAGGTCGAGCATGACAGGTTTTTTAATAAAATGTGGGGAAATACAGTTCCTGTACACATTTTAGATTTTTTTTTTTCAACTTTATTAAACTCACAGGACTGTGACATAAAACTCTTCACTGCACACAAAGATAAAAAAACCTTAGTAATAAAAAAACAACATTTCCTTAAGTTTTAGAAATAAAAAACATTTTCTCTTGACGTTACGCTACTGGAGAAAATCGTTTTGGGTGCAGTGAGGAGGAGGGAGACCACCTCTCCTGGTTCTCCGTGCTTTGGATGGCGGGCTCCAACGCTGACGGAAGACAAACAAACTGCTGCTCCGTCTGGAATTCCTCATCTTCACCACACAGACCTCATTTTCCTTCACTTCTTTTTTTTCAGTTCGACCGTCTTCCTCCCATCTTCTCACCAAAAGAATCAATGGGAAAATCAACGAAACGGAAAATATTTTTGATGTCACTGTGTGAACTTATTCTATGGATTATTGGCTCATTTGACTCTGAATATGCATCTGTATGAAGAACAGTGGATGTAACATGACATGAGTAAAGACCATAAAACACATTAAACCTCTCCCGCGTTTTAATCTCATAAACAACATTAGAACACTTTCTGAACATTTAATAAGTCCAAAACCAAACACAGTCCATAAATGTAGAGATTGTCAAACATTTGCTGCGATGATTGAAGTATTTATGCTACGGTGGCCTTGAGGTGTTTTCAAACACGTTTTTATGTTTGCTGATTGTTTTGGTTTTTAAAAAAAAACATTTTTTTTTGTTATTTTTTTTCCTTTTTTAATTGTTGTTGTGACCTTTAACCTGTTTTAGTGTTGAGTGATTTATTGATGTGATTTGGACTTCAGGGCCACCGTAGTCTGCATCTTCCTCTCACTTTTGGGATAACAGTAATGTGGGTTAAATCCGCCAGCGCAGTCATTTTCTTGTTGACTGGGTTTTTTCAGGAAACACTGATCCTCCAGAGGGATTCCACCGTCTATTCCTCTTGATTGCTTTTCGTCTTTCATCCAAGCAGATGCTCTATTTCTTTAGCTGAGAAAATGACTGAATTCCACCAAAAAGAGAGCCTTTGAGAGGATGCACATGAGGAATGTTTGACAAAGCTGCTGACAGGAAAACCAGGAGCTCCATATGGATGGATGGACACTCTGTCAAAGGCAAAGGCATCATGAACATGAGCATCCGTTCTCGGCCGTGTCACCTTGCTATGCTCTCATGGAGAAAAACTGAGAGTTATCTGGAGGTGTTACGAGACAGAAACAGACCAACAGAATAGAAATGCAATTCCTCCAATCCAATGACCAATAAGATCAAGGGGGGCCCCGAGACTTAGGAGGTCAAATCTCTGCGAATATGAGATGCAAAAGATGGTGTTGGATAATGAGGAGTGTGACAGAGGGGCGTACGGAGCAAAGCCTGGCATGTGCAAAACCATGTGGAAAACGTTTACGAGCTGGAAGGCCGTGATCTCTGAGCGCAGAGAGATTCCAAAGGATCGCAGGTCACATTATCACTTCAACGGATGATAAATGTGCTGTGGAGATTTAGACAACGCACTTTGTGTGTGTGTGTGTGTGTGTGTGTGTACTTTATGCTCTCACAATACTCTAGGCCTGCGAATGAAATGCGGCTGCAAACTCTGAAAAATGTTTCTTCACTGAACAAACACAGTTGTTTTTCTTTTATCCAGACAAACGTTACACGTCTGATGTGCAAAAGACCAAAGTTACATTTGAAAAATAACCTGGAAATGAGGACTGATCGGGCCAGTTGTGAACTTGAAAGTGCAGCACATGACATCATCAGGCAGGACGATGGTTTTACCCATTGACCGTTTCCCAGCTTTGACAGATTTACTGCTGACTTCAAACAAAAAGAAAATATTCCCTTTCTGCTTTCCTCACTGGCTCTTTATGATGTCATGCGTGGAACATCCAGCTCTCGTGTTTTCAGAAGGAAAATACTATTTTTATGATGCAGTCACATTTTTGGCTCGGCCTGCGTCGGTGATGCTTCGTTGTGGTCACTGGCAGATCTACAGCTATGATATAATTTAGGCTTCGTTTGAGTCTAACGTGTGGCCGGCCTTTTCAGCTGATTTCAGGGATGGAGCGAGTCAGCTGGCGGTTCGTCTCTCAGGTCCTGTTCTAACATGACGTGCAGATAACAAGACAACAAAAAAATGATGTTTTCTCTGCAGACAAGATTTGTAAATTCTACATTAGAAGATTTTTTTTAAAAACTATATTTAAATAAAAAACAAAAGAAGGAGACTTATGATTATATATGGAATCGTAGATGAAATATATAATGAACTATGGAAAAACCACATTTATTAACACTGAAACTGGAGTGTATTTGGAGTAGACCTCGGTTTAAAAATCAATGAATCAAAGTTGAATAGATTTTCTAAAATTTCCAGAATTTCTAAAAAGGTTGGGAGTCAAAGTAATGCTTGTTTTAGCGGTGTGCATTCTTCACTCATCGTAGGTCTGGTCGTGTAGAAAAGCAGTGAATTTACTCCCAACAAGACCTCCTGGATTTGGGTTTTCCCACCGTTGGTTTTATTGAATTCGTTGTTCATTACACACTACACTGCAAGTATCTGCTTATTTCTGTACCTTTCTAATCAACCTGTAAATCTGTTAATCATAACTGTAGTATAGTAGTACTATCCTGTATATTGGATTCATATCCACCTCATATCTACATGGATCATTAAATTGTATTTATTTTATGTTTATATCCTGCCTTTTACTGCTTGTTGCCCTCATGTGTAAAATAAAAATAAAGTTCATTCCAATCTAATCAGTCTGTGTTTTACATGTTGCAAACAAGGTTACAGTTATAGTGGATATGCTAACATCGCTAACACTTCTAACGTGTTACAAACAACTTCTAGAGTTACCAGAACTCAGTTAATAAAGTCTGACTGACTGGCAGATTTATCTCAGACTCTTTTGTCTCGCCTTACAGTTCAGTGCGCCTTATGCATGACGCAAGTTCAGAAATAGACCTTTCACTGAAGGTGCAGAAAATCCTGTGTAAGGTTTAGGGTGAAAGTCTTTGTGCATGAGAGAGCTGCGTATAACTTATAGATACAAGAAATGTGACTCGAACCACCTCGTCTATTAACACTTTTATATGAAATCTAACTTATATTTTTATTGTTACGTAACTTTCCGAGCAACAAACTATTAGGTTTTCCACTTCCGTTTTTGTCTGTAACGTGCAGCAAAGTACAAAAATAAGAAACAGACCATATCAAAGAGAGATCGATGCATTTAGGCTGAACAGTTAATTCGGTTTTATATCCATTTTTGGGCTTTCTTTGTGGCTGAACACACACAAAGACCAAAGGGGTCAGTCAGGCTTATGATCATGATAAAAATCCAGTTTTCTGAATGCTTTCAAATATTGCTGCAAATACTGACTGACATGTCCAGATGTAAAAAAAAACAGGCTTCCTTCAAACACTCATCACAGGCTCTCGTTGGATCTAAATGAAACGATTAGTAATGTAAATGAAAGGATGTCGCCTCTGATGTAGCAATCAAGTCACGTCGGCTCGGCTGCCATTTACCAGGCAAAAGTTGCAGAAATGAACATCTGCTCAAGCGCTAATTTGTATTCCTTCTGCTTAACTAAACAGCTCCAACAGCAGCCATCAATCAGCAAGGCTAAGTGTGGCTTTTACTTTAACATCATGTTGTCTAAACGCAGACTGTGTTCACGTTTGGATTGCTGTCCTCTGTATTCTTGCTTTTGTTGCCGAATGTCTTCCCTCGTTTCTAGTGCGCAGCGCTCAATGCAGCAAAAAGCTCAAGGGGGGGGGTTGTTTTCTCCTGCCTTTTGTGGCGTTTCAACCCAGAGGAGAGTCCTCTAGTCATCAGTGGGGCTGTTGCCACTCGTGCTGTTAGTCAATTAGAGATGCTATTAAAGATGGCGTTGGCGAGGGAAATAAAGGCATCTGTGAGGATTGCTCTGCGCCCATTTCCATCCTTAAACCCTCTCCAGACAAAGAGACGGCAATCATTGGGATTCTGACATGGGGTCTTATTCGCCTTCTTCCACCATTCTGTTTTTCCATGAAATCATGTCTGTCCATCTACCTTTACACAACTCCCTTAACAATTTTTATCTATTTGGCTAAAGAGTCAGCGAAGCCTTTCCTCTATAATCCAATTGTTCCGATACAAAGCCGTCAGCCGTACCTCGGAGCACGTACCGCAAACGGATGCATACCTCACCACGGGACCGTCACAACGAAGCTTGTGTTGTTTCAAATTCTGCATACCATGACTTAAAACATTTACTTCACTTTCATTCATGTGACTGGCAGACTACTGAAGAGCCTGTTGTGTGGAGGTAGTTAAGTTTGTTGCGTCTCTTATGCGGTGAATCTCTGTTTACAGATGCCAGTGAGTGTGGGAATGGTGGGTCTGGTTCCAGTCCGTTCTGGACTTTCAGGTTGAACTCTTTAACACAGGACCTTTAGCTCCTGGAGTGAACATAGCAGTACAGTAGAGAAGTGCTTTCACAAGCTACGTAAATCAGTAAATTCTGAGAAAAGCAGTTTGGCGCCATTAACCCTTGTGCTATCCTAGAGACTTTAATGTTTGGAGTTGGGTCATCTAGACCCACTAAACAGTGCTCTGAACCTTTTTTCTTCAATGATTTGTGATCTTCACTGGTGTCCATGGATTACATTCAATTTCAATTCAATTTTATTTGTCTAGCCCAAATTCACAACAACAGTCGTCTCGATGGGCTTCGAAGTAAAACATGAAATCAAAAGGATCATGAATACAAAGAGTTCAATAGGAAAATACTAAAATGAACTAACAAACTGACTAAGCTATACTGGCATCCCTGCCCTTAGACCCCCCTTCGCGGTAAGGAAAAACTCCCAAAAAAAACGGATTCCGGAAAAAACGAAGAAACCTCAGGGGTGGCCACATGAAGGAGGGATCCTCCCCCAGGACGGACAGGCGATTTACCAGAACTCTTAGAGAAGAATTAACTTATCTAAATCTACAACTACATATTTAAAGTCCAGCAGACGAGCTTCATCCAGCCGTGGTTGGGGGGATAGTCAAAGGCGCGAGTCGAGCCGGAGACAGGAACCACAGCCAGGTGTAGGAGCAGGAGCAGAGACGAGGTACTCGGTCAGGTACAGAGCAGAGACGAGCCAGAGACGAGCCAGAGGCTTACATGAAATTTTTCCACCTTTATCCACCTTTGTCATGGTAGGGAGAACACGTCAATGGAAGGGTGGGGGGTCATCTAAGATAGCACAAGGGTTAAGACAAAGTGTTGCATTTTGGTGCTTTAACAAACCGGTTTTCTTAATGTCAGAAAAAGCTGATTTACGTTGATTCCCTGAATGGACAAAGAGACACAGTATGTCAAAGAGTATCTGCTATGTAGGTGTCGTCGGAAAAATCTCTGGTGTTGAAGAGTTAAAGAAAAATAATTAACATCAAAACTGGACTGTGCCACCCCTCCCCACTGGCGTTCCAAACAGGAAGTACCTGCTGTCTCTAAGAAGCCGGAATCCCATAACCCCACTTCCATAGAGAAATAAACAGCTGTTACTCAGTCATTCTATTGGTCAGAAGAACCATTTTTGATCTGATACCTTTTTTATGGCATCTTCATTTTTTTCATATTTTTTCTGTAGTTCAAGTTTTCCAAGTTATGAACTGGCCAATCAGATGCCTCAATAAAAGTAGGTGGAGCATGCAGGCCCCCCCCCCAACTTGCAACAGTCAAAACGTTTCACTGATGTGGTGTAGCCTGCGTTCAAGTGGTAGGGGTGTGGCCTTCCAACAAGCTCACTCCTGAATGGTGAGAGCGGTTGTTATAGAAACTAAGACTGACTCGGACCAATCGCTGCTTGCTGACGACGTCTGGCGCTAAAGTGGCGGGAATAAATAGTGACCGAACGGACTTCATTTTGTTGAAACTGAAAGTGAACCATTTTTCACTGACTCTGTCCAGTTCTCGGGTACAGTCAATGGGCAAAATGTAGAATTCCACAAACAAATCTTATATGAATCTTTTTGAAATGAAGGAAAACTTCTTGTTGGAATTATCTAATTCTTAATAAAATCACAGCCATTTATTTGACTGAAGTGAAACATTTTTCCTCTTCCACAGAAGCCACGAGGCCAGACACACACCATCGGGCCTTCCATTTTTCATCCTCACACTCAAAACACCACCATGAACGGAGACGTTGTTATCGCTGTGACAGATTTTCCACTGCTCAATAACATGGGCCACGCTCCCACCGTCCAGACCCTTGAACTTACAATAGCATGGGGTTAGATGATCAGATTACACTGAAAGACACACATGGGCATTGTTGGGGAGGTTTGCAATTCCACCCATGGACATGGCTCTCATTGTGCCCAACCAAAGGGAATGCTTTTCATTTTGGGGGGGAACAAGGCCAAACAGGACCTCATGTGTCTCAGTGGTGCACCATCTCCTTAAGGCTCTATAGAGAAATCAGATCTCCCTTTTCAGAACTGTCTCTTTAAAAAAGCCTCATATGCTCCTTTCACTCGCAGTCGGGAAACTTAATCTCACTTATAAGACAAATGCGGGGGGGAAAAACTCAGCAATTTGATGTAAGAGCCCCCTTCTGGTGTCAATATTGTGACAGCTTTTATGACAGCCTAATTATTTGTCACAATTTCCGTCAAGAGTTCAATTGTTACATCACTGATTACAAGTTTGGGAAAAGGAGATGAAAGAACTAAGCTCTGTTTGTTTTGTTCATCCTACGGTTACCACCACGGCTGCTTTGTGGGGTTTGACATCAGGATCCAGCCCTGACAGAGGATCTCTTACCAAACCCTGGTTATAAACTCCCACAAATTAATTCATTACCATGTTATATCAGTGCCAGAGGCACATCTTTCATGAATCAATTTGCTGTCCAACCCCTGTGAGTTGAAAGGCAACAGTCAACCATGGCTTCCAGCATGGATATCAGTTTTCAGTCTTTAGGAAAATCCGTCAAAAGCGACGACAAGCTTCTGTCTGTAAGTGCTTTCCAACAACCAGAGAACAAAACAATGATTTGTGTCTTTTTGGGAGCATTCATAGTTTAAAAATAGTTTCTCCCTGTATGAAACGGCAAAGCCTACTGTTTTGATTTTGTTCCTTTCGTGCTGTTTTAATGCGGCGTCGTGGGATCAGGAAAAAAAAACGGAGAAACAGCAGGAAGGCTTGAAATCTGGGCGTTTATTGTAGGAGCAGTGGAAGCTGCAGTGACGCTGATGAAGAGGAGAACACACGCTGATTGTGTTTTGAGATCAATTGAGGGATGCTAAAATCTTATGGACATTAAGAAAGAAAAGAGAATCACGTCCTAAAATCTCATTTACCCAGAAAGAACACTATAACTGAAGGACACCCTGGAAGTCCTCAACCCACCACTCGCAGTAAATCACATGTAGGTCAGAAAACAGAAGACTTTCCTTTGCAAAGATGCAGACCGAGAGCGCCATACTGCGCTCAGAAAAGCTAACTCCATACCCCCCGTAATGGCCTGTCTTCTCCTCATTAGCAGTGCGGGCCTGGCCGTGTTTACTCGGCAGCCGTCCGCACAAAGAGATACTGGAGGATGTGCTTTAATTACAGGCACGCAGGTGGGTGGTTTGTGGTTCCAGGCGTCCTCGACACGGCTCCATCCTGCGGGAAACACGCTGCCACGCTGTGTGGAGCGATCAACACATCAAAGCGCTCTGACCGAATGCTAGCTAGCCAGTGCAGTCGGGTCACGGCACTTGTAAACGTCCGGTGAAATTGTGTTTTCAAAATGTTTACACACTTTTTCCTGTTTGGGACTTTGCAAATAAATGGTATTTTGCTGAACAGAGAGAGGAACTATAGAATTATATTTAAGGCTCCAGATGTGATGTTTTCATTTTTTAATTCTATAGTTTCTTGTAAATCTCTAGATTAAAAAAAAAAGTAGAGTATAGTTTGTATGTGGAAGCAAGCTTTCAAATTATAAAAACAAGTCAACTTTAGAAAAATAAACCATATTTTAATACATTTCTCTTCAATTTGTTCCAATTTTTATAAAAAAATATTTAAAGACAAAACTCCTGTATGTTTTTATGACCTCAAGTAGTTAATTATTTCTTCTGTGAATAGCAGTGATTTAAAGCTTAGAAGAACTGAACTAAACCAAAACTGTATATATAGTAGTTGTTGTTTCACTTTCGGCTTTTCTCATCTGGGGTTGCCACAGCGAACGAGTCGCATGATAAACTTGGCAATGTTTTATGCCGGATGCCCTTCCTGACGCAACCCTCACAAAGCAACCGGGCTTGGGACCGGCACAGAAGTAGAGAAGGGAACAGGGAGCAGCCCGGAGTCGAACCCTGGTTTCACGGACGGAAGGCGCCGCAAACCAGCACAAGCTAAACCGGCTCCCAAAACTGTATATATAGTAGTACAGTATATATATAGGTGTACAAAGGCAAAAGTTTTAGTTCTGATTTAAGTTACAAAGAAAATCCTAATTAAATCACTGTGTTTTTATTCTGCCAAGATAGCAAAAGGGATTGTGCTGTTTCTTTTTGATAAATCTGTTCAAAGAAAACTGTGAAGGCATCTTGGAACAGCATAGGAGGAAAACGTACCTCGACAAACAGTTCCGTTTTCCACCGCCTCATTTCCGGCTTTGCACATACAGCGGCCAATCGGCACCATCCACTCTCCATCCCCGTTGCAGTAGAGCTTGATGGGCACGTCCACCTCCTCTGCGTTGGGAATGCAAACTCCCCTCGCAGCCACGAGGGAGGTGCTCTCAGCGCCTGATAGCGTCTCCTGGAACAGCGCCCCGTTGGTGATGATCCGAGGACACTTCCGGTAGAAAACCCGGACGGCGATGAGCGACATGCAGCCTCCGTAGTCCTGGAAGGCCAGGTAGAAGCCGTTCTTTGACACAGGGCCAAAGCTCCTGACCTCAGTGTTGATCTTCATCACTCTGCCTCCAAGGTCCACTTGGGAAAAGCTCTCGTCTGCTGCGATGGTGTCAACCTTGATCCACGGGTTTTCCATCCAGGGCGGAGAGTTCCTGTTGGCCGTGTCTGAATCGGACTCATAGTAGTACAGGTTGAAAGTCTCTTTGCATGAGCCGGGTACATTTGGGATGCTACTGCAGTCCCTCACGGAGAACTTCATCTCCACGTGGATCCGCTGAGCGCCCCGACGCCGTATGTATTTTGTCCGTACCCAGTTGTTCTGGTTGCTGTCGAAGACGTTACAGACCTGGTACGTCCTTATGGTGTTCATGTTTTCATCATAACCGCTCACTTCCTCCCACTGTTCAAGACACAAAAATACAGAGTTAAAGTTTTCTATGTGTGCAACTCAAGAGAATCCAGACTTTCAAAAAGGAAAAACAGTCTGTAATTGAGACACATAGTTTCCCTGATTCGTTCAATTAGGTGTAATTCAGCTGTAAAGCAGTAAATGAAGCGCGTGTTTCTTATTAATGTAAACTGTCACAAAGCCCCACTGATACCTCTTTTCCAGCAATAACAATTATGTTTTCATGGGCACTTTATAATAACTTTGATTATGTGCAGTAATCAGCTTCAGGCAATATTTTGATTACATTATTACATGGTGAGAAGGAACATAATATCTTTAATAACTCATGATGAAAGGATGCATTAGGCTAGTCTGAGGGAACAAATGAGGAGTAGTTTATCCATCATGTCCTTATTTCTTAATGTAACAACCTCATTTTCAAGGCCACACATTATTTTGAATATAACTTAAGCGTGTTAATACAATCAAGAGGAATAGGAGATAGCACGAGCTTTGGTAGGACTCTGAAAAACAGTATTTGTCATGTAGGACTCATTTGGCTGTCAGAAGAAATACAATCGTATTTTTTGTGAGTATTCACTGTTAAATTGCAGCTTCTGTTATCAACAAGCAAACCTGGAAATCTGGTTTTATTTTCAAATGAAAGTGGAAACATTTGTTTGACAGAGGTGACCTTAGAAAGGGCTAGTTTTCCTGCAGTTCCTTTGGGTTTTGGTGTTTTACATGCATACATTTACCTCGCCAATCTGGACTGGAGTCCAGATGAAGCCTCTCTGGACCTCCTGCCCCCCGTGGCTATGGATCAAACTAGCTTTAACACTGAGCACACCAACCACCAAGGAGGTCATGACCTCAACCTCAGCCAAGAAAAAAAATACCCCCCCAACAAGTTTGCATCTGGTGCACTCACTACCGACTCCCCCTTTCACTCTTCACTTCACAGCTGATATAATTTCACAAATTAGTGCCCACTTAGAAAGGATTCTGACAGATTTTGACGGGTTGGGAGAAGAAAGTCACCCCACTTGTTACAGATGCACAATCGGTCAAACACTTTCACTAATTAGAGCAGCTTTGGTTCTTAAATCAAATGTCCCAATTAATCACTGACAACGAAATGCTTGTTTTGACGCAGCCAATCACACAAGCGTACCAAAGAAAAGAAAACTTAAGCTATATCCCAATTCCCTCGCTACTCCATTTAACCCCTAAAGGTGCAGGGCTATCCAGTGTCTTGGAACTTGGAGTAATTTGGACAGATGCTCACAACTTGTTTGTTTTTTATACGCTGAATATGACATCACCCATTTCAAAAACCTAATAAATGTGAACATTTTATGAAGACTATTAATGAATCCACAATGTTCTGATTTGTAAGAAATACATGTACATACAGTTTTTTCAACAACAAATCATTCAAACGCAATGCATTGTGGTCTATATTCACTAGTACAATGAGCATCGATGCACACTAGTTTTCGCAAAGACCTCTGGGAAATTTCCAGAGACTGGACTTTGGAATTGGAAAAATGGCAATCGCAGTACACTACCTACGGAGTGGTGAGAAAATTCGGACAAAAGTAAAGATTGGCTGCTTGTGAAAAAACAAACAAAATTCAGCCTTCCACTGGCCCCGCCTTTAAATCTGGAGCAGATCTGGACGACGGTTATTCGGACAATCAACGGTCCCATGAATAAATTTCCAAAACCACAGTTGGTCTTGTGTCATTGCAGAGAATGGAGTGATTGTTTTACAAAATAGCCTCTCGGTATGAAATAAAACCTATCCGTGCAGATAGTATTTATTAAACCATAAAAAAGGAATAAAGACAATATTTTGGGGTTGAACTAATGATGGCCTAAATCTAAGTCATCCAAAAAGGAAGACCTTGTTCTGAAAGTGTAACATTTCCTGTTCATCCTATACTGAGCTGGAGCAAATGGTAAAGCGTGTTTCGAAAGGGTCTATGATGGCGGTACAGTCGGAGGGGAAGTCCCGTCTTCTGCCTGAAACTGACAGACATCATCTTCCCGGGTCACAAGCAGCCATTGACCTTCCCACTTGTGGAGAAGCAGGAGGGAGTCTGTGGGCCAATTAGACAAGAGCGAACAGCCTGTTCTGTTGAGCATGGAGCAGAGGACAATCACGGTTTAATAAAATGAATGTGGAGACAGGTGGGGTTGCCACTAATGAGGGATGTAGACGGGGCAAACTCCAGGAAAAAGTGTTGGCAGTGATGAGGGGGGGGAGGGTTGAGTCTGACAAAAAAAGACCCCAAACAAAATGTGTTTTGATGAAGGGCCCCTTTTTTTTCCTGTCATGGCCTCTTTGCCCTTCTTTCATCACGGCCAGTGGAGGGAAGCAAATGGGGCATAATAGGAGCCTAACGATCAAGCGTAGAGTGTTAAATTAGAAGAAACGTCTTCATTTTCACGGCTTTTTCCCCTTGGACTGCGCCCTAAACAGGTGGTCATGTGTTTTAAGTGAGGTAGGTGGAGGTAACATCAGCCGTGGTGCATGTCAAAAAAGATTAGTCTCAGGCGAAGAGCTGACCTTAGATTAGGATCAAACAAAAACCGGTTACATGTCTGGTTTCCTAAACGATCGGCAAAACAGCTTCAGGCAAATACAGCCGGCGGTGGAATAATTTAAAAAGAACCTTAAAGGACAGCCTTCATTTTTGAGACACCGGTGACCCTCTTTGGTCCTGTAGCTCTCTAAATGTATAGAACTAAAGTCATTTCCAATATACATACAAAAACACAAATTGTCTTGTGACTTTTAGGAATGTATTTGGCATGCAACAAATTAAAGTTGGATCAACAACGCATTTCATTTCATTTCATTTCATTTCATTTCATTTCATTTCTTCATTTCTAGAGCACCTTCCACCACCACCCAAGGAAGCCCATAGTGCCAAAAACAAGGACAGCAGAATACATTATATGATCATAAAAGACATAAAAACAGATTTAAAACAGATATTGAAAGCAACAAAATAAAAAGGCAGCTAGGCAGATACTAGGACACGATAGTGGAGGAACAGTTTGGCTTTAAAGCTCCCCAAAGGTGTAACTGCTCTGATAGCCAATGGCAATTGATTTCAGAGTTTAGGAGCCGGCACAGCGAACGCACGATCGCCCCCCGAACTCAGGTTTGGGTCTTGGAACCAGTAACACACACCGGTCTGCAGAGCGCACGGACTCTAATAGGGGAGAATGTTTAAATGCAGACTAGAAAGGTGAGAAGGAGCAGTACCTGCCAGTGACTTAAAAACAAAAACAAGAATTTTCATAAAAATCAAGCTTTGCACAGGCGGCCAGTTTAATGAGACCAGGAGCGGGGCTGTATGCTCAGACTGCTTCTTCATTTAAAGTTTGAATATGCTAAAACCAGACCGCTTTTATTTTGAAAATAAAAATAAAACCGGCACGCTGACGATACAACCAGTAGGTGTACATATTTACCTGAGAGATAATCAGGGGCAATTATCAGGAGCAGAAAAAGGAAATATTGATCATGGCGGTTAGCATACGACAGAACTGTGGGGAGAGACTACAATGCAACACTTGAGTCGCATGGAGCTGCTGCAGCTGAGCGAGGCTCACTAAGAATGAGGGTCAGGATCAATATCACTTATTCTAGTCAAGGAGAAAGTTCAGCTGACCTGAAATCCATTTATGTCAATGAAAATAGCTCTCTGTTTTATCCTGGAGCCAGCCGGATCGCACTGTCAAAGCTGAGTTATAGACTGGAGTTTTTATCATTCAGCAGGAATATTTGAGTTTTTTAGTCGTTTCATGATTTTTTTCTTAAGACCAAACTTGTATTTTTGGGTATCATATGGCAAACGTTTAGAAATATCCCAAGATCAATGATTCTTATATCAAACTACCATTCCTGAAACTTTTAGATACATATAGTAGTATAATAGTCTTTGTCTGTATGTCTTTTTAGTGAATGTATTAAAATGAAAGTAATCTATATTTAATCATCATCCTTTATAACTTTACTTATAACAGATCAGAATCATCCAAAACATACCAGTCCAGTCCAGTTTTGTTTACTCAGTTTGTTAGTTCTATTTAGTATTTTCCTATTGAATTCTATGTATTCATGATCCTTTTGATTTTATGTTTAACTTTTTCAATTACCTATACGAAGCCCATCAAGACGACTGTTGTTGTGAATTTGGGCTTTACAAATAAAATTGAATTGAAAATTGAATTGAATACCACATAACAACACAAAGATTTAGATTAAAGATAAATTATATTTATCACTTTAAACAATGCCATTCTCTAAAACGTAGCTGACTGCAGTTCCAGTAGATCGATGACAAGAAGATCGTACATGAAGACAAAGCAAAATCTCAAAAAAAAGGGAACAACTAGAAAACACTGACAAACCTTTCATCTAAACTGACAACAGTGTTTCCAACAGAAAACACTAACTGAGTGTTTTCCTCTTTAGCCTCCTGAGAACTGACACGTTAGTTTATGTCCTCAGTTTTTTTCGATTGCATCATTTGACTCATTTAAAGTACTCTACTAAGTCCTGATGTGCTTAAAACAGGACATCTTGGCCTTTCTCGTGTGTTTTAGGGGGGTACAAGGAACTTTGAAATCTTTGGAAGACTTGAATTGATAACGGTAATTTAGTTCATAGTGTGGAACATATTTAACTCAATTAGCTTTTTTTTTTAATCTTGATAGTTTTACCTTAAAAATCAGAACTTTCATAAACACTTTACTTTGAAAAGGTATTTACTTCCAGTGAAGGAGGTTGGTTTAGTTTATGTACTTATAGTCCAACATTATTCTGTATTTTTGAGCTATAACTACAACGCCTGATGTATATTTTCACTAAACTCTACTGATTTAAAAAGACTGAATCAGCGATCTGGACTTTGCAAATATCTGTTCTAGATTTTTCAGGAACAGATATCCGAGTACTTTGATATCTGCTACAGCCCTAATCAATACTTGTTTTTTTAATACTACATTTTTTTCAAGCATTCATTGCCATGTAAAAAGCAGCATGAGCCACTTGCATTCATTATTGGTTGAAAATGTCAGTTACAACACCGTTGCTCTTTTTAGCGGTCCACGAACACAAAGAGAGGCATTGCAGACTCATATCCTACGGATTTCGTTTGTCGTCTGTTACAAACCTGAAAGATGCTACAATACAGAGGGGTGAATAAATACGTCACTTATCCCTTCTGGAGAACAGCAGAACCGCGCCAACAAAAGGACAACGGTTCTAAAGAAATATTTGCACGGTAAATATGACAGTTCTTGGTAAAACGGTTACTTGTTTGAAAGTACAGCCACAGCCGTTGTTTCTGTTATTTAGGGGTTTAGATTTGAAAATGAGTCAACCAGAAGTCCTCTGGATCAATGAGATCAAAGCGAGTCGTTCCTCACGATGTCAGCTTTTCTTGGTTTTTATCAATACGTCTACAAACACCTCATTCCATCAGCAGACACCAGTCCTGGGTAAACGGTTCAAAGGTCCAAAGAGAGGCAGTGGGTCCGACATCCCAACAGACTGAGGCAACAGGGCTTGTCCCAAGCACTCCGGCAAAAATGTACGACAGAAAGGATCCAATGATCCCATTATCCTCATCGTTGGGTCAAAATGTTGAGATTAGCTCAACAGAAATGCTGTCAGTTGGACTAAAATGTCTCCACATCCAAGAAATATTAGGCTTTTACTGCTATTTGGAAAATAATCACCTTTTATTTTCTTTGATTTTAACTGACAAAATAAACTGTTGAGGACTACTTCTAGTCGACATTGACTCTACATCTTCTAAACCGATTTCAATCAGGACATTTTATGGCCACATTTCAAAGGCCATTCCGCTTGGCGAGCAGATGACAGGTTTGTTTCAGATCAGCGAGGCTCTACGGTTATGTGATTGTTCGTTTCATTTTTACGGCTGAAGTTGTTGGTGCTTTAGAAGCATTAACCATTTTCGTGTGAACTCTAATTTAAGAAATTATTTTTACAACAGCAAAGATTGATGTCAAACATAAAGCCTTTGAAAGGCAAAAATGTTTTTTTCAGGCACCGAAAATGTCTCTGACAAAAGTCAGACACATTTGTCAAGCGGCGTTATAAACAGACTTTCAGCAAAAACCAAACATCCAACGATTTCATTGTTTTCGCATCAAGTCCGTCTGGTATTTATCACATTCTGTCAGTCCAATGTTTGAATTAACCGGCGTTTGCCTCATGGACCAGAGCCACATTACATATCGCCGTTCTATCACTGACAAAGGTAAATAAATTATTCACACAAAAGCAGACAGAAAGACCCAGCGGAAAACTCGGAGAGCACGGTATTTGCAAATGTGGGAAATCTGTTCCAACAAGAGTGCCTTCCCTACAGGGACAGGGGACAAATGACACCCAGTGTCTGCATTCAATTAGAACCAAAAAGGCCATGAGAGCCAAACCCTGAAGGAGGCCGGGCCTCTAGGAGGAGGGCCTCGCCCTCCCAGAGCCATAAGTAGAAGTGTCTGGTGCCGGCCAGCCACAATTACTACTGTCCGTGACACACGCAGTCATGTGGATTGTCTGTTATTCCCATTCATTTGCTCATCTCTTTGGATTCTTCACTAGGAATCGTTGGTTTCTTCAGGCGATCCAAAGGTTCAGGAAATTACTTGCATTAGGAAAAGTAAGGCCTAAAATGTACAACGTCTCGGTTTGCCACACAGCGTCCAGCAACCGCAAACTGGACCCAAAGGGATTCCAACGCGTTGAGTCGTGGATTTCTTAAATCAAAATCAATTTGATTAGCAAACATTTTATGCTGGACACTGTCTGGTTGCAAAAGTCTGTGGTGCCGTGTGTCTCCACATGATGCCGCATTTTTACACATCCGTAATGACAATCGAAACCACAATTCCGCCTTATTGTGCGCGAGACCTCAGTCTTCCTTCAACAGTACTGGCATGGTCCGCTGGAGGCCAGAAGTCTATTAATAAAACTGCTGCCGTTGTCAGAACCGCAGAGCAGGAATGAACCGGTCCGGTCATTTGTTTTATAATCTGACCACCTAAAAACACACACCGCTCGTTAGCGGGCAACTCACCTGTCATTGAGGTAACCCACTCTAAATGATTGCACACCTTACGGTCTCAGTGGAAGAGCTTTAAAATAATTGTCTGTTTATGTAACTTGATTGGGAAACTTCACCGCACAAACCAACCTCATGACTCAGTTGTGTGAAGTGGGACTTTTATAGAGTGGACGGCCTGGTTTTAGATCTCAGATCCCCAATGATGGAAAAGACAAATGACTATCATTTAAAGAAGAAATAGAGGAGTTCTCGGGCCAGAGAAGAAGAGGGTTATAATCAAATTATAGAAAGTGTGCTTTAGTACGCTTACATATACATTACTCACTCCTCTTGGCTTAATAGGCCTTGTCATATGCTTAGTAAGATGACAATGATGGAGCATTTCTGCGTTCATCTTTGCCGTTTCAGGAGTTGCCCACCATGCCATGCCACATTGCGATGTATTTCAGAGTAGTGAAAGCCAACTGCTGTTCCAGCGCTCTGCTGGATGTTACTGATCCTCCGGTTAAGCCATGCGTCACAGCAGAAGTGTAAGACAATAGTTTGTGTAGGGCACCTCTTGCTGTTCCACTGAGTGGGAGAGCAGAGCTTTGCCTCCACACCTGTTGCCCTGCATGGGCCTCAGGGAAAAAGCTACCCCCACCACGCTCATTCCCCCCCTCCCCAGTCCACCGGAACGCTGCGCCACATCCTCATAAAGCGTCAGGGCCCACGCGGATACGGCCGATCCATACCTGACTAAATCCGGGGGGATTAAACGTTTTGCATTTTATTGTTGACTGAAACTCTGCTACATCATAGCGGCAAAAGGGCTTTCACAAGAAGCCAGAAATGATGTGCGCTCAAAAGATTTAAGCTGATATTGTTGATTTTTTTTATGTATTTATTTTTGTTATGAAAGCTTTAAGAGGAAGTCTCAGAGACATCATCTGCTACAAAAGAGAATGAACACAACAAAAACTACAGAGGTGATGACTAACACGCTTAGCTCTCTGTAGCTTCACATTTAAACTGTTTTCTTCTATTTGTTTGACTTTGGAAATTTTTTTTATACATAGAAACAGAACCATGTTTGACTCAACCGACTTCTTATTTATCTGGAATATTTCTACCAGTGAGGAAGTGAGGAAAAGAAAAGAATCAGGATTTAACAGGGATCTACTTGAAATATGGATTTTTTTGCAACTTTGTCATCAAGCACCAAGTTTGCTCTGTATATTATGTGTTGAACAACTCTCTAATGTTATAAAGATGCTGCTAATAAGGTTAAATTCAATGTAGATTTACGTTTTTTATTAGTATTAATATTATACGTAGACAATACCAGTTTGTATGACTGTATTATTTATTTTGTAGTATTTATCCTCCACGCCTTAAAAGTTGGGCGAGGCTGAAGTTAGCATCCATTTTTTTTACTCACTTTGCTGGTTAAGAGAAAATCTACAACCCCTTTTTAACGGGTCCTACACAAAAACTTACAGTTTAAAAACGTTTAAAACCGGCTGTGAATATTTAACAGAAAAAAAGATTAAATAAAAGGGCAAAGTTGCCTTTATTGTATTTTAACAAATTTAGAAATGAATTCTAAAAAATTAACACATTTGTTCCATTGAATCTTTATCCTCTGTACAATATCTACAGACGTCTTCAGACTCTCTTTTTAAACTGCATTTCAATTTGGAAATTAGATTTTCTAGAAAACGGAAGCTTAAAAAATTACTTAATAAAATAAAATAACTTTGAAAAGCTTAAAAAATGCCAACTTCAGCCTTGTACAGACCAGCCATAGAAATTATTGTCTGCCATTAAACCCACCCGTGGCCTAAAAACGGTTGGCAACCAAAGGCCGACGTGGTGAGAGCGCTCTCTCTGCAAATCGGATCCAGAGTTGGCAAAGAAAAGAACTGTCAGTTCTTTGGTTCTGACGGTAGAAAACCAAAGCCAGGAGATGGCGTTCCCTCCAGGTCTGGAGCAAAGGAGTCCTGGTTTCATGCAGAAGCCTTTGATGTTGAGCTGTGAACGGCCAGCTCTCTTTCCGCGGTGTCGGTGAAAGAAGACACAGCCGAACAATGGTGTAATTGAAGCCGTCTTCAGCTTCAGCCACAGAGATGTAAATACTTGAAAATGGGGCTGCATGTCTTTACTTTTAAAGGGAAAAAGATGAATCAGCAAATACCGCTGTAATGTTGTTTCTCGCATTTGGACCAAAAGTTGGTCTAATTCTTGTGGTGCAGAAGAATGCTAGGGGCACCGCGTCACTGGGTTTGGCAGCTCTAGGTGGGTCTACATGGACGGCAAACCAGGTGGAAACACTTTACATCAAACACCTACGAGGCCTATATAACATAATGCTTCCAGTCTGGCAAAGGAATAAACATGTTGAGCTAAAAGTTTATACGTCTTAAGGTATTTACAATGTGTTTGCCTCCAACTAAACTTGGCAAGAAAAAAAGGAGTCTTGGTATTTTAGGACTAATAAAGCCATGAAAAGCAGGGCCTGTAAACATTCAAATGCAGAGATTAAAATCTTCAAATGTAAACGATGTAGTTTTGTACTTCAAACAAAGAATATGGAAATAACCTGATGACAAAAGTGTTCTTTTTTTGTCACAATACAGAGTTCCCTCGCTATTTCGCTTTGCACAATCTCGTTTTTTTAGATTTTGCATGCTATTTTTCTTTATTTCCACCATGTTCTGCATCCGTATTAGTTGTTGTCTTAGTCAATGAATCTCCTTTGTGCTGTTCCTCCTGTACACAAAGTGTTCATTTTCCTAAATCCACATATACTTTTGATCAAATTCACATCTTTGTTTTCATTCTATTACAATGAACTTATTTCCAAAAATGTTTTAACTTTGAGAGTTTAAACAAGAGAGAAAAGCGTGAAAATGTTCAAGTATGTTTGATAAAAGTGTAGAAATTGTGTAAATTACAGCCATAAACATCTGTAATCCTACTTCGTAGGTTATATTTAAAGCGCAACTTCCCTGATAAATGAGGGAACCCCATATTTATGTGTCATTCTTTTCCGGGGGAAGCCTCCGTTTCACTTTAGGAAGCTTTTGACCTTAAAGCGTGAAACCAAAACATCAAATCCCTTCTTACTAATTCAATTAACAAGATTCGGCGCATGAGGTGCTCACAATGAGAATGACCCTAGATGACCTGAAAGGATATTCCTCCTCGTGAACCGATTAAAGGAAAGTGTCAGGCTGGGAAATGTGGGTTACTCACGCTGTTGTCGCTCGTCCCTGACACGGGGTAGACCGTCCAGCCCAGCTCTGCCGTGGCTGTGGTGGAGTCCATCAGGGTCTCTGTGGACCAACACAGAAACAAACGGTCAAACATCTGCCGTCCACCAACGGCTGAGGTTGGAGACACAGTCTCAGTTTTGTGTACTACATTTTACCACCAGCTCAAAGTGGTAAACTGTTAATTGATTTAAGTTTCAATATTTTAAAGTCCCACTCCGATAGTCTTTTGATCTATTTTCAAAGCGTTCCCAGTGGTTTTCTAGGACATAGTTTCCACAGAGTGGCAGTTCATCAGAACTTCATATCGCCTACCCTTCCCGCCACTCAAATCTGAGAGCTCTTCCACTAGCTTACAGCCCCTAACAACCCCAACCTAACATTACCTGTGCAACAAAAATGGAAAGCAATGTCTGAGATATCCAGTCGTACAGTTTAGATCCAGATTCCAGCTCGGACGAGAAAAACAGAGATGTTCATGGATCTATTTGTCTGACAGTGGATGATCAGAATAGAGCGGAGCAGGAAGCTTTAATGCAATTATGTTTTTTTACCACCGACATCTTTATTTTTCGCCCCAATCAAAAATTGCTCAAAATTCTTTATATATGTCCTCCATTATCAGATAATTGCCACAAGAACCTGTTAAAACAACAGAAACAACATTTTCATTTGAGCCTTTAAGATAAGGTTTCCTGCTTCTGCATAATTAGCAGTTTGGATGTCTCCTTTGAAACAGATTTGTTTCATCGCAGGTCAGAAACATCCAGGTCATTAGGACTTTGCCGTAGCCTGTACGGTGAAAACAACAGGCTGGAAACCAAATCTCCGCGGCACGGAGGAGGGCCCACCCTGTATGCTGCGGATTAACGAGTGGAAAGAAACACCTCTGGTAATTGGGGTCAAAGACAATGTGCCTGCTGTCTGTCATGAAGCTCTCCGTGGTGCTCGTTCCACCGGCTTGATCCGAACGTCATTCCCATGCTTGCTGACCCATTCATGGAGTCAACTTCTTCACCTCTCCTCTCAAATCCAGGCACCACCTCTGAGGCTCAGACTTAGACCTGTGGGAGTCTTGTGGACCAACAGCAGAAGGTTAAATGCGTCGACTGTGAGCTGCCACGGCAAAGATGGCCTCTAACCCAAACATGGGTCACAGTAGCAACTGAAACGCAGATGTATTGAACAAATTCTTCATTCTTTATTGATGCACTGATGAGTGCGGTTCATAAACTAACAGTGTAGATGTATAAAACAGTGTAAATATCACACAAAACTTGACATGATGTTTTTTTTAAAAGTCGGATCTGAGATCTGCAGTTTTGTTTGTTCTTTTCAGACTTGGTTCTGGCACCAATTTGTCAGTCTGGTTGTTTACCAACGCTTCATTTCTTCTTGTTTATTGACAAAAAAAGGTGGCTTTTAATTAACACCCTCTGCATTCAGAGCTTTATTCCAGATCCTTCCGCTGACGTTCAGCGTTTCACCAAAGACACAATACCGGGTTTTACAAACTATTCAGTTATCACTGAGCCCAAATCTTATAATTAGTTAGATGAGACTGCAATTGAGCAGCTATTGATAACCTTCTGTGAGACGCCGAGCCGAGCAGTTGACATGGGTGTTAGGCGGTGAAATGCCAATTATCCCCCATAATGATAACAATAATTAGTGGCGGAGTAAAACGATAATAATGAACCCCCTCTGTGGAGGCTGGGAAAGTGCTGTGGGGGGGAATGGGGACTACATTTCTCCAGGACTGTTAATGCTGGTGGAGGGGCAGGTTGTCTTCTTCCTCCTAATACCCTCCTCTTTTCAGCTTCTTTAAAATGTTGGATTCACGCTTTCCTCTTGTGCGCTTCCTGTCCTGATCTGTCCTGCTATCAGTGGCCCACATGCTGGACGGGCAGCACCTCCCCACCAAACACTGGTCGCCCCTCTTCAGCCGAGTGCACATAGGAGAGTACCGACAGCCGCTCAGATACATTACCTCCCTGGAGGCGGAGCAGCACACATCTCCACTCTGGAAGAAGTATCCACTAACTTTCCCTGAACTTCTCAGCAAAGCAACGCCGCTCAGCAAAAACACTGGAAATTCATTAGGAGAAGAAGGCTCCGGGGTGCTTTCATGGACCCGCAGGAATCCCTTCTATGAACCTTTTTCAGCTTGAAAAGTCTTTAATGGCAGTGAGACGGACAATGACTCCACTGTCTGTTGGCAGCTTGAATGTACAAGAAAGCTGCCTATACATTTTTACTATTTATGCTAACCATTAAAGGGTCTATACTACGCAAATTCAATTGTTCCTGAGAAAAAAACAACCCCAAAGTGGTATTTTGATCCTGAGTATTCTTCTAAAACCTGCTCTCTAAGCACCAGCCCCATAAAATCCATAAAAACAAGCGGATTCTCACATTGTGACATCACAAAATGAAGAACCGCCCATTCCAGTTCAGATGTTGTTTGTTTTTGTAGCTGAAACGCAGACAAGATGCTGAGTGTAAAAGGTGGTATCTCAGAGATGGAGTCGTCCTGCTTCCAGGTAAGAAAATGAACTTTCTAAAAATTGTTCTTTAGTATGCCAAACGTAATATATTATCATATACATGCATATACAGTGGGGCAAAAAAGGATTTAGTCAGCCACCAATTGTGCAAGTTTTCCACTTAAAAAGATGAGAGAGGCCTGTAATTTTCATCATACATCAACTATAGGAGACAAATCACATTGTCTGATTTGTAAAGAATTTATTTGTAAATTTTGATGGAAAATAAGTATTTGCTCAATAACAGAAGTTTAACTTAATACTTTGTTATTTACCCTTTGTTGGCAATGACAGCAGTCAAACATTTTCTGCAAGTCTTCACAAGGTTTTCACAAACTGTTGCTGGTATTTTGGCCCATTCCTCCATGCAGATCTCCTCTAGAGCTGTGTCTGATAAAAGTTTAGAACGTTTGTACAAAGGAGTTTAACTGCCTTAAAAGATCTCGAATACTTTGCAGATTCCACTTATCGCGGCTTATTCTCATCTCCTGCGATAAATGAGGGAACTGCGTTTTTGGTAACATGTGCAAAAGATATTTGCAATTTTCTGCAATATAAAGTGCACTTAAAAGCTTTATAAAAATTTTAAAAAGGAACGTAAAAGAAGGAGGGAGAGTGCCAGACCCTCCCAACACCAAGACCCCCGCCGCAGCAGTAGGATAATAATACTACAATTTATGCATTAAAAGCATTTGAATAGTTGGAGTTCATCTGAAAATGCTCTCAATGTTTCTTCATCAAAGGGAAGTACGTCTATAATGAAACTTTAACAAGAAAATCTACTTTGCTTCTAAACCAGATCAACAATCAGCCAGTAAATTGTTGAAAATCTGTTTTTATCTGTTTTTAGTTGAATCAGTTCAGCATGGAGGGGGGGGTTTGAAAGCTCAACGAGTCCAAAGACTGGAAGAAAAGCTTGTGAAGAGAGTGCTTCCTCTAACACTTCCTGAGACTGAAGGGAGAGTTTAGAGCTGATCTCTGAGAGAGCTCTTGAGTGGGAGGCCGTCTGAAGTGACATGAGTGGAGTGGTGTGTGTGTGTGTGTGGGGGGGGGGGGGGGGGGGGTACTATAACAACACTCATCTTAACAGAGAGCGGTCGACGCTGCCTCACTAATGAAAGCATCAACACTTTCTAAAGGGGGACTGAGCTTTGAAGCATGAAAATAAACAGCATCCAGACGTACAGTAGTCAGCTACTCATAGCTTCACAAGTGTGGGGGGGGGGGCATTTTTCTGCTGTTTCATAAGGTTTCACATGGTGTGCAAATGTGCCCACTTTTTTTCTAGAAACTTTTCTCACAGCTCAATCATTTCTTTTTGCTTGTCAACCCGCTCTTCGGTGTGCACCGTCGTGAGCGACAATTCAAGATTTCTCCAAAAGGCGTCAATCAGAGAACGACAGCTGGATGACCAATTAGGGTATGGAAGGTGATGGATATCTCTACTGCCATGCCTGAACAAAACTTTCCCCAGGGCAGGCAACCCAGCATGCAAACAGATATTTTAGCCTCCACGTGCAAGCACATACTTGCAGCTCGTGTGATGAGGATTTTCTTCTGGGCTTTCTTTTTCTACCGTGAAAAACACAATTTGACAAATTGTTTTGCGTGTTATTGCGTCCCAGGAGGAGCGTTGCATATAAAAGACATTGACATGATAGCTCAAGCAGCAGTCAAATAGAAAGGAATCAATTTTCCTAGAAAATAGCCTGTATTTAGAGCCTACAATTTAAAGTGGGTATGTTTAAAAAGCAATACGACTCCACAACAGCGGAAAACACTTGAAAGAGATGCTTCTTTGTTGCCAGAGGAGAAGAAACTGTGTTAAGAGTTCCTCTGAGTTTTATTTACAATCAGAAACAAAGGCTATGAAGTACAGAGCTTTATGTTGCTGTGAGCATTTTAATCAACAAAAGGTAGAAAACTCTCCCAGTGAAATCTGTGTTCATAAAATTCCATGCAACCACAACAGAAGGACAACTTGTTTGCGACTGTGCGTCTGAAACCGCATCGCTCCGTGGCAAATGTGGGAAAACTCCACTCCATCTCCACTACAGACTCGCAGAGTAACAGGAGCAAGCTGGTCCCTGAGCTAAAAACAGAATACTGTATAGCGGACCAGGCACGGAAATCTCCCCAGATTAAGGGGGAACGGCAATGATATGGCCCTGAGGGAGGCGGGGATGTGATTTATAGCTTTAATGATAGACAGGGCTACTGTATGGCCTGTTGGAAATAATAACAGTCTCTTTCATTTAGATGGAAGAAGGGGAAGGCGCTCCTGGTCCTGGGAAACCCAGCTCAACGGATCTGTCATCACAAGATGGCCTCATTAAGGTACAGTGGAGCGGCCACCACTGTACACAGTCGATTTGGAATGCTGCTTTTACCGTGGATCAGACTCTGTGGACGTTGACGTATTGACCACAACCTCAGAAGAGTTCCTCATTTTTAAAGCAGTCTTCTGAACCCAGCTTTGTCTACTGGTAGTACACGTCATGAACTGGATTTACGGACGACTCCGCCTCTGACCGGGGAAGAAGACGGTTCAGTTTTGGTTGAGAGATAAAGGTGGGCTCAAAGTTTAGCCTGACCCCAAGGACTTCTTAGATTTTTCTAAGGCAAAGAATATGGATGAGAAAAAGGAAGGTTTGCAGTAAGAATGTGAATGAATGCACAGAAAAAAACAGCGCAGACTCGTGTTGACAGAGAGACACAGCATGGCGTTCCTCAGAATGTAGGACATTAATCCCTACACTGCACAGCCGCGCTATCGCTCAGAGCGGCTAAACTTGTCAACAGCGGCGATGACCAAAAACCAAGAAACAACTGTATTTTTTTTTTTTTTTTTCACTGTCTGATCTTCCAACAGAAACCAACCGTCTTTGACTGACACTGTGCAGCGTTTCTGTTTCATTTATCAAAGGATGAAACGGAGAGAAAAACTGACTGGTAGTCCAGTTGCTGCCCCCTTACCTCATATTTATTTATTTTCATCATCCGGGAGTTTAAAACGGTTATTGCGCTCCAAAAGAAACTATTTTTAAGCGAAACTGAAAGAACTTCTGGTATCAAAAAATTACACTGAAGCAACAACAATGACTCAATGAAAATGATTCAGAAAAAGTACAGAATACTTTTTAGTTAGATGTATAGGTTCGTTTTACTGCAAGCTACAATCGATTTTCTTTGAAAAACCCCAAAAACAAGTCAGACATGGCAAAACGGTCACAGTTTTGGGTCATTTCTTTTAAAGTACCAACAATTTGAAAACACTTTCTCTTTTCTTCTATGCATCTCAGTCTTAGACAAACGTTAAAATCATACTTTCACTAATGTATGTGGACCAATAAATAGTTGAGGTCAGAGTGACACTATATTTCACAGCAGAGAGACGTCAAACGAAGCAGTAAACGGCGCACTGGCCTGCTCACCTGGCCACTCTTTTGTACTGGAAAAGGAAATCTGGCAGCTGATGCCGACTTGAGGATTTATAAGCCCACTTTCCATATTTCTCAATTCCATGTCAACTCAAGAAGACCTGTTTAACAGATCAGCCCATTTAAATTTTGCTGCGGAAAATTTTGTAAAAGAGGGTCCCACAGTTTTACAGGGAACAGCTGAAGAGAAGAAGAAAGGGAGCCATTCATGTGTCTACCCATCCAATCATTACAAGTGTTTCCTGAGCACTCTGATGCAAACACTCAGCATAAAGGAGGTTGGACAGTCTGCAGATATAAGCAAATCACTTTTAATCAGAGAGACAGCTTGCAGACAGCAGTAACTGTACAGAAATCCAACACTTTGACTAAAAGCTTTTAGTCAAAAGTGGCTCAAAAAGCTCAGGGACGAAAAGAAATCCTGTGTTTTATGGTCCATGTCTTTAAAATAGGGATGGTGAATAGCCATGAAGGAGTTTCAGCCCAAACTGTGGGTCCATCGAGACCCATTCCTCCTTCAAACTTGTCCTCTGGGAGATGATGCTTGTGGTCGTCAAAGAAGCAACCGTCTGTTTGACAACCGCTTTGACTGGCAAATGAGGATAGCCGTTGGGAGGTAAGAGACGGGTGACGGCTGTCATGCAAGCCGCAGCACACAATCCCAATGTATTGGTATAATTCACCTCAACATATGGAGGAAACTGCAAGACCCGAAGACGTCTCCATGCGTGGGGAGGAGAGGCAACTCTTTTTATTGGTGGGGCCTGTCCTTGTTTGGCTGATAAGGAGATCCCACCACATGTTATGGGAGGAGAGTCATTAAAGTCTGACAAACAAATCTAGTTTATGACCTATTCTACATCCTTTAAAGACATTTCATCCACTAAAAGATGCTTTAAAAGCTGCTGTAAATTCCTGTGCAGAGGCCCTAAATCCTTATCACTGCAAGTGCCGTGATAAGGTTCCACGCTGCTGCTTTGACAGAGGCTAATAAACATTATTCAACAACACATCATTCCATGGTTTTGGCTGATAGGGACCACAGATAAGAAGATGTGAAAGTACAAGTGTGCATAAGCAAGCTGCTCTGGATAGATTCACATTAGAGCTCTCACCTAAAAAAAAAAAAGGAACCCTGTTCCATCAAGTTTAATCTTCTTCTGCATCTCTTGTTTTGTGCATTAAAGCAACCTCCTAATTAATAATTTAAATCCCAATCACCCAAGGGTCTGATAAAATAAAAGTTTAAACTGAAAAGTAACATTTTATATGACATAATAGGTTGGGGTTTCAAGCCTTCTGAGAAGATGAAACATTTACGTCCCAACAAATTTATGGAAATGTAAACACTGGACGGCTCTATTAAATCATGCAAAAGATTGTCTAACCTTATTTTCCCAATGGATTATTCCCTCGGGACTGTTAACCATCACTAAAAGGCTACCTTTGAAATCACAGTTGATTATGAAAAAGGAAAATCACAATCGTCTTAGTGCCAAAAGTTGTCTTGAAGGAAACCAACCTTTAAATCCTCTCTACCCAAGACAGAAACCAGTCCTGACACTTTATCTGTTTTTAAATCCTATAAATCTCAAAGCTGAGTAATTGCATTTGAGCAGATTTACACATTTAGCTGCACCGTATTAAGCACTTTCAAGCTTGAATTTCTTTTGCCCTAATTTAGGCGTTCTGAGACGGTCCTGAGGTTTACCAACACCCCGCTGGAGCCAATGATAAGACTGTCACCCGAGCTTGACAAATTAGTTTTGCATGTCACCATATATCAAATAAAACGGCCTAAAAACCACCTAACTTGTCATGATTTTTTTTCAAACGTTAGTTTCTGGGTCAGGTTCTGGGGGAACTGTAAGGGGATCTTTGGGTTATTTTCATGCTTAATGTTAAATCAGACTCATCTCAGGCTGTAAATGTTTCATGAAGTCTAAATAAATGAGTAGCTTCAACTCCTAAACTTTGTTTTAAAATGGTCTCACACGAAGACGTGAAAGAATGAATGAAAACAAAACAAACTTATGTCTGATAAAAACATTTGTCAAAAATGAGGATGTTGCGAATTACATTTTTTTTATTAAACTAGATGACATTTGTGAAAAAAAAGGAAGGTAAAAGTCATGTGACATAGTCACTACGTACATTTTGTGCAGTATCCACGTATGGAATTTCGGTCTTTCATGATGCATGCGTGATATACGTAGCTCACAAGTGTTACTTGCGTTCAATGTGGGCAGATGTCCGTCGAGGGTCTCTGCCGACGGGTTTTTACATGAATTCTGTTTTGAGCTGTTCAAACTTTAGGGTCGGTTGACTTTACGCAGTTTACATGTATTTTACAGAGTTTCTGCCCAATTATCACATAAATCTTGCACTATTTATGCATGTTTTTTGTGAGATGCATACGCCAATTTGTAGCTTTCCACGAACGAACTACTTCCACGTATGTCTAATAGATATTTTTTAAGAATGTACCATCGATGTACAACTTTTGTATCATGTATATGGCGCACATATCACATTAAAATGATGTAATTGATGCATGAATTACAAATGTATTGCCTATAGACATCACAATATTAACACAAAAATACATGCTCTACGTTGACTTACGTGTTCTTTGCGTGGTTTATACGTACTCCTTTGGGGTTTTAACGTGGTTCATTCATGATAAATCAGTAAGAATTTCACGCAAAGACCACACTTTGTTAACGTATATTAATATATATGTATGTATATATATAAATATATATACATATATATATATACAAACAATTCAAACCAGTTTACTGTTTACATCTTTCTAAAGAATGCACTTTTATAGAAGATTCATTGTTAGGGATAACCTGAGATGCTGCGGCCTGTCACATATCTTTAATGACAAACTGGTTTGGTCTGGGAAGGGCAATTTGAATGTTTTTTTAAACCCATTTTCAGTTGGTCTGTCGTTATTCAAAGGAATCTTTGCAGGAACACCTGTTAGGTAGAAGCACCTTGATTTATCTCGGGTTTTTTTTTTTCTCTTTTTCATTTAGCTGATATTTACCTGGAGATATTTGACTGACTGCACTTTCGCAAAAGTCCCATCAAATTGACAAATGATGGCGATAAGAAAACAAGCACCTTTCAGATCATGAGTCATGCCCGTCCCCTTTTGTTTTCTTTTGTCTGCTTATCTGTCCTGCTTCCAGGTACAACATTTCATACCTGTGTGTGACAGGAGGAGGAATTTTGCAGGTGTTATTGACGTGTGAGGGGTCAACCTAAAGGGAGTTGATCTGCTGCCAGTCAATACAACGCGTCTGCCAAGAGTCATCAGATCCGAGACGTTTCTCTGTTTGGGCTGAAACCGTCGCCTCCCACCTCTGTTATCTTAAACACACACACATGCACACACACAAACACACAACTCCCAGACCTTAAGATAATGAAAAAGACGCTATGAAATCCAATATTTTTTTTTCCACTTTAGGGAATTCCAGTTTCAACAATAACTTTTGAAAACTGGTTGTGTGTGTGTGTGTGTGTGTGTGTGGGGGGGGGGGGGGGGGGGGGGTATCATGTATCCACCATGGGATGAAAAAATTCAAATATTCGGATACAATAACTCGTATCTGCAATAGATCTGCACTGGGCCTGCACACTAGATTTAATATTTATCGTTATTGCAATATGAAGCTGTAAAATGTAAGTTGCCGAAAATTCCAATAAATGGTTACGTTAAATTTGCTAAAACAATCTTATGGCAGCTTGAAGTATTTAACGTATCAAATAAATCCCTTTATGCATTTGACCAATCGGATGGACGCCTTCACGTTGCTGACCAATCAGATGAAGCTATTTTATGTTAGATGTTGGCCTCCTATGGAGACTCTTATTTAAATTTAACTGTTGCAGTGAAATGTTAAAATATGTTTTTGCTTGGTTTGCTTTTTCTTCATGAATCGCAAAGTATACCGTCATCGCAATATTGATCACTTATATCGCGTGTTTATCGTGCAGCCCCTAAACTGCACAATAAATTGAAAATGTATTGTTACTCCTTTATTAATACGCACATCGCCAAAGATAACTGCGATAAATGGTTACCTTTAGTGTTTAAACACATGCTAAAACCATCTCATCAGTGACGTATTTCAAGAATCAAAAACAGCCCTTTATGCAACAGGCCAATCGTATGGAGCTCTTCCATGCTAGACGCCCCCCTCCTATGTAGACTTGAGTCATTTGGAGAATAATTTCTGTTGATTTTTATTTAAATAAAACTGTTATAGTTAAACCAAAAATATCATGTCATCTTGTCGCAATATCACAATATCACACATCTCAAGCTCTAGTCTGCGATGGAGTTTTTACTTTTACTCAAAAATAACATGAACAAGGAGAAACAATTTGTCTCTTTTCTTATTTTTGTACTTTTCCCAACAAATTGCTGCCTCTCCCCACCCTCATCCATCCTAACGTTCCTCATAAGTACAACTTCTTCCTTGCAACCACCTGGAATTCTTTAAGACCATCCTGTCGGACGTCCCCTCTCCTCTTAAAACACCAGAAACTCTGCGTTCTAAGAGGCTGTCAGTGTACCAACCAGGCAGCCACGTCCGTTTAACCATCAGCACCCCATCTGCTTCTGCTGGCGGGGACCACACATTTCTAGGAGGGGGATCACACAGGAGGTAAGGCCTCTTGGTGGATTCCAGGCCTGTGAGCTCGCTCCCATTGCTCTGGAAGAGTTATGGTGGGGTCACGACCCCCCAAAGGTCTATAAAGCAGGGAATGGGAAGCAGTGGAAGGCAGTACCTCAGCCATATGCCTGCCCGCTTCACTTCTGGGACCATTACTGCGTCCAATCACACCGACACACAGCTCCAACATGCCGAGGAATAACCCAAATATCGCTTTCAGTACAGGGAGCCCTAAAGCCCCTGCAATCAACATCCTCTTAATCAACAGCCGCACAGCACAAAGAAAATACAGTTGGCTGTCCATTAAGGCACCTTAAGGAGTAAGTGTTAGTCAAACTAACATACACTGGGAGACATTGGATACCAGCGGTGAGCAAACACAGTGCTAATGGTTTCACGGTGGTCAGCAGTGAAAGAAGACGGACAGCAAGAAACTGCAGAACAAATGAGAGAAAGCACTTCAGAGAATTATGAAAACCACAGCCTTGGAAAAAGTTTATGAGAAGAAAAACACTCAAATCGCTACCATAAGCTACTCCTGTTCACATAGCGAGAGTACCTGTGCCTTTAAAAAACACAGACCAGGGCAGCTGGAAACTGAATCAGACGGAACTTTTAAAAGGATCTCTCAGGCTTTAAAATAAAGGATTCTACTTGTACAACTAAGAGAAATAAGTCCCAGAACACGATCAGTACGCTACAGTTTTATTAAAAAAAATTATAAATTACTGTTATCAAATGTATTTCCACAGCAGCAAAAATGCCCCCTTTCAAATAAGAATGAGTTGCCTTTCCAGAAAAGAAAAGTAATTGTGTTGTAACTTTCATGAATGAACCACATTCAAAACAGTTTAGTTCAGGCTAAACTTCAGGCAACCGAAGGGTTGGCGGATCGATCCCCGCCCTCCCCAGCCAGCTGCCCCCCCCCCCGAGCGCGGCTAGTCTGCTGCTCACCGCTCCCCCCAGGGTACGGTCAAAATGCGGAGAAGAATTTCCCCATTGTGGGATAGATAAAGTATCAATTATTTATTATTATTATTATTAAAACCATGGAGAAGTGCAAATACATCACACAAAGAACACGTACATTAACTTAGAACATGAACCGTGCATGATTATTGCGCTGTTTATATGCAATTCCTTAATAATCCGTGCGTCAATTACATAATTTTAGTATGGAATGTGTACCATATATGCGACATGGTACATGCCTGCAGTGGTGCATGCATGAAAAGACCATAAGACATACAAGAAACATATGAAAAAGGCCATGAAAAGCCACAAATTTGTGTATGCATCTCGCATAAATCATTCACAATTGCATGAGATTTACATAATAATAGTGTAGAAACTACCTAAATACACATAAACTGCATATTGTTCAACCAAACATAGATTTTGAACACCTCAAAACCGAATTCGCTCAAAGACCTGTCGGCTGAAACTCTCGACCCACATCTGTGCACATCGACGAATGACGATCGCAAGAAACGTGTATGAATTACGTATGTCACGCTTGTATCATGACAGACCAAAATTTAATACGTGGAACATGCGTAAAATGTCTGCTGTGTGACACGGCCTTTAGACCCCACTGGGTCCTACGGGCGCTTATGTTTCACATGCAGACCCAATGCGCTCAAGATTCTCGCGTGGTCAGTTAGGGGTCAGTACTCACACCTTACCATTGACTAGAGTATTGGCGTAAGGGTACCGTACGACAGCATCACCCTTATGGCACAGGTGCGTGTAACTTCTATTCTCCTCACAAATACTTTACAATACACTCATCACACCCACGATAATGGTACATTCTATTTACACAACCTTCCTTGAGGTGGCCAGCAACGCTTTCCGAGAGCTGCGAGACACACCCCTTAAGATGCGGCCGCTCCTCCTTACCAACCTCCATGGACAGCCGAAAACTTGCTGTGGTCCACCCCTTTATGGGTCAACTCTCTGTACGGGGGCATGTGACTAAAGCGTCATTATGAGTGGCCTTCTGGAACACACCTGTTCCTTTCAGGGTTTTGTTGGAGCTGACACAAGAAGTAGTACTTTTACCCGCCGTGGAGCATCAGATCAGGGGCAGTAAGTGTAAACACGGCTTAACGGCTGATAACTCCAGAGGACATTTGCATTGAGTCCACTGAGATGTGCAGTCAATGTCTGTTTCTGCATCCAGCCAGCCCCCCCAGTGATTCCAGTCTTTCCTTACACTCAGGAAGCAAACCCCCCTTTTGGTTTGTTTTGTAGCCATTACAGCCACTTAGTCTGACAGCAGACTTTGTTTCCCTTATCTCCTGAGCAGCTAAAGCACATAAGGGTTGTGAGGCTCTGCTCAAATTTAGCTCGGGTCTTATCTCCATGTTTACTCGTGACACAGATCAAAGACGGATAGCTTTGGATGGGTTGGTCATAAAAACCGTAAAGGAGTTTACGGTTTCATACCACCGGAAAAAAAAAGCCCAAAGGGCGAGTGGCGGCTCCAGCAGCAGCGTCTGACAGGTGAGCACACGGGACAGAGCCCGCGGGGTGTGAAAGAAACAGGTAATGTTGGCCAGGAGGAGGGCAAGGAGAATGTGGACGTGTCTCGGAGTCAAGAGGCAAAAGTCTGCGCACTCGGGATACTATTGTTACCGTGGCAACAGGTGAGCAGTGTAGCGAGGCAACAAGTCATTACCAGTGGAAAAGGATGACCCCCTTTCCTTTCAGCCAACACAGCAATTATTGGACGAGGTGAGATGGGTGTGCTCTAATGAAACTGGACAATATAAATGTAATTTATTCATTTTCATTCAATATTTTTCTGTAAATCTACATAACCTAGAAAGAACTCAAGTTAATTCATGATTTTGGAAATAACCACTAAGACTTCTGCTTGGAAACGAAATACCGGTGCCGTTTTGCATAGTTTTCTTACAGAAAGCTATGATTTCTATGTTTTTTCTGTTTATAGGAAAATTGGTTTCTAAACTGAAAGTTGGTATAAAAATGATTTATCATTGAATAAAAATATGTATCAAGCTGAGTGTAGGGAACCATCACTTTCTGATGGGCTGTTGGAGGCCTTTCAAATGGAAACAGGTGGGAAGGAGGGGACGACATGAAACAACGGGGCTGCCAAGAAATCTCCACAAAAATTTAGCACAGACATGGAAATCAAGAGACAACAATCGGTATAGATGCAGCATAAAGCTGAAGGACTCGGCCAGCTGAAACACAGAGGGGCCGATTCACGGAGCCGGCGAGCGGCTGGCATGCAAATGGAGCCTGCATGGGGTTACAGGCAGGGTGAGAAGCGGCGGCATGAAGAGCCTTCTCAGGCAGTCATTTGCCAGCATTCAGTTCCCATCAATATCAGGGCCGATTAATGAGAGGCTGGGGGGGAGGACCGCGGGGGGGGGCAACGGCCAGGTGTCGGAGGAGACAGAATGGGAATAAAGAGGGCGCAGGCACTGATCCGAGAGGAATTCCTGCAGCGCCGCACACAAGAGCGGTGGGGTGGTGGTGGTGGGGGGGGGGGGCATTCTGCAGATCAATTGCAGAAAAAATCAAAACGTACAATTTATGATTTATTTATTTATCACAAGCAAATGCAAAAATAGAAAAAAGAAAAATGTACCTAAATGATAAATAACAATGATTGAAATAATAATAGATAAATATTATTGTTTGTTCAAAGAACATTAAGATTAAATTAAATAAATAAAGTATTAAAATAGATAAATTATAAAATAGTAAATGATAAGTATTGAAATGAACTTCAGGCATCTCTAAAGAACCAAAAACGTTACACAGAAGTTGAAATAATTCAGCAGCCATGTGATCGACGAGAAGCTTGATCTGCTGGAGCGGGGGGTCCGAGGCCTTTCAAGGGTTCGATTCTGTGAGGCTGGAGTTGTGTTTCACTCTGCGTCGTGCCTGTGGGTGGCCGTACACGTATGTGTGCACTTGTGTCACGGCCGGACTGTGTACATGTGTGCATGCATGCGTGCGCCTCGGCACAAAGGCATTAGCAGCAGAGCGCTTTAGCATGTGTGTGCGTGAGAGGGGGCGGGGGGTCCGGGGTGGAGGATTTTGGGATGACCACAGCACGTTGGGTTTGGTGGGGACAAACCCCCCCCCCCAGCTTCATCTGCCACAGCCGGGTCACGTGACCGCTGGTTCTCACAGCGCCACTGAGTAGTCAGAAACAAGAGGGCGGCGTGTTGGGGCCGCATGCCTGTGTCATTGTGAGCGCCGGGTGCCTCACTGCTGAATGCCACAAATCAATCCTGAAACATCAGCATCAAAACCACAAACGGGAGCGGAGCGGGCGGCGCTGAGCCCAGTGGCCTCTGGGAGGTGGCTCAACGGCGGCGAGGGGTTGTCATCCATCCGTGGGTCCGCCTCTGCCGCCCCCGGCTCCTCGTTTGTCTGCCTCCCTTCTTCATGGCAGGGCTAGAAAGGAAATCGGGACCCCCTGTGTCCAAAGGCTGTTTAGCAGCACATTTATAAAGATAGAAGATAATATGAAATAAAATCTTTCTTTCATTTAATTTGCACCAAGGCAAACGTTTTCTTTGTGCGAACGACTAAGCACTAAACCTCAAGCGTTAATTAATGTGTCACTATTTTGCTTTTTTTTTCTCACCTATTGTTTCTACTCCTGTGTTCACATGGACAAAAACATCACCAATAACCACATTTCTTCTCATAAAAAGCAGAATATTAGCACCACTTTCCCTTTTCCTTCTCTTTCATGTTCATCACATAATCCTCATCCTGTTTCTCTGCTCTTTTGTTAAGCTCTGCCTTTACTTTAACATGTGGCTCGTTTCCATCTTCACTTTCATTCATTTAGTACTACACTGAAGTACTAAAGACAAAAATGCTACAGAAACTCCTGTAAATGTTTAATTTCAATACGTCCCAGTTGAAAGACCCACTCTGATGTCTTTAACGCATCCTTTTGCTGATGATGGAGGAGGTTTATTAAGAAAATTAAGATTAAAATTGGATTTCTGAGCATTTTTATATTAGAAAAAAATGCAGCTTTAAAAAAGTTGTGGCGTAGAAAATACGATGGGCGGATCTGGATCTAAACTGGACGGCCGGATTGCTCTGATATCGCCCGCCATTTTTGTTGCTGGCGTAATGTTAGGTTTGGGGTGTGAGGGGCTGTAAGATAGCGGGAGAGCCTGTGAACAGAGAGCTCTCAGACACAGAGGTAGGCTTGCATCATGCCAATAGTCCCGCTCACAACTCAGAAGTGAATTTCTAATGAACTCCTGTTGCTCTGCAGAAACTATGACCTAGAAAACAACACCGATTTTTTATTTTTTGCTTAAAAAACGACATAATTCTACTTGAAAGACCACTGGAAACGCTTTGAAAATAGATCAAAATATGATCTGAGTGGGAATTTAAACTTCTAGTTTAAGAAACGTGGTGACAGAGTGAAAAAGCAGCGTGAATGCAGAGATGACAAAAACCCTTTAACTGCTATTAAAGGTGGCCGTTAATAATGCAGACAGGAGAGCAGTGGTGGGAGGAAGCCTCAGAGTTTGCTATTCAACTGGAAACAGTGAATCAGTGTCTCGGTGAGACGGTAGTTTTTCAGCTGTGCAGTCATCAGGGAGCCAAACTAGAGATATAGCGATAGCTAAACCACATCTTGAACCATACTGGCTAACTGATGAAAGATGTATCCTGTGGTTTCTGCTGCATTTCAGAGGCCATGGAGTCATTGGGAAGCTCAGCCCTGAGACTTCGTAACCAGCCAAACCAATGAAAGCAGAGCCTGTCATACGTCCAATCACCGCAAGCCAACATTTCACAGATCCTTCAAGCTGGCCTTGTGACTCCCCAAAGTGGCTCCTCAATTCTCCAGGGGAGTCGCCAGCTCGTCAGAGGTTCTCATAAGGTCACTTTAAGACACCGGTTCGCTTAAACAAAAATAAATTGGGGAATTTCTGTACAACTTTTTGGGAAAAGGCCTCTGCAGCTGTGAGAAAAACGTAGAATACAAAAGTCGCCTTGAGTTTCATGACAGCTCTGCGATTCCCGAGCAGGGGGTCTGTGCTGGCAGAGTACAATGTGTGTGTGTGTGTGTGTGTGTGTGCTTGTTTGAAAGGAATCACAGTGCGGTCCTGACATCTCCTCTCTGGCACCAGGTCCCTGTTTGTGAGGGTGTTAGGGCCCACGCTAAGTAACGAGCCCCATCCAACACATTCAGACAGGGCTAAGAGGTTAATTGAACCTCTGTGCTGTGCCTTCCTCTGTGTAATTTACTGTGATTAATGCTTGGAGGTTATTGTCAGACTCACTTACTAAATGTCCGAAGCACTATGTAATTAACCACATCTGTAAAAATGTGTCTGGAACCTGAGAACATTGGGGTCGCATCCAGACAGCCATGTGCCACTAACTGAGAGGACAACACTTGGGAAACAAGCTCTGTCCCTCACACCTTCTGCCTGGCTGACAACAATGATGCTCTAATTAGTTTTCTTCTGAATTTTTGAGGACAAGCACTCACTTCCAACAATAATAATCAGGGCGGTTAAATGTGAAGAAGGCCTCAGAGAATATCTGCTTGCATCAAAGGAGAGGAAAAAAGAGACGAAGGCCAAAACAAAGACAATGTACGTCCTTCATTCTGACGGTCGGTTCAGCCTTCGTCCCAACCGCCCTGACAGGTGGATAAGGGCCGTCAAACCTGGTCAAACCTAACGCAGGTTATAGACCCGTAAAGGGCAAAATGTTCATGCAAAGTTGTTTATTTGGTAAAGACCTGAGGTTGTAGCAAACACGTTAACACGTAAGGGTAAGTAATAAGGGTGAAACGCTTAATCAAATGAACAGATTTATCTTCTAACTAGATCCATCTGTCTGAGCCAAGTCGGTAATCGAAATGAATGGAATCAATCTGAACCTTTATAAAACCCTTTCAAAATAAGATAAATTGACTATAATCAATATCGGAAAATGCCATTTGGATTGAAGCCCGGTAGGTTTATTTTAATAGATCATAAAAATCCCAGCAGACAACACACATGTGAGGCAGCAAACACTGATCAGAAACACTGAATGTGACCATCCAGTGAGCTAGAATATTCTAATGAAGTTCCTATTGGATTCTTTGGATGTGGAAAAACAGTGGGCTGAACTTTAGGAAACTAAAATGTGACTTCATTCTTGTTTACTTGTTTGTTTGTACACATCATTGAATTTACACTTGATTATCTTGAAAAAAGCCAAGGAATCTGGAAAACGTCACCAGCACTGTTCAGTACCAGGTATTTTTCTCTGAGTGGATGTACTGGATCCATTTTAGGACAGAGTACCTGGCTGTTCAGAATGAACCGATATTGGCTATGAATCATATCAACAACCACAGAAATGACATAAATCGAATCGTTCAAATGAATCATTACACTCCATGTAAGTAAGAAGAAAAGTAGGTGAGACAACCCCCCAAAATCGTGCACACTATGCAATCGGGCCGTTAGTGCTGTTCACGTGATACACGCACACTCCTTGCAGCAGCCTGACTGTTAGAAATTAGACACTCAGAGTGTAGTTTGTGTGGACATTCAACGGGCACGTACGTATCATGACACAAGGGGTCAGTAGTCCCAGGACCAGCACTCGCACCTTACCAACGACTAGAGTGTGGCGTGAGGACGACGGCATCACCCGTGCACGTCAATGCGCCCGTACAGGTGCATGTGACTAAGGCTTTCTGAATCTGTCTTTTAAAACATATTTGCTGAAAACTTCAAAAGAGGGAAGAATCTCGTCAGCGAATGCTCTTTTTTTGTTTTGCAAGTGATTCCGGCGTCCAAGAAGTTGCAGGAGACTTTCCCCTCTTGAGTGAGATAGAGGCATATAAATAGCAGAAACCATGTCACAGATTATGAGCTGCAGCTCTTGAGGGGCTTAGATTTTAATGGATCCCTTTTTTTTTGATGATATGGTCGGCCAAATTCCCCTGACGACATGCTGCCACAGCTTATCTCTAGGAAAGAGTGTGTGTGTGCGCATTAATTTTCCTTTGTATTCTCGGGGCTGGAGTGTGTGTCTGCATACATTGAGCACATTCTGCCAGCCCAGTGCGGAGACCTTGTGTTAGCATGTGCGTGAACTCAGCAAGCAGGATTCTTCTCTTGCTTTGTGTTTTTTTTTTTTTTTATTAAGGCTGTTTACGTGTTTTAATCTCGGATTACTTGGCCGTCTCACCCGCTGGCTCCCTGTCAGCCTGGACCATCCACACAGTTATTACAACGTCCTCAAGCTGAGTAAGAAGATCCCCCATCTAGATCTTCCAACATGAGCATCAAAGAGAGACACATTTGAAGAATGTGAACACGTAATTCCAACCTATTGTTGTAAAGGATAGGTAGTTCATGTTTTGAGGTCAATTGTAACACTTATTCCTGTAAAATATGCACAAGAACACAATTACTTTATCTACTACAGTTAAAAAAAAATAAAAACCCTTTAACTTTCATTTCAAAGACACAGTAATGTTTTTCCAAAGAGCTGTTTCTAAGTTGCACTTCCCTGCCATCAATGGTTATTTATGAGGTTGAATTAGTTTCCACAAAGTTGTGGGTTACTCTCACATGTGAGCTCGCTGACCTTGGCAATAGGACACCAAACTGTAATGCATTCATACCGTTGGCAGATTTTATGCAAACGAATGGAAAACTGAATATTTGATCAGGTTTTTGCTCTCCAAGGTTACATAGATGGACC
Source organism: Oryzias latipes (assembly GCF_053564925.1). Taxonomy (NCBI): domain Eukaryota; kingdom Metazoa; phylum Chordata; class Actinopteri; order Beloniformes; family Adrianichthyidae; genus Oryzias; species Oryzias latipes. The sequence goes on along the minus strand of NC_136241.1, from coordinate 34,029,365 downwards.
TTTTTTCCTTATGAATGTTTGATTCTGATGCTTTGTAAAATTCCCTGTTTACAAAGCCGTGGTCAAAAGCAGAAATGGAACTGTAGCTTCTAAATGGTTGATTTTGCTGGATTGCACCCTCTAATGACCAGCAAAAGGTCCGAATGAATCAGATAAGTGTGTGTTAGGAGATGCCATCAGGGCCCTTTACACGCTCTGACAAGACACGCTGAGTTTATTAACAAAAGCGATAAGAAACAACGATGGTGGAGAACTTCAAGAGTCGAAAATGTGAAGTTCCAAGAGAGCACAACAGGTCAACTTCAGATGCACAAAAACAAAACCTTTTATGGCGTTTTACATGATTTCAAAGGATTAAAATTAGGCCTGAATGATATGAGCAAAACTCACGATATGCAGTAATAGTGATCCATATTGCGATGACAATATAACTTGGGATAAATGAATATATCCCAAGTTATATATAAATAGCAAAAAAAAAATAATAATAATTTCCATTTCACTGCAACAATTTGATTTAGATAAGAGTTAACGTAATCTAAATTATTTTCCAACCTTTACATAGTAGGCAAACATCTAACATGAAAGTGCTCCTAAATAAATAAATAAATAAAAGAGTCCCATCCGATTGGACAACAACGTGCAGGCGTCCGTCTGATTGGTCAAATGCTTAAATGGATTTATTTGATTCGTTAAGTGCGTCAAGCTGCCATAAGATTGTTTTAGCACAATTAAGGTTACTATTCAGGGCTCAACATAGCCATTTGTCCGCTGGCCCGGTCCTGTTTTTCGAGCAGTGCGGACCACAAGACTTTACTTTTCACTTGTCCGCTCGGGCCACTAAAATATCTAACGGTTTATATATTCTTCACCTTTTTCAATAAAGTAAATTTTGCGAAAACGTGTAGATTTACCTCGTCTTCATAATTTAGTTTTTCTGCTAGTCCTGTGTTCAGACTTCAAGGGTTTCTATGGGAAACCTTTGATCACTTCTCCTTCTCTCCCGCCTGCGAGCGCGCGGCTTTCACTGCCGAGCGGCACGCGCTCACTACTTTTTTTTTCAAACTTTATTGAATGTAACAATTCAATACAAAACAATGTTAAACAGCAACAACGAAGGCACAAGCCAGTGGGTTATTATTACATTTGATTATAAATCCGACACCGTCACTGAAGAGAGACTGAAGCATGTCAGAGATGTGGAAGACATGGCAGGAATAGATAGGAATATGTTAGATGGAGTAATGGGTGGAATTAGTACTATGGACAGCAAGATATTTAATGAATGCATTGAAGATGAAACTGTATCCACTAAGCTTTAAGCTGAATGTCAAAGAATCAAAGGCAACTCCAAATACCTGAATTTCAGACTCAAATGCAGTAGAATGTTAAACTACTTAATTTTGTTTTTCTTTACAACACTGTAAGCAGTAAGTATTTCTAGTTAGCTGAATGATCTCAGTTAGACCTGCACAATATGAGGAAAACTCGCGATATGCGATATCAGAGATTAAAATTGCGATAACGATAGAATTTGCGGTATATAAACAAACAGCAAAATAACCAAATAACCATTCCCAGTTTAAAAATTATACTCCAAATGACCCACGTTGACATAGGTTACAAACATCTAACATAACAGGGCTCCATCTGATTGGTCAACAATGTGAAGGCGTCCATCCGATTGGTCAAATGCATTAAGGGATTTATTTGATTCGTTAAATGGTTCAAGCTGCCATTAGATTGTTTTAACACGTTTAAGGTTTATGATTTATTGCGATATTTGCCATTAAAAGCACCATGAAAACTTCTGAACTAGTGTTACCTACTACACTGCAGTGCTCTCTTCAAAACATCTGAAACAGACTAGAGCAGATTTAAGTTTGATATGGTCTATTTTCAGTCATTGAAAAGTGTAGAAATAAGTGATGTCACCAGAATGCACCAAATTGCACCATATTAAAAGTTTCCGGGGGGGCATGCCCCCGGACCCCCCTAAAGTTGCAAGCACCTGCGAAGCGGCGGGTCCCGCTATGCGCGGTGTCGGGCCAGTAACTTTCAGGCAGGGCCAGTAAGTTTCAAAAACTACTGGCCCTGTGGGCCAGTGCAAATTTCTGGGCTATGTCAACCCCTGCTATTTATTGCAATTTACGCCCACTTTTGCAGTATTATACGTATTTCACCGCTTCATATAGCAACAAACGATACATTTGCAATTTTTTGTGCAGATCTACTTAAAATAGTTATGTCAGTGTGTTTAATAGGGATGCACTGAAATGGAAATTTGTGGACTAATGAAAGACGGAAGGAAGAAGGAAGAAGGAAGAAATAAAAATTAAAACACTTTACCAAATACTGAATAGTTATTGAATATCAAATATAGATGTTGAGGGTTTTTATGATTGAGGGCATATGTGAAGAAAATTAAGCTTAAAATTGCATTTCTGAGTATTACTTTATTCAGTTGTGGTGAATCAGGAGCAGATGAAAAAATGCTGTTAAAAAAAGCCTTTAGCAGTGACAAAGATGCTTCAATCGGCGCCACAAGACAAATAGATCCATGTACGTCTTTGCTTTACTCATCCAGCCGGCATCTAAATTAAAACTGTGCGAACATCGCTCGCCATTTTTGTTGCTCCGGTTGGGATTGTAAGGGGCTGTAAGATAGTGGAGTGGAAACAGATGGATGATGGGAAATGGAGGCGTGATTACTCTGCACCTCACAATTTGTCATTGTGCCTTTGCAAGGTCGTGGATGCCTGTTGATTAGCCAAAGTTTAAATGGGTCATAATGTGTCTTTTTTTGCTAAATCCAGCCGAATTTTTATGTTGCTGAGTTTTTCTCTGCATCCTTAGTCTTCAAGGTAATTTTGGTGGAAAGTAAAAACACAAATAACAAATAACTTGGAAAAATAGTAAAGAAAAAATAGTGGTGTGTATGAGAGGGTGATGTAAAATGGACTTAACTGGGAAGTCAATTGTTTATTTTAATATGTGATGTTGAATTATTTAAAGCCTTCCAGCATTTCTTTCATCAACTATTGTGATCTTTTTTCATGAGCAGTTATTTCTACATTTGACTCTTTTTGGGGATTTAAAAATGTGTGTGGGACGGTCTCCCTGACAGTTTGTTCTTTGTCTCTATCTTTTCTCATCATTTGCTTAAACCGAAACAAAAAAATGTTTGTCTGTTCCAGAAAGGTTCCCTCTGAAGAAATGTCTTCTTTGCCTCTTTGTGTAATTTAATACCCTGGTGTCTTTCAGATTTTCCTTTTCTCCACCCAAACCCTGCATCACCAACCCAGACAGCCTCAGTCCTTTTTATGCAACTTCCACTCTGCTCCCCAAGATTAGGCAAATGAGCTCCGCAAGTGGTGACATTCGAGAGTAAACCATACAAAACTCTGTCTGGCAAGCACATCATGAGTGCTGTTTCGCTTTATTACCCAAGCTAAATTTGTATCTCTCTGCTTTTCATTTTTCCTCTCAGATTGAGAAGTGTATAAATGCTACCGGCACCTTCTTCGGCACAAGAAACCAAAGCTCCTGAGCTAAAAATGTCACATTCAATGCAAACGTACTCATTTCACCTGAACGTGATAGAACAGAGAATATGTTTTCACCTTTGACCCACCAACAGTTTCATGCAAAGCCTTCGTTACAATTAACCTGGACAGGTCACACAGGTGACCAGCATGAAATATCAAGGTCGTAGACTGCAAGTGTTACAGGTCGTAGTAAACACTTATACAACGTGTTAGGGCAGGTAGGGGGAGATAGGCGAGACTGAGGCGTGTCGTAAGGATTTCTCATTTCGTAACCCTTTGCAAGGAGCCCATCAGTGCTTTTCACGTGATAAGTGTGCGCTCCTTGGTGCACCCTGACTGTCACAAATGAGGAAATGAGTCAGTGTGTAGTTTGTGCGGACATCCTACAGACGCGTACGCATCACACGCACACCCCGTGGAGTAAGGAGCAAGTACTCGTAACTTAATAACGACTGGAGCATGGTGTATGTTCTTACATTAGCCTTACAAATACTTCACGGTACAGTTAAACAGACGCACGACAATGGTGTGTCCCATTTTCATGACGTCCTTTGAGGTGGCCGTAGGAGCCTCAATGAATTTTAATGTGATATGTGCGCCTTCTACGCCCTAAAAGTTATGCATCAGCAGTAAATGCATGAAGAATCAGTTACACATACGTGGAACGGTCGCGGAAAGCCACAAATCTGCGTATGCATTTCGCAAAAATCACGCACAGTTGTCTAAGATTAACGTAATAACTGCATAGAAGCTACGTAAAATAGGCATAGACGGCGTCATTCTTAATCGACCTAAAATTTTGAACAGCATAAAACACAATTCACGTAATGATCTTTCGTCGAATGACGAATGCAAAAACACCTAAGAATTACGCATGATTCACAAAATACCAAAATTCTATACGTTGAAAACACGCAAAATGTTCGTAGTGGCTGTGTGACACAGGCTTTAGGCTTCAAGAACTAAACAATTTGTTTAAAAAATGACAGAAGAGGAAGCATTGAACCGTTTGCTGAAAATATTAAGGTACTTATTTTTACTGACAGTTTACCGCTAATGTTCTTTTTTCTACAGTAGCTCATTTTGGTTAAATCTTTTCTTTTATCTTTGATAACTTTAAGCCAACAAGACCCGTTTATCAATCAAATCCCTGCTGCCGAACCAGCATCAACTAATGTGAAGATTCAGTTTTCATGGTTTGGGAGTGTTGGATCATTTCAACCCCTAACAGGTGAGAAGCGGACTGCGTCACAGACAGGCTGCCGCTCCATCACAGCAAAATATGAAATGATGGCCACAGTTCATTTACGATGGTCTTGCATTTAAGCTCCAACTTTGCAGCTTTCTCTCGCAGCACAATGCCAGCATTTGCTGTGAGAGTCCAATCTTTCTTTATCAGATAATGAAATCTCATATTCGGGAGTCCCATATCCAAGCTTGGACTGCTTTCAATCTGTGTGCATTCCAGTCCAACAACACAACACACTGATGCAAAGACACACACTGAGGCACTGGGGCTTAGAGTAAGTGAAGCTGATTAGATCTTTTCACCTCCTGTGTCTCCGTGGTCATTCCATAGTTTTAACCCCTTCACACCTTTCATTACCGTCTTCCATAACAAGCCCAGCAGAGAGCTGAAGGTCAGGGACCAAACTCATTTATGAAACTGGAGGTAGAAATCTGCGGACTCCTGGGATTTTATTTTTTCATTAATTCAATAAGGAGGCAAAACGGCAGCTTTCTCTCCCAGCCGGCTTCCAAACATGCATTTTTTGCCTAATGTGACTTTTGGCTTCCCTTCATTTTCTTAAATAGAAACTCCTGGCTGGTGTGTTTAATGAGAAGTTGATGCCCAAAGATCTTTTAGAGATCAGATGGATTTAGCTATATATGTGTGTCTTAAAACATGTGTCTTATTTTCCCTTCTTTTGGCGTTACTTCTGATCCACTGTCCTGTTCCAATTCCAACACTAGATTAAAAGGATTAATATTAGTTATCTTTACAATACTGTTTTCATAACTCGCCACCATATTTCTGCTCATGTTTATGTCTTTTAATCTGCGCCAACCGTCCAAAAGACCTGCAAAAGCATGAGGAGAATTACATTTTTACATATTCACCTTTTTATGATTGGTTTAAAGCAGGGAAAAATGTGTCGAAAGCATTGATTTATAGCTGCAGCTGCATTGTTCTTGAGCCGTCTGTGGGGTAAGACATGACATATAGCTGGAAGATAAAGATCTTCTGCACAGCTAATTAATGAGGGAAGATGTTTCAGCCATTTCAAACTTAACAAAGATGTGTGAATCCCACAGCAGGCAGCCAAGATGATAACAATTCATCAGGAATAGCTATCGGTTCGATATAAGCTGGAAGACAGCCAAAACAGCACTTTCAGGAGAGCACAGACACATTTTGCCTTTTAAAGCAGCTATAAATTCCATTGATTGGAGTTAAATGCTTTTATTCTGTGAATACTGGCTATTACACCAGGCAGGGTGTAAAGGGGGGAAGAGATCATTCAGAAACAGCAAGGTATTCAACTAATGTTCATTTCAGATGGAGTTAATATCAGACTCAGTAGTGCTGCAGGGCTGAAGTTTTACAAACCTTTGGAGGCACAACTGCGAGAAGGCTGAATTCATACCCCACCCCTCTGGCTCCTCCCTATTGCTCCAATTGTAGGGGCATTTGGAGCTGTAGTGGTGTCCGGGCTTGTTTTTTTAAGGGGTAGCTGTAGTGACCATCCATCTGCCGGAAGGGCGACCGGTGTAGAGGCAAATGTAAGTACTGACTTTAGCTTTTGCATGACTCTTTAAAGTAATAAAACCGATGTTGGTATGTATTTTTCAAGCGTTGGCAGCTACGCCCTAACGTAGACGCAACTATTGATGACATCATCAAGGGATAGTATTTGAACATCCGGATTTGAAGACACGATTTTTTCCAAATCTCTCCGTTTGGAGGGCTTAATGTACGGGTAGGGATGGCCGAAGGGGTAAGGGAGCAGTTCGAATTCAGCCTTGGTCTCACTGGTCATCCTCCAGTGTGTAGTGTATGGTCATACTGGAGTCCCTTAACCCACCGCTCATCCTACATAGAAAACTGGTATTACGCGAAACTTTGCAAAGTACGTTTTCTATTGTATTTATTTGGCTTTACATATCATAAAGAACCATTTATTTCTATAGAAACAAACAGCTTCTCCTTTTGACCTCCAACATCCCTCAAATCTTGAGGTCCAGCTCTTCCCCAAACCAAAAGACCAAAAGGTTGTTAGACCTCGAGTGGACGAATATTAGGGTAGAGTAGCCTTTCTTTGTGCTTGCCTTAAGTTAATCATAGTATTGTTTTTGTTATTTACTTTCTGAATAAGCGACTGAATGACACTTGTGAAATGTTGTAATTTGTCACAATGACGTCTATTCTATCAGGTTAGACCTCCTTCCAGCACCAGAGGCCTCCCCGAAGCTCTGAGGACTGTGGAGAAAAAAACCTGAAGACGTGCATTTTTTTAATGTTCCTATTTAGTCATTTTAGGTTTTTTTAATTTAATAATCAATCTTCTAAATGTATGTGGTGATTCCCATTTTTAAAATGTTATCAGAATCAGAATTTCTTTTATTGTCATTGTCTGCACAGTGAAAAATCTCCATGTGTTTAAAAGCACGAGCGTCAGGGTTGTAAACAAAATAACTCCTAAATATAGAATGTAAAATAAAAGATATTTAAAACATGGACATTCTAACCATTTTTTTGCCAATTTTCTTGCTACTATTTGTTAGGTTTAACTATACCCGCATTTTAGAATTCTTTTCTTCATTCTTTTAAACTTGTTTCTTTCATCTTGGCACATTGTCTTGGTTCTTTCTTTATTTCTTTCTTTTATTACTTTAGAACAAGAAAAGTTGTTTAGCAAATGTTTTTTTCAAGTATGTACTTGAAATAAACTCAAGTAAAATGTAAATTATAAAAGCAATTCATGATTACAAATTCAAAGAATATCTTTTAATAGGTGGGAATTCAGTTTGTAGTCATTTGATTGACAGGAGCTTCACTCTCAATTGTAGTGAAATTACGTTTTTTTTTTTACATTCAAACGTTTCAGGATCTGCCTGAAGTTACTCATTTTTATTTCTTTGGAAGATTTTTATAAACAAAAAATGTGGTAATTGCTCACATCTGAACTAAATTAGGACATTCTGCTAATCATGATTTCTTTTTTGAATTAAGCTTCTCAAATCGAACATGTTTTTGATGAAGCTAGTATTAATAATACAACCATGGTGATACTTTCAGTTCAACTGTCTTTTGGATCGGGGGGGGGGCTTTGTTTACTTGAGTTGTGATGGAAAGCAGATAATCCAGAATAAATCTGTGTTGATATCTGTTATATTTGTGATTCATTTATTATTTATGGTCATGGCATGAATGAATGAGCAGATGTGAAATGATTCTATGGAGAGCGTGTTTGAAGCAACAGCTTGTCTGTACTTATTTTGCTCTCACAAAGAGAGCCGCCTTTGTCTGCAGGAGCCGCTCAGGAGGAGGAGGAAGAGGAGGACGAGGAGGAGGAAGAGGTTGAGGAAGATGAGGAGGAGGAGGAGGAGAGCCTGCAGGAGGATGTCACTATTTCAGGCAAAGTCACGAAAAACATGTAAAAATGAGAAATTACTCACAGGTAATTTAATTAAAAATGTTTAATCACATCACAAAGTAGATAAGAATAGTAGTATCCAGCAGATAAATATCTTCATTTCCACCTTAATAAACGTTGACCTTAAGTGCTCTTCTTCTTGAGGCCACCAGTAATTAGAAATAGTCAGAAAATAATGATCAAAATGAGCAGTAATCTCTTTAAGGTGACAATAAAACAATAATATAGCATTTTCAAATGAAACCTTACACGGCATAAGTCTCTTTATGCATCATCAACGATTAAAAGGAACTTCAAAATAGTCCAAAAAAGCCCCTTGTGTCCAAGTTGCTGAGCAGTCTGACTCCTGTCAATCAAGCCAGAACATCACCTGCAGTCCCAGAAAATATCAAATGTGGGGAAAAGAGGAATCGACTGAAGAAGACCTTCATCCATTTGCTGAACCCTATTAGGGGTCACGAGGATGCTGGAGCCTATCCCAACTACTGTTGGACAAAGGTGAGGTATCCACCCTGGACAGGTCGCCTGTCTGTTGCAGGGCCACAGGACAGTCCATCAATCTACCGATGAAGCATGTTTTGGGGCTTTGGGAGGAAACCCACACATGCAGGAGGAGAACATGCCAACGCCACACAAATAGGTTCTAGTCAGGATTCAAACCTTCTTCCTGTGAGGCGAGGGCGCTAACCATGCAGCCCCCAAAAAAAGAAAACCTCCACAGATACATTTTTAAAGTGGCGTCATTTATAAATAACTCCTGCATGTTTGTCATAAAGGATAAATGGACCTCAAGGGCTCAAAGCCCCTGAGGTCAGGGGTCTTTGTTGACCCTCCGCACGTCCTCCATGTTTACAAAGAGAGCTTTGGGCCCCATAGATATTCTCCACCCAAATCCACTCAAGTCCCACTCCCGTCAGCTCAGGTATGCATGGGAAAGACGTGCTCCATCATAAAACTACCCGTAGTTGTATCATATACTGCTGGTCTGGAAGTGTGTACACCTTCTGCTCCCCCCCCCTTATGTCCAGGTCCAGATGCTGGTTCCCTTTAAGCAACACAAGGAGCCTTCACATTGTGCCACAAGCTGACTTTTGCAGTCTTACCAAGGAAATGAGGAACGATTTCCCCTTTTTATTGTTTTTTTTAACCAAGTATCATCACATCTGTGTAACATACTGCTCTCCATACGTCCCCACAAAGCCTGGCTTCAATAACCCGCGCGTCAAATGCAACTGTTGACGAGGAGAAGGCAGTTGGTTTGAAGTCAACTCAGAATGCAGCCGTCCAACAAAAATATGGGATAATTGTTTGTAGTAGGTCCCTCAGCAATCCCGGACCTGAGTCAAGTATGTGTAATCAACCTAAGTCCACCGAGCAGGGAGCTAAAAAGGAACCAATGACTCACGCTTTACTGATGGATCTACGCTGGAGAAGGCTTTTTCTGTTACGGATGACAGTATTGGCTTTGAGACTTAAACCCCTTCCTGTATAAGAGTCCTGAGCAAGATGGAGGACGGCGGGGAGTACGTCCTGACAGGTTAATGCACAGAGGAAACCAATGTGTTTACCTGCACCGTGAACCGCACCGGAGCATCTGCTGTAGGGTCATGTGACTCCTGCTCAGCCATACAAACGCCTCATAGAACCGCTGAGGGCCGTCAGGAGACGGGGAACTAGTTTAGTGCCAACCTGACCAACGACGGCAACGGTTGCATTTTTAAATTCCCTTTGGTCTCCGTCATCAAGGCGGAAAAATTCAAGCATTTCCAAAATAGAAACATAGATGCTAAGAACTGGATTATGGCAACTATGTGAAAGAAATATAAATGTACTTCTTCCCACTCCCTTCCAAGCAAATAATCAAACAAATGTATGGTTATTATCTTCGATAGATTCAATACGGTATGTGCAAATATGTCTCTTTAATGATTAGGTGCAATTATGTCAAAAAGAGGCCGTCATTTTCTAATCAATTTGTGAATTCAGATCTCAAATAGATATGAAATATCAATGTATTTGTAATCATACTGTCTGCTCTCCCTTCTCTTAAATTTTCTTAAAATCAATCACTTAAAATACAGCAATGCAGAGAAGTATTCAGTCAGACACCAATTGTGGAAGTTCTACCGCTTAAAAAGATGAGAGAGGTCTGTCATTTTCATCAACTATGAGATACAAAATGAGAAAACAAACCTAGAAACTCACATTGTCTGATTTCTAAAGAATTCATTTGTAAATTATGATGGAAAAAAAGTATTTGGTCACTAACAAAAGTTCAACTCAGTACTTTTATATATAATTATTGTTGGCAATGACAGCAGTCAAAGGTTTACTGTAAATCTTCAAAAGGTTTTCACAAACTGTTGTGTTGCTGGTATTTTGGCCCATTCCTCCATGCAGATCTCCTCTAGAGCAGTGATGTTTTGGTGCTGTCGCTGGGCAACACGGACTTTAAACTCCCTCCAAAGATTGTCTATGGGGTAGAGATCTGGAGACTGGCTAGGCCACTGCAGGACCTGAAATGCTTCCTATGAAGCCACTCCTTCATTACCGTCTCTGTTTTTATAGGTGACCAAATACTTATTTTCCACCACATGCACCAGGGGCGGTAGGGCGGTCGACCCATAAGCGTAAGATTGCAGGTTCGATTTCCGCCTTGCACACCCATGTGTCGAAGTGTCCTTAGGCAAGACACTGAACCCCACCTTGCCTCTGGTGGGAGGTTGGCAGCGGTGTGTGAATGTGTGTGTTAATGGGTTTGTGACTGTAAAGCGCTATATAAGTATACGCCAAATTTTGCTAAAAAATTCTGAACAAAATCAGATAATGTAATTTTCTGGAGGTTTTTTATTATTTTGTCTCTCATCATTGACGTCTACCTATTTCAGGCCTCTGTCATTTTTTATAAGTGGGAGAACTTGCGCAATTGGTGGCAGACTGAACACTTTCTTTGCTTTTAAGCTTAAGCACAACAGACACGTTTCCTGAAGGTTCAACAAAAATCGGTTTAAAGAAGAGCTCAGCATTTTTTCTGCAGAAAGAAGCGAGAGCAACATCCTCTGAGGTCACCGTCAGGCACAAAAACGTGTGGTATAGTCTACATGTGACAGATTACTGCACAGATGGCAGCTTTTCAATTATCTACAGCCAAACGATGAAAGAAGACATAACCTCAGACAGATAACTCTAACTTTCCGTCTTTAAATCAGATAATCATCCAAAAGATGCACAAACACATAAATAACATTTATTATTGTAAAAATATTTTCTTATTTTCTAACTTGCAGCCTGAGTAGAAGTGTAGAAAACCAAGGCCAGACTCTCTGCGCTCCAACCTGCACCCAAGAAGTTAAAAAAACGTCACTTCTTCAAATAAACTCCAAAATGACGGCTGTTTGTGAAAAAGATTAATAAGATGTTTCAGGTTTTTTAGCTCAAAGGTTTTTTTCCGCCTTGTTACTGCGTATAAAAACATCTTTTTAAAATAGCTTTTTCATAATTCTTTTTAGATTCTGTGTTTTACTGTAAAGCATCTTGTGATTTTTTATTTTGAAAGGTTCTATACACATAAAGTTTATTATTATTAAAAACATTAAAAAGAAAACATAACCCAAAAAAGCTGGTGGTCTGTAAATAAGTGTTAGAAAAATGTTAAACATTTATAATAGTGGTGGTTCTAAATTTGTTTCCATTCTACGGTCTAGTGAACATTTAAACTGTGAATTGTTTGTTCTCAAAAGGCTGAGAACTGAGCTGTAATCACGCCGTCAGGTTGTGTTTTGACTGAAACCTTTCTGACACATTCCATTAAGTCCTCAACTTGTTCAGAGTGCCGTGCAGTCAGTCCAGCACCTGGATTTAACTACGCATATAGGTGAGAGGCTCCCATTGGAGCAGCTCTGCAGTGATTAATCCGTTTCAGCTGGAAGCAGGTTATTTAAGCGTCACTGATGCAGAGACGGGCTCCTCATGTCACTCTGCAGATCGTGTGGTTCTGCAGAGGACGCTCCTGTCGCTCGTGTTAGCGTGAACAGCTGAGGATGCTGCTCGAACGACAGCAGTATGGCAAAGATGTAGAAAGGAAATTACACTTTAAAATGTGAAGAGAGCTGAAAGTCTTATGCTGCAATAAAAAAAGGCCTGAAGGGGTTTAGGGTGTGAATGGTTTGATGCACCGATCATGTCTAGTGTTTTTGAGGCCTGACTCATGACTTTGAGTTACTGAGTCATGATTGAAGCTCAAGGTTTCTCTGTGCAGAGCGGCGTGTTCTTCGGCGACGTGCATTTAGAGAACTGAAATGCATGAATACCTCCACTGACGGTTTACTGCAGTCTGTTTATCGACCGGGATGAGAAAGAAAGGATAAAAGGATAGTCCCAATTTGGATCCTAATATAGAACGAGTATATTTTAATTAAGGATGCACTAAAGTGTGACACAATCCAGAGGTTTAACAAGCACCTATAGGAAAGAAACCTTAAAAAAAAAACTTAATTGAATGTGTTTGAACAGACGTATGAAATATAGATCTATTTTCTCCCCCAGGAGCGAAAGGGTTACTCCATCTTACAGCCAAAAACTCACCAAAATGTGCACACACCTGGAACCCAGTGAAAATGATTTTTTACACGGTGAATTAATAGTGAGGAGGGCGTGCTGTTTCTTACTGGACGGTTCAGAGTCGTTAAGAACTTTTCAACAAGTGCCTGATGTCTAGGATTTCTTACGGACGCCGTGGAGGTAGACAGATGGGGTCTGAGGATGGGACCATTTTAACTCATCTATGCTGTTCCATTAACACAAAGAAAACAATTTTTACATCGTCAAATCATTTTTATTAATATCAAAGTCTGATGGAAGTTGTTCTTCCTCTCTGGGTTCTCTTGTGCTTCTCTTCATCTCGCCTTCCCCAAATCATTTGTTTCTTCCCGTTCCCCACAAATGATGACATGACAACCGTCCAATAATGAGTGGGGACTAAATGTCTTATTGTGGCTCAAATCATTTTTTTCTAAATGAAACCAAAACGCACATCTCGTGTGTGAATCGTTATCAAAACTAGAAGGAGCTGCATTTCCAGAAGAACATGCAGGGTTGAATGTTATATTGCTGAATGAAAATGAAACTTAAAGGGAAATAATTGGCAAAAAATAAAGAAATGATCAAAGTTGACCAGGAATAAAGTGAAAACAGCACAATAAGAAAAAAGATATTTTTGTGAAAAATGCCAGAGCCGGGTATCGAACCAGCGAGCTTCTACACCAAAGATTCAATGGAGGCAGAAATCCTGGAATATCTGGAATAGTTCAAGGATTTGAAGGACCAAAAGTCACAGCTGGAAAAAGCTGAAAGAGCTGAACATTTGAATAGTTGAATGGTTGAAATAAATGAACAATTGTAGGAGTTAAACTGCAAAACATGAAGGAAGATGCTAGATGCTCATTGACCCTTGACATTGGAAAGAGGCCACCATCTTAAATCTAAAAAAAATCCCCTCTAGGTCCAAATACAACTTTAAAATCCTCCCAAGGATTTTGATCTACCTCCTAACTCCTCGAGCATCATTGGGAAGCTACTCTGGGAAAACACACTTGATTTAGAAATTGTGGATTTTTTACGCTGTTGCCGAGGTTAGCTTGCTAAAGCGGCATTTCCCCCAGTGCTCCCACATTTTTTTACCAAAATATTGTAGAATTTTAATACATGAACCCCTGGCTCAAGCCGAACAAAACGATATGACATCCGATGTGAACATTGGAAATGTGGGCGGGGTTAACAAAAAACTTTAACTTTAATAAAAGATAAAAGATTTCACACTAGTTGGTTTAAAGGCATAGGTATGCGTTCGTGAACACTATCTGTTTTGTGTGCATGTTGACATGTGGACATTTTTGCAGCTAGCAGGTGTGTTGATAATATTTGAGTGTGTGTGAACAGGCCCCGCCCTTTTTGTACTACATTTGAACCGTACCGTAACGATAAACAACCAGTAAACCTGTCTGCTCTATGCTGCTTCATGGTCTTACCCCCCTTCCCCTCCTATTATCACCCTCCTACCCCCCCCTCTCTCTAACGTCCCTCTCTCTTCTTCCCCTCTTTCCTTTTCCGTCCGGTCCAACACCAAAGATTTTCAAACATGATTGAAATTAATAAATTTTGGCCTCAATTACAAAAGGGGTTTATTCAGACATACCTTTGGTTTGTCTGAAGATGAATAACCCCTCTTGTTAAAATAAAATATGTCCAACACAAGAGGCCCTCAGCTCTCATCTGTTTGCCTAGCTGTTGGACAGGACAAGTTAAAAAAAAAAAAAAAAAAAAAAAAAAAACTTTAATAACTTTAACTTTAAAAGGACTTTCTAAAAATGACACGGAGCTGTTCGTCACCCCCAGGTGACCAAAAACTGAAATGGTTGCTGTGTAGATAAAATTAAAAGAAAAGCTGCCATTTAGAAAAAAGGTATTGATTTTTTTTTTTATTCTTATGAATTTGTCCCCTGCATCTCTTACCAAAGAAAGAGTCCGAGGTTTGGTCACTAAAACCAAACCAAACCAAGCAAATTCCTCCGTATATCTCTGAGGCATAACTAGCTGTGGCTGCTGAGAAAGATCCAGCTGCAAAGCATTGGTATAATGGATGCCTGTTCACTAATCCCAACCAAACTTGGCCTCTGACACAACCTTGCACCTTTTACCCCGTAAATCTCCAAAGAGCATTTCACAGTGTCAGAGATGTTTAATATAACCAAAAACCCCAGCCATCCGTTTAACGTCTCCCTCCGGCCCTCCTTCACTGAAACGGACCAACAGAAACCACACAGTGAAAAGAATCAGCTGGGTTGAATGAACAGGATTTTTTCACTGAAATGCCTTTAGGCCCAACAGAAAATGCTCTGCCTCCGCATAAATCCACAAACACAGGTAAGTAATGCAGGTGTAGACGTAGAAACATGCATGAAGACAAACTGTTGGGTCTGAGTGTCGATGACAAAACGTACAGACGAACAGATGATGGTTGGTGTGGTTCTCTGGTCTCAGTGTTTCTACAAAACTGCTCTGACGTCTGGGGAAACCAAACTATTGTTAAAACCGTAAAAAGAAAACAGAAATCCCAACAGTTTCCATAAACACGCATCTATTCTCTGATAAAGCTGAAATATGGACCTTTTCTGATTATGCAACATTTCAAACAAAACAATTTCTCTATAAAATTATTGACAAATAACCACATGATTTCCACTTAAATGTATTCGAGTGAGACGGAGGGCACACAAAAATACAAAAAAAAAAATTTCGTTTTACAGTTATTGGAGTGAAAATGTTAACACTATATTGGCCAGTTTAAGGTAGCTATATCATGCAAAATCAACTTATTTGAGCTTTTTAGCGTATTCCAATGTTAAATCCTCACTATAAACAACCCCAAAGCGTTATTTTGATTCCATTCCTCTAAAAAACCTCCACTCTAAGCAGCAGCTCCTCCCAATCCGCTAAACTGAGTGGGTCCTCACGTTGTGACATCACAAAATGAGGAACCGCCCCTTTCAGGAAAAGTCTGCGCTGCCAGCCCCGCCCCCAGGCTAACACACACACACTTTGCTAGTGGTGTTTGACAAAATCATTTTCCTTTTATAAGCACAATATTCACGTCCATCTTTGCAAGAGTTTGGATGTTGTTTGTTTTTTGTGGGTGAAACACGGATACGCTGCCGAGGCCGGCTATAGGTTGATGTCATGAAATGGGCACCACCCACAAGGAGCAAAAGGCGGAGCCTCAGAGATCGAGTCATCTTACTTCCGGGTAGGAAAACGAGCTGTGGAAAGAACTCATATTTCATTTAAAATTCATTCTTTAGTGCGCCAACTGTATAGTTTACTCTGAAAGGCTTAAGAAAATTATGATATAGGCCTTTTAAGAATAAATAGAAAAAGTTGTTTTTAAACAATAGTTTTCCCAGTAAAATAATTATTGTTATTGATTATGACAGTAATTAAAAAATTACAGTAATGATGATAGTGACCATTTTTATGATGTGTAATAAAAATAAAAGTTATTTTTCTTATTTTCCTAATTGTTTATTTCTGTATATCTATATATGTGCATTTCTATTCATAGAAATGTATGTCTTGCAATTATTTAAAATGTGTAAAATGGATTTTTTTATTTTTAAATGGATGAATGAGCAAACAGAGTTTTGATTCCCAGTCATGTCTAAACGGCTTTGGAAAGAGATGCTGCTTCTCAAATGTTCTTCATCGAGTCGAAAACGTTGCTCTCAGCAAGAAGGTCTTTGGTTGGAGCGAGGAGCCGAGCAGGAATGTGGGCTGTGGATGGAAAGGGAGGGACGGCGATGGGAAGAAAGATGTTGCTGGGACAACAGCCAGCCAAAGCAGACTGAGGCTGGGGAGGGATGTGGTTGGGACGGGGCTGAAGCCAGCCAAGGCTGGGAAAGAGCTGAAGAGCCCCATCAGGCCATGTAGTTGTTTTAAGTCACACAACTTCAGAAGCGCTTTGCCAACATATTTTTAATGACTAAATATGAAAACTGTGCATAGAAATAATTCATCTCTCATAGAGAAAAATCTGAAATAATTGGTTGAATGCTATGAATGTCTATTTTTAACCTTTGTTTTGTAAAGTGTCCTTGGGTGTCTTGAAAGGCGCTTTAAATAAAATGGATTATCATTATTATTATTATAAAGCGTTCAACCATTGTTTTCCTGTTTGTCTTTCTTTATTCTAGTATCTTCCACCATTTTATGCCACTTATTTCCTCCTACAATTGTTCATTGATTTCAACCATTCAACTATTCCAATGTTCAGCTCTTTCAGCTTTTTCCAGCTATGACTTTTGGTTCTTCAAATCCTTGAACTTTTCCAGATATTCCAGGATTTCTGCCTCCATAGAAACACATGGGAATCCTTGGAGCTGAGGCTCGTCTGGCATTTTTCACAAAAATACCTTTTTTTTTTATTGTGCTGTTTTCACTTTATTTATGGTCAACTTTGATCATTTCTTGCTTTCTTTATTATTTTCGGTAAAAAGATCATTTGAGGAGACGCCATAAATCAAAGGCTGAACATCTTCTGTAAAACACTCAAGTGTGAAAATATCCATCTAGTAATGTCTACATATTTCATCACTTCCTGTCTCGTGTTTTTTTTTTTAATGTGAGCTGTAAAATCCGGTTCCTCTCCGTGGTGATGTGATGCCGGGTGGAGTGACGGGTCCACACAGACCCATTAGGAGCTTCAATTAGACCTGCTGGTTCTCACCTCCTCCTCGCTCCCCGTGAAGCGGGCTTAACTCGTCCTCCACGCAGCTGTACCGTGTCGCAGTAGCTGATGTGGGAGGGGAGGGAGGGGGGAGAAAAGCCATTCAACGCACACATCTGGTACTGATTGCTTTGACACCTTAAAAAAAAGAAGGCACATGTTTGTCCTGACTGCCTCGCAAAAGCCTCTCAGGGAAGTCCTGATCCACAGAAAGGGTGGCAGGTAATGCGTATCGGCTAAGTGACTCTATTCAGGTTTGCGTTCATGTTACACATTAGCATCGGGATGACAGGTGGTGACTGGTCGGGGGAAAAAAAGGTAGCAGGAGCGGAGGTTTTTTTCTATAGGGAAACAAGCCTGACTCGGGACAAAAGGTGGTAGCAAATTAGGCGTTTTTAAATGAGGTATTGGAGTGATTTTTTTTTTTTTTTTTTTTTTGGGGGGGGGGGGGGGGGGAGAAGTGCTCTCCAACTACCCAACTCAAGTGCAAGCATGTATGGAGTGGAAGCAGTTTAGCACGCTCCTTTTGTCGACGGAGAGATTTAGCGTTGTTCTTAGAGCCATTACGTGTCCACGAGTGAGAGGCAAACCCTCCAGAAGAACAGTTTTCTTTAGCTGGGACGATGTGGTTGAAGCGTTGCTGGATGACCGTTTGTTAAAGACTGAATCCTAAAAGTCTTTGTCCAAAGTGGGGTCACCGTATCACCCCTAATGGTGGGTCTGGATTCATTATGCGAAGGAGTTTATGCTCAACTGGTCTCACGAAGCAGCAGAAGACGAGGACTAGATGCCACCTGAAACACTGCCACCTTGTGCAGGGAGCCGTTTGGGCGTTCGTTGCATTACAAGTCTGGACTGGAGAGGTAGGGATACCAAGACCATAAAACAAAAACAAAGTTAAGAACATGTAGAAAACCAGGTCTAGGTTTCCTGTTCCCCAAACATGTCAACAGAAGAGACCTAACTATGTTTATTTGAGCTGGGTCCAATTCAAAGTCATTTGATTTTAAGTATCTGTATCAGATCTGTCCCGATCCGACACTTTTATAACATTAAAAAAATGAACAACCTGAAAAAAGAGATCCGTGATTTATATTTTATTCACCATATTTTATCATTTAACCCTTAAACAGAGCACTTCTGTCAAGTAGCTTGAACAATTATTTAAGAATAGAGCAACAACTAGATAAAAACAGGAGATAACTAGTCATGTGAGAGTTTGACAGTAATATTTTGATTTGATTTGATTTGAAATGGTTTGTTTTAAGCAATCAAAGCAAAGCATTAAATGAAACTAAATCCTGATCTTTTTTCTTTTGAAATGTCTTTGTAGGTTGTTGTTTGCGTCAGAAAAAACAATTCAGACACTTGCTGTCCGTTAAAAATGTTTTTTAAAAGAGTTATTGAGCCCAGAGATCTGAGTCTGTGAAGATCTTGCTAACTTTGCTGAACTGTTTTTGGGCGCCTCCTGCTCAAACTGCTGTGGTATTCTGCTGCACTTTACGCCAATAAAATGTTGTGATCTGTTCATGATATTCCGACTTCTAGTAGAGCATTTATCGCTGATAATAATGAGAATTAAATACATATCCAATCCCCGATCAGGATGTGACGTCAGATTCTGATGGAGTCTGAGATTATGTGATCAGATCAGATTTCCGATCACCTGATTGGATCTGGACATCCCGAGACTCGACTCAGAATTCACTTTTGAAAGAAATCATTGACAGATGTTATTCTGACAAAAACACCTTTCTACTGAAAAGATCCTCAACGACTGAGCTCAGAGTTTTGTGATCATTATCATCTTCATGCAGTTGTGAAGTTTCAAAGAGCGGCTCATGGAACCTCTGAAGCTAAATTTTTCTGGAAAACAATCATCAGCGCACCAAACGAAGGCTTTTCAGATCCTCAGGTTCATCATTTCATGACTGCAATAAAGTAGTTAAGTGTGTTGACAGACTTCGAGAGGACCAAACAGCAGCAGCAAACCAAAGGAAGTAAATTACAAACTGAAAGCATGAAAAAGTTTGAAAATGTCAACAATTGTACAGAGGTAAAGGGGCATAGGACTACCACATTATCATCTTTGTGTGTTTTTTTTTCCTTTCTAAAGCTAATTTTAAACAATAGCGCCTTCAAATGAGCATCTGTTGATACAGCGGGATCTTTCCAGGTCGATTGGTTTGATTCCGTCTTTGGTACTCTCCTGAGAGAACCGCTGAAAAACGCAAAGATCTACAATTTACAGCCATTTCCGATCAATTAACACGGAGGCTTTTAGACTTGAAAGAAACCTGAACGACTTTTCATTTAAAGGACAGGAAGTACGGCAACAATCTCAAGAACCACGCTTTGAATCATCAGGTATTTCCTTTTTACATTCCCTGCATTTTAAAAACACTTGCATCTCAAATTAGAAAATTAGAAAGAGGTTTTTCAAACATGGAAGCCTTTTCTGGACTTTTTCAATCGGCAGTCTACAAAGGTTTAACACTAACTTTGGTTTTATGCACAGGAACGGATTTTATTGTACCTTCTGTATGTATGGCTAATTCTTTTTTCTTTTTCATGTGAGTATATCTGACAGCGGGTACAGGGTTGGTTTTGTTACTATTTTTTGTTCTTTGTTTTTCTTGTTTGTGCAATATAACTGTGTAAATTAATCAACATATTAGGCACAAAACAAATAAAAACACAGTTGATACAAAGTAATCAACAAATCACAGCAAAGAAGGAAAATGAGGAAAATTTCTCTACATCATGAAGACTTTTGTTTTGTTTACATGTTAATGGATTTCTAATAATTGTAAATCAGTATTCAGGGACTCAATAGGCTGCTTTTAGGAGGCTGGAGGTGAAAGTTTTCCATCAGTCAGAACCCTTTGAGTCCCAGCATGCACTGCAGCCCCACTACTGCCACAGACAAGGAACCACCACAAATCCCAAACATGGCTTTCCAATCTCTCCAAAAGGCTTCCACATTACTCCCTTTTCAACCACTACATGCTTGCAGTGTGCCTACCTGACCACGACAAATGTTCCGACTGAGGGAAGCAGGTTCAAAGCGCTCACATGAGGCTCCGTCAGGACGAGTAACTCTACCTTTCTCTCTTCTTCCCTGCTGAGCTTACACATGTTCCTGCATTTTGGTCTCTTTACAGCACTGTAGCATGGTTTATATGCAAACATAAACACATCAAAAGCCTAAAGACCCATTCCGATCATCTTTGGGTCTATTTTTAAAAAACAGTGGTCTCTTTAATTATGACCAAAATTAAAAAAAACTGTTTTTTTTTCTTGGACATAGTTACTGCAGAGTGGCAGGATTTCATTAGAAATTCGTCTGAGTTATGGGCACGACCATTGTTGTGGAGCAACCCCGCCCACCCTTCCCGTCACCCGTAACTGAGAGCTCTCTGTGTACACGCTCTCCCGCTAGCTTACAACCCCTCACACCACCAACCAAACATTATACCGGTGCAACAAAGATGGCGAGCAATGTTGGAGTTATTCAGCCGTACAGTTTAGATCCGGATCAGACGAGGAAAACAAAGACGTTCATGGATCTGTATGTCTGCTGGTGGATGAATCAGAATGGAGCAGAGCAGGGAGCTTGCTGTGTAAATATGATCTTTTTAAAACAGCATTTTTTAATCTTTCATTCTCTTCATATTTCGTCCTCCTTCCTCAGTAAAAAGCCACAAGAACATGTTAAAAACCCCAAGAACACACATTTAATCCAAAGGGGAGTCTTTAAATGTTCATTGAATTTAGACGTGATAAAGTGACCAAACTAAGATATTTTAAAATAAATTTTAACCACGACTGAATCCGTAAGTGATCGAAGTAAAACAAAAAAAATACAATAAATGAATTTAAAAACTGCATAATAAAGTAAAGTAAAAATAATGACAAACAATGAGTAACTGTGTTCTGGTTTCATCAAGACGTCAATTTGTAGATATTATTATCTGAAAAGAGGCAAAATCTCACTTAATTGAATTTACTGAGTTGGTTTAAGAAGCCTTCCTTCACTCACTGCACACAAACGCTAAACACAAGTCCGGAGTCTCGTTGACGTCCCAGTCTGCTTGTGAAATTAACAGAAGAAAAAGTCATTTGAAGGCAATGTTAATAATATTGTGCATGTTTAACCCTTTCCTAAAACATTCATTATGTTTAATGAGCTCAGCTGCATCCCTGTATTGATTTCACATGCACAGCTTTCCTCTGGAGAATCTTTATGGATTTTCCAGCTGCTCTGCAGAACCGTCCACTAAAGAGGAACGCCATGGAAGATGCTCGCCGTCTGCCCATTTCCTGACCTCTGACTCTGACGTCACGACATCAATGATGTATTGTGATAGATATTATTGCTTTATGGATCCTGAAAAAGCACGGATTGGTCCTTTGGTCGCAGCTGAAACGAATTCCTGGTTTGATTTTCTTGCTAAATTTCTTAAAAGAAGTAAAATGGACATTGTGTGGATAAAAATTGAGACATGATACTTTTACAGCATTTCAACTTTTCCCCCTCCAAAACCTGTTGAGGACTATTTTCTATTCAGCTTTGCTGAATATGAAACAACTTGAGTGTCAATTCAAGGAGCTCCATCAGAGCTGAGTGTTTGGTATTGATTATAGAGTTTATAGCTGCAGATGATTAATGAGTGCCGTATCACTATAATCCAGCTAAATGATGTCTGTTTCATAGGAACATGACTAGAGTGAAAACCATCCCATACTTTATCATTTCTCCAATCCAACCCAAAAACCTGACATATTTCAGCATCCATGTGGGAGTTTGTTGGATTTCAGGTATGTTTTCTGTGGTTCATTTCATTTTCTGTACAGGTTTGGTGTTTTCTGCTGTCCGTCTCACCTAATGATCACCCACAGCTGTCTGGAGTCGGGTAATTATCTCCAGGAACATCAAGAGTCCCTCAGCTCAGCTTGGTCGGGTTGTGTGTTGTCATTCCCTTTTTGTTTCCCTTCATTTCATGGGGTTTTTGCATCTTTGCATTCAGTAGCTTCTGTCATGTTTTAAGATGATAAACCTTCATTCCTGATGGTGGCGCTAAGACGTGATAAACATTTTAAAAAAATAAAATAAAATCTTTGACAATTTTTTCAATTACCTGTTAGTTTGTTTGTATTACAGCGTGTCAACAGATAGTGCTGGGAAGGGGGGGCGGGGTTGCTCCAAACCAAAAGTCTTGCCTACAACTCAGAGGTGAATTTATAATGAACTCCTGCCTCTCTGCAGGAACTATGTCCTAGAAAAAAACAGGCTTTTGGATTTGTTTTTATTTTTTTTAGCTGTTATACAAAGCTATATGATGGATTAGCCTTACATTTAGCTGTACAATGTTAGCTCAAAATGCTATCAACTTCTATCACCAAAATGAAAAATCTTGTATTATAATTTAACTTTCCGCCTTTAACTAAAAAAAGCAAAAGGAATATAGTTTTCATCAAAATACTGATACAAATGGCTAATCTGATGTGAACAGTATGAAGCATTCTTTCATAATTGGATTACAGGAAGTCAATCACTAAAAAGTGTGATTTCTCCGCTCCAATCTTGACCGTTATGCCACCCTGTCCACTTTACATTCAGACGTCATGTGCTTTGACTCATTATTAACCTCTATTTAACCAGGATTTCCCCATTGAGAATAAAAACGTCCAATTTGCTTTATTTGCAACATTTTTAATCGCAGTTAAATGATGGTTTTAGATCGTTCACCACATGCATTAACATTGTAGGCATTCCTCATTTAATTGATGTAATTACGTGACATTGCAGGGTCTTCTGTTCTAAATTTTGCATGGTTCTATGATTAGGACCCCATTCTGTCCTATTAATTTAGGAAAATAGCTGCAGAGCTCTAAAGCAGACATGCTGCTAAAGGCCAAAGCAGTTCACGTCGAGGCGTTAATTCCCATTTCTCTAAGCAGAGGCCATGACCTGTGAATAGAAACTATCACACTTTAGGAAGACAAACATCACGTCGGAACGCGGACACATGAGTTTTTTGCTATAATTGTAGCAACAAAAACATTATTTTTAAAACCTTGCAGCTATAATCAGCTACAGTAAAGCATATTAGAGAGAAATCTGAGACACGGAGAAGAAAATCCAAAGGTTAAGTTTGTTGAGTCGGGTCGGTAACGGAGGAGCAGGTCTGCTAGGGTCTCTAATCAGACGCTGGCAGCAGCTCAGCTGGACCCATGGACCTGTTTAGGTCACAGAGTGAGCTAAAGATTGAGCTAAGAAGATTGACTGAGGCTTTGTCTGAAGCGCGCCGACAGAAGAAAGATGTTTGATCAGCAGCAGATGTTGTGTTGCCTTTGGAGGACCAAAACCAGTCTCTCTGCATCAAAACACTGCAGTGCTGCTGCAGTCCAAGATCGTAGTTTCCACCCAGAACGGACGGGGGGGGGGCGGGGTTCTGCTGCTGGGGGACAGAGAGGAAGAATTGGGGGGGGGGGGCAGAGATGGACCAAAAACAAAAGGTGGATGTCGCGTGCACCCGCCGTCTCTGATAGATGTGATGTAGAGCCGGGCGGCACAGGCGACGATTCAGGTAGAAAAGCCCTCCCTTTGTGATGCAGATGACAACGCAATCAGCCGGGCTTTGTCTCGGATGATGGGCTGCACTCCCGGGGACACTGGGAGACGGACACTAATCCGGAGGGTTTGTGTTCTCCGGGCCTGCTCACAAAGGCAGTGTCACAGTACCTGGGTTGTGTGTGGATGTGGGTCCCTGGAACAAGGTCTGACCTCTCTCAGGGTACACTCTCCCTCCTCCTCCTTCTTATTCTGCTCCTCCTCCTCCACCTCCTCCTCCTCCTCCTCCTCCTCCTCCTAGTACTCCTCCATGAATCTCTGGGGATCTCGCTTTGCCACGATGAATATTAAAGCGACACATTGCTAATGTGCACAACTCAAATCAACACGGAAGACGTGACGAGAATAAAAGGCACGCCAACTGTTGGGTAAGCGCTTCCATCCATACGGATCCAAATTTTACGGACGTCACACTGTGGATTAGATCTGCAGCCCTCTCAAAATGTGCCTCTAGAACTATTCTGGAAACGCACTTTAACTGTATCCTAATGACTGAGATTCCCGGGGGAGGGAGTGAGGATGAATCAGGCTCCTGCTAACAAATATGACTTACCCAGAGACTCTGCTAGACCAATTAACATGTGCTAATTAAGATAACATGATATGAGGACATCCTTGATCTAGATTTCTGTGTGAGATGTTCGAAAGGTTACAGGAAGGTAAAAGCAAGTTTCTCGCATCAACACCAAAACTCTCTTCCCAGAATTAAACGTGACTCCATGGCGGCCCAGATCTTTCCCAAAGATTCAACTTTTGCTCTCAAGAAACCGACACTTTTTTCCCACAACCGAAAACCAAACCCGTAGGAATGATGAACATTTGGACTTTCGGTGGGACCCAGCCCACCCGTCTGCCCTGCCCGGAGAGGTTCGAGTCCCTCTGTAGCGCCCGTCATAGTGGAGCAGACAATGCATGAAAAGATGATATCAGAGTCCACAAAAAACACTTCAAAAAATATCTAGTCTTCGGCTATGCTTTAGTACTGCAGACGATAAGTAATATGATTTTGTTCAACTAGCATAGTACAACAGAAAAAAAGGATTAAGATCAAATGGAAAATGCGTCGGTGGAACAGAGCTTTTACAAACTACAGACTTTTATTTATTTTTTTAAATGTGGCCTCAGAAAGTCTTACTACAACTAACAAGTACCAAATTCAAAAGAGTCCACTACTACACAATTTCCCTCAATAATGGAAAAAGGAGGGATAGAGTCTTGTCCTGCTGTGATTGGACACGGCGTGTGGTAGACTCTGGAGAGGTCATTGAATCCTATTCAAGGTTAAAAGCACTCTCACAGATGAACCTGGGTTTTTGTGTTGTGTGAAGGAGCCCAAGAAAGAATGTGTGTGGATTATGCAAGAATATACTGGTACGCAACTAAGAAACATGAACGCAAAGATCAAACCAGGGTTTAAACAACCGGGTTTCTTTGAGATGAGAAAGGTCATCCACACTTTCAGCTTCCCCCATCGATGTCAGGTGGGTGTTCTTCCATGTTTCTGCTTAGCCACTTCAGAAATGTCTCGGTATTTGGCTATTGTTGTGTTGTTTGCTGCCTCAGTGTAGAATTTCCTGCGTCTTACAGCTTTTAAGCGTGTTCTGCGACCCAGCAAGCTTCCTGATGACAGTAACTGACGTCTCATCAGGTGAGAACGGGTCTGCGGTGTCGTTGTTTGCCAGCACCTTACGGATCCCTGAAGAACATGGACCACCTGTTTCCTCTGAAAATATTTTGATTCCAGATTGCATCGCGGAGCAGCCCGCTTGACCATCTGGTCTCTGAACTAATCAGGCCGAATTGTTGACCAAAGTGACACCTGTTCCTATTTTAAGGAGAGGAAATACAATAAAATATAATTAAAAAAGAACTCACTCTAACTGAAATAGATCTTCGGATGTAAACCATTTTGACTGAAAGCAACAGAAAGATTTCTATTTTAGGACTTCAAGATGTCAAACTTTAAGTATTAACTTGAATACGTTAATATTATAATGCACTTCATCCATATGGCTGGAGAGGATGCACACTGAGAAACAGTTGGCTCCTCAATGCCCTCAGCAATTAGGTTTAATTGTGTGGTAAATGTCTCATGATGTGAGCTGCTCAGGTAAACTGATCTTAAGAGATTCCTTTTATTAATGCCACAGCACATTCTAAATAGAAATGTATATGAACATGTATAAGGAATGCCACATCTCTTGGTTTAAATCTGATTATGTTGAACAGACTCATGAAGAAAGTGAGTCGTTGTAGCCTTTCTGCATTTGTTTCCATTTGTTTAAGTCAAGAGTTTCAAGCACGTTTTGGTTAAATTTAATACATTTCATTTGTTTGTTATTACACAAGGCTTATTACAAGGCGTTTAATGTGTTTCATCATTGCTACTTGCTAATTAGTAAATTTAAAGATATTTTAATCTAAATTTTTAGTTTTGTTTTTTTCAGAATACACAAATGTACACCAAACTGAAACACTAATCTGGGCCCGAAGATTTAAGGTTTAAACAGACCGGTGGGGAAATTGAATGGCTGCATATTAAACAGTTCAATTCTCTCTAATGTAGCTTGAACAACTGAGCAAAAGTAGTTAACCATTGACTAGTATAAAGCGCCAAATTTTAAACGTAAATTTGAAAGTGCAACAGTGTCAGGAAGTAAGAACTTTTTAAAAGTGTTGTCTTAATTCTTACTGTCCTTTTCTAGCTTAAGGAATAAAATGATTTCTTTTTTCTTGATAATGTAGTGTGGACTGAGTCGTTCTGGACTATGTTGATTTTGTAAACCTTGTAATTTGTTGTGAGTGATCTTTTTTTTTATGTCAAATGATGTTTTTTGTATTAAACACAGCTTTGTCCTTACCTGCTTACCTGAAATCGCAAACTTGCGCCAAAAGTATTTTGCATTTACGATGTTCTTCTTATGGACCTGAAAGTATCTCTAACAGAAGTCCTGTTTCGTTTGTGGCTCCTGCTCAAACTGGTGCCGGAATATTCTGTGCTTTACGGAAATATAATGTTGTGATCAGTTCATGATATGCAGGTGAGAGACGTCTATGGGGTCTAATTAATAGTAAGCTTGAAATGCATGATCCTGATCCAAATGTTGAGAATGAATGTATATACCAATCTCTGATTGGGATGTAACGTCTAAATTCGGTTAAGTACAAAACTACAAGAAACGTATCCACATATAATTAATAAAAATTAAATGTTGCCTCAAATACAAAAGCGGTTTATACAAATATACACCTTGTGTGACAGTTAAATCTGTTCACACAAGAGGCACTCAGCTCTGATCTGTTTGCTCAGCTGTTGGACAGGACAAGTGTAAAAAAAACAAAGGCCTGAAACTGCGTGATCGGGTCCTGTTTCCAATCACATGATTGGATCTGGACATTCCTAATGTATATGAACAATAATTGAGTTTTAATATTTACTTTACAGTCAGTGAAAGTGTCTGTACTTTTCATTCAAATTGGGTTTCCATGTTGTTGGCAAAGATTCTGTTAATGAAGGATAAACGCTGTAAAGGCTGAAGTATGATGAACTTACAACTGACCCGAACCCCAGACACTGATTGAGTTCAGAAATTATTCCAGGCCCCCCCCCCCCAAATATGTGACAACCTGAAGCTGCATCAACACCACATAAACGGTGTTTGACTTTACCATCAACTTTCGGAGACTTCTGTTTATTCATCAAACACGTTCCGCAAATGAAAAAGGATTTTAGAATCATATCCAGAAGGCAAAAGTCTAGGCCTGTTAACAGCAGAAGAGAAGGGAGAGTTGGGCTGTGAAAGATAACTGAAGCTTTCAGAGGTGAACAGCTGAACGCCACGGAAACGGTGTCCAAACAGTCGATTACTACAAGTGGAGTTAAACTGGCCGACGCCAGGGGCGACGTTCACACCGCTGCTCCAGAGACGACCAGGACCAACTTTATTTTTATTTGGCCCTAAAACAATAAAACTGAAAATATAATATGTGATCAACTTGACAGCTGGAAATCTCCCAAACATTGAGAGCCCACAGCAGCTTTCACATTGCAGTGCTACTCAGTCCTGAGCAATGTCGGCTGATGCGGTGAGAGAAAAATCACATCTAAGAAAAAAATCCTCCTTGTGTCTTGATCTATCCCAAAAGGTAGCCTTACATGTCTCAGAAATGAGACACCCCCTTCAAGTAAAACAACTGGTACCAGCACTAATTGAAATTTTGCATGCAAAGTGACAATGCCTGGGCCCTCGGCAGCATGGATTAAGCCTTGAATAGAGACAGATTCTTTGTGAAAGCCTACTGTGGCGGTTGGCGTTCTGGCCAGCTCCCTGCATCTGCTCATTGGGTGAACTGAGAAAACACTGGAATTGTATACGGTGGCTCATTTTACCTTCATCTAATCCCGTTTCAGAACCTGCCTTCATGTCTTTATTTTGGGCTTCCATATACATGTTGCACATCCTCTTTTCAAAAACACATTTCCATATGAAAGAAAGCATGTTCACTGAAGCTGGCAGAACTCAAAAAACATAACGGCGTGTTGAGGATGAAGAACATGAGAGCTCAAACGCATATTCGAAACTATGGGATTGATCAAATCTGGGGGTGTGATGATTCATTTTAATAGCGATTCAATTCTTATCATCATTTCTAGTTTACGACACGGTTCATAGTCGATATTGTTTCATGCTGAAGGATCCGATTCACTAAACCTAAAATCAATCCAGGCCTCCTTTAGCCAAAAATTCAACCAGTGTGACTCAGAGATAAATACCTGGTTACTGAACAGTGCAGGTGAAGTTTTTCACATTCCTTGTATTCTTAGTTGTTTTTCCAAATCCAAACAATCCAAAGGGAACATTAATAGAACATTCTAGCACACTGGATGGTCACATGGCTTTGATCAATTTGAAGTGTTTCCACACATTGGACTGGAACGATGGACTAATCAGTTTCATGCTGCCATCACGTGTGTGTTGTCCGCTGTGATGACACTTTTACGTTATAGTATAGTATAGCATAGTATATTTATAGTAGTAGTAGAGTTACAGTACAGTAATCAATCCAAATGGTATTTTTCAAGATCAATCAATTTCCTTTTGAAACTATTTTTGTAATGATATAGGTCGATTCCATAAACGACCTCGGACAGATTGATTTCGCTGGATGGTAGGAATAGAACTCGATTCATCGATAGAGTAGATTAAACGTTACCCTCCTAAGAAAAACCCCAAAGTCCACCGAGCGAGCCTCCGTTTTGACAGGTTGATGCTCGGCCGATTTTAAGACTCCGCGCTGTGAACCAATTCCACCTCTCTTTAGCCCCCTCTTCTGTGGATTCTGCCCCGTTTCCATTGGAGAGGAGGGCAGGGCAGGAGAAAAGAAGAAGTTCTCTGAAAGCCATCCTACCGGCCCCACAGATGACGTTTCTCGTCTGGAGGAAGGTTGTAGATGCGCACGGCAACAACCCCTCTAGAAAATGTTTGGACACTGAAACATCACAACACACAAGAAGGGGGAGGAAAGCCAATGATGGGTGATGTTAATCTCATCTCCTTCTTCATCAATTTTCTAGCTGCAGGATGAATATGTGAGCCTCCTCTAAACAGAATTAGACCAGCGCCGCTGTTATTAGTGGGGCTGTCAACTAAGCACTGATGACAATGAATGGGTCGGCTAATGAAGGGATAAATCCAATGTGTGTTTCAGGGACGTGCTTGACAGAGCTGGGCTACTTTTCTTAGCAGCGTGCGTCCATTACTTTTCCAGTCACTTCCTGTTAACTAAAGCAATAAGACGTTCCATCGATTCATATTAACGACAAATCCAAGCTGCAGAATAACGGCTGAACGCAACTTTTGAATGAAGAAAAAGTAGTAGGGCAACAAAGTCCTGAAGTATACCAAGAGGAGGCTGAGGACAAATGATAGCGGATTCGATTCAGATATCAACGCGTCGAGGCCGGTTTCAGGCCGCAGCTCGGCCCGCCGTGTTGACATGCTGTTTGTAAAACAGACACTTGGGACACGGCTGCGATTTTGTTAAGTTCAACCAGAGTTTTAATCCTCTAATCCTCCACAGCATGGTCGCTTATTCACGGATCATCTGTAGAGCAAATAGACCTTTAGTGTTTGCACCTTTTAGTTGGGCTTTTGTAGGATCCTGCCACATCTCAACTTTATATAAACGGTAAACTTCAGCGGAACTTTCTCACATTGCATAAAGATTCTTCAATCAATAAATAATCAACTGTGATGTTACAAATGTATAGCTGAAAGCAGAGCGTGACCTATACATGTTTAAACCGGCTTTCACTTCAGAAACAATAACAAGAAAATGTCCTGTTTCTGTGTCAGACTGAACCACTGGAGGGCTCTTTTCCGTTGCATGCTGGGACTTTTTTTTTTTTTTTTTGGATTAGAGCTGCAGTGACCTCTTTTTCAACTTCTAATTTTTCCAACGTAAGCGAGCCTCGCCACTCCATTGGACAGTCTGGTAGGGTGAGTCACAGGGTAGACTTTGAGAAGAAAGGGGGGGGTCCGCTCGACCACGGCGTTCGGCATTTTAAACCGAAGCCCCCCCCCCCCCCCCCCCCACACACACACACAGCCCGAAACCAGCTCGCCGAACTCATGTCGTGTTCGCACTCCAGCTATCAATGCAAACAGAATCACTGCTGAAACGGGGAATGTATCTAAATCTGTAAAAATCTTAACTTTTGTTTGGAAATTTAAAAAAGGACAATAAAGAGGATGGAGCAGCAGCAGCAACAATACCAGAGGCCTTGTATGCATTCTGAAGGAAAAACAAAGGGACCGTAGTGTGTGAAAGTCATGTTTTTGTTGGTTTGCTTTAATTTCCTGTTCCGTCCTTCCACTTGAAAAAAGTTACTTCAAGAGAAAAACATTACACTTGATATTATTTCATTACCCGGGATATCATATTATTACTAATTAAATGAAAACAAACTATTTTAATATTTTTCCCACACACTCATGGATAATGTTACACATTTTTTTAGCAGTTTTTACTTTTAACACAATTTATTTTACATGGAAGGTGTTTATATTTAGTTTAAATTAAAGTTCATAAACATGAAATAAAAAAATATTCTTGGAAGAAAGTAATTTATTTGCAACAATCTCAATAATTTACCAAAAATATATATTTTCATTCATTTTTAACATGAGAATAAATATTGCTTTGCCAAGAGTAAAATACCAAAATTTTTATATATAATTGTTGGATTTTATTTGATTGTATTTTTAGTTTTCATATAGATTCTGACATTTAACATATTTAGAAAATGTTAGCAAAAATATTTAATGTATTGTACAAATATTTTTTCTGCACACATATAACGTAATGCGTGCCGCTTCCTTTAGTTTTTATAAATATGTAATTTAATCTGAATAATAAACTAAAGCAGTTAATGTGAGTTCCAAGAGTTTTTACTACAATTTTACAAAATTACAATGATTGTCCTTCACTTTTTAAATCTAAGTCCAGATTTATGAAGAGAATTTAGGTTCAAACATGATTTTTATTTTTATTTTTTTTGGCTTCATCCGGTTGTTTCCTCTGGTTTCAAACTGCTTCCTGTTCCACCTTTAATCATGAGGTTGGGTGAGCTGACCAAAGAAGTCCACATTTGTTGTTGTCCTCAGAATAGACGGAATAAATGACTGGGTTGACACTTCCACGGAGCAGTGAGGTCTCCTGACCTGTCAAAGGGCGACGCTGTCCCAGTTCAGAAATATCCATTTATTGTCGTTTTTTTAAATAGATTTAAATGTATTGTTATTATTATTATTATTATTGTTATTATTATTATTATTATTATGATGTCTAAACAGAATAAAATGCTGCTCTGGGAGTTATAGGTTAGTGAGGCTGATCTCGATAATTAAAATGTAAATGATAGTGGTAAATGCCGGGTGGGTGAGCAGTCTTTGTGTTGTTTTTGTGTAAACACACACAGACAGGCTGCTCTCCCATTCAACCTGCCTCATTGTGCGTTGAGCCCCGCTGACTGCTGCCTTTTCTGGCTCGGACCGGCCCGGCCCGGCCCGGCCTGCGCTCCCATGATGAACCCTGCGCTGAAGCCATGATCTGCAGCTCCTCCTGAAGCCTCACAGAGATGCCGCCGCTGGACCGCGTTCATGCTTGTACACCCAGCTGTGTGCGTGACAACTAAAAAAGCGACACACCTCCAGGGACAGATGCGCGCGGCTGCTCCGCATCCTCCTCATCCGAACGTGGCCCACCGCGCGGGCAGCACACAGGCTCGCGGGAAGTTAAAACATCCCAATAATTAACGCTGTTATTAACGCGCTTTGTCTCAAACTCTACCGGCACGAGCCGGACGCGTCTCCTGCCCGCGAGGATGGAAACACCAGCTTACCTTCGACAGCTATGACGGCAGGTATAGTCCACAGTATCCAGAGAATATCCATTATTAGTCACTTAAGGAGCCCAGACATTCAAATGAAATAAGTCCCGAGAGCCATTGACAGAAGGGGCAGAGCGGGGAACTGGCGGTCCTTCTCCTCCAATCGCGCGATTCCAGAAGGCAGCAGAGCAACTCAAATCTGAACCAAGTTTGGGCGAAACCAAAACAAGCGCAGACGTAGGGGAGCACGGAGCAGCGCACAGGCAACGTTGCGGCGCTCGGCAGCCGCGCGACAATAGTCCAGTTCATAGGCGACACGTTCGATAACCGCACGTCAACAGCTGACGAAAAAAAGCGTCTGTATCCGTCCGCCCTCAGTGAGGACCCTCGGCGGGAGAACCCGTCGTCCCCTCCGCGTCCGCTTGAATAAACCCAGCTGTCAATCACGGACAGTCGCCGTACCTAGCGATAATTAAGTGTTTAGGGTCCGCGTATAAAAGATGGAGGGACTTGTTGGAGCTTCCCGCCGCTCACTTTGGCGCTGCGGTCTGAACTTTCATCAGGCGAACCCGAAATCCATAATTTCAGCCGAACGTGAAGCTTTACGTGTAGTTGAGTGTAACAGGTGACGGCGCGAGGGCAAATGGAAGTAAGTCTGGCTTTGTTTTCCCGCCTGTTTGTCATTAGACTTTAATTAGCAGCTTTTCAGTAAAACACAAAAACATGTTAAATTGTCCTACAATGTGTTTGTTTAATAACAAGTATCAACGACCTGAATTATGAACACTTATTTACATCAATTTTTTTTACTAAAGACAATTAACCATTAAATACATTTATAAACTGCCATGATGCTATCTCACCTTTTTAAAACATATTTTGCCTCAATGTACTTTTTCTTTTTTAGAAGTTTTTTGACATTTCTTAGAAGTATTAAAAAGTCTTCACAATATTGTGTACATTCTAGTATATTTTTGTGTTAAAAATGAGTTCTGACATCTTTTCCTTTTATTTTCTCCAGCGGGGTAAACGATTGTTTCAAACGTATCTTTTTTTTGCAAAGATTAACCTACTTGATACCGCATTTAAAATACAGTAACGAGTCCTCATTTTGACTGAATTTTCAGTTTCTAGCTGGAAAACTGAAATTCCATTCTGAGAGATTTGGAAACCAAAGTAAAAATTGAAATTCCTCCTAAAGGCATCATGGTATTACTATTTAATAAGGAAATAGGGCAAAAAAAAAAAAGAATCAATAAGATGCAACACTGACACTGAGCAGAGTTACAATAGAGGCACTAAAATTCTCTCTGCCATTTCCACAATAAATACCAAATAAATCCATAGTCTTACCATCGGCACACAACTTTTGAATTTCCTCTTGTTGTATTATTGTTTTACTAAACTTGGTTCTAAATCTGTCTTCAATAAGCAGATTTGAAACTTGTAATAACGGCACAACTTTGTTTAAAAGCTCTAATGTGCAGATAGAATTTAAAGAAAGCTTCGTTTATGTAATATCCAGCGCCTGGTATGTTTATAACGGAGAGAAGGCCTGCAGAAAGCTAGAAATAATACACACAAACTGTCAGATTGGCTTTTGTACTGAGACAGTGACGACCACAGAATAAGGGTCCACATATGCTCGTGATAAATTCACCGTGCACGGAGGGAGAAGACTCCTGGATATGAAGTTACTGAACCCTGCTGATATATATATATATATATATATATATATATATAAAAAGAGAATTTTGTCGTCAAACATGCCGTTCTTGTTAGAGGCCGTGGAGCTGAAGCTATGCTGGAGGACTCTCGTGGGTTAAATGAGCCAGGCTGATTTATTTGCCTCCACTGGACTGACTGTATTGATTCCAGGTCACTTGACTGGCTGGCTTCAGATCATGTTCAGGTGACTTCAAAACAGATGGAACTAAACCGAAAGAAAGCAGCTTTTCCGCACCATAATGACTTCCATGCACTAGCTACAAGAGTAGTGAAAGATGAAGAAATTACATTAATACTCCTCTCTGCCACGCTAGGCAGTAGAATGGCTACAAGGCCGACCACGGCTGTAATGAAATACGCCTAATCCAAAGCAGAGACGGCTGAACGCGGCAGAAGTCCTCTCGTTTTCATCTGCAGGTCTGTGAGGCAGTAACAAACGGCGGCGCGTACAGGAGCGGCATGCAACCACGGCTAGTGGACGTACCACACAGGGCAAGCAACAAAGCAGCAGCAAATGATCGTCTAATAATCCGTTCAAGATGCACCAAGAATTGATTTTCTTCAAGCGGTGGAACAAGCGTATAAATGTAATCACTGTGCAAATGATGTGAGGAATTAGCGACCATCTGCGTTCAGTAACACCAGTGTTGTTTCATCTAAAATGACGTTAAAGAAAATAGTTTCAAAAAGGTTCAAAGTAGAATTTATAATAATATTTAAGTACTTGCATGGCAAAAAAAACATGCGCAGAATTTTTTTTATTTAATTCTATATTACAATGCATGTCAAAATAACTGTCTGCTTGTGTTAATGTAATAAAAACCCTTTTAAATAAGACTTAAATAAATAAATAAAAACTATAATATTTAAACTACAACAAAAGTACAAATATATAATGACTAAGGTTTATTTAACATCAAATTTTTTATTTAAAATCCCCCCAAAATGTTGGCGTTTTTTTTATAAAAGTTTGAAAAAAAGAAAATGTTCCTTCAAAATAAAAGTCAAGAAAAATCTGTCCAAAAAAAATAAGCATACAGAACAGAAAAACCACTTTTACACCAGATTTACGTCCCAGAGAGCTTCGTTCTGTCATTGCATCAACACTGCCACCCAGAGTTCAAAACCTAAACACTTTTTTCAATCAAATATATTTATTACAGGCCAGATAATACATGTCATCAAACCATTTGCATTAATGAAACTGAAAAAAAGAGAATTTCTGTTTCATTATAAGGAATTTAAAAAGTTTATAAAACATGATCCATGATTAGTTTAAAATACTTTGACAAGTTAATGAAATGTGGGACATTGTCATTTATAATTTGTGAGAAATAAAAGGAGGTTATTTTATTAATTTATTTATGAAAGTTGACACATAAAAAAAACTATTAGGGATGTAAATATAACAGAATGTGAGGTGCAATGCAGGACCTTTCAAAGACATTTCATGTATGTTTTTGATTTACCTGTGGTATTTTTTTTTAAATATTTTACACAAGTTAATGACAAAAAACCCAAATCGTAGAAGTGATGTTTGTGTATCAGGGGTCCTTCATTTCCTGTTGATCCCTCGTGCTTCGTCGTGCACGTTTGGGGTTGTTTTTTGGGGCTTTTCCAGCTTTCTCCTGCATTCTTGCGTGTTCGTCTGGCTGATGACTCTGATTTTAACCGTCACCCCCGGGGAGCGCGTCCGGGCCGACCCCCCCCCCTCTGCTGAAAGCAGCCGGGGGCTCCAGTTCTGCCTCAACAGGATGAAACGATCACAAAATACGTTTTGACCACAGCCTTTCTGAGAACACCTGCATATTTTCACATCAGCCAAAGAAGCGGATGATCTGCCTTTTCTACGATGTACTAAAGTGTGGCTCACATATCAGTTCAGGTTTCACTCCTGAAGGTGTTTCGGTGGAGTTTTGCTTTCTTTCAGACGCTGCACTCAGTCGGGACATAAAATAAGTTATAAGTCAACATAAAACTAATGATGGTCTGTCTGATCCCTGACCTTGTGATGGGAAAACGCCGCAGACGCCGCTAATCCAGAGACCTTTTTTGCATGTGGATTAACCTCAGATGAGTCCAAGTTTTCCCGGGTGTGCAGACTTGGATCTGTGGGATTGAACTTTGTCAGGGATGGGATTTATACCGAACTTGGATCAGCCAGGATTTTTAGATATTCATTTATTTAAAGGGAAACAAACCTGCTGACTGATGAAAATGACTTTTAAAAAAAATGACTGCCAAGAGGGAAATATTTAAAGGTGGAGTTTAAAAAAGATGACCTCATTGCTTGTGGGTTTTTTTCTGAATGGTCTTCCTCACCCAGCTGCACTGCCCCCACCCACCTTCCCAGCATATTGGTTTACTCCTGCCAGAAATTAAATTCAATCCCTCTAAATTGCTTGAGCTTTAATTAAAAAGGCCGAGAGCCTTTTGCAAGATTTCGTTTCTTTTGTGTTAAGTAACTTTGCGAGACTTTAAATGGCAAACAATTGCAGCCAGGAGGACAGTCCTCCATTCTGGTGGTTCCAAGAGCTCAAACCCGATGAAGACTTCGGTCTGGCTGCTCTTTGGTTTGAGGCAGGTCGTGCAGTTAAATCCAGATGTCTTTGCATTGTGTATGCCTGTCAGCGGACAGAAAACACTTTACTGTTGCTGTAAATCTAAAGGACGTTGCTGTAAAGAGCGTTTTGGCTGACGGTCGCCATGAAATAAATGCACAGCTTTAATGGGAGTCATCTGTCATGGTTTTGGATGCAGTCATCTCCCCTACAGCGCTTCTGTCACTGATAGGAACCAAGCCCGTAAATCTCCAGCTGATGAAATAACGGTCTCTGTCTCCAAACCAGAAGAATCTTCATCTGTAACACAAGGTCCTCTGTAGCCTACAGGTCTGACAGACGTCGCAGAGTCAAGCCATGGATCCCTTATGCAAAAAAAAGCAGGAGGGAAAACATGGACTGATGATCAGGTTCCCTTTTATCCTTTCTGTCAGGGTCATGACTTGTCCCTAACAAAGAGAAGAACCACACCGGAGATGAGATTTGTTGTTGGGCTCCTGCAGAAGGAGAACTCGTCTGTCTGTCACAGTGCAAACTGCAACGGAGGAGTCCCGTCTTCCCAGTGCATGGAGTCTGTTTTTATGGGAAGCTGAAGGTTGCAGACATGAACTTTATGGTCATTTAATCAGGCAGAACAGCAGCATCATATCTTATACCATCATCACTTTTCACGTCAGGGTTTTCTTACTGAAACATAGAACTGAGACAATCGTGTTATGGTGATAATAGCGTGTGAGCAAATGATAATTACGTAAACCCCAACACTTACCTCAAATGGGTTGCATTTCTTTATGCGCAGCTGAGTTTCAGTTCATCCGACTTCCACTTCAGGAAAAGTAATTTAACTCAAAAAACCGGAGCTTTAGCTCCAGTGTCTACAGTCTCTCAATTACCGTAACTCTTGAACTGGTTCTCATTATTTCAGCGGATTCTGATGTGGACAAAAGAAGCATTACGCCTTTGTGCAACACTTCACTGAAGTGACGAGTTCATGCAATCAACAGAAGTCAGTTGATTGTGAGGCAGAAAAAAAGCAGCTTTTCTTATCGGCTGTGCACCTTAATCGGTTAAATGGTTAAAGAGTTACGGTAGGTCAAAGAGTGTGTGTTATTTAAATGTCGCCGCCGACATCTTCAATGTTAAAGGGACAAACAAATTCAGGACAGAAAGAGACGGTTTTATTTCAAAGACCTACTCTGGTAAAAAAAATGTGTTTTTGGTGTTTTTAACATGTTCTTGAAACATTTTTCTGATGATGGAGGACATATATAAAGAATATGGAGATTAAAACTACATTTCTGAGTATTTCTTCTTTTTTTTTTTTTAATTGTGTTGAATCAAGACCAGAAACATAAAGCAGGATCCTGCTGGCATTGTCCCCTCAGAAGCCCCATTTGCCGGCTCTGCTGTCCGTCAACAAAATAATGCCAAAAACGGCAAATCAGATTTGGGAGTTGTGGTAAACAGGTGGAGCACAGCCAAACAGAGAAGCCGTGGAATTTCACTGATTGCACAATAAAGGTCCAGAACGAACGCTGGTCTTGGCAGAGTTTGGCTCTCCTGTTTCTCCCTCAAGGGTTTTTTTTATTATTATTTTCTTTCTCATGAAGCTCCATCTTTTTTCCATTTTTATTTTTTTCGGTGTCTGCTCAGACCTGTAAAGCCGTTGGACTCTGCAAGGCAAATAAGAACATTTCGTGAAAATGTTTTTTTCTTCAAGGATTATTCAATCAATTCCAAATGTAGGCATAAAAAAACATAAGTGGAGCCAGTAAGATGTGCTCTCAGTATTTTGTTGTTAGTGATACTTGGCTTAAGCTGCATTAAAGTTTCTCTTTACAGTAGGAGAGGCAGGCAGCTGAATGTGGCGCGCCTCCTTATCGCCTCCTCTTCTCCCTCCATCTAGACTGTCGGTCATCACACTGCAACAGATGGAGGTGCACAACAGGACATTACCACTAAGAGGATTCCTCTTTCTTTGCCTGTCACTCTGTCCCGGCACAAAAAAAAAAGTCCAAAGTCTTTTATCGTGACCGGGCTCGCCTGGCTTAAAACTGTAGGGTTGACGGTTAAGCTCTGTGAAACGCACCTACCTGATGGGCGGGACTTAAAAAACCCAGAATTTAAGTCACAGAGCCAGATTAGAAAGTCTGGGGGATGTTATCTGGAGTCTAAACTTTCACCCTGAAACTTAAAAAAGCATCGCAGCGCAGTGTAGGACACGTCAGGAATCCGTTTCTGCTGGGATTGAATTATGATAAGGTGGTGGTTTAGGAGAGTAGAGTGGACCGGTACCGGTTGGACAGTTGGTACCAGGTTGCAGAGAAAAAAACAACCCTTTTTTTCTGTTTTATTTATAAATCTGATTCTGAAGGAAGTTCCATGTTGAATAACTACTGGATTCTCCATCCGACCCGTTCTTGACGCACGTCAAGTCGCTTGGTCAAAAATCCTGCTACTTTCTTAAAGCAGCTGCGCCGACTGCTAAAAAAAAAAACCCAAGCTAATGAACAAAAAAAACAAAAAAAATTTGGAAAGTTTCTTTTGATACAAACGAGGAAATAGAAGAAGAGCCTTCAACTTCAAAATAAAAGAAACATTTAACGGACAAAAAACAGGAGTCTTTACTCCAAATATGGATTTATTGTGATAGTTGTTCCCACAGACCATAATAATATTAATGCAGAATATTCACCAACCGGCTGTCTTAACGTTACGAGGATGCTGCTGATAAAGTTGTTCCAACGGTGGATTCACGTTTATTCATATATTTGGAAAATACCGGTTTGAGTGACCTTTCTTGTTGTATTTATCCGTCACACACTAGAAGTTGCATGAGGCTGAAGTTGAAGATTTAGCTTCCACCTCGACAGTTATGGGTTAAAGAAAAAAACCGATGCCGCATTTTAATGCTTCCTAAATTAAATTTAGAAAACAAAAAAAGTTAAAAGTCGCTGCAGATGTTTTACAGAGGATGAAGATAAACTTTACTTTTACAAGTTTAGAGAAACTAGAGACTACAAAAACAAATTGACGTCCATTTCAGCCTCGTACAGGTCGGTCCATGAGAATCTGGTAAACGGGTTTGTGGGTTGGGGTCCACTGCTTTGGCATCAAAAACAGGTCTTTGAAAACGTTTTACATGGAAATGAATATATGTAATAAATGCAACAGCAGAAGTTTGCCGTAATCATGAATAAAATCAATCCAAGTTTAAGCTGTTGTGGACATTGTAACGTCTCTGATTGTGGAGTCAGGAGTCAAAACAAAGAATCTAAAATTAAAGTACTTTTTTTCTCCATTAAACATTCATGCATGAGAGTGTGTCAGAAGACTGACCCACATTTAAGGGGAACACAAACCATGACAACTTGGAGGCTGTATTACGATCACAAACGCACTATGGAGGCCGGTGGCTTCTGTTTGAGCTCAAAGGTGGACTTAGGTTTGTGTCCATCATGTCGTTTCTGGTTAATAAAAACAAGATTTGTTTCTTTTTTTATCTTTATGTACCTAAATGTAGTCTATTTTGATTAAAATGACAAAAAAACTACTATAATAAATGGAAAAGACTTATTAGAACAAAGTGAAAATACCACCGTACACGTTGGTCCAAATTAATAAATCCTCATAAAATCTAAAACTAGCACTTATTCTTAAACAAAAATCTTGGTTTCTAAAATAATGATAATGAATGTTAGTCTAACTGGTCAACATTTATTGAACTTTAAAATAAAATTGAACCAAAATAATGTTTTTTTTTGTCTTAAATAATTGTTTTTTAATGTCAAGATTGTGGAGCAAAATGATTTGGACTCATTTTAATAACATTGTCCTTGTTTCTAGTTCCTAGCTTTGAATGAGACAGAAAACCGGGATTGTGCTGATTCTGAGAAAAGCTTGTAAAGCTCCAGAAGCAAAGACAAGTTCAAACAACTGAGTCAAACGGTGTTCATGTGAGCCAAAAAACGTCTTTACTTTTCAAAAGTTTATCTTCGAATAAAGACTTTTACCTGCTTGACATGTAAGCTTACATGAGAAAAAAAAACTTTACAGCTAAACTGAAAAGGTATTCTGCTTTGCAAAGATTGGCTATAAAAACCTTTGTGCAAACTAGTAAAATTCAAAAAAACTTGACCTAAAGTTGCTTTGAATTTTATTTATGTTTTCCAGTTATGAGTTTATTTGTTTCATCTCTGTTCCTTCATAGGTTTCTCTGTGCGTTTTCATTTTCACGACCTCCCCGTGGAAAATGACGGGATTTTACGAGCTCCTCCGTTTGTCACGGGCTGATGATTTCATAAACTGCCAGTGGAGTGATGACTCAGGAAGCTGTGGTTTAATTGCTTTCATGAATTCAGTGATGAAGCGTTGTGCAGGCCGTCATAAACCACGCTGGCCTTCCAAACCAAAGAGCTGAAGGCGCAGACGTTTCCTCGCGGACTCCCTCTTGTTTCCACTGATTAGAACTCGTCTGACGGCTTCCTGATCCCCAGGCGTTCAGCACAGTTTGCCCAATAAAATACCACGTTTTTCATGTTTTCAAAGTTTCTGAAAGTGGTGTGCAAAGATGAAGGCAACACACACGGCAGACAATTGAGTGTTTTGGGGTTTTTTTGTGGCATTGCGTGTTGGTGTCCGTGCATGCGTCAGCTTGCATGTAAATGCCATTGTGCATAATTGTCTGTGTGAGGAGAGGAAACACAGAAGGCTGAAAGTGTAGCGTGGGGAAATAGAGCAGAAGATTACGCGTCTAACATAAAGAAATCTTGAATAATTCCGCCTTAAGATGTGTGATGGCTGCAAAGAGCAGAGGGGAGCATCCAGGGGTCGTTCCCATAGCAACCTTTGCCCAGGGAGATCACTGACCCTCCTGCCATGTAGTACAAGCAGGGCACAGATTGTAGGTCACATATGGCACCAGCGATCCAATCAAGCCTAATCTGGCTTGACTTGTGGGTTATAAACTATACTGGAAAGCTGGTTTACACTCTGGCTTAACTCATCAGCAGGCTCAACTGTACGGTAACATCTCTGTTAATGGAAACCTGATGAGTTGACCCATTAAAATGTGCACGTCAACTAAAGTATGTTTTGTCCAGAGGAAAACAAACAGCTCAGCGGTTCGGCTGCTAAGCAGGAAAGTGCCGTTACAATCAGGATGGATGCCCCACATACGACCGCCGTGTGGCAGCGCACGCGGCACGCCGTGGAGCTTCACCTGCAGCGTGTGGCGGCAATGTTCTCATCCGGGTTTCTGTCTGCTGATCAATCCCTTGTCCTCGTTCAGTTTTTTTAATCTTGTGATGTTATGTTGAAATAAATAAATAAAAACTTCTTTTAGGTTCTAAAAATGCCACTTTTCACATTTTTAAAATTTAAAGAACCTTTTCTTTCTTTAACCATTATTCTATGGGTCAAAATTACCCAACATAAAGCAACTTCATTGAGTTTTGAATTAATGAATAAATTGATGAAACATTATTATAACTATGGATTCAACTCAATTGAAGTTGTTTTTGTCACACAATGCAAAACAAAGATTATCAGTGAACATTATTACATTTGTTTTAAACACAGACCAAGTGTCATGACAGTTTTCCTTTAGACGGTGAATGGGGCTGTGACTGTAAAGCGCTATATCTATGTAAACGCCATTTGCCAATTTATTTGTCTACAGTTTATTCTTTTAAATTTTAGGGAAGTAAATTCTGAAAGTATTTTTCTCATAACAATGAATCACTGCTTTGATTTTGAGGAATATTTGAGCATCAGTATCGGCTACAAGAGGCAGGAAAATGTCTGGTATTGGTTGTAAAACGTCATGATCGTGCATCACTGGTGTGTAGGTTTATAAGTGTGTGTGTAGGGTGTAGGTGTATGGGTGTGGGCAGATGTATAAGTGTGTGTATGTTTGTGTGTCCAGGTGTATGGCTGTGTGTGTTGGTGTATAAATGTGTGTAGGTGTGTGCGTGTGCAGGTGTATAAGTGTGTTTAGGCGTATAAGAGTGTGTAAGTGTATAGCTGTGTGTGTGGGTGTATAGGTGTGTGTGTGTGTGTGTGTGTGTGTGTGTGTGCAGGTGTAAAGGTGTGTATGTAGGCATATAAATGTGTGTAAGTGTATAGCTGTGTGTGCAGGTGCATAAATGTGTGTAGGTGTGTAAGTGTGTGTAATTGAATAGCTGTGTGTGGGTGCATAACTGTGTAGGTGTATGGGTGTGTGCAGGTGTATAAGTGTGTGTGTGTGGGTGTATAAATGTGTGTAGGCGTATAAATGTGTGTAAGTGTATAGCTGTATGTGCAGGTGCATAAATGTGTGTAGGTGTGGGCGTATAAATGTTTGTAGGCGTGTAAGTGTGTGTAATTGTATAGCTGTGTGTGTGGGTGTATAAATGTGTGTAGGTGTGGGCGTATAAATGTGTGTAGGCATATAAGTGTGTGTAATTGTATAGCTGTGTGTGTGGGTGTATAAATGTGTGTAGGTGTATGGGTGTGTGCAGGTGTATAAGTGTGTGTGTGTGGGCGTATAAATGTATGTGGGTGTATAAATGTGTGTAAGTGTATAGCTGTGTGTGTGGGTGTATAGGTGTGTGTATGTGTGTGTGT
Source organism: Oryzias latipes (assembly GCF_053564925.1). Lineage (NCBI taxonomy): Eukaryota > Metazoa > Chordata > Actinopteri > Beloniformes > Adrianichthyidae > Oryzias > Oryzias latipes. The sequence goes on along the minus strand of NC_136241.1, from coordinate 33,985,958 downwards.
GTAAGGATGTGTTTCTGTGAATTAGTGAGAGTTTGTGTGTGGCCTTCAATCTTTTTGTGGTGTTCAAATACTTTAATAATTTACGGGTCAAAAAAGCCCCAGAAGACAGACTTTCTACCTAAGTGGTTTAGATCCCACACAGAGACTCAAACAGAAAAGTCCCTTCTTCTAACGATGGAGTCTCTTCATGTGAGAACAGGACGGGTTAAGGCGTCATTCCTACAACTAAACATGAGAAACAAAATCCACACCAACATCTCTGTTCTCTCGCCCGCTCCTTTCAGATGTGAGAAAGTTTGAGGAAGCACTCCACAGAGGTGTGTCATTTCCTCACCCGTTCACACTTCCAGACCCAAAAACACACACGACTCGCTCAAACGGCAGAGATTTTGTTGGTATTTGAGCTCGATAGCTTTTATGTGTCTTAAGTCAGTTTCACTGCACAAACTGAATCTTAAGAAAGGAAGAAAAAAAACTTTTCCTCTAAGAAAAATATTCTTATCAATAAAGTCATTCAAAAACAAATTTTTCTTAACCGACAACTTGAATTTCTCCTTAAAGTAAGAATTCTTGTAAAATCATTTTTCTTATCTATTGGCAGATTGTTGTTTTTTTTAAAGACAATTTTTCAAAGTTTAAGAATTGACCTTTTTCTAGGGCCTGTGTTTCTCAGGGAGGACACATTTCCATCGTCTTCCTTCTTTAAACCCGTTTATACATTGAGGCAAAGAGTGATTTGTTTGCAGAGACGCTCATTTCCTGCAGTGGTGACGCAGCGCAGACTTTCACTCTCGTGGTTCGGTTTGCTGAAGACGATGGCGCTCTGATGGACGCGCTGATGGACGAGCACACGGGGGGAACCTGAAAAATTCAGAGCCGGAGGAAATTGAAATCTTTGGGAAAAGCTTCTTGGTTACCATAAATATTTCATGAAAGCAGTGGAGTTGTTTTGGAAATTAAAAAAGCAACTTGTGAAAAAGTCGCAGGGGGATTTCCGTGTTTCATTTTCGGAAATGACCCCACATCCATACACGTATATGATGTATAGAAAGGTGATTCTGGAGGGAGGTAGCGTTCAGCGAGTCTGATGGAAAGCGGGACCTGATCTCCACCTCTATCAGCGCCCCGTGGTTCCTGATTTCATGAGTGAGTTGGTAATAGTCACGGGTGACTGGATCTTCACCTCTTTGCAGACATCTATAAGTGAGGGGGGCACAGACGGGAAAACGTGGAGTCAGAGGAGGGGTTGCATTTGCTCCTCATGCCATCATGGGCTTCCAGGCTGAGGATGAAACAGGAGAAATGGAATCTGTGGAGCGGACTTCTTCCAGCACGACTCCCAGTTTTCATGTGACATAAATGCTTCTGGATCTCCTTCTGCCAATGTGGGACATGATGGGGAAACCACAGATGGAAAATGACTTTGGACATTTTAGCAGTCCCTATAAAAATGAATCAATCCTCCACACGCTTGTTTATTTTACAATCTCATCACGCTGCAGTTCAGTAACACCGGTTTGACCATCTGAACGGGTTAGAAAACAACTTCTGAGGTTCAAGGTTCAGACGCCACCTCGCTCAGCTCTGGATGTTCATCGACTCAAAACGTCACAATTCCCCAAGTGGAGGAGAGACGGGGAGAGTCGAGCTGAACCGCTGTTTCCTGCAGATCTGCTCTGATCTGATGCGTTCCTTCAGTTTCTTTTGTTTCTTAATGTCTTTGCTTTCAGGAGCTGAAGAAGAATTCTCAACAGAATGAGAGAAACGTACTAATTTTTTAAAAAGGTCGATCTAAAGGAATTCTGAAAGGTCAAACTGTTGAATATGTTAAAAACTCCAAATTAAAAGTACAAAAAAACATTTAAAGCATGAATTACAGTTAGATGAGTTTACTTCTTTCAAAAATGTTATTTTGTTTATATTTTATATTTTTATTATGTGTTTAAACTAAAGACTCCGCCTTTTTTCCCTTTTTGTTCATTGTTAAACTGTGTACCTACTAATGAAGAAAAAGGGAAACAAAGAATAATTTTAATTTTTTCTCTTGATTTATTGTCATTTAAGAGAACATAGTTGCATGTTTTGTCGTGTTGTATTTGGCTCTTTTTTACATGTATTGCTATTTTGTGGGAAAGAAATAAATAAATCAACGAATCATCCTTAATGTATTTATGGACTGTAATCCTGAAAATGTTTCTTTCTTTCTGATCGATTTGCCAACTTAGTTTGAGTTGAGTCAAATTAAAGAAAGTTCTTGATTTATTAATTTTGAGATTTTTTAAGTAAGTGAAATAAAATAGAATATCTTTATTTCCATCGCACTTTTCCCAGAAAGAATCACAAAGTGCTTTACAAAAAGAGCATTCATAAAATCAAAACACAGAGAGGTAATAACATCTAATATTAATAAAAACTATAAACATTGAAAAGCAAGGATTTAAATCAACTGAAGGCTCTCCTGGATAAAAAAACCTTTTCACTTGGGATTTAAAACACTCAGCAGAGTCAATCTGACACATCGACAACGGGAGGAAGATCCAAAGACGAGAAGCAACGGCTCCTCCGGTCTTAAAGCAGGTTTCTGGAACGCTTAAAAGATTTTGGTTGGAAGACCTCAAGGATCAAGGTGAAGAGTACGAGGTTAAAAGGTCAGAGGTGTACGTCGGAGCTTGACCACGCAAAGCTCCAAAAACATTTCCCAATCGAATAATGAGGAACAGAAACCCAAAAAATGAGAACGCCAAGCAAAACCGATGCCATAAAGCAGTCTGAGAGGCGTGAAGACATTAAAAAAACACTGAACTGCTACAAAATGAACGACCCTGGGAGTATTTCGGGCAGGCAACTCTAGCAGTGCGTTTACCTGGCTACTCCTCCCCGCGGGCGGTTCAGTCTGATCAACTCACCTGTTAAGCGTCCTACTTAAGTTCCAGGTGCGGTCCAATCCTCTTCTTCCATTTCCGCGAGCTCTGTGTTCATCACCCCACCCCCCTCCCCGGCTTCCACCTGAGCTCCGTTAGGGGAAGTTTAATGTCCAAAGTTTTCTATGGAGGTCTTTGTTCTATGGATCTGAGCGGAGCCTTATGCCAAACTAAAAGAAATATGGAAATAAATCTTCTGACTGACTGTAATGGAATTTTCAAAAAATTGAAAATAAGATTAATTGATGTGTTTTATAATATTCCTGATGCTACGTTCAAACTGGGCTCGGAAATGTGCGTTCTGGCGACCACTTTCAATTAAAACGCTATCGGAACGCACATATGTGCTTGTTTCGGGCTGCTGCAATCAAAACGCTCACGTCGCTGTGCACATTTTTAAGTCTGTTTTCAGGTTTGACCACCTTTGACCAATAAGGGACAGGGATTTTGGTGCTTATCGGTCCGTCCATCTCTCTCTATCTCTCTCTGTGAATGTATGTTTCAGTGTCCCGTGTCGTCTTTAATCCCACCGCGGAGTGTCTGTGAACCGGCCCAACGTGTCAAAATGTTGCTGGCTAGACAGTAAATAAATAATCTACTTTAATCCTTTCTTAAATCAAAGCTAAACAGATTACAAAGGCGACTAACCTTCTGACCAGAAGCCATCGGCTGCACCACAGCGGTCCAGACAGCCTCTGGTTTCCCTCTGAACTCTGCCGCTGTACCTTTAAAACCTCCATGAGGTTCACTGAGCTTGATGGAACTTCCTGAACCAGAAAAGTGCACCCAGCGTGAGAGATCACGCCTCTGAGTGGTTCACGCGGCGTCCCGCCTCAGATGGCTTGTTTTACCCAAAGTAACCTGTTCTGAGCACAGTGAAGAAAGGTACGACAGGTGAGAGGAGGGAAAGGTGACAAGAGCGGAACTCTGACACTAATAGGATCTGAAGTCATCTGTAAAGGCCCCCTCCTAGATTGGAAAAATCCTGGCAGAGGTGACACAAGCCCACATTCCAGGATGCTTCACAGGCTAAGTGAAGGTTATAGGGAGCTCGCCGCATCTGAGCCGAAGGCTGGGCAAATATTTCATGAGTAATTTAATATCTGGAACAGAGCGCAGTGCACTCAGGATGCTGGCCCGGATATAGACAGTGATCTGGGAGAGAGGAGGGGGGAGATAAGAGTCAAAAGGGCAACGTGGAGAGTAGTTAACATCAACTTTCCTTCAAGACTGCCTCCAATTAACCTGAGAGGCTCAAATCTCCGAGGCGGTGCGCTGCAGAACCCTCACTCCTGTTGTTTGCACATGTTAGCATGTCGCTAATGCGTGCTGCTGTTACCCTGACACGGATAGATGTCTCGTTTTTAGAAAAAAGCTCCACAATCCAAGGTAAGCAGTGTCTCCAAAATGTGTAATTGAATAGAAATAGCTTTGCAATAAAGTCATGCAATTAAAAGAAACATTTGTAAATTTAGAAAGAAGCAGTGCGGAAATTATTTGCTAAGATTCCTGCATGAAGGACTTTTTAAACAGTATTTGTCTCATTTTAGTGAGGATGTGAAACTCTCACACATCACTGCTGCTTTAAAGGGAAAAAAAATCAAAAAGAGAGATTTGAAAAAGATGGATGCAGGCGATCTATATGTGATCAATACTTTCCTTTTCTCTGAAATGATCTTCCGACGGCAGATCTTATCGTGCACTTGTAGAATAAATGGTGCAAATGTTGCAAAGATGAAAGTACACTGATCAATGGAGATGAAAAGTAAAACTGCTCCAAAAAGTCCACTAAATCTGAGTAAATGTAATGGATTACTTCCTGCCTCTGTGCTCAGCAGCCGTGTGTTTAAAACAGCCCATGAGTGTCTCCGCGGCGACAACGACCTGCTTCACTGCAGTCCCACATCCGCCCGGAAGCAGCCAGAAAACTGAGCATCTGTCAGAAAGATTCCAGTTATTCCACTGTTATTAAGTCCAAATCATTGCAGACCCCCGAGATTCTAGCAAACGGAGCACTGACTCAAGGCAGAGTTTTCATTACAGCTCTGCCGTCTGAAAAGCGAGGCTGTTTGGGGGGGGGGGGGGGGCAGCATCACTCCTGAATGCTGTGGGAAAACGGGGAGGAAACGGCATCGTCTCACACCGTATTCATAACCAAACAGAGTCAGAACACGTTAGCGCCCTGTCTTTTTAAAAACCGTGAGCGTCTCCTGGAGATGACATCAGCGTGTGATGTCATCTTCAGAACCGATCCAACGGATCGGGGAGTCGGCTGGGATGCAGCTTCAGGACCGGATCAGGGAATCACGAGGAGGCTTTGCTTATCCTTGTCATTGATAATATTTAAATAAAGGTTACACTGGAAAGATTGATATTAATAAACCGATAAATGATAAAAATAATTTTTTTTAAAGGAAAAATAAAAACATTTTAAGGTAGTGTTCAGTATAGAAATAAGCCGTGTTAAAATGTCCTTAAAAATAAATTAATGTTAATATTACCTATGAAATGCAATTTTATATTTTAATAATTTTGTTGTTTTGGTTAATATTAATAATGTTAGAAACAACATAATATTGAATTGGCAGCACTTTCAATTGTAGAGGGGAATTTTTACTTTTTAATTTGTCTTATTACTTTATAGTTATTTTAATACTTTATCACATTTCTTAGACTGATTAATATATTATATTTGTTAAATTGATCATTTTGCAAACAGCAGATTTTCCGCTGTTTGTGTGAAAACAACATTTTATTATTAATACTCATTAATATTGAGGTTTGTTTAATTTTTTCTTAAGTGACTTTTGATTTATTCATTTTAAAATTTCAGTTCTTTGGTGAATTTCCTTTTTCCTCCACAAAAAACTGTTCAGTAAATTAAATTTTATATTTTATAGTGGTAAAACACAAAATAAAAACACTCATAATCTTTTTTGTCCTATTCTATAGAAAATGACCTGAGATTCTAGCATTTTAATTTGAAATCATAATGTTAAACGAGGATTAGCAGTTTAGTCTTTACATTAACTGTACTTTTTAAGCTTTAGTCTTTTTTTCTGAGAAAGATGAGAAACAAACGACTCCACCACTCAGAAAATCTCTGTTTTCGTCTCAAAACGTCAAACTTGATCTCTTCAGGATTTTTATGTCCACCATAACAAACAGTGACGTGCAGTCAGGAGAGGCAGGTGAGGCACAGCCTCACCTGTCATTATGGGAAGAAAAGAGAACAAATAAATTCAATTATTATATTTAATCAGTAAGTTGTGCTTTGCGGTCATTTTCCATTTAAATGTACCATTTTTGGGTGTTTTTTCTTTTCAAAATCGCTGAATTTCCGCATTTGCCGTTCAGATACTAAGTGACGTGCGATGAGGCACCAGCCCGCTGAGCCTCACCTTGGATTGCGCAATACCTATGCAGTCAGACGGTACTGCTGTCTCTCTGTATGTCGGTTCAATCACTTGTACTATATGAGCTGAGTTTAAATAATTTAGCAGATGTATATGATGCACAGTGCTTGTTTTTATAAATAACTGTATGTGAGGGACGTGTTTCTTGTGCTGAGCGCTAAACGACGGCGAAAAAGCCGCTGGGTGAGGCCAGCAGTTCTCGTGCCTCATGTTGCAGTTCTCGTGCCTCATGTTAGGGGGCGCCGGTGAGCCCTGAGATTATGACGCTAAAAAATACTAGAAGAAGTGATAGGAAGCGGCAACTCATTTTCTTCAGAAGGAGCGGCGTATGGACTTTATTTACAACTAAAGGTAAGACGATAATAACGTTTGTGCTTTTTTCTATGCTGCAGTTTGTATATGAAAAAAAACATGTTGAAATTATATTTTAAACAAAACGTTAACTGTTGTCAATCAAATGGTGAATAAGCTACTCAGTTATTTATACTCATGGTTCATATGTTTGTAAATCTGACTGATGACGTCAGTGCCTCACCAGCCATTAACCTCACCGCACGTCACTGATAACAAACATAAATGTCTGTTCTGGTCCAAAAGCTTAACCAGGACCGGCCATTTTCCCGAGCTGAACTGTCATTTCTGCCTCATCTTTATGCTGAACATGACGATCATTAAAAGAATCAAAGTTGGCGGGTTTTAGATTTTAGAGATTAGAACAGAGGAAATACTCGGTGAGAAGCCCGTTTGGGACAATATTGGACTATTTAAATAAAACTGAAATAAATTGAATCTATTTTTCTAGAAGTGATTGATTAAAATGTACAATTTAACATAATGCAGTATAACTGTAAATTATTATTGATCACTTTAGAAATAGAAAATTTACTTAAATAACATTTTTCATTTTGGCCGAACAAACAAACAAACAAACAAAAATATATATATATATATATATATATATATATATATATATATATATATATATATATATATATATATATATATATTCTGTCTTTTAGGTGTTCATTATTGTTTATTAATTTATTAACACTTTTATTAATTGTATATCCTTGTTTTTAATCATTGTTACACTTTTTTAGCCGCAAATGAACTGATAATAATTTTTTTGGTTTTCAATGATCAAATGATGCACTGATTTCTTTTCTGGCTGTAAATGATTGTTTTAACGTCTGAACGATGCACTGACCAAAGAGCACTTCTTGTTTCCTGGGTAAAAAGTACTGCCCATCTATCTATCTCGTGCGAGTTTCTTCCAAAGTCTGATAAACATTTTTTGATGTTTTTTCTGTTTTGTCAGCGAAGCTCGCTCGATATTTATGAGTTTTTAAATATGTTTTACTCCTAGACCCCCCCTCTGTCTTTTGCTAACTCATTAATAACTCATTTTATATTGCTGAAAAATAGGAGTTATTTGAAAACAGAATGTGGGGAAAAAATAAATCTGCTTCATTCGAAATCAGTGCCATGTAGCACATCTAATGATCAGATCACTGTCATACAGTAATTTTTAGTTTTACTTGCAGAAAATGCTTAAAGAAAAGAAAAAAACAATTCTTATAAGTGTCATAAAAATCTGATGTTTCATGGCTTTTACAGGCTGCAGGAGGAGGAGAACAAAGGACATTTTCAAAAGACATTTTTTGGTGAAGGAGATGTTTTCATCTTGTTCATTAGGAGTTCAGACAAACTGGATGGATGGATGTTAATTCACTCGTCACACAGGAATTCTACCCAATAACTAAAAAAAGCACTGGGGGAGAAGTGATACATAACAAACAAACAAACCAATAAAAACACCCAAAAACCAACAAGAATTTTAAAAAAGTATTTGAAAATCAACAAAACTCATCATATAAAAACGGGATGAACTAAGTTAAAAAGGTGAAATCCAATTCTCAGTGCGGTTAGGATTATTTCATGCTGATTGAATCTGGAATGCTGTTTTCTCTGATTTCAAATTTTGTCCAATATTCATTTTTTCTTCATGTATTGAAAGAACATCTGTTTTATGAAAAACAAAAGCTCTGGCATAAATGTAAATAAAGTGTCTTTTGTGTTGTAACATTTAAAGTTTTAAGGTGAAAACTGATATTTTGATTTATAAAACTCAACAGACATGAAGTTGCTTTTTATGTTAGTCTCACTCTTTGTTGTTTTTCCATTGATTTATTTTTCCTTTAGTTTTTTTAAAAAGCAGTTTCTCTCCATACATGCTGCCTGTGTGAACGAAATCCTGCACGTGTCAGAGAGGAAGACGTAAACGTGTGTGCTGAGCTTCATGAGGTGAAGGCGTGTGGGGGAGACGGAAACACGGAGCTCCGCCCACCAGAGCTGTTCCCTCTGACCTTCGTGTGGCTCTTCATGGTGTGAAACTGCTGACATTAGAATTGATCGGCGCCAACACCCGCTGTCAAATCCAAAGCCATCGGGGACGACTGTGGCTGCTGGGAAGACCTGCGGTGGAGGACACGCGTGTGCTGAGGAACATGCAGAAGGTTTGCAGGCTCCTCCACATTTAGACGCATTTGTCCCTCTTCTGTCCTCAAGTTCTCAGTTCCCTCTGGAAATGGCTAAGTTCATGGAAAAACAATTTATAAACACTGATGTCATTACAAAATAAATCTGAAGCTCTTGCAGAACTGGAAGGGTCGCTTGGTGCTTCTGCTTCAGCAGGTCTGAGCCGCCGGATGGAGGATTTTTAGTGTCACCCAGGGGTCACCAAGGGTTTGGCCCCCTGAACTCCAATGTTAGCTGAAGCATGAAGGCATCATTGCTCACACCATCTCCTCTGCACGGCGAAATTGTGGGAGACATCAATTGTTGGTCTGCGTGGGCTGAGGCGGATCAACGGGCCACCCAGCGCCACCGACGGTCCGAGCTGTGATGGTAACGACACAAACACAAACATCTGATCTGACCCCAAAACTGGTTTCATTCGTGTTATGAGGCAATGACACCAGAAATCCAAAGTCAACCACATTTTCCTTCTGCAGAACACCTCACAATGCTTTGCATCAGTCCATACGTAATATTTAAAAAACACAGTAATAATAATAGTTGAAGGCCCCTAGGCACTATCCGCCGTCACCCCTGCCGCCCCCTTTTAGACTCCGCCCTCACTGGCTGCTGCACAACCCTCACTCTCCCCTTCTTGTAAAAATGGCAGCTTTTCTGTTGGTTTATCTCCATAGCAACCATTATATTTTTTGATCGCATGGGTTCGATGAACAGGTCTACATCATTTTTAGACAAATCTGCAAAAGTAATTTTTCTGATTTCCTCGGCGACGGAGGTTTTGTGTTAACCACGCCCACATTCCAAACATGTTCATGTTGGATGTCGTATCGTTTTGTTCAGCTTGAGGCAGGGATTCATGTGTTGCGTTTTCAAAACATTATGGTCAAGAATGTGAGAGCAACAAGCAGACATCACTTCTCCAACATTTTTCCCCAGGTAGCTTCCAGTAGAAAAGCGTTGATCAAAAATCCTGAGGAGGAGTTTACATTAGTAGCTGGTACTAAAGGGAATTTTGGGGGGAAATTCAAGACGGTGGCCTCTTCCCGAGGTCAAGGGTCAAAGAAACATTGGTTGTGGTCACACACTTAACCTGGCGGTGTATCTGTTTAAGTAATTTCCTGAGGATTGCTTATACAAAGATTCTCCTAAATTGTGAGAAAACGTGAAAATCGCCAAATTTTACAATAAATGGCCACCATGCCATAAGTCCTGTTGCCATCCCATAGTAATTTCAAAACTTCCTTTGGATCTCACCTACAGTTTTGTTTAGGTTTCTTTCGTGGAATTTTTTTTTTTTTTTACTCAGCAAAAACTATTTTTTTGTGTTTTATCTAAACAAATTCACACAAATTCCACATTCATTTTCTTTCTAATAAGAAAAATATAGTAGAATTTTACAGTTCTTTATAAGAAAAAAAGTAGAAAGTCGAAAAAAGAATACAATCAGAAAAAAGGAAGACATTAAATAAAAAGTTTGTTCATGTTTTCCCACTAAAGTTCGGTGGCTCACAGATAAATGGAAAATTCTGATGCTCTGTCAGATCAATTCCCTCATGCAGACCGACACGTAACAATTAGTAGACAGTTATGGGACTCTGGCCCAGATTCCACCATGGAATGATGGGATTTGTGGATTGCTGTTTGACCAGAGCGTCCGGGATGAACAGCCCACAAAGTCTGAAGTAAATCCCAACGATCGACATGAAGTCAAACAAAGATTTAGATTGAAAGTGGAAAAAAATGCAGAAACCTTTCAGTTTCTGCTCTGAATCCACCTGAAAATGTTTCATGAATGTCTTTGTGCTTAAAATGACAGGTACAGGTCTGTTGTGATGTTTTTGGCTTGAAAGATGCACCACTGCAGCAAGAATTCAGTTGGTTTCGTAACTACGGTGGCCCTGAAGTACAAATCACATCAACAAATCGCTCAAAGAGCAAAACAATTACTTTAAAAAAAATCAATGTTGCATTTTAGAAACCAAAACACAATTCTAGAAGAAAGAAAAAAGTGATTTGCTGCAATCAAAATGTATGAGAGAACTGGACTGGGTGACTCCTCCCCCTTTATGTTTAAACAGGAAGTGCCTGCTGGCTCAAATGTTATTTTTATTTTTTATTTTTTTATTGAACTTCAAACAAACACATACACATAACTACAACAAAGAAATAAAAAAAACAGCATTAAAATTGTAGTTTACAATACTAGGGATCGTCAAACAACATATAGTCTTCATTGAAAATAGACAGTTTTCTTACATTTTTGTTTATTATTAATCAATTTCAGAGATTTAGAATATAAACTGATCTCTTTATGAAATGTCTTGAATAACATTCTGGCTTTTGCAAAACAAAAAGTGATTTTCTTTCAACAGAATCCCTAATACCCCTAGTGTTTGGTGAAATAAAAGACCACACAGAACTTAAAGACATAAATAAAACACGAAAAAACATATAAACAAAAGACAAAATTTAGGATTAAAGAAGCTGGTGTCTTAAATTAGAGGTTAGCTGCGCCCCTAACTATTTACTAAATATGAAACCGAGAATTTTAACATTAGACGGTGAGTTTCACTAAAATGCTTAACTGGAAAACAATATAAATTGTTATTACAAATTAAAGAACCATAGCGATTAAGACCTTTAGCATCATAGAAGAAAAAATTGGTAATAAAAGGTAAAATGTAAGAAAAAGAAAAAAAAATTAACTTAGATTTGCTCTAAAGTGACTTAAATGTTTAACCTTAGAATAACTAAAGTAAAAAAAAAAACAATTTCAGTAAAACACTATGAACTCAATAATGCAAAACAGGTATGTCACCTCCTTGTAAAGATTTCCCTCCACAGTGACTCTAGTCCCGTTGATGGATCCCAAATGGCCCCTGTAGTAGACGTTCTTCCCTTCTGCTCGGCCCGCTCCATCCTGGGCCAGACGGCCGCTCGAGCTTCTCGGTCTGCTTTACTGAAGTCCTCCTTGAAGCGGATCCCCAGGTCTTTGCAGGTCTGGCAGTTCTTGGTGATCTTCCAGAAAGCATCTCTATGGCGCCTCGTGACAAACTGCAGGATCACCTGGCGATGTCGTGTCCATCACGTCTCCCCACTGCGGTGCGATTTTGGACAACATTCCAACCACATGTTCCCTGATGTTCTCCTCATCTTTTTCTTTCAATCCATGAATTTTCAAGTTCCATCTTCGTTTGTATCTTTCCAGATCGGGAACTCTTTCCTTCAGTTCTTGGTTCTCCTTCAAAATCCGTGGAATTTCTCTTTCCATCGTTGCCATCTTGTCTTACAATCTTTTATTTCAGCCGCGTTCATCTCAACCAGGCTGGTAATGTTTGCCACCATTATTGAGTTTTCACGCAGCTGACTCCCAAAGTCTTCTATTTTGGACGTTAGGCTTTCAATTGCAGCCAAACCAGCATCATCAGATCTGGAAGTTGACTCCTGTCCCGCTTTTACCTTCAAAGGTGGTCCCGTAGATTTTGTGGGAGTTGTTGGTGGTCTTCTTTTCATGTTGGAAGCGACGTCCATCTGAGAATAGTCATGCTCGCGCGTGGCCGACGGCTGCATTGTAGTTTGCTTCTGACTTGTTTTCTTTGACGCCATTTGAGCAAAAAGATAAACTCAAAGCTGTTTCTTCCAAAACAAAGACACAGTCAACGTGCAACTGTCTTCCAGTCAAACCGTTCTCTCTCAGTTTTCAAATTCTGACATTTACCACGCAAATCGGCGCGAAAGGCGAGAGCTTAACGAGAGACGTCCGCTCAGTCCGCCATCCCAGCCGGAAGTCCCCGCTGGCTCAAACAATCAGTCATAACTGTTGTCATTCTATTGGTCAGAATTAACATGCTGTCGATAAACGTCTTTCTTTTCGATTTTTTGAATTAAAGTTATAAACTGACCAATCAGACGCCTCAATAAAAGAGGCTGGTCTTGAATTTTCGAAGCGTTTGACGCATTTTTCTGAGTCTGCTTTCAAGTGGTAGGGGCGTGGCCTTCTCACAAGCTTGCTCCTGATTGGCCTAGAACCGTTGACTCATGCCGAATCAGACCAATCACTGCTCACAGTCGTTTTCTGGTTCCAACATGGCGGCATCCATACCGCATAAAAATGGCGACTGAATTGGCTTCATTTGGATGGAATGAACCATTTTCCACAGGTGACGTCACACTCACTCACTCCAGCTCTCCAGGTCCCAGAATACCTTCTTATATGAGTCTCTCATTTTGTTTTATTTCTTAACATTTCTCTTTGATTTCTGGAAATTACTTTTGTTTTCCAAAAACTTCTTTTACGTTTTCGATTTTTTTAAATTTGTTTTTTAAATTTCTTAAGGTTTTTTTTTTTTTACATCATTTGTTTTGCTTCTTTAATCGCTGTTGTGATCTTTAATATGTTTTTGCATTGTGTTGATGTGTTGATGCCCTTTGCACTTCAGGGCCACCGTACCTAACCCCCCCTACAGGTGATCTACATGAGGATCCTGCAATGCAAAGCAATTGTAACCACGAAGCCTAGAACTGGCAACAGATGCAACTTTCCCCGCTGCTGCCGTCGCGCCCGATGATTCATCAACCCTGCAATTAAACAGACTCCTTTGCCCCGCCCACGTGCACGTTAAAAGGCAAACGTGCGAGCAGCACGGAGGGCCGTTTGCTGACCTACATCTGAGGAGGTTCTTCCTCAGCTGGGAGCGGGAAAGCTGCCTTCCCTCTGTGCTCCTCATCAGAAAGGTCAGGATAATGGCAAGGGTTCACACAATCCAGCGGGATCATTATGGAAAAGAACAAAAGGCCTTAGCTGCTTATTTATGGTGGGGTTGCTGCAGATGATCCCACAGTCACGAAACTCCACTTCCACCCAAAACCGCTCCACCGGCAGGAATCCAACCCACCAAATCTCTCCCAATTTAGCTTAACGTGAGACTAATGAAAGGTGTGAAACTGCCTCATCTCCAAAGAGGCCACAGTCCAACTGATGATGTTGCAGAGCTGGTGGTTGGACGCATTCAGATGCACACAGCTTTACCGCTCCTCCTGATGCCATTTGTGCACAAGAGCGGAGCGCCATGATCCTGCCCAGTGAGGAGGAGGAACACGGGTCAGACCTGGGCCCCAAACACACATTTACAGATCACTGCTGAGTAAATGAGCAAGTCAGTCCTGCAAGATCCAGAAGAAAATCAACCAAACGACAGCTCTGTGGGGATTCAGCTCACGCCTTTTTGGTGCTATTTTAACTTTCCAATCACTTCATGACCAAATATTCTAACTAGGCTTTCTATGTACATAAATGTATATATATTTGTTTGTTTGTCTCTTTTTTTATTGATGATTTATAAATTCAGTCAAATTTCTCCAGAGAGAGAAAAAGGATGTTTGTACCTAAAGAAGGAGCCACACTACTGTTACCCAGAAGCCATTGCTCCTCTGAACTCCTTCATTCATCAGCTTCCCTTTGAGCTCAGATCATGTTTGTCCTGTTTGACCCAAAAGCGGAGCTTCTTCTTCTTCTTCTTCTTCTTCTTGTTGTTCTTCTTCTTCTTCCTCTTCACTTCAGGGACTTTTCAGACGACAGAACAGACAGACCTGTTCTCCTCTCTTTTCAGAATTCAATTAAAGATGTTTTTTCTAGTTTATTCCACATTTATGTTGGCCTAAAAGCTGTGAATGGTCCATATTCTTCCTGTCAGAGCGCTGCATTAAAAGCATGTGTGGCATTTTGCTCGGATGCCACTGTCGGGAACGTTGGACATCTCCAGCTCCAGCTGGAGCTCTCCGGCTCCTTCTGTGGTAAATTCTTCTGTGTCTGATTGATGACTGCTTGTCCAGGAAACGCTCCCCTCCGGCGAGCGTTGCCTCCTCCGTGGCAAAACCCAAACTCAGTTTAGAACTGCTCCAAAGCCAAAAACGAGGAACCGCTCGTTAAAAAGTATGAATCCAAATCACAGCGGAGGCAAAGAAAAGCTGAAGCCAGAACACACTTGTAATGCGTTAATTGTCCAATGTATGTGGTGTAGATCATAAAATATGGTAATAAGTCCGGAAACACTGAAGTAAATAAGCATGTCAGAACACTGATGGTGGTTTATATTGTTTCCTCTCCAAAATCACATGTTTCTGATTTGACTTTTATGTGCAAAACCTATTTATTTATTTATTTTTTGTGAAATCCACATAAAATCTAGAATGCATACAGCTAGTGCGCTCCGACCTTGGAGCAGGGATGCTAACTGTCTTGATTGCAGTTTCCTTTTAAAGGACGGAAATCTTTGGGGTTTTGGTTTTGATGGCTTTGTTGACTGCAAAGGAATGTTGGAAGGAAGAAAAAGAGGATGCAGCAACAAGCCAACTGTGTTGTTCACTTTACTTATGCTGGTAAAACTTCAGTCAATGACCAAAAAATTCATAAACACGACCTGAAAAGTTTTAATCAGGCCAAGTTTCCAACTATTGACGAGATGTATTGATACTTATTATTAATATTATGAAGGCTTTTTTCTTCAAAATGGTCTTTGGTCTCTTCAAGAGGCCACTTGGTTGTGACACACTACTGCCCTCTAGTGGAAAGTACATGTCATTACCCCAGTCATGACATTTTTTAAAGATGAGGATTCAAGGATTCAAGGAGTATTTATTGCCATTTTCAGTCAACAGAGAAGTTTCACAGAATTGGAATTTGCTGCTGTGCTAATGTGCAACATAAAAGACTTAAGAATAGAAAAAATGAACAACAGTAAGCAAAATAAAAAAATGACACAATGGTCAGAACAATAAATTACGACGGAGTTTTAGGGCCACCCAAAAAAAAAATAAAAGGAAAATTACGAGATTTAATCTCGTAATTTTCTCGTAATCTCGTAATTGTAGGACTTTTTATCTCCTAAATTTACGAGAAAAAATTTGTAGATTAACAAGGAGAAAACACCGAAGTTGTCCGTTTATTGGAGCCTAGCTTGAAGATGAAATATGTGGAGCCTTTTGTGAAGCTTTATTTCCGTATTATAGGTTTAAAACAAAGAGATTCTGAACCTTTTGATGACTCAAAATCAGATTATTTTCAGTATAGCCGGCTTTACGGGGTTCAGTGTCAGTAAAGCGGAGTTTCATATGTAAAATAAGGAGCTCAGAGACACGTTTGGGTGTAGAGGACCGCTACTTTATTTTCCTTTTGATTCAAACATCCTGAAGTTCATCTGTCACCTTAAGTCATTAACCTGTCATCCGAACACCAATGCGGAAGTAAACAGTGTTACATACGCCCACCCCTCCAGATGAAACGTCCCGTTTCGGCATAGAACAATAAAGATGAATGAAACTAGTCTGTTATATTAGCATTAGAACGTTGAAAATGCCAAAAAAGTGCTACTTCTCATACGGAAGCGTCACACAGATGTAGAGTTCTTGTCTTTGGTGGAAGAAAGGATTGAAGTGGACATCTGCAGGGACACCGACGGCTTCATCGGGCTGCAGAGATCCTGCAAACCACCCACCAATAAATAAAACTTTAATAAATCATAAATCAAACAAATGAGCTTCCAAACATTTGGAATGTTATCAATAAACATTCAGATCACCTGTTCAACTAAGTTTACTTGGTCTGCTCTGCTGCTGCGCGGCGTTCACCTGCTGCTCTGCATACTTACCTCCACTTTAATCTCGGAACTTTACGAGTTTGCTTCTCATAAATTTACGAGTTTTTATCTCCTAAATTTACGAGATGAAAACTTGTGATTTTACTTTTTTTTTTTTTTTTTGGTGGCTCTAATACTCCGTCGTAATAAATAGAAATATAGAGACGCACTTTGAATTAATTCAACAGTTAACCAATACATTTTCCTACAAAAATACTATTTACTTTGCATAAAATTCCCAAACTATTCTATAAAGGGGCCTCCTGTTTTCTTCTCACTTTGAGATGTTCTGTCCAGAACACAGCAGCTGGTAGTTCTTCAGTTCTGTGAAAATGGGAGCTATTGACATGTTAGATGTCACTGTGGATTTGACATGAAGTAGATTCAGAACAAATATATTGTTGTGTTCATAACAGTGATGTTTAGCCACTGAAAAGAACACAGCAGTTTAGTAAATCATTGAAAATGACTTTTGGACCAGAGAAACGTTCTAACCTAAAACTCAAGCTTAGTTGCCCAAAACCCAAATGGAGGTCATTCCATTCTCAGGAGTGAGAATCAAAGGCTCCACACACACCCAGCTCAGGTATTGTTGTTAGGTTTATTACATTTCTCTGACCTGCATCTGCTTCATTTTGGCTTTAGGCTACATTCCAGATTCAGAATTTCCTTTTAACTCAACATTTCTTCTGCTTTTGTGGTCAGATGTCTTTCTGCACCAGCGTCTCTGTTTTGGGTGTTAAAAGAAAACGTTTCATTTTTTCCCCACATTTTGTTAATCTCACTAAAAACTGTTTGACTGTTTCTTGGACCAGAATAGAATAAAATAACTTTTAATGTGAAAACAGATTTTTGTGGCATTGGTACTGATAATTTAGCATTAAAAATGACAGATTTAGCACAGTGTTGATAAAGAAAAACTGCTGTTTGTTTGATGCTTAAATAAAGAAAACCTGCTGCCCTAAAATTCTGCAGTTTTCTGAGGATCAGGACTTTTTGTGGTCATTTTTTTGGTTTCTGTTCCTGTTTTGCTTCAGTGTCAGATCACAGCTGTTTTCAGTTTCTCATGGTGATCACAGCTCTCTCCGTATTTAAGTTCCTGGTTTTCTCTGTTCTGTTTCCTCTTTGGGGTTACATGTTTCAAATGATTTTGTTTTTTTACTAAGCTTGGAGTTTGTTCAATAAATTAAACTTTTGTTAACATTTGTGTCCTCACCTGTGGATTTTGCTCCTGACATCGTTTTGCATTAATTGGTTAGTTGAAAGCAGAAGAAAAGTCTAAAAGGTTTTCTTGTTTCTGATGTTTAGTGGTGGAGAAACCAAAGTGAATCCGATTGTACTGAAACGGTTTGTGATGCATTTGACACACTGACACTAGTGACATACATGGGTCAGACTACAAAACTGCATCAGGAGGAAACAAAAGACCAACACGTCATGAAAGTCATTCTGTGGTTTACAGTGGTTGACATAAAGACTTAGTTTTGAGAGATGAACTAAAGATTTTGAGCAAGTGACAGGCTTTTGCAAGAAATCCATAGTGTTTTGCTGTTTGTACAAATAGTTTTGAGAAAGGCACACACGTATTTGCAAACTTCAATTTTGATCTGAGAATTGTACTAAAGCGACTGAGAAAAACTAACAGGAAGAAACTCATTCAACATGGTTTGAGAAACATGTAGTACACTAATTGTCCACAAGATGGCAGAAAAGGGGAGAAATTCCCTGAACTTCTTTGCAGATTTTTCTCTGGTTCAGTTTTGATATGACATTTATAAATTAATAATATGGTTAAAAAAATATGCGCAAAGTAATGAGGCGCAAAAACTGCGGTTGTATGGGTTTTAAAGTTGTTTTAATAATCAATGCCACACCTTTAAACTTATAGTCACAGAACTAGAGGTTATATAAATAAAAACGTTTCCAACTTTGTCATTTTTACTAGTAAAATACTGAAACAAGTACATTTACTGTGGCAGTTTTAGTAAGCACAAATGAAAGCTTTGAAACCAACAAGTTTAGGACAAGATTCACATAAAGTCAGAAAGGTGTCCAAAAAGGCCACATTTATCATAAGACTCAAGAAAGAGCTGCCAAATAGCTTCCTATAGTAACCGGGCCAGAACAAGACGGAAGGAAGGCAGCATCAGGACCATCTGGACTGACATTTACAGAAGTCTATGCACTCACAGGGCAGAGAAATGCCCTGGGAAAAATCAAGCATCCAGCTCCTCAATATTTTTGGGAAATTGCGGCAAATTGCGGCAAGCAGCGTCACACCTGAGTGGAGTCTGCCAGAGGAAAAGGTTCTGGACCTGAAGGTGCTTCCAAGAGAAACGGACCGGACCCATCTGGGTTGTGAAGACAGACGTAAAAACCTTCATGACTCCTGCAAGCTGGAACCAGCAGAACTTCACCTCTTTCTCACACTGACAACAGTTACACATTTCAAGTTCAAATTCAAAAATGTTTAATTTGGACCAGTGAAAAACAAGCGTCAAATAACAAAACAAGACACAATATTATAGAAACAACAAAAGTCCAAAAGGGAGTGAGAAGAAGAAAAATCTTAGAAACTCACCCCTTTACCTTAAGTCCTTACTTTCCTAACTAACACCCAGTACACCCACCATCAAAGTCCACTGCCCCACCCAAATGAATAACACAATCTTGTTTTATACGGATGCAGATTTACAAATGCTGATGTTCTGTATTGTTTTGTATTCGTACATATTTATCAATGATCATATTTCTGTATTTCTACTTAAATTCTTTTACGTTTGGACATTGTTTCAAGCATTTACTGGCTCTGTTCCACAACTTCACTCCACAAATTGAAACACAAAATCATTTTTTATTTGTACGTCCTTTAAGTATGAGAAATTTATTTTTCCCCTAAAATTGTATTTTTCCTTTGTTTTCATAAATAACCTTTGGATATTCATCGGTAATAAATTGTTTTCTGCCTTGAATATTATTTGAGCTGTAAAATACTCTACTAGATCATAACATTTTAGAAATTTTGATTTTATGAATAATTTGCTTGTGTGCTCAAGGTAACTGACTTTGTGTGATTCTTTTAAAACAACTTTATGAACAAACCCTTCAAAGGAGAGCAATCCAATGTTCCAGACACTGTATGTCTTTTTGCTAAAAGAATCTTAATCCCACGAGAATCAAACACGGATAAATCAGACAATGATCCTACCAGCTTCGCGTCGGACGGTTCAGGCTTCGTGCGTTAAAAAGTGATAATGCACACTTCGAAGGCCAATAACCCTTACTTATACAATTAACCGTTATGAAGCCCATCGAGACAACTGTTGTTGTAAATATTGGGCTATAGAAATTGAATTGAATTGAATTGAATTGAATTGAATTGAAATGAACGGTGCATTGTGTATTTGTTGTGTATTGACGAAGCATGCGGGTCGGCTCCCACAGTGACCACGCCGACCTACGTACATTGGGGGCGTTGTCCATCCAGGAGCCTTGACTTGGGAAGTTGCGAGATCATTTATTAAAAGCGGTTTTGTCACCAACGGTTGTGAATCGACAGCGGCGGTTGAGTTACTATGGTAAGTAACGAGTTTTCTTTTACTTCAAAAGTTTAAACAATGGAAGTCAAAGGGAGGAATCAGATCAAACAGATTTGCACAGATGAAAGGATTTTGTGCAGATGAAACTCGTGTGGCCTTTTCAGCGCTTCGGAAGCTTTATCCCTGTGGGAAATTACATGAGCTGATGAAGAATAGGAGGCCCGGTCTATCGGCAGTTTCTGTGCATCCCCGTAAAAAACGACAGAAAAGCTGTGAATGAGTGAAAGTGGTAGAGGCCGCAACCCTGTCAACCTGTGAAGGTGGAGGATCTGCTGCATCCTGCAAAGATTTGAGAAAGTAGGACGCTTTGACCCACACATCTCTGAAAACCATCCATTTTCTGAACTTGCTGAATCTCTTTTGGTGTCACGAGGTTGCTGGAGCCTATCCCTACTACTGCTGGGTGAAGGTGGTCTATACCCTGAACAGGTTAACAGGTTGCCAGTCTGTTGCTGGGCCAGACATTCACCTTCACACTAGAGCACAGGTGTCAAGCTCCAGGCCTCGAGGGCCGGTGTCCTACATGCTTTCTAACCAACCTGCCATTGAAGCTCCTTATTGGCTAAACACACCTGATCCAGGTAATCAACAGCAGATGAGGCAGGATTTCTGAAAAACCAGCAGGAGGTCGGCCCTCGAGGCCTGGAGTTTGACCCCCCTGCACTAGAGGGATGATGTAGAATATTCAGTGAACCAATGAAGCATGTTTTTGGAAGGTGGGGGGAAACCAGCATTCCCGGAGAAAACCCACCCATGAACGGGGAGAACGTGCAAACTCCACACAGATGGGGGCAGGAGCGCTAACCACTACTCCAACCATCTGCACTTTCCTGAAAACCATTTCTTCAAAAGAAGAGGAGAAACATCCCAAAATTCAAGATCGTTACGCAACGTTCACACCAGCCTCTGTAAAGCACGTTCAAGCGATCGCTTCAAAATCAAATACGCCTCTTCCGACAGTAGGTGGAGAACATACACCTGCTGTAGAAACAAGAAGAAGAAGCCCCTCCTTGCTTGTCCAGTGTGAACACTATGGGCTAAATCAGGGGTGGGCAAACTTTGGCTCAGGGGCCCCTAAAACGATTTAATGTAGCCCGCCGGACTGGAATGAACGACATTGTCACGATCATCTTCTTATTTAAGTGCTCATTACTCTTTTTAGGGTACTTAGATTATTTAAATTGATTTATTTACACAATAGATTTGACTCTTTGTCATTCAGTTTTTTTTTTGTAACACAAGAAAAACCAAACTAAACCAAAACCGATCCGTTATGTTCTCTTCTTCTCTCTCTCCAGGTCCCTCGTAGACTCCCTGAAGTCTTGACAGGACACCCCCCCCCCCCACACACACACACACACACTTTGGTCCCCTTTATCAAATTAGTCACAGGTACGTCAGTCACATGACCTACTACTGACGTGTCCTTAATACACAAAAACAACAACATGTATCTTATGAATCACGTTTTTTACTTCAAAAACGAGCCGTCAGAATTGTACATAAATCCGGATATCTTCATCATACAAACAATTTATTTGATCAATCCAGACTTTTATAACCTTGTGGATTTTTACACCACACATCTATACAGAGCCAGTGAGAAATCTTTACCATTCAACATCCAAAAAAATATCTTACAAAATGAAGGAGGAACATCTAAGGGGAAAGAGGAACTTCAAGATCAAACTGATAAGAACCACAACGAAAAGTTTAACATTAAAAGCATCTTACAAATGAAAAAAACAGCAAACTAATGATACGTGATGGTATTGAAATAATATTTACTGAAGACTTCAGGATAAAAAGTGGCAACATTAGAGAATGTGTCATAATTCAACACAAACAAATGTTACAGTGATTTTCTTGAAAGAATCTTAAATATTCAACGTTAAGATGTTTTTAAATCAACGCACTTTTGTTATTTAACAATCACAGAAACTCACCTGAAAATCTTAAATCAATCCCATGTTGCTGAATAAATAGTAATATTTTCCAATTTGTGATGAAAAATGTTCCATAAAATTAACATTTAGAGATGTTTCATTCAGTACAGTTTGCTTTTAGGAAACCCCTCAGCCTCATCCACAGACTCTGACTCTTCCCTGCCATTAAAAACGACACTTTCCGATCAGCTAACGGCTCCGGTTGGAATTCTATTTTGTTCATTTCTGCCCCCCCCATAACGCCACGTGTCAAACGAACAGGGTGAAAGATCTCACACAGCGCCTATTTTTGAAACACGGCAGATGTGGCCATTGGCTGAGGCGCTTAATCCTGAAATCATGGGTCTGATACAAGCGAGGATTTAGCCTCCACCATGATACTAACATCTGTCCACGTCCCCTTTCAAGCTCCCGGGCTCAGGCCAGGCAGGAACGGAGGACTGTCGGCGGCGTCCCTTCACTAAAGCCAAGGAAAACGTCAAGAGAAGAGGTGAGTGTTGAAGGAATGGATGCGCTGGCGTCCCACGGCTTATGTAACACGCTTTGACACAGACGGGATCCTGGTCCGTGTGTGTGCCATCTGCCCACACGGACCAGTGATGCCATCATTTCCTGTGGATAAATGAAGATCGCTCTGCTGCTCGCGTCAGACCAACGGAGTCACGACGGTGACATTTGAGGTACTCTGGCTTACCTTTCCTCTGACCAGCTGCCGTTTGTGCTTTTGTGTATCTGAGTGTGTGACTCTGATCAACTCAAGTTAGAGTTTTGACTTCGATTGACGGGTCCCACAGTTGTCCGCTTTCTAAAATTTCTATTTCTGCACTGAAAGACGCTAAGTGGAGGACAATAACGTCTCAAAATGAAGGGGTCATCCCTGTGAGCTGACCTCAGCAGAGACCAAGAACAAGAGGACAGGATGTCTCTGGAATCAGAAAAACAAACGAGAATGATGCCAAACGTGATCATTTTTGACTGAGTGACGGAATGACATTTTAACGATGAGGGAGAAACAAAGCGATGAATACACAGGAACAAGAAGTTTTATCTTTTAATAAAATGTTTCTCCAAAAGCACAGACTCCCAGGCAAGACTCCAACAAAGAGGGTCTGCAGACATCATCGTCTCACCAGTTCAAGTCTCATTCTGATCATCCTGTGATCCATTTCCAAAGTCTTTATTTAATTCTGATTCTAATCCAAAAAAAACATACCTGTGTCGTTTTCTAGGACATAGTTTTATGGAGAGAAATTAGACTCAGTCAGATTTGTGCGTGCGTAATTCTTGATTTGTGCATAAATTAGGATTTGTGTATGTATATTCTTGCTTTGTGCGTGCGTAAATTAGGACTTGTGCATAAATTAGGATTTGTGTATGCATATTCTTGCTTTGTGCGTGCGTAAATTAGGACTTGTGCATAAATTAGGATTTGTGCGTGATTTGTTACTCACATAATACGTTTTGTGTATAAGTTAAAAAAAAAATAAAATGAAAAAAATACAAAATGCAATTTACGTTTGCACAAATTAATATTACAACAGCTTGAAACTACTTACACACACATCTTTAAAAAACACGCACGATTCCCTTGTTACGCACACACGAAGCCAAAGTTACGCACGGATCTACCGTGAAACTGTTTTCACGTCTCACGAATTCGTCCGTGAGTGCTGCGTTTAAATACCAGTGGAATGCTCGGTCATTAGACTTTTCCTATTGGCCTTCCCTTCTAAACGTATCCAGACAATGACTCAATCAATACATGAAGACAGTAGATGTTAGTGTTGAACATAGAGGCTACTTACTTCGGGGCGCTGACCACCGAGATGGGCCGCCATTCTTCCCGTGACTCTCTCAGTCTGACTGCCTTTGATTTTTCCGGAAGAAAAAAGACAGTGCCCCCTACTGGTCGTTCCTATTACACATTTTGTATCAATTCTGTGTCTCGGAGAATAATATACTTTTAATATATATATTAGCCTTTAAAAGTGAACGTCATATTCTCAGATAATAATTTTTATTTTCCTTTAAAGTTTTTTTAAGCCCTGCTACACCCACTGAAGGAAATACGTTTAGAAGGGAAGGCTGATAGGAAAATTAGTATGACCGAGCATTCCACTGGTATTTAAACGCAGCACTCACGGACGAATTTGTGAGACGTGAAAACAGTCTCACGGTAGATCCGTGCGTAACTTTGGCTTCGTGTGTGTGTAACAAGGGATTCGTGCGTGTTTTTCAAAGATGTGTGTGTGTAAGTAGTTTCAAATTGCATTTTGTATTTTTTTCATTTTATATTTTTTTAACTTATACACAAAACGTATTATGTGAGTAACAAATCACGCACAAATCCAAATTTATGCACAAATCCTAATTTACGCACGCTCAAAGCAAGAATATGCATACACAAATCCTAATTTACGCACAAATCAAGAATTACGCACGCACAAATCCGACTGAGTCTAATTTCTCTCCATATAGTTTCTGCAGAGCGGCAGCAATTCTGAGTTGTGGGCGGGACTGTTGATGTGAAGCAACCCCACCCCCCTTCCCCTTCCTTTGCTAGTGCTTGAAATAGGGGGCTTGGGACAACATCGCTAATAGGATCTTTTTAAATTGCATTTTTTTGTCTGCTCCTGATTCACAGTGATATGAATTTTTTTTTTAAATACTCAGAAATGCAATTTTGAGCAGGGCTTTCGCTATATACTGTATGTTCTCCATCATCGGAACACGCTTCAATAATCCACAATCGATTTTATAAATCTGGAACCAACGATATAAAAAAAAACAACATGAAAATAGTTTTAAAAATATGTTTTTAGCCGGAAGAAAATACGGTAAAAATTGAGTTTAAGGAATCAATACCACTAATAGTGAATGATTGGTTATTCATTTAGGTTAATTGTCCTCTTTTTTTTTTTGAAGGCCCAGAATAACAATATAAATAAACAAACCAATCCAAAAATATCTTCATATTGTAGAATAAATCACTTTCTTTGAATATTTTTGAATGCTTTCTCATTCAGTTTTAACCCTTAAAAGTTGAATTTTTATTTAATGCAGGCTGGAAATTCCAACAAAAACTAATCCTCACTGGTTGTGCGTCATGTTTGACCCAACTCAACCTTTTTGTGTTGTTAAACTTTTTGCTCCCTAGTCTGACAGAACCCGTGCAGAACCCATTTCCTTTGACCCAACAGGGCATTCTTCACATTTACAATCAAACCTGCTTCGTTTGCTTCAGTTAAATCACATTTATAGTCTAAAGTGCTGTGTTGTTTTTTGTAATAAATGTGCACAAATACACCAAAAACGTGCAGTCAACAGACATTACTGTTGACTTTTCTCACCTAAACAATGAAACAGACACAGCAAAAACATCAAAGCAAACAACAATTTGATCCATTTTTTAATGTTTAGTCGCAATTATAATGTCAAGAAGGCAGAATCATTTACTTTTATTTATTTTCTAATCAATCAATGAGTCAATATTTCAAAAAGATTTGATAAATCTCTGTGTTTTAATTTTCTTTTGCTTTTTTCAATAAGCTTAAAATAAACCAATCAGTCAATCAATCAATGCTCTTTTTCGTGCCATTGTGCCAGTTACAATGACAAATGCAGAACTCTGTCTGTCCTTCCATCTGTCCGTCTGAAAGAAACTCTACGTGTTTTTGTCTGAGCAAAAGTTGTGTTGAAATTAAAATCTGAAGACAATAGCCTGAAAAAAGCGTAATGATGGATCATGTTGTTGAAAGACCAAAGAATTACTTCACATATCATTCACACTTTAGTCATGGGTTGTTTTCGAACACCCAGCAGTTAAACAGAAATAGCCTGTAGCTTCTGTCAAATTGAATTCTTGGTAATGTTTCCAGCCAACGTGGCGCCAGCCGGCCGCTGGTGACCTCGGTGTGATGATTGTCTCCGGAAGGTCGTTTCAAAACCAGCAGTCCAAAAGTCTTTCTATCCCCCAAGAAACATGGCAACAAGAAAAACCATTTCATCAAGAGCTGACGTAAAGATGATTATTTATACTTTTATTTCCACTCCTTCAGAATTCTGTCATTTGCCTTTTCTTATGTTTTTAAAAAAGTTCTCTAAGACTTCTGCGGTTTGTCCAAAACTAGGTAAACAGGTACCAAAAAACCAAGCTGATAGAACTGCTCTACAATCCAATTCACAGTCAAAGTTAGAACCGATTCAAAGTTTGTTCTTCTAGTTTTTAGAGCCTTGTTTGGAAAAGCGCCTGCATGTGTTGTTGACCTTTTAACCCTTTAGTGTTCATTTCATCCTTTGAGATCTGAGAACCAAAAAGGCCTAGTTATTAAAACCAGAGAAGATGTCGCCTTGAGGGGTTCCCCTCGTCTTTGAGGCACTCTCCCTTTGTCACGATGACAGATCGACTCTGAACAGGTTTTTTCATTCAGAAAATCTTTCTCTCATGTCTATTTTGTCTTCGACTAAATCTTTGTTTTAGCTTCTGTGAATGAGATTTATTTTTTGTTTGTTTGTTTTACTGTTTCTGGTTGATTTTTGTTGCTCCCTTTTACTATTGTGGACCCTGGACCTTGTTTTAACTGGTGGTACAGAGATGAGTCCTTCCTCATAACCCCATCATTTCGGATCACTTTCTAATTACCTTCCAGTTTACATTAGAACATGCTTCTGCCCCAGTGAATAAAAAACAGCTCAAAAGAACCTTTTCTGACCGTTCTGTGTCTGAGCTTAAACTCACAGTTCAACCAATACTTAGTTGTCCTTCAGTCACACCAGTTTCAGCTGATGACAACAGCTGTCTTCATTTCAGTTAATCACCTTCAGTCTGTTTGAGCGTCTGGTTTTCAGCTCCGTTTGGTCACTCGTTTCTGGCTCCCGGGCTTTTGTCACGGTTGAGTTTATTGATGAAATGTTTGAAGTTTCTGTGGAAAGCCTGGTCTCCTGCATGTTCAGCTTTAGCTCCTGAAATGATGGAAGTGCATCCATAGATCCAGAGAAGTTCCTTTCAGAGTTGACCCAATAGCACGTCCTCCCGTCATGTCTGATTCCCACCCATACTGCGCTGCAGTCGAGCAGAGAGGTCCCTTGCTAAAGTCGAGGGTTTGAATTCTGGAGTTGTTCTTGTTTTTCAGGTTCAGGTGTGGGAAGGCCTCACATCCATTTGTGCATAATGTGAGAAAATGTTCTTGACTTTACAGTCTTTTGCATGTTTTTATTCTTGCTTTGTCATTTGAATGCAGGGGTCTTTATTAAAATGGGTTTTTCCTTCTCTCTGTATCTGCTGTCAGTCACAACAGGTTGGAAATGATCATTTAGAATTTTGAATTCTATGACTTCATGTTCTTCATGGTTCATGCTTATTACACAATCACCGGCATGAAGCCCTTTGAGACGACTGTTGTTGTAAAAATTGGGCTATAGAAATAAAAAATTGAATTGAAATAGAATAGAAAACAAGGCCGGCTTTAATTTTAGTCCAGCCCCCCTCTCTGGTAATTTCAAACACGTACATATTTATTTATGCAGCCTGATATGAATCCCTGCTGCAGCAGCAAAAACCGTGAACATCAGATGCACCAACAGCTTGAAGGGAGTGTCTTCAACCTCTTCTTACTGGAATTTACTTATTGTGACTGATTGGATTTAGATATGAGAAAAAAATGATTGAATTTAAGTTATAGATGGAGAAAAGGAAAATCTGTTACAGAAAATGTTTTTTTATTTGGAAAGTAAATAAAATACATTAGTGAAATGAGGGCAAATGCCTTAAATAAAGCTTTTTAAGGTGGCATAGCAGTATTTTTATCTGGTTTTTATCTAATTTTTATTCCTTTTTTTGTTGCATTTTCTTTGTTTTTAATTTTGTTTAATAATTTTTTATAATATTTTTGTCTCTGGAAAGCACTTAAGAAACAGTTTGTTTGGGAAATGTGCTCCATAAATAAAGTGGATTTGATGAAACCGTTTAGATTTATTATTGTGACGCCTTATTCTTTTCAGTTTGTAGTCAAACGAGGCTTTCTGTGTTCTCTTAGGCGACATTTTAATGCTGTAAAAAGGTTTGACCAACCTGAACATAGAAAAAAACACATTTCTGCCTTTGTCACAACAGTTACAGAGGAAGAACTGCGTCCCCTGTGACGGATCCCTCTGAGATCCCGTGGATCTCACTGGGCTCATTTTGCTGCTCACTGCAGATCCGTCGCTTCTCCGGCGTGCAGAGGAAAAACGCCATACCGGGTCAGACTTCTGCCTGGAGATGTGGCTGCTTTGCAGAGCGGCACATGTAGGACGAGCTGCAATCATTTTTCTTGTGTTTGTGGACTGGGATTAGATGAACACGCATAATCCAGGCTGGTGCGATGAGGTCACATGAACGTTTCATGAAAGCTGTGTGTCCGTTCCATCAAAGTGCTGCTTTCAGGGGATTTTTGTTGAACTCACACTCTCTGCCATCGAATTACAGACACATTTTCTTTTATTTGATGAAGGCGGAGTTTGGTCACAGGCTGTAGAAACTTTCTCCTCAATATATGATATGTTTGTGTCTCATTGCAGTAATGGATCCCTCACAGAGATCAAACAGATGGTTTTTTTTTAATCCAGAGGTTGGAGAAGTGAATTTGAGTGATGATTTTATCTAATCTTTGAGGATTTTTGTTCGGGTTGAAGATTGTAATACAGTCAGGGAATCATCCATTTATGTTCATCACCTGCTACTAAGAACGTTGTTCTTTTTTTGTAGTTTGACCTTTTGGCTAAAGTTGTGCTTTTTTTTTTTTCTTTCCATTTTTTCACCACAATCAGAGAAAATAAAAAAGCAGGTTTATTTTTGAAACCCTCTCGATACGATAGCTGTCCAATTTTAATTTTAATTTTAATTCACTTGGCAATATTTGACCAGCAAAAATTTGAACTTCATTTTTCCTCACAGGAACAATGACACGATTTAGTAAACATGGCTTTGCATGAACGTATCGCCATAGCAACGGCTCCAGAGGAGGCCCTGAACAATCAGAATAAATCAACTGTAAAAAAACTTTCTGCTCCTCCATTCCTGGCAGGAAACCTGTTCAAACCCCAGTGAAGCACTTCATGGAAGAAAACAAGTCGACTTTCAGTTTCAAACAAAGCAGAACAAAAAGATCAAGAGAAACACGTTTCTTTCATGGAAATCTACACCATTGATGATCATGACAAACACAACAAATAGGGACGATTATGCTAAATCCTTTTAAATGGCAGAATGGATTGATATTCGACAGATTTTTGATGCTGAAGACATAGATGACTGTGCTTTGACGCTGTTTGATTTCAGGATAAACTCTGCTTTTCAGAGCTGTTTAGTGATGACACTGCGTCGCTCAGGCAGGATGTGGCTGTTATTTCACCCACCTCCTCCACTCAGTCAAGAGGTGCCCTTTCCTAACCAGATCCTCCAGTCTCTTCGTGTCGGCTGACCATTCGGTTTTGTTTTTTAGCTTTTTTTACAACACAAGAGGATTTTTTTTTCATAGATGCCAAAAATAAAGAGAAGACAGTGACAATACTTGACAAGGTGTCCATCATCAGAAGTGAATGTGAGGCGGACTCTTCTTAATATATTTCTGTCAAACCAGGGTCCGGGCGAATACTTGACTCTGATTAGCTACAGGGCGTGGATTAAAAAGTGATTTACCTCAGTAATAACGCACACCTAAGAAAGTAGTTCCGGTCACATAGCTTGAATGTTCTGTATCACTGCGCTGGCAAATTTTATCTCCATATTCTGGACAAAAACAAGCGGTCAGAGGTGAACTTTCTCTCTGAACTGATGCTTTATTTAACCCAGACAGCACAGATATCGCTTTCTTTGCCGCTGCAGTCTAGCTCCGTGTCAACGCGTCGCATCATGTAACAAATAGTCTGTGATCTAAACCAAAAAAATAACAAGAATCAAGTAATAAAAACTGGTTGAATAGAGAGTGATAGTTTAAGTGATACAAAACATTTAAACTAGGTGACCGAAACTTCTTTTTTCACCGTGCGGTTATCAGGTTTTAATGCACACCCAGCAGCCAATCAGAATCGAGTTTTCACCCGGACCATGGTACAACAGGACTTAACGTACGCCGCAGAATCCTGAACCATCCAACGGTTCAGGCTTCTGCGGCGTGCGTTAACCTCGAAAGGGCATCATCCTGCTTGTACCATGTTCACTAAAAAAAAGAGATAAATGATCAATCAAATATTACTACGTTGATCTTATACGTATTTAGGCTCAAATAGTCTTTCACAGGAAAGGAGTTGCAAAGCGTTGTCATGGTAACGGCTACAGAGGCTACATCAACCTCTCTCTCACTGCTGCAGCCGGTGTTTCCAGCGGAGGTTTATCTGCTAAATGTCATATTATTATTATTATTTCTGTTAAATAATAATCAAATATTTATAAACCTCTTTCCAAGTGTCTGTTGCTGCGGTTACCAACTGGTGTTCAGGCCAGCACAACAATAAAAAACTTTCAGGCTAAGGGATGGGAACTTCTTTCATAGGTGTCATCATCACTTTTTAATGGACTCTCAGCAGCCAATCAGAAGCCAGTATTCACCTGGACCATGGTATAGACTTGTTTAATGGCAGAGTAATGATTTTATAAAGGCTCAGAAATGGCCTGAAAAGTTAACAGGTGTAATAAATGGCAGCTTTGCAAGCAAACCTCAGAAAGGTCATGTGACTCCTAGAGTCATTTGGTCATTTTACAGCAAAAATAGAACCTGCAGAAATATCTTTGTATGAAATCAAATTAGATAGACGTTGATATTTTCATTCAAACTGTGCAGAATGTGGCAGTGATTGCAGCAGGATGAATATCAGCACATCCGGCTTTAGCTGCAAATGATCAGTAAAGTCTGGTTTAGCTTCAGGTTCTTCAATGCACTTTAGCTTTTAATACATAAATACACAGCTGGATAAATAAAATAGCATTTAGGCCTTTATTGATGTAAACATTAAGCTGCAACAATACAGCTGAACCGTTTTGTTGTCTATTGATCTGAATAGCAGCTCCTTTGCCATTTCTGCTGAAGAAACTGTGTTTTTGAAGTGGCCTCGAGAAGCTAATTAAAACGTCAGAGTGAAAAGAAACTTTAAAAATCAACGTTTGCTTCTCAAATGTGTTATTTTGGTGAATCAACATCAGGCTGCTCTTTCAGACGTCCAGAACCTGGAAATCTGCCTGAACCATCTGCCTGCAGGAATTTCCCATTTTCCCAGGACAAAAACTCGCCGACATCCTGACAGATTTGATTACAGACGGTATTAGATTTCACCCAAAACCGTTTTACATCCAATATATATACTAGGATACTAGGAAAATTATATCTCAGTAAAATAGACACAAGCGAAGACTCTGACCACAATGTCTGTTGGGGTTCATCTCTACATGTCAGTTTAACATGGATGTGTCTGAGGTTTTTACTGCTAAATGATCTGTAATCTGAACCACTCTGACGTTTGTCTGACTGTCCCTCTGGGATTAATTCATCAATTTTTGTTCGCGCTGCAGCGTCTTCATTTCTTAATAATCAACACTGCTTTTGCAAAAAGCAGAACTCCGTGATCTACAGTGTGTTGCTCTGGTTTAAGTGACCGTTTAAAGGCAATTTTCTGCCGCATTTGGAATGACCCTGGCTTTTCAATGGCAGCATCTAATCGACGGCCGCAACTGCGAAAACCGCAGCCCAGTTCACTTTTATTATCCTCCCATGTTTCAGCGTTTCAGGAGAACAGATAAAGCTGCTCCCTTGCTGTAAAGAGATTGAAAACCCTGATGCTATTTTTTTATTTGTATTTTATTTTTGCAGGAAATGTGTTCTTTTCTTTTAATAATAACACAAAAGGCACTAATGGCTTCTTTTTGTTTGTTTCTGTTGCAGAAACACCATGGGGAAGGCGGGGAGTAAAGTTCTTCTGGAAGCGTCAGTGGATGGGGTTCAAACACAGGTGAGCAGCCACCGAACACGCTGCCCTCCTGTTCCCAGACGTGGCGATGTTTCCTCTCAGGAGCCCATCCAGCAGCAGGATGGTGAACATGCA
This sequence comes from Oryzias latipes, assembly GCF_053564925.1. Taxonomy (NCBI): domain Eukaryota; kingdom Metazoa; phylum Chordata; class Actinopteri; order Beloniformes; family Adrianichthyidae; genus Oryzias; species Oryzias latipes. Next base: position 33,953,830 of record NC_136241.1, on the reverse strand, counting down.
GACTGTGCATGGCGGTGAAAACACACATTAAACCTCCGATGATAAGAAATGCGTGTGTGCCTGCTGGTAAAATGGGCCAGCTGCTGTGCACTCCCATCACGGATTACACAACCAAGACCCGCACAGCTTGCTTTCACACTTAATTTTTCTGCTTTTAATTTTCCAAACCCACTTCATCCTGTGCTGGGTGGAGATGGGGGTGGTGGGGTGGGTGGAGCCTCTCCCAGCTGTCACAAAGCAAGAGGATGGGTGCAGCCTGGACAAGTTTCGCCTGCAGCATGACCACAGAAAAATGGTCATGAACATTTTGGCTCTTTGGGTTCACTGACCTTGATATTTCGCCCAACCTTTTTTCACCTGCAGACATGCCGTATCCACCTGCAGGGGCAGTTGGGACTAAGGATTTCACTATTTGGTGTGGTTGTTTTTGTAGAAAACTACGGCAATAACATCCAATGGTGGGTGGGCTTTTAAGTAAGGTCCTATTTCTTTCCACCTCTTCTGATGAGCAACACCGGAGCACCACAGGGAACTGTACTATCGCCTTTTCTCTTCACACGCTACACTGCTGCTTTTAATTATGCGTCTGCAGCTTGTCATGTCCAGAAGTATTCGGACGACACTGCTATTGTGGCGTGTGTAAAGGGAGGGGATGAGAATGAGTACAGGGAGCTCATCACCAGATTCACCTCCTGGACCAGGGACAATGGTCTTGTGCTGAACACATCAAAGACCAAGGAGATGATCATTGACTTTAGTAGAAGGTCCTCCCACCAGCCAGTGATCATCGATGGTGGGGGAATCGAAGTGGTTGACTCCTACAAGGACTTGGGTGTGCACCTTGACCACAAACTGGACTGGTCGGAGCAGGCTCATGCTCTGTATAAGAAAGGGCAGAGTAGACTGTTCTTCCTGAGAAAGCTGAGGTCCTTTGATGTGTGTACTGACATGTTGCTCCTCTTTTATCAGTCGGTTGTGGCGAGTGCTGTCTTCTATGGGGTTGTATGCTGGGGTGGCAGGATGACCACAAGGGATTGCACTCGATTGGACAAACTGATTAAGAGGTGTGCATCTGTGATCGGGAGGAGGGTGGACTCTCTGGGATCTGTGCTGCAGAAGAGGATGAGAGCCTTGACTCAGAGCATCCTGGACAATCCCAGACATCCTTTGCACAACACGATGTCTGGTCAGAGGAGCACACGGAGTAATAGACTCTTTTCACTGCGCTGCAGGACAGAGCGCTTTAAGAACTCATTTGTCCCTACAGCTAACAGGCTGTTTAATGAACCTGCCTGGTATGAACTGACATTATTTTGTGAACTGTCTTTTTACTGTTGTTTGTTGTGTGTTTTGCTACCGGACACCTGAATTTCTCCTTTGGGAGATTAATAAAGTTTCGACCGACCGACCGACCGACCGAACATTTAAATATTTAAATGTCTTTATTGCAAAAGTGTTACTGACATTCAACTAACAAAAACCTAAAAACAGACTAAAATAAGAAAAACCTTGTGAAGCCACTAAAATCAAAGGAAAGTAAAAACATTAAGTCCCACAATGCACCTCTTCCATCGCTTCCCTAACAGTGAGTGGAGTCATTTGCGCTCACGAACACCAGACGGATCTCCTCCACCTCCCTCCTGTGTTAGGATTTTATAACCAGGAAGCACTAAATGACGTCCTTCCATCAGCTGGTTACCTGCTCGTGTCAGTGCTGACCAGCTGTACTTCTAGCAGAAGCATTGGCCACTGACCAGTCAAACTCACCAGATCTGCTCTCATTTTCACTCTGCTCAATCAGGAATAAAAACATGTATATAGGTCCGCTTGGAGAAAAACTTGTCGCTAGTGTTTTGACACAGATGCGTATTTCATGCAGCCTAAAAGGGATCGATGGCGGTTTTACAGATTCCAAACCTGTTTTACAGCCTGTCTAAGAGGATGACATCATTTAACCATATTATTATGATTATGCTAAAAAGTCACTTTCTACCTCATAGTTTCTGCAGAGCAGCAGGAGTTCATCAGAAATTCACCCCTGAGTTGGGGGCGGGACTGTTGGCACAGAGCAACCCCGCCCCTCTTCCTGTCACACATGACTGAGATCTGCTTACATGCTCTCCTGCTATTTGCAAATACAATCTTTTTCAAACTGATTTTGTTTTATCTACTCCTGCTTCACAGCAATTTGTATAAAGAAATACTCAGAAATGCAATTTTGAGTTTCTGAATTCATGAGAAAAATGCCACAAGAACGAGTTAAAAAAACAAAAAACACAGCTTTTGGGTCTTGCAAATTTTTTTAAATATCTGGATTTAAAGTTTGTGCTCAGCAAACTGTGCAGTCTTGTTGACCTGAAACCGGACACCCAAATGACTGCACTTCTCAGATTATGCTCCAGCCAGCAGACCCAAGCTGACACTTCACGTCGACTTGTCTTGGCCTCTGCCGACGCCGTCTTACCGACCTGCTGAGACTTGTTGCTGGGTGAAGGTTGACTCGAGTGAATTGATTCACAGGGATTAGGGATTAAGATTTCCCCTGCCGCTTTGGTGGAGTTAATCTGGGGGATTATGATGTCAACAGCCTGTGGCTGCCAGAGAGGAAATTGAATTGTGAGGAATGCGAGTGCGGATGACCACGGATTACAGCGTAGTCGGTGAGAAACCGGAGATTCCAGTCCATGTCTGTGCCTTTTCTCCCGCTCATTAAAGCCTCCACAGAAAACCAAAAAGCCCTTTCTGCCTTTGGGAAGTTGGAATTGTTTACCTCTCAAAGGCGACGGAATATTTTTGATTTCTGTTTACGGTAATCCTGCTGTGGTCTGGACTTGGAAGCGTCAGGTGATGAGTGCTGTGTAATGCCACGGAGACGTGGTGACGGGGGTCTCCCACTGCTTTCCTAAAGACACAATGGAGGAGAACATCTAGGTCTAGGTTGGAAAAAAAACCTGCTTGATAGAGAATTTAACATAGATTTGCTTGACCACAAGTTCTTTTGTGTTTTGTTGAAGCCAAATCCAGCCCTGGTCGCTCCTGCCCCCCCGGCTGCTGCCCTCCCCTTTGAAGAAGTCTCCAAAAGCAAAACCATGAAGGTGAAATGGAGCCAGGTGGGTCTGGTGTTCTTCCTCGTGGTGTCCCTGGTGATGACCGGCTGCTTCCTCTGGCAATACCAGCTGCCAAAGGTTTTGCCCGGTAAGACTGACCCCGATGGCCGCCTCAAACTCAACATCTACAACCGAAAAGAAAACCGAAATCTCGTATTTCTTTGACTAATAGTTGTAATATGAATGGCTCGTCATCATTTGTGTTGACTTGATTCAAATTTCTCCATCAAGTAACACAGCAGACCAGCTAAAGAAGCTAAAGCCGAAGCTAAATCTAACCCAGTTATAAGTGACTCTAAGGACCTAATGGATCTGAAGAGTCCAGATATTTCCTAATTTAAAAAAGGACCAATTTATAAATAAAACAAATACCTTAAACTGCACATTTTGCAAACAGCTACATTTAAAATCTGAGTTTAACAGAAATTTTTATTTTTAGTTTGGATTTTTTTGTGTGTGTGTTTAATGGCTATGAGCTGTTAGCCAATAGCTGCTGCTTGTTGTTGTATGCAGTTTGCAGTTCATTTGTTTTTAATGGTCCTGAATTTTTTAAACATGTAAAGCCAATTGATCATGCAGTTAAAACAACAGATACTTAAAAACAGACATAAGAAATAATAAAATAAAAAAATAAATGTATTTAAAATCAACATTAATCTTGTGAATTTGTCATTTACAATTGTTAAAACTGATTAATTGTGATGAATATTTAAATTCAAACATACATAAAGGTCATAACACTCAGATTTTTATCCTCAGATCTTGATTATTATCCACATCATGACTTTGAAAGTTCTATATTTTGCATGATTCTTATATTATTAAGTAAACATTTTTATTGACATTAAAGTAAAATTTCCTTTTGAATGAAATATCTACCCGCTGTTTTCCATTAAACTGCTGATTGGTTGAATGCTCAATCATTCAACCATTGTTTTCCTGTTTCTCTTTCTTTATTCTAGTATCTTCTGCCATTTTTTTACTTCTACAATTTTTCAGCTGTTTTCACAATTTAACTATTAAAATGCGCTTTCAGCTTTTTCCAGCTGTGACTTTTGGTCTTTCAAAACCTCAAGCTTTTCAAAATTTCCAGGATTTTTGCCTCCATTGAAATAAATGGGGAATCCTTGGTGCAGAAGCTCGCTGGTTCGATACCCGGCGCTGGCATTTTTCACAAACATATATTTTTTGTTATTTTGCTGTTTTCACATTTATTAGTGGTCAACTTTGATGATTTCTTTCTTTCTTTCTTTTTGGCAATTACTACCCTTTAAGTTTCTATTTCATTCAGCAATATAGCATTCAACCCTGCATTTTCTTCTAGAAAAGCAGATTCTTCTAGTTTCCTTAATTATTTTATGCTGTTACATTTTTCCTGCAGCTTCTTTCCTGAAACTACAGCCATAAATATTCACACCTAAGGGGCAAATAACTACTAAAACAATGTTTTTTGACTGTGGGAGAAGAAAGTTCATTAATGCACACTTGCAAAAACCACTGTTGGTTTTCAATTCAATTTTATTTATATAGCCCAACATTACAACAACAGTCGTCTCAATAAGCTTTATACCAGTGATTGTACAATATACATAAACATTTTAAACTTCCTTTTGTCATTTTTTCCCATCAGCAACTTTCCCTATAAATTATTTTGCCAGAAAATGCATCATAGTTTTCCAAATATCAAGTGGGATTTAGACAGCTCATTCTAAAGTTTATCCATTTGCATTTCCTTTTTTTCATCTCCATTCATGTTTCAGACGAGGATATGGGGAGAAATGCCAACTCAGAAACGATGTGTCCTCGCTTCCCAGAGCCGCTCCCTCTGGAGCATCCCATCCCGAGCCTCAAAGAAGCTCTGGAAAAGGTGAGAGCTGTTCAGTCTCACAGAAACATCAGAAATCCTTCTCAATAAATGTCGTTTAGTTTACAGAGGATTAACAGGGTTAAAAGGGAGGGGGAGAAAGACTGGCACTATAATTTATGCTTTTAAAAAGAAGCACTTTAGCATGGGTGGGCATGTAAAGCAAAGTGTGCGCAGATTAATGGTAAAAGCACTGTTTTTAAAAATGGAATAGACTAAGATAATCCTAAAATTCTCTTCATTTAAGAATAATTAAAAAGAAACTCCAAAAAATTTTGTTAAGTTCCCTGTAGAATAAGACTTCAAATACATTTTATATTGAAAAAAACGACCAAATTCAATGTCCTTCCTTTCATGCTGCACTCTCCACTTCCAGGTTGATATTTTGCTTCGAAAAACCATGAACCCCGTCAGCCTCCCGGCTCTGTCTGCCATCGTCATCCTGAACGACACAGTGTTGTGGACCGGGAACTTTGGAAAGAGGAATGCCAGCGACCCTTTATCAGGACCCCCAAATGAGTACACAATCTACAGGTGAGTAGATCTACATGGATCTATGCTGGTTTCATGTCAACGGAGTGCTGAGGACAACGGCCTCTCCGCTCAGCGCTGCATTTTGCAGTGTGGGTGGCATCCACCCTCACCTGGGACATTAGCAATCCTGACAGTTCTGCAGTAGACTGATGCATGCAGTCTAATGTTTAAGCAAAAACACAATAGATAGGACTGAGAGAGAGAAAAAAACGCATGACAGCGAGTTTTTGGGTTGTCCACGTCCGTGGAAGGTCATGGAGAGGAGCAGCAACATCAACAGTCAAGAACCTGAACTAACAAATTAAAAGTAAAACACCGATTAACAATTGCCTATTGGCTTTGACAAGAACAAGTAAGCAAACGGATTTATCCTGTTGGGGTTTTACCATTGACTGGATAAGAGAGAACTGGACTGAGTGGGTGTGATGAACTTCCAGCTCCAGCGAAAAATGAAACCCATTCAGCCGCCATTTTGAAGTGTGGCGCAGTGGTTAGCGCTCTTGCCTCACAGCAACAAGGCCCCCGGTTCAAGTCCCGGCTGAGGGACCTGAAACAAAACAACTATGGGGGACCTTTCTGTGTGGAGTTTGCATGTTCTCCCCGTGTATGCGTGGGTTCTCTCCGGGATCTCCAGCTTCCTCTCACCGTCCAAAAACATGCTTCATTGGTTAATTGGTCACTCCAAATTGTCCATAGGTGTGCATGTGAGTGTGGATGGGTGTGATTGTGGCCCTGCGACAGACTGGCGACCTGTCCAGGGTGTCCCCTGCCTTCGCCCATAAGTGGCCGGGATAGGCTCCAGCAGCCCCGTGACCCCGAAAGGGACAAACGGAAGAAAATGAATGAATGAATAAATGAATGAAATAGACATCGCCATGTTGCAACCAGATGACAGTGATTAGTTCGAGTGGTCTGAACTACTGTCACCAATCAGGAGTAAGCTTGTTCAAAGTCCACACCCCTTCCACTGAAGGCAGTTTAGGAGAATGATGGATGTGGGGGCCAGCAGGCTCCACCTACCAGACCAGATGCCTCCATTAGGCATCTGAATAACTTGAACAACAGAAATAAAATCATGGCGTAAAAAAGAGGATTATCAAAAACACGTTAAAAAAAAAGGTGTCAGAGCAAGAATGGTTCATCTTCCAACGGAATGACTGTAGAAGTCTTTATAGAAGTCTTTGGAACTTCCTGTTTGAAACGCCAGTGGGAAGGGGGTGCTCAGTCCAGTTCTTTTGTACAGTCAATGGGTTTTACTCTGATCAATAACTGAAAGAACATCCGTCCGTCATCATTGTCAGTTAATGTGACACGTGACCCTGTGTTTTTAAAATCTAAAGATGTCATTTCAAAAAGCATGCAGGTGCACACACAAACAGCAAACACTGAACTACAGTTTATTGAAATATTTTTTGCTCTAAGGCAGTCGCCACCCATTGAACTGGATCATTTCCATGACTCAGCAGATCAGATAATTGACTTGGATTAAAAGAGTCTAAATCCCCTGCATGTGCAGTAAAAGGTTGCTCTATAGGAGCAGGCAGGTCTTTGAAACGCTGAACAATTAAGGTCATTGGGGACGTTGAAAGAGCACGGTTTCTGATTTGTTTGATGGATTTTTCATTCTTCCACCTTCTGCCATGGAAAAGAGGGACCTTTTCTTTCTGAGCTGCTCTCCGTTGACCTCTTCTTCACCATAAGTGTGAACCCTCCATGCTCCCTGGAGCGCCTCTGGGGAACGTTTCAGCAGCCGCTGCAATCAATACACATTAAGTTAATGGTGAGCTCTTCACATCTGGCTTTCACGCAGCGCAGCGTGCGCATTCAAAGCGTCTGTCCTGCAACAGCTTGGCTCGTACCACCCCTTCTGCAGAACCTCCGTCAGCTTTACTCAAATATTTACAGGGTTATGCATTCATGCTGACTTTGTTGCTGTATAGAGAGCATCTGCATTAACCCTTGTTCTATCCTAGGCACTTTAACATTAGGAGTTGGGTCATCTAGACCCACTAGACAGTGCTCTGAACCTTTTTTCTTCAATGATTTGTGATCTTTACTGGTGTCCATGGATTACATGAAATCTTTACACCTTTATCCACCTTTGTCATGGTAGGAAGAACACGTCAAAGTAAGTGTGGGGGGGTCATCTAATAGCACAAGGGTTAAAGACCCACACAGAGGAAAATTGTGTTTTTGGTGATTTTTATCTTGTTCTTGTGGCATTTAACTGATGATGAAGGACACGTAGAAAGAAAATTAAGCTCAAAATAGCATTTCTGTGTATTTCTTTATTTTAGTCGTTGTGAATCAGGAGCAGGTGAAACAACGCCGCTGGAAATGTTACTACGGCAAGCTGCGAGCTCCCTGCTCAGCTCCATTCTGATGCATCCAGTTGAAAACAAATAGATCCACATATGCCTTCATTTTCCTGGCATCTGGCTCAAAACTCTGCGGCTGGATTGCTCTAATATTTCTTGCCATTTTTGTGGCACTGCTCATGTTAGGGGGCTGTAAGTTAGCGGGAGCGTGCGCCAACATATGGATGATTGGAAGGGGGTGGGGCTTTCTCTGCACCAACAGTCCCTCCCACAACTCAAAGGCAAATATGTCAGGAGACACATTTTTTAGATTTAAGGCCCGTACACACCGGGACGAATATTCGCCAGGCGTTATTCGCCAGCGTTTTTCGCCACGTTTTTTGTGTTCACACCCAGGCGATTTTCGCTGACGATGAGCCGAGCGAACATGCAATTTCATTCCCGGACATTAGATGGCGCTTAATGTAAAACAGAAATACTCCTGTACACAAGGTGGCGCTGCGCAACTTTACGCTTCTTAAAGTCGCTTTTCACTCAGAAGAAGAGAGCAAGTATTTACACGCTTGTCAGAATCAAACAAAGAAAACATGAATATTTCAAGCACCAGTAGCTCCAACTGGTGCTTGGTTCGGGGATATTTTAGAATGTCCGTCATTATTGCTTCGCGGCTGTGTAGACGTTACTTGGCGTCTATCTTCTTCGCTGGTATGTGTGCTCAGCAAGGCAGTTTTGTGTTTGAGCGCCCCCAAGTTGTGTTTTACTGTAACTTCAGAAGCTCCAGACACGTGAGCAAAAGCGCCATTCTCATTGGTCGAGTAGATTTCGACGCAAAAAAAAACGAACCCGTGGCGTTTTTTTTTTTTGACGCTTTAACGTGTGGCGTTTTTTCGCGTCGGTGTGCACACTCTCATTGGTGCCCTTTGTTTAGTCACGAGGCGTTAAACGTCGGCGAAAATCGCCGGCGAAATTCGTCCCGGTGTGAACAGGCCTTTAAGCTAAAAACTGAATAATTAAAAAAAAAAAACCTTGAGAAATGATCAAAAGATGATCGGAGAGGAACTTTAACAGGTTGAACTGATACACCCACAAGTGTCTATTGATCTACTCTTATTTTGGGGACTTTTCCCCACACTAAAGTGTCATTTTGTCCAACTTTGGGACGAGAATATTTGCTTAATAATTGATCTAAGAAGTTAAACCTTCCTCTATCCTTTAGAAGCAGGTAAATGATAAATGGAACCTGAAATAAAACGTCATTTTTCTTTTTCAGGAAAGGCCTAACATCAATACAAAGCTTCATGAGTGTTTTTTTGTTTTGACTGAAAGACCTGAAGGAGTTGGTTTGGGGGAAGGATTGTTTAAAATCGATGGAGCCAAAGCTGAGATTGACAGACTGTGAACCTCTAAAGGGGGAACTTTCCTTTTTACTGGGGCAGCCTCACCTGAATCAATTCTTCAAACTTTACGGCTCAGATTTGTCAAGATTTAAAAAGGACTTGAAGTTTCTGACTAAAAAGGCCAGAATCGTCTTCACCGAGCTTCAAAACTGGATCGTCCTCCCACATTTGTCTGAAAAACTTTAACAGTCGGCTGGGAAAATATGTGATTTAGAGGTGGACCTTAAAGAATTGTTGAAAACCTACAAGCAGCTTCCGTTGGTCTGGTTGAGTTGAAGCTGCCACGGACACAGCAGAGCATTTCCATTTAAAACGCCTTTCCACGCCTAACCTTATCTTCGGCTGGCAGTCCAGGTTCATGTAGGGACTAATGGAATTCTTTTTGTTCAAAGACACATTTATAAGTTATTTTAGTTTATGTAAAAGATCCACCCCCAATGAAAATAGAGTTTGATGGTGTTTATAGCATGTTCTGATGATGGAGAACATAAATTAAGAACGTTAATCTTCAAATTGCATTTCTGAGTAGTCTTTTTTTCAAATTGTCTTGTTTGTATGCAATTGTATTCTAACAATTATCAATGAGTCTTGTAAATATTTTTGAGGCTGTGTTTCACAGCCACCACGAACATTTCGTGCATGAAATTCTGGTCTGTTTGGTGTGATATTCGGGATTCATCAGCGTTTCTTGGGTTTGTCATTCATCAATTCCTGCAGATGTCAGTCGACGGTTGAGGCCGTCTGGTCTTTACGTGAATTTGTTTTTGAGTCGTTCAAAATTTTTGGTCGGTTTAGAATTACGTAGCTTATACACAATTAATCTGTAAATCTTACGCAGTTATGCTTGATATTTGCAAGATGCAAACGCAGGTTTGTGGCTTTTATGTCGCATATACGGCGCACATATCACGTCCAAGTTATGTAATTGAAGCACAAATTACTGATGAATTGCATACAAACATCGCAAACTTTCTAAGTTGCAAAATATTAAATATTTGCTTTCAATTTTTATTTTTTTGCTTTCAAAATTTAGGTTTTGCTTTAAACATTTTTATTTTTGCTTTCAGATTATTCTTATTTTTTGGGGTTTCAAAAACTATTTTTGCGTTTGCAACACAAACGTTTTCCCATGCGTCATGTCCCATCTCACTTTTTTCCTGTCTTTGGTTTTGCTCTCATATGTTTCAGTTTGGCGTGACAAAGCTGCCATCAAGCAAATAAAAAAGATAGGGGAAAGCAAAAAACAACATTTGAAAGCAAAGAAACAGTATTTTAAAGCCCATTGTTAATATTTTCATTTGCATCTTAGAAAGTTTTGTGTGCAGCGTGGAGTATCACTCCATCCTTCTGTGGTTTTAACGTGGTTCATTCGTGATCCATCTGTGAAAACTTCACATAAAGACCATAATTTTTATTCACTTTCTCCACATATATTTACTTATGACCAATTTTCATCCCTGCATTATAAGCAAAAGGGACATAGTGGCCTTGTGACACAGCCTTTACTTGAAACATGTTCTTGCCAATGTTTGCTGAAATGATTTCAAATGTTTCCTGAGGATAATCAACAAGAATTCTGTTAGTCACTTGATAAACAATCTACACTTGATCTCAACCAGATATATATGTGCAGACATGCCTATTTATGGTTATGAGTAATTACACTTTCAGGAAGATGGCATCATCTGTCATCTTTATTTAGTTTCTAATCAGTGAATGATGTCTAAAACAGGTTTGATATGTAATATTTTATCGTCCCTATTTTCAATGCCTGAAACAAACTAATAAATCAAATCAAATCATGTTCTCTCCTTGGTCTTTCAGGATCGCCAGCTTGTCCAAGATTTTCCCAACGCTGATGTTGTACAGACTGTGGGAGGATGGGAAAATCGGCTCCTTGGACGATCCTTTAGAAAAATATGTGGAGAACTTTACCATAAAAAACCCGCTGGGGAAGACACGAGACTCTGAGCTGAAGTACGTGACGGATGGTCTGATATTCCTGGACAGCGGGGAGGTTCCCATCCGCTCATCTTCAGTCACGCTGCGCAGGATGGCCAGCCAGCTCTCAGGTACGGAGAAGCAGCAGAGAAAACGACCGTCAAAATCCTCAGAACTTTTGTTTACTGCTTTGCTAAAGGGTAAAGTACTGACATGGAACTCTAATCCATCAAAGACGGCCCTGTACAGTATTTCACCCAGCTCTGCCCGTCAGCTGTGTGATCTGTGTACAAAAAAGGAAAAAATACAATGAATTGAAAATTGAAACCAAAACCCAAGATGTTTTGAAATGATTATGGGATGACCACATGTGGCCTATTTTGAGGCAAAGTGTGAATTTTGCTGACTCTTTACGTTTTTGCAAAATACTGGAAAAGAAAACTTTAGCTTGAGCTATCTTCACAAAATTTCCCATACAAGCAACCACGTTGAGTCTTCAACAGGGCTGCTCATTCCTGGTCCTGGAGATCCACCACCCTGCCTGTTTTCCAGCTCTCCCTGCACTCCTTGCTGCTGATTACCTGGACCAGGTGTGTTCATTCAGTCAAACTGTGGAGACATCTGACTGAACTAATCAGCAGATAGCAGGACTTGGAGATCTGGAAAAATGTCCGGGTGGTAGATCTTGAGGACCAGGAATGAGCAGTCCTGGTCTACAACCACCACCGAAGTCAGCTGACCTTTGACCTCGAAAGAAGGCCACCTTCTTGAATTTTCCAATAAAAACAACTCCCGTACCAGCCACTGGTTTAAACTCCCTAAAGGGATTTCGCCACCTAACTCCTTAAGCATCATTAGGAAGCTGCTTGTAGAAGTTCTAGATTTTGAACGTCATTGGCGTGGCGAGCTTGCAAAAGGGACGTTTCTTTGTTGCTCGCATTTTTTACAGGAAAATTTATGACATGAACCCCTGGTTCAAGCTGAGCAAAATGATGTGACATAGGATATGAACAGTTTACTTTGGCCAATTTTTCAAAAAACTACATGGACCCGTCCGTCACCCCCCAGGCGACCGAAAAATAAATCGGTTGCTATGGAGATGAATTCAGTATAAAAACCGCCATGAGTCATGCATAAACACCTTTTTATCTGTGGTTCTGTTGAGTGACAGGACTGGGTGTGATGGCAGCGCCAACAGAAGTCTGCATTTGTCACATTAAAGTGACGGGCTGTAAAATGAATCTGTGATAAAAGACCTGAGAATTGAAAAGAACCAGGACACAGATCAGATCCGTACAAAGACGTGGGGTTTTTATAAATCTAATTCACAGATAGAATTTTGTCATTTCACACTGTGTATTACAGGTTTACCCAGAAGGCTCCGGGGCACCAATCTGCTGTGGAAAGGAAAAACACAATCTGCAATAAACCTGCTGCAGGATGACGTCCTGGTTGCAGATCCAGGAACAAAGTAAGACGCGTTTCAACATTGAGAATTTTCTTTACTTTCTCACATTTCTGGCATTCTGGTAAGCCACCCTGACATGTCATCCTCATGTTTATTAGTTGCATTATTTGACATTCACGTGCAGATCTGTAGGAATGAATAACACGCCTTCTGCCCATGTGCTCCTTTTTTGGTGCAGAACTTTCTCATACAATCTGCCTCTAACTGCTGAGTAAAGCTCACAACTTTGTTTTTCAAATCCCATCTTGCCGATTTACTCCTTGATTTTGCAAACGTCCTCCATCTCTTTTCAGGTGTCACTACAGCAACCTCGCTTTCTCTCTGATGGCTCACGTTCTGGCAGAGCGGGTGGCTGGAGTTGACTACCAACGATGGGTCACAGACAACATCTTGGACCGGCTCGGTATGGAGGACACTGGCTTTGACCTGACCCCTGGGTTACAGGCCCAGGTAGCCGTCGGGGTGTATTCTAACGGAAAGCCTGCTCCGATCTATGACCTGGGCTGGTACCGGCCCTCCGGTCAGATGTTCTCCACGGCCGCCGACATGGCCAAACTTGCCATGGTGCTTCTGGGAGCTTATCACCGTAAAGTGTTGGAGCCAGACTCACTGAAGATCATGCTAACCCCGCTCTTCAGGTGCGAGAAGGACTACTTTGCAAATCGGACTGGGACACCGTGGGAGGTGAATGAGCTGATGGGCTACGAGCTGGTGCGAAAAGATGGAGATCTAGACGGCTACTCTGCCACGTTTTCTCTGATCCCCAGACTGAAGCTTGGCCTGGTGGTCCTCATGTCCGGCACCAGGTCGCAGAAGAAGGATTTGGTCACGAAGGCGTACGGATATATCATTCCAGCTCTGGAGAAGGCCTTCAGGGAAGCCAAGAAGGTTCTCTCTGCCCCTCCGAGCCCAGATCCATACATTGGCTTTTATACATACAGCAACATCACTTTCTATGAAATCAAAGCGGGAGCAGACGGAGTTTTGATCATGCAGCAGTTTGGCCCACAGATCGAAGAGCTGATCCCAGAGAGGTACAGGACCATAAAGCTCAACTATCTGGTGGAGCGAGTGTTCAGAGTTGTATTCGAGAAGGAATACCCGTGTGTTCTGCAAGTGGGAGCAGCCTCCGTGTCTCTGGAAGCACAAGACGGTCAATTATTCAACTTCTATGTGTTCAATAAGCAGGGTTTGTCTCCTGGCTTTGACGCACCTGGACTGAACACGTACAACGTGGTCAGAATAGCCCGCAGGCCATCCTTTTCCAGCTGAGACGCCTAAGGACAGACGGGGGACGCCGTATGGAGAAAGGCCAATGCTGAAAGTAGAGTGTTAGGGTGAACTTCTGAGAACTGCAGCTCCACAAAGTTTGAGCAGACAGAAGATGAGTTTGTTTCTGTGTACATAGATCTTCTCCTCACAATCGTCCAGGATAGACGTTCACTCCGTGGCGATCTGACTGATTGCGCTCTTCCTGCCTTTGTCTAAACTGAGTTCGCCCTGTGCGGATTCAGAGGTTAATTCTTCTGCTGCCGCTGCGGTCACAATCTGTTAGCCGTCAGGAGCAGAATCGATAAGTGAACTCAACATTATTCAGCCGTGTCGCTGTTCTCAAAACGAGGCTCACTAAAAAGATGCAGAAGATGGAAGAATGTGCTGTAAAGCAGTGTTCCCCAACCCCCAGGGAGTTGGTACCGGGCCACACAAAAGAAGGAGAAACATGACCCACAATTTTCTGTTTTATTTATAATCTGATTCTGAAGAGGTTTTACAGCGGGGAAAATAAGTATTGAACACGTCAACATTTCTCTCAAAAAACATATTTCTAATCGAGCTATTGACATGAAATTTTCACCAGATGTCGACATCAGCCCAAGTAATGCACACATAGAAAGAAATCCAAACATTTATGTCCATAAATGAAGTTATGTGTAATAAAGTGAAATGGCACAGGGAATAAGTATTGAACACGCTTACTGAAATTTATTTAATACTTAGTGCAAAAACCTTTGTTGGTGATTACAGCCTCAAGACGCCTCCTGAATGGAGAAACCAGTGGAATACATTGCTCAGGTGTGATTTTGGCCCATTCATCCACACAAACTGCCTTCAAATCTTCAAGGTTCCGGGGGTCTCTTCTGTGAACCTGGATCTTCAGTTCTTTCCAAAGATTTTCAATTGGATTCAAGTCTGGTGATTGATTGGCCATTCTAGCAGCTTTACTTTCTTTTTCTTCAACCAGTTGAGTGTTACCTTGGCTGTGTGCTTGGGATGGTTGTCTTGCTGAAAGATCCACCCTCTTCTCATCTTCAGCAGCCTGGCAGATGACAGCAGATTCTGATCAAGAATGTCTCCATACTTTTCTCCAGTCATCATTCCTTCAATGATATGAAGTCTACCAGTACCACATGCTGAAAAACAGCCCCACGCCATGATGCTCCCACCTCCAAACTTGACTGTTGGTATGGTGTTTTGGGGGTGATGTGCGGTGCCATTTTTCCTCCAAACATGTTGTGTCTTATGACATCCGAAGAGTTCAATTTTGGTCTCATCTGACCAGAATATCTTCTCCCAGAATGTCATGGGTTTATCCAAATGTTGTGTGGCAAACTCCAAAGGAGCTTCAACATGCTTCTTCTTCAAAAATGGAGTCTTGCGTGGTGTGCGTGCATGGAGGCCATGGCGGTTGAGTGCATTACTTATTGTTTTCTTTGAAACAACGGTACCTGCTGATTCCAGGTCTTTCTGAAGCTCTCCACCAGTGGTCCTGGGCTGTTGGAGAACCCTTCTGATGATTGTTCTGACTCCTCTGTCTGAAATCTTGCGAGGAGCACCTGGCCGTGGCAGGTTTATGGTAATGCCGTGTTCTTTCCACTTCCGGATGACGGCCCCAATGGTACTCACTGGAACTTTCAGAAGGTTTAGAAATGCGCCTGTAACCAATGCCTTCAGTGTGTTTTGCAACAATAAGGTTGCGTAGGTCTTTGGACAGCTCTGTGCTTTTACCCATCATGCAATGCTTCTTGTCTAACACCTTGCTGGTGAGAAACCTTTTTAAAAGGCATCAATCAGGACTATACCAGCTGATATTACTTTGCACTAAAAGGGGGCAGGTTAACCTTCTGAATACTGACAAACTCCAGCTGCTTTCTTGGCTTGCCAGACCTTTTTACCCCTCCTTTTCTTCATGTGTTCAATACTTATTCCCTGTGCCATTTCACTTTATTACACATAACTTCATTTATGGACATAAATGTTTAGATTTCGGTTGATGCCGACATCTGGTGAAAATTTAGTGTCAATAGCTCGATTAGAAATGTTTTTTTTGAGAGAAAATTTTGACGTGTTCAATACTTATTTTCCCCGCTGTATTTCAGAAAACTTCTGCCCACGTTCACCTCATTCTGGACGCCTGTCATGTCGCTCGGCCTCGAGCCGTAAATCCATCCAAAGAATTTGCTCCGACTGTTAAATGGAGACCTTCAAGCTGGAAAAGTTCACAAAAAACAAACGTATTTGGAAAATTTCTTCAGGCAGAAGAGAAAACAGAATAGCCTTCGAGGCTTCAAAATAATGGACTTCTGCATTTAACAGAAAATAACCAATAGTCTTTACACCAAAAATTTATTATGACAGTTTATTAAACAGTTTAGTATGACAGGCTGAAGTTAGCGTCTGATTTTATAGCTTCCACTTTGACAGTTATGGGTTAAGGGAAAATCTATGGCACATTTTAACAGTTCCTAAAGCGGCTGCAGATACTTTACAGAGGACGAAGATAAACTTTAGACTCAAAAGTTAAAGGACAAGGGCGGATAAACAAGTCAGACACCAACTTCAGCCTCGTACAGGCCGGTGCGTGAAAATATCGTCTGTCATTAAACTGCTCTGTAGCTTGAAAAAAGTGAGAGACGACTGCTGTGAAGTTCTGATTATAGGACTAAACTGATATTTTTCAGATTTGATTTAATTAAATACTTGTTGTGTCAAAGTTTTAACTGTCCTTTACTGCTAAGCAAATCACAGATTTTTGGATTTCTGCACAAACTGCAGAACCACACTTTCGAACTCACAGATTTGAGATTTTTCTTTTTATTTGGGGACCTAAATATAAAATAAAAGCCAAATCAGCTATGGAAATTAATTTCACTTGATGATTGAAGAGACCGATGTTTATTTGTTTAATAATAAATATATCTTGTCTTTACCATTCATTGGTATAAAAATCTAAATTAAAAGTCGATTTATATGGGCGACAAACGCAAATCCAAAAGTGTCACTTTTTCCTTTTTTTTTTCCTTTTCGATTTCATGTTTGTAGAAAAACCAGGCAGAGCATCTGCAGATCTTGATGAGCGTCAGAAGCTGCTGCTTTGATGCAGCTATCCATCAGAAACATCTCTAAAAAGCCAGTGCTTTGCCAGTTTCCCGGAATCGCATGTGTTTTTTTAATAAAATTACCACCGGAAAGACACACCAGTAATGATCTGCTCAACAATCTGAGGAAGGAGGTCTTTTCTAAACAATAACAGCTCCATCATTGTACGATGACACAGAATGATTAATGGCAACCCTACAGGAGCCGAGATGTTCCTGTCAGACTACTAAAGAAAGTAGAAAAGGTTCACAACAGAAACGTCAAGGCGACAAAGAGAAAGATGTTTTTATGTTTTTGCAATGTTGGGATTCAAAATGATTGACTTACGGGGGAGTGGGACATTCTCAAATGTGTACAGGACACACCGCTAGCGTACTTCACGATACATGTACCGCATGTATGGCAAGGGTTTGCTCCATTTTCTGGACGCCCCTTAAGGCAGCCGCATGAGCCTCCAGGAGACTGCAAGACACACCTGCGCCTCCAGGGACCATCTTGG
Source organism: Oryzias latipes (assembly GCF_053564925.1). Lineage (NCBI taxonomy): Eukaryota > Metazoa > Chordata > Actinopteri > Beloniformes > Adrianichthyidae > Oryzias > Oryzias latipes. The sequence goes on along the minus strand of NC_136241.1, from coordinate 33,936,325 downwards.
GGGATCAGCGGCCACTTTACTTCAGCTTAATAGAGCGAAGGCTCATGCAGATTCCAAGCTCAAAGCAAATGTGTGCGGTGTCCACACAAACTACACTCTGACGGTCTAAAGGTGCACACAAACCGCACGCGGCCTCATTAATGCGCATTCAGCTGATGGTGTTAAAACCAGACCAGCGCCAAACACGCCGGTAGCGGCAGGGAGGGGGGATTCTACTTTTGTGTTTTTACTGTTTACTAGCACTCGTCTGCCACCAACGATAGGTAGAGGCTCAGGGGTTGAAATAATGAAAAATCTGCACGGCACACCTGCGTCTCACCAATCTCACCCCCACTTACCCTTACGTGTTGTAGAAGTGTTCACCACGACCTGCTGCCCGTAGCATGCCCGTCCAAAAAAATCATTTTCTCTACGGGTTCACAGACTTATCTACGACATTGATAATAGCTAAATGTCGGGGGGTTTGTTTTTCATAGAAATGGTACTAGAAATGTAATTGAGTTCATTTGAAGCCTGGAGAACCCAGGACATTTTTCAGGCGGATCACCTGCGTGTCCTGTACAGGTTTGTCCGTATCCTCTTTTTTTTTTTTATTGAACTTTTTAAAGACAAAATGCAAACTCCAGCAGAGGATGAACACACTACGAAATACACACTCACTAGGGGGGGGTATATAATACTCTCAGATGTCATCAACACACAGTGTTAAAACACTCACCAAAATAAAATGAGAGAAAGAAGAAAGACAAACAGGAGCCAAATGATAGCACAGGACAGAAACTAGAATAACAGCCACAAGGACATTTGTTTAGATATTATTTTAGCAACTACTGAGAATTGTCATCTTTTCAGTGAGGAATAATATAATTTAAATTTGATAATAAAACCTGGGAAGGTGGACTTGGTACCTCTTCACTTGCAACAGTAGATATATTTTCCTAAAAGTAAAATGATATTAATGATATTTGAGAAAGAATCATAGATTTTCCATAAACAGCAGTACATCAGAAATACTAAAAGGGGGAACGTTCAGTTTGAAATTAATCCAATTCCTTATGTGAGTCCAGACCTCCTCAGAGTGATTCCATGAAAAAAACGAATGTTCCAGCGTTTCCTCATTTGAGTTACAAAAGTGCAAAATTCCACATCAAATTTAAATCTGCTTTGGAGGAAATCAGAGACAGGATCGTATTTCATTATTTTGAAGTGAGTTTACTTTATTTTGGACAGAACAGGCCATCTAATGTACTTTGAGTGTGCTTTAACTAACAGATATTGGCTGTTGGAACAAGAGAATAATCTAAAAGAGGCTCGATTATGGATATGATAAATTCTTTCTTTTATACAGCTGTTCAAAGAATTGTTACTTAGTTCGAGATCTAAGAAGTTACATCCATTTATCTTTAATTTTGGTAATGAGACAATTGTTCTGTGAGAAGTTAATACAGTGTTCTTTATTAACCGGATCAGAGCAGCAGGGATAGCTCGACAAACATTTTTAAATTCTTTAAGGCTGCAGGTCAGATGGTATTTATCTATAAACGAAGAAAAAGTCAATAAATTACCTTCACTGTCAGTTAAATCTTCAACAAAAAAGAATGTTCCTGTCAAACCAATCCTGTTTGAATATAGATTTTCTACCAAATAAAACTGTTCTGTTATTCCATAACGTTGATCCATGAGGGGTAAAATTGTGATTGAATGTCATTTTCCAAAACTGAAGAACTTGTTTGTGAAAGTTGGACAAAATGATTGGAATCTTGTTGACTTTAACAACACTTTTCAGAAGCAAGTCTATTTTTTTTTAGCTCCAGCTTCAAAATCTAGAGCATTGATGTCAGTTGGGAACGTTTGTTATAATTGTTTTTCCATATGAATTGAAAAATAATTGAGTTAGCTTTCCTAATGTTTGGAGGGGATATGCATAAAGAATAGAAGGGATAAATAATCTTAAAGACGCCTACTTCTCTGGTTAACAGGTTTCTCCCAAAGATAGTTACATCTCTTGTCAATCAGCGACTTAAATTCTTCTTAATGTCAAGTAATCGGTTTACAATGTTGACTTCTTCCCTCCTTATTGTGTTTTTAGACAATAACACACCCAGATATTTCACTTCATGAACAACCCTAATGGCTTCAATAGTTTGGTGCTGACATGAGTGAACGGAGAGTATTTCACATTTGGAAATATTTAGCTTCAAGCCTGATGCTTTGGAAAAAAACTGAATCCTGCTTAGAGCTTCAACAACCTCTGCATCGTTTTTTTAGAAGTAAAGCAGTATAGCTGCAAACTGACTAACTTTGTATGGCTTTTCAAAAATATGAACACCTTGAATATCATGACTGATTTGCGAAAATGGTCAACAACTGAGTGGCTAATATAAACAGTGTGGGGCAGATGGGGCAACCTTGTCGGATACCTATTTTAATTAAAGGACGTCTTTCTCCATTGAGAGGGAGAGACTCCTTGAACTAAAGGAAAATAAGGAAGACTTTTCCAACAGATCATAGAGCTTTTTGTGGAGAAGGATCGGCGCATGGACTTAAAAAGTGAAGCCAAACGTGGTTTGTTTTTTAAAAACAACATGGGAGGAAGTGGAAAAAATGTAAGTATTTGAAAACTAAATTTTAGTCCTAAAATATTTTATTTTATGATCATTTTCACAAACATTTAATAACAATGATTAAAGCACCAAAATTTGAAGCTGTAAAAATACCAGAAATAGTTACTGAGGGTCAAATGAAATGTGTGCTGAACACATCTGTATACTTTAATTTGTTTAAGGTATATGAATAATTTATTCACAAGAAGAGTGTTCTATCCATGTCTTTAAAATAAATATTCTCCTTATAGGAGAATATGTCCTTGTGTGTGTCTTCTATGCTGTTACCTGCTGTTGGATGAATGCTGAAATATTCAGTTCTTGCAATTGTAAATCTGACTCCAGGGGAGTCGGTGCCTCACCAGCCATCAACCTCACCGCACGTCAAACAGTTGGCGCTTCCGTGAATTCAAAACAGACGCCATTAGACACGTCACCACCAAATCTGAGGTCTAAACACGCGTTTACACAGACTTTTATTGGAAGTGGTCGCTTGAACGCGCTTTGCAGAGGGGGGGGGGGGGGGGGGTGTGTGAACGTAGCTTAAGGATGAACTAAAACTGATCCTGAACAGAAAAATGGTAAAGATTAGAAACAGAAATAAGGTTTTGGTAAGACACTGTTGTGAGAATTGTGACACATACCGTATTTTCCGGACTATAAGTCGCACTTTTTTTCATAGTTTGGCAAGGGGTGCGACTTATACTCCGCAGCGACTTATATTAGAAATAAATTGAAATAAATACATTGTTAACCCTCCTGTTATGTTCATTTGTGAGGAACAGAGATGATGTTCCTGGGTCAATTTGATGTATGAGGTATGTTAAGTGACTCAGAGAATCAGCAAACTTTTTTATACAGTAAGATCTTGAAGGCTAACAACATAATATTCTATTTTCCAATGATTTCATAGATTCAGAAATGCAATAAAAGTGAAAACTGTTTCTACAAATACAGGATGAAAACAGAGTATTAGTTGGCTAATGATGCTTCATGAAAAGAATAAATAAATACGTTTGAGAAAAAATTACTGTGAAATTATTAGATAAACAGTCTGCTATGATTGTGTCATATAAGGTTGTGAAAGTTAAAATGCGACTTATAGTCCAGTGCGACTTATCTGTGTTTTTTTCTACTTTATAATGCATTTTTGGGCTGGTGCGACTTATACTCCGGTGCGACTTATAGTCCGGAAAATACGGTAAATAAAAGGATTTTCTGTAAAAGGAAAGCCCCCCCCTCCCCCCCTATTGTTTAACTCCAGGTCTGTGTTGTTGATTATCTGGAGCTGTACATGTACTACAAACTCATGCAGTCAGTGTTATAAATGCAAATTGATTTGGGCTCAATAACAAGAGACGAACTCTGAATTCAGACACTCATCTGACTGTGAAATGATTCCTTCAGGTAAAATAATGCACCTGCAGAAGACAGCAAAATGGCCCCTTGACTGTTTGTTGGGACACAAAAATAAACATTTATTAAGCCTGTGATCATATCATTTGGCTGCATTTATTTCATCACAGCCAGCAGATAAAAAAAAAATTGTGAAAGCTGTTGATGCGCTGCAGCGACCAAAAATGAGCCGAATTCATGCCTACATGCCAATTTTATAATCAATCAAACTTTATAATCAAACTTTATGTTGTTATAAGGGCAAAACAATGGAAAAACAGCACAACCTTTAGAATAAAAGAACACGTTTCAGAGTGAGAACGTCAATGAAATCTTTAATCAGAAGTTACTCTGCACCAACTGTCATATTTAATAGTTACCTATAGATTGCACATTTACTTCTGTAGCTGTTTTAAATGAAGCCATTGCACAATAGCTTCAATCAGAATTTGTGGCTGCAATCACAGACAACAATAGCATAGGAGTCATTAAATCACATTCATAATTGCTGGCCTTAACAGACACCATATTAAGGACACCTCACAACACAGTGTTTTATTGAACAGAAAACAGAAAACTCGGAGGCTTTTTTATTGTTTTTACCTCTCAGCCCAACCAGAAAGAATGAGGATAAAAAAATAAAGAAATGACCACCTGTCAGCGCCGCTTTACATTTATCTGCCCCCCTTTCCAGCTGAATTTTTTTTTTTTTAACTACAGTGCGCCTTATAACCCGGAGCAATTTATATATGGACTGATGCCGGTTGTGTTTATTGATGTCGAAGCGATTTTGATCTGTCAAAATGCCTCTGGGTTTTCACGAGTTGCAAACAAGGTTGTGTGTTATTGTTAAATATGCTAACTCAGCTAACATGTAGAGAGTTACTGTGAACACATAATAAAGTCTGACTGACGGACAGACTTATCTCTGACCCTTCTCTCTCGCTTATCACGAGGTGTTAACATAGTTCCGTGCGCCTGTTAGATGACATCATTTCAAAAATACATCATTCATTGAAATCACAGTAAGCCTTTTTTAAGGGGGGGATATCAAACTCACCCAGTCCAGTTTTTCATACTGTCAGTGGTTCCCCAGGGATGAGATTTAATTTTCAGTACATCTGGATGAGCCACTTCCTTCAACACCAGTGATCAATTTTGCTCGTTTGCACATTTTGACTCTTTATCTTCTCGTGGTCCACCTGAACCTTTTTCGGTTCAGAATAAGGTTTTCTGGCTTCACAACAGCCTTAAATAAACTCATTTAAAGCCTTACTGATGCTCACCTCAACATGTTTCTGCCTCACTTTGTTAATTTCCTCTAAAGCTCCAGCAATGATGAAAGGGATTTACTTCACAGATGGTGTGACTTCATGGTAAATAAGGATAAGATTTGTTTTTAGTTTTTTTGAGCGCCTTTTCTCCTCTCAAAGCTCTAAAACCTACAGGCTGAAGCCACAACCCAAGTCTGATCATGGCTGGAAGAAGATCTGCAAATGACTGGATGAAAACACATCCTTTCTGTTACAATCCTTCACCAGAGCCTGAAACCATGAAATCAGGCTAACAAGAACAAATTTTCTTTAGACTACGCTCAAATTGGGCAGCAGCAGCTCCTCAGAAAAGAGAGTAAAGACTGAGCTGAATCTCTGCAATCCCAGCAAAAACTGAGATTATACTGGAAAAGTCAGTCCTTCCATTTACCCCTTTTCCCATCAATAACTTGTCAGCACTTCTGATTTTTCCCTATTCCAGACGGCGAGGGACGCAGAACACTAAATTCATTTAAAAGTGACTTTTTCCATCAGCATCAGCTGCCTCCGTCTCTCCATCTGTTTAATTCTGTGCGTCACAGAACTACTGATGAAACAGAAACCTGTGAGTTCTGTCTAATCCCGTCAAAAAAGGTCCTGAAGCAATAGCTTTGAATTGAAAATCTCAAGATCATTCCTGGTTCCCTGGTTCCCGTGTCTCTCCTAAGCAAACACCAGCAGCTTAACTGTGAGGAGATGAAAAATAGATGTGGTTGTCTCCTGACAAAGATTACCCGTACTGCTGTAATGACAGAGTTGGACTACAAATTGAAGATACAGTGTCAGCAGCTTCAGGGGGATAGGAGCGAGCTGCTGCAGAGAAGAGGCATTTGAATCATGCACATAATAAGAAGCAGAGTGTTGCCTTTACAATCTGTCTTTCAGCAAATGTTTAACCAAAGAGACTCACAGGTTTCTCACGACGGAGGGAAATGTGGGGATAGGCGTTCCTCCCCCAAAGACACAGTGACAGCTGAGACTCGAAAAAGTCAAACTTCTTCAAAACATTAGAGGTTCGGCGCTGCCGTTTGTGTATTTAAAGCAAATGTCAGAACGCTGAGGTGTTGCAGGTCTCCTCTTTACACATGCACGTGAGGACTGCAGGGTCCATGCTCAAAGTCCCCTTTGGAGACAGCAACGGGACGATGGAGCCGGAGTCCTTCATCAGGGCCTGAGTCCTGGGGGAGGAATCCAGTAAAGTCTTGGGGAAAGGCGGCGAGTCTCTGACGGAGCTGCTGTCCTCCACGTGGGAGCAGACGAGCTCCCGGAAGCACTCCCGGAAGCGCGTGGACAAAAGGCTGTAGATGATTGGGTTGACTGCGGAGCTGAGGTAGAAGAGGATTCCCGACAGGATGTGGACGTACTGGTAAACATTGTGCATCAAGTCGGTCCACTGACTGACTGAACTCCACAGGACGCGCTCGATGTGGAATGGCGCCCAGCAGAGTCCAAACACCGCCACCACGATCGCTGGGGGACAAATGTAAAACAAGGAAGGTTATTGACATCCTTCAGGAATAAGATCCTTTCTTCTGTCTTTTTTCTGAGGCAGCAGTTCTCTTTTAAATGGGATGGTAAAATATTTAAATTATGCATTTATGCGTGCATTGTAGTGCAAAGGAAGGTTTGTGCATGTCATGCTCAGGCTGTGGAGACCATGAAGTCAGAAGTCAAAGCCCTGTCTTCCCCTCTGGTCACCAGCGGTAGCAATCTCCAGAGGACTGAAGAACTTCGTCTCCCAGCATGCACTTCCTGCTTGCCACACACCGGACTCTCATTCACTCAATCAACCACAGCTTACTTAAGCACTGCACTGAGCTGTGAATTGTCTGTGCCACTCTGACCCTGACCCGTTTCACAATACTCTAGTATTTGTAAATACTGCGGTCCCTTGTTTATTGCAGCAGTTATGTTCCAAAAATAACCTGCAGCATATGAAATTAACAAAGTCGTCAATTTTATTTCTCTATGCCAAAAACGTGGTTTGGTTGGCGGCTTCAGTGTTAAGTCAATGCACAGACGTATCCAGATGTCCTGTGGTGGGTTCTGAGCATCAGGCGTGGTGTGGCAGTTTAGTGGCATCGTGTTTGCATCACGTCAACCAATCAGGGGCTCAGATTTGGCCCATGATGTATTGATGATGCAATCAGTGAGTGGAGTCCAAATCTGATCTGGTGAACCTGCAGACATGCTCTACAGTTATTTAAAATAAATGAGCCTGATCTCTCAACATCATCCGTGTCTTTCAAGATGTAAAGATGAGGCTAAAATCATTCTGCGGTAGCTCCTCCCACACCTATCAGAAGTGTCACGTTTATGGACACACTTTGGACAAGCATCGAGCAGGAAATATGAAGAGTTTGTCTAAATTGAGCTGGCAGATGCAAATTTTATACACATATACAGCTTTACACAGACTTGAACATTTTCACACTTTTCCCTTTTGTTTAAACTCCAAAACCTTCATAAAAAATAAAATCCAGGATAATAGCATTTGATTTGATTTGATTTATTTTTACTTTTTGTACAGACAATAAATCCTACAGATCTATCAAACTCATCGCAGAAACGATGAAATGCATTGATTAAAAAAAAAAAAATCAAAACCTGATTGTAAGAAACTAAGTAGAAGAAAAATGCATACAATTCACATTTAGATCACATTAGAATAATTAAATATCATTGTTAACTAAAAGTAGGCTTTAATGTATTGCCTAAAAAAGGGGAGTAAAGAGGCAATCTCATGTATTGGCACCCCATATAAAAGAAGAAAACAAAGATTTGATCACAGTTGAAGTTTTATGTTAATGTGTTAAAATAAACACATTCTGTACAGGAGACACAACACGGAGATTGATTGACAATAGTCTACAGCCAATCAGAACGCATAGAGCTGGGGAAAAAAAGAAGATGGGAAAATGCTCTACATAAATCTGCGAAAACCAAGAGACGCGATGGTAAGGGACCTGTTTTTTTAGCAACCACTTTAGAAAAGTGCTGTTATAGCTGTTATGCTGTTTGTGATGTTTGCATGAAAATGTCGGGGTTCTGAAAACAGAAAACAAGAGGAGGAAGCTCTTAGCGTGGGTCATTTTGGCACTGATGGTGCTGCAGATGCAAACCAAATTGGAGCCCACCACTGTTGAAAACCTAAAGTCCATTTGTTTGGCCGCAGAAATCACAATAGTGATGTGTAGGGATATCCATGAGCTCTGACAGCTGATGTTTAGGGCTATTTTTCTTCATTTATCTCGTTTTCTTCACAGTAAAACACATTTTCTTTTCTCTCCACCCTGCACAACCAGACCATTTTCAAAGTTTGCTCTGAAAGCCTGCAGGCAAATAAATGCAGCTAAACTGTTGAAACATTCCAGCCTGGCTTGATTTGAAAAATGTAGGTCTCCCCATGTTTTTTAAATAAAGGTTTGTGTTTTTAACAATCTCCGACTGCACACAGCAAGAGTTAAGCTTCACGCTTTTTAAAATTTCAAAGGATCTTAGGTATTTCACAGAGCACTTTGTCTGGTCTTTCAAAAGTCTTTGTATATGTTAAGAAGATGCTGAACACCTCACTTTGGTTTCTGAAATTCTCCCAGCATTTCTAAAACTCACAAGGAGTTCTCAGTTCATGAAAACTTCTGTAAGATTCATCACTTCCGATTTAAAAGTATTTTTTCCAAAGCCATCTCAAAGTTTCTGTTGAAACTGCTCAAGTCATTACTTCTGTCGCTGCTCAAATGCTGACCGACGCCTCAAACATTTATTATTGAGGTGAAGCCACCTCCTCTGTGGCTGGAATGGATTTCCTCTTTGCAAATGCGACAAAAAGTTTGACGAAAGTCAACAAACCTCATCTTTTATTCCACATCAAAAGCTGGAGAAAGCAAACCATCGTGTGCAAAGTACTGCACGGACTCCAAGTGCCTATATTTCATTTTTATTTCACCTTTAGCCTTAACATGAGCCAATATATATGGGAGCAGAGTTATTAATCTAAAAGTCAACCAATCCAATTCGCTGAGGCAGTTTCCTTCATTGAGACGCAGAAAAACCGCCAGCGTTTTTGAATAATTCATTTTGGATTTCTCTATAGTAGTTTTTCCTTCTCTATTTATAGAAATGGAAGAAAAATGGCTGCCAAGGGTGTACGGATTTGTGGTTTCACTAATGTGTCTGGAATCTTGTTTTCTTTTGTTTGTTTGTTATAAAGCGCCTGTCAGAGCAACAAATTAAACCAAGTTATGCTTTGCCTTCCCTCAGAAATGAATTTTATTTCAGTCCCAAATTCTATCGTATGATTGGAAAACCTCACTTAATCCAACCAGATTTAGAGAAGTAGATCAAAAATGAGAGTTTCTGTCATCAGAGAGAATTCTTTTCAGAGTTTGTTCTGGCAGATCCGCACAGATCACAGCACCGTTCTGATGAATGTCGTGTTTTTAGTCTTCTTGTGGCATTTTTTCTGACAACAGAGGACATTTATAAAGAAAAATTAGATCAAAATTGCATTTCTGCGAATTTTATTTTTCAAATCGTTATGAATCAGAAGCAGATGAAACAATGCCGTTTGAAAAGGATCGTATTTGTGTCGTAGAAAATCAGCAGGGGGGGGGGGGGGGGGGGGGGCGTAAGCTCCCTGCTCCTCTCCGTCCTGATCAATTAATCAATCAATCCCTTTATTTACATAGCCCTTTTCATTTTTCATCATCATGCAGTTGAACACAAGGTGCTTGTCATTAAAAGACGAATAGAGACGTATGTAATCATTAGTTCAAATGCTAAAAGGTCATTAGACAAATAGATTAGAAGCAACAACAACAAATGGAAGGAAGCACTGTGGCTAAAATTTAAGGAGGCACTGCATGAATTCAAAGATAGACAAGGTAAAAGAAATACAAATAATAAATCATAAAAGCCATAAAATACTTAAAAGCCTAATAAAGTAGCACAGCTTGTTGACTACGACCTGTCACCTGCAGAAAAAATGTACATGATCATTTTCCCTCCACGGGTTCACTGAGCGGTCTACCAGTATGATATTTCGTGTACGTGCCTTGAACAGGTTCGACTATTTCTTTGCCTTCAGACAGCCCGTATCTACCCGGGGCAGTTGGGACCAAAGCTGTCCTTTGTGTTTGTTTGTACAATGACTGCTCCAATGCCGACCCAAGCAGTGGGCATGGTGTATCCTGGCAGTTCACCGTATCTGATATTTTGTTCCATTTCTGGGCGTTTGTCAAGGTTTCAGTTATTGTTCTTCGGGTTGTTTTTCTGTCAACAGCTGTTTGAAGTTGTGTTGATTAAAGGTTGGGACTGCACTGCGACTGGTGCAACCATTACTTTTGCTTCAGTGCTTCACATATAACAACTGTGATAACATGATGTCGTTGCAGAACTTCCCATCGGTGTCAGTCCCATCGGGAGTCCTTCTGTACAGTGGACTTCAAACACAGGGTTGTGGGAATGTCTTGATGCCTCTGAAGGCTTAAGTTTGAATGCACGGCCTCCAACACACAGTCCTCCATGCACAAGAGTGACAAACTGAAGTGTTTTGTTGTAACACAAATCTATTTAGCCCTTTTTGAAAGACCTGATGCTGTTTCAGCCAAAACGAGGAGCTCTGAGCTCTGCAGAAGACGGAGCTGTAGGAGCTGCCATGCTGAAACAGTGACCGCATGACTCTTTTTCAGCGGCAGCTTTGTTTTGCCTCCACACGAAATGCATCAAGAAAATCAAGAAATGTGAATAGCTTACACTCCTGCCTGGTATGTAAACCTTTGTGTCTGCCATGTTTTTCTTGACAAGGGCGGCAGACACACCGCACAGAGACGAAAGACCTCATCTCAGTGAAGAAATGGAATTTTGTCTAAAGGAAATAAGAGTGTGGAGATCAGAGAACGGAGATCAATTTTAGCTTTGTGTATTTGTGTGTCTTTAGTTTTGATTTGAGGAGTCATAAAAAAAGCAGCATGCTCCTTTGAGGGAAAATGTTACACTTATCATAGTTGATGTTTTCACTCTTTATTAAACATCAACTATGATAAGTGTAACATTTTCCCTCAATACCTGAGTTTCTTATAATATGAAGTTTTTCAGCAAACATATGACAGCGGTTGTCATAAAATGAATAAAGATTTTAGACAGCAACCAACCACATTTTGGGATTTATTACCACAGTAGTTAATTCTGATTAACTGGCGCTCTGTCAAAAAGAAATAAGACGGGCTAATCAATCAAGAGCTCAGGGCTAAAGAAGTTAAACATTGGTTAAATTGTTTTTCTCAGTTCAAAAACTTGCTGACTTGTTATGCTACGGTCACAAATACAACCCGCCAATACACGACTGACATTGGCAGAATCCTAAAGATTTCATGCCGCCATCTGATTTTTTTTGAAAATCATTGTCATAAATGTAGACAGCGGCTGTCAGTCAGGCGGGATGATGCCATTACGGAATCGTGTCTCCCGATGGCGGCCGTCCATATTCAGTTCTACCAGAAGCCCGGTAGCCTGGGGGTGTATGAAAAGCCGCCCATTCTGGTCATTTGCAGCTCAGATTCTCTTTCTTCTTCAAAAAGCACAATGATCTGTCTTCTTCAACAGCAAAACATCCATATGCAGGTCTCGGAGTCGCTGTGGTGCCATCAACGCCGTGATGAGTTTTGTGCAGCAACAAACCATTTCCCCCGTTTGGACCCACGGTGGATCGCCACATTGTCGTCCGGTCAAAACTGGGCCCTGGCCCATTTCAACAGCCCAGGCTTCTACCATAGGATTTCTAACAGTCGTATGGTGGCAGTGGGACAGCAGCATGGGGGCAGGGGGGTGGCTGGAGGGTGGCCGTCTGAAATCGGCCGATCATTAGACGATTTTGGGGCCCTTGGAGACACTCCTGTCAGTCATTAATCACGCTGATGCCTTCCTACCACCCGCCACCGAAGGTGCCCGGGCGGCCACTGACCAATGTCAAAAACCTCTCTGGTCGGCGAACATTTTTTTTATTTTCTTAAAAGCCCTGCAGCCACTGCGTGGTGCGTAAAAATTCCACAGCCGCCTCCCAAATACAAATGCCGCCGCGCGGCCACCTGCCGGGATTGTGGGGACGCACTGGGGCATTTTGGGATCGGTAACCGTAGTCTTGTTGATGCTTGGGGAGGTAAACCTTTAGGGGATCAGGACAAAGGACAATATGTTTTTACAACAAGAGTAAATAATGAAAATTAATACGTCCAACTTCTTAACTCAGTAACATGTTATTATTTTTAACCCTGAATCCAAAAACAATTTTCTTCCAGACTTTTAAAGTTAATTTGACTTTTTTTGTTTGTTCATTTTGGGTAGCAACAATTAACAGCGGCCAAAAAATCAAATAAGCAGATAAATTAAATAGAAAAAAATAATCAGAGATCCACTCAGATGATCTTTTGATCTATTTTCAGAGCGTTCCCAGTGGTCTTTTAAATGTGATGATGCTGTTTTTTTTAGCCAAAATAAAAAAACTGTCTTCTTTTTTTTTTCTACATAGTTTCTGCAGATCTGCAGCAGTTCATCAAAAATTCACCTCTGAGTTGTGGGCAGGACTGTTTGTGTGGAGCAACTCCGCCCCCTTTCTATGGAAGCGATTCTGTAGCATAAATAAAAAGCAAAGTCAAAACCAGAAATGCTTTTTCATTTTCAAAATGAAGCTGCATTTTTTGACTCAAAATTAAAATGAAAAAGCAATACTTCAAAATGCTTTTTCATTTCCTTCCTCAACACAGCTTATTCTGTCACTTAATTAAAATTAAAATGAAAATGGTATTTGACATTTCATTTTCAATAGGTTATCTGGTAAATGTGTAGCAAAATTCATTTAGAAATGTCTAATTTGACAGTTAAATTAACAGAAATGCTTTTACTTTTCAAAATGTAACTGCATCAAATGACTCAAAATTAAAATGAAAAATCAATATTTCAAAATTCTTTTTCATTTTATACTTAAAACCCCTTATTCTGTGTCATAATGAAAACGAAAATGCAAAGAGGGGATTACATTTGCATTTTCACATCCACCCTGGGAACCTTGTCTCGATAATCATTTCTTAAAAGCATTTCCAGCGAGGAGGCGGGGCGATGACGTCACTGCTTTCTCCGTGTGTCCGGCCGCTGACTGACACACACACACCAGGAGCAGACTGTGTTAGCGGCAGAGAAGAGGGTTTTGAGTTGGTTGTGAACTTCTGATGACTTTACACAGCTTCTCAGGACTACATAGCAGCATGTCCGCCTTTTGCGGTCCTCCTTCACCGCGGACAAGCTTTTGTTCTTCAGACCGCCAGCTGCCTTCGCATAGCGGAGCACGAAGCTCCGATGATCGCTGAAGGCGGAAATGCCACTACGATCTGAGAAACCATCATATGAATTTGTGTTTCCAGTGGTGTCCAGAACAAAATAAAGACTGATTTAATTCCCACATATTTACAAATTTATTTGCAGCTTCACGCTGAATTTGCTGTTTGATGACAGCTGGAGCCCCATCAACAGATAGCAGATTTCACCGTGCTAAACGTTTACTGGGTGGACCAACACGGACTCAGCATGAAGCTGGAGGAGACTATCTTCTAAATGTGCTTTTATTACAGTTATGATTATATTTAAGGGCCTGCTCTGCTCGATCATATGTTTGTAAATCTGTGCGGTCAGACGATGCTGAAGTTGGCTTGCGATTCACAGCTTCTGATTCGCGAGGGCACTAAAGGAACATTTTTCGCATTAAGATCACCTAAAACCGGGTGCTGTTCACAAACCGCTGGACCTGGACTGCTCAAACCTGGATTCCTGGATCTTAATGCGAAAAATGCAGTGGAATCTTCCTTTAGTGCAGTGTTTTTCAACCAGTGTGCCGCGGCAAACTAGTGTGCCGTGGGAGATGGTCAAGTGTGCCGTGGGAAATTGCCCTCATTAACTGATTTAACAACATTTTCCATCTCCAGGATTTCAGTTTTTTGTTCATCCCTACAGGCCCTGATAAAACACTGAGAAATTGGGAATATGAAAGATCGTAAAATACTTTTTTCTTTGTGTTTATTTGATTCTATTAAATACATTTTGATAAGAATGACAGTACTGCGATTTACCTGCAGCTTCAGCTGTATTAGGAAAAGTCCCGCCCCTTTAACTGTCTCCACCAATCATTCTTGGAATCTTAATCACATGTCATCAGTCTGAACAATCAGAAGTGGTGAAAGTCTTCACTTCCTTGTTCCGATTCTGCTCATAAAGTCTCTCAGTTCCAACAAAAATACCAGCTAAAGCTCGTCTGTAGCGGTGTAGCTTTCCACAGAATCCGGTGTCAGACCGTGGAACAAGTGAACAAAAGAATGAAGCTCAGAGAAGAGAGTCTGTCTGCGTTCGGCGGATTAGTGAACTACATCTCCCATGATGCATTTGGTTAAAGTGACAGTGTGAGCGTCTGGGCGCACGACTATCTCCTCTTAACGTCGTGAAACCACAACGACCACAAATCAAACAGTTTTTAAATCTTTTAACTTAACTTTTATTACATTTTAAAAAAACAGCTGCAGCTTCCAGCTTTTTCTGCCACAATTATCACAAAAATGCATGTGAGATCATGGAGGGACTGTAGATCAATGCAGACCGAGTTTCTCCTTTCTTTTTTTTTTTTTGAATGCCGGTGTGCCGCGGGATTTTTGTCAAGGTTGAAGTGTGCCGTGGCTCAAAAAAGGTTGAAAAACACTGCTTTAGTGTCCTCGCGAATCAGAAGCTGTGAATCGTAAGCCAACTTCAGCGTCCGGACACACGGAGAAGCAGTGACGTCATCGCCCCGCCTCCTCGCTGGAAATGCTTTTTCTAAATGAATATTGAGACAAGGTTCCCAGGGTGGATGTGAAAATGCAAATGCAATCCCCTCTTTGCATTTTCGTTTTCATTATGACACAGAATATGTTTTTTAAGTATAAAATGAAAAAGCATTTTGAAGTATTACTTTTTCATTTTAATTTTGAGTCATTTGATGCAGCTTCATTTTGAAAATTAAAAAGCATTTATATTAATCCATTTTAAATGTCAAATTAGACATTTCTAAATGAATTTTGCTACACATTTACCAGAGAATGTCTTGAAAATGAAATGTCAAATACCATTTTCATTATCATTTTAATTAAGTGACAGAATAAGCTGTGTTGAGGAATGAAATGAAAAAGCATTTTGGTGGATTACTTTTTCATTTTATTTTTGAGTCAAAAATAAAATGAAATAAAATTGTTTTGACTTTGCTTTTTATTTATGCCACAGAATCGCTTCCATCCCTTTCCTCTCCTTGTTGCAGAGCACAGAGCTTGTGACCCGCCCCACGGATTTTTTACGCCACAAATATGACATTTTTTAAACAACAGTTTTTCATCTGCTCCTGATTTCCTGATTTGAGTAGAGAAATAGTCAGAAAGAGCCTAATTTGCGTTATAAATGTCCTCATTATTTGAAAAAAAAATACCACAAGAACATGTCAAAAACACTTTCCATCAGAGTCTTCTTTCTCTTTCGGTTTTTCCCATCAGGGGTCGCCACGGCGAAACAACCTCTCTGTCGAGGATGAGTCGCATGGTTAACTTGGCAATGTTTTTACGCCGGATGCCCTTCCTGACGCAACCCTCTCAATTTATCCGGGCTGGGGACCGGCACAGAAGCAGAGAAGGGAACAGGGGGCAGCCCGGATTGGAACCCTGGTTTCACAGACAGAAAGCACCGCAAACCAGCACGAGCTAAACTGGCTCCCTACTTTCCATCAGAGTGGGTCTTAAAAAAAGGTTGGGGGGGGGGTCAAATTTGAGCCCGTGGGTTCTCCAGGGTTAAACTGAACATTTCAGATCTAAAACAAAAAACAGATGTTTATTTGTTTTTCCTTACATCTTTAATCTGTTCGGGGAACTCATCAGGGGTTGCCACAGAGAAGTTTAGACTGATTTGAAATTAAGCTTCCCTTTTGTAACTCGAGCTCAAAGTGAGCCCACGAAATGAGATGAAAAATAATAGAATCAATTGGAGAGTTAAAAAAAACAGGAAGTTGTTTGTTCTTGACTTAAGTTTGTTTCTGTCTTGCAGGACTTTCAGGGAGCATAGGATGCAACAGCTGACGGGGTTTTGAAAGACCTTTATCGTCTTTTCCCCAAAGATTCTCCCTAATTAAAAGAAGCGCAACAGAAGCATGAATCCACAAAGTTGTTGACTGTAGCAATAAAGCCGTCTATTTGTGTGAGGTGCACACAAAGAAAATCCATTACTGAAAGTAATAAGCTTGTTCAGGCGCTGGGCTTTCAGATTGACCTCCAGAATTCGGTCTCAACCGTTACGATCGTTTTATTAGCTGAGGATTCTTAAAGGATTTAACGAATAAAATAAAAGTCTCTTTGCAAACGTGGAGAAAAATGAGGAAAATGGAAACAGATGAGCAGATCAAATGAAATCAATGCCAGAATGCTTGGTGGTGGACTCACAGAGCATCTTGATGACCTGTCTCCGGCGCCCGTTCTCCACGGTGAGGTTCCTTCGGCTGCTGCTGTAGCAGCTCTTCCCCAGGTGCCTCCGGGCGTGCCGCCTCTCTCTGCCCAAATGAATGCCCATCACCAGATACAGAACGCTGATGATCATCATTGGGATGAAGTAGAAGCAGGCGGTTGTGATCTGCATGAGCAAATTATAGATCCACAGGGGCTTGAGCACAGTACAGATGGCTGACTCCTCCATTTTCTCTGGCAGGTAGAAGATGCCATGCAGGGAGGTGTTGGGGATGGCACAGACCATTGACACCACCCACACCACTGTGATGACGCGCTTGGCATGCTGGTTGGTGGACAGGTAACGGGTTTTGAGAGGATGCACCACGGCGATGTACCGCTCCACGCTCAGCGCTGTGACGTTGAGGATGGAGGCGAAGCAGACCGTCTCGAAGAGGAAGGTCTTGAAGTAGCAGCCGCCCTCGCCGAAGGGGAACGGGTAGTTCTGCCACAGGTCGTAAATCTCCAAGGGCATCCCGAACATCAGCACTAGGAGGTCCGACACGGCCAGGCTCACAAGGTAGAAGTTGGTGGGGTTCCTCATCCTCTTGTGCTTTGCTATCACTGCACAGGTGAGCACATTTCCAGACAGGCCAATCAGAAAGATGAGAAGGTAAACCGTCGTCACGGGGAGGAAGAACGGAGATCTTTTGGGACCAAGAATCTCCAAAAGATTGATTTCAGTGAGATGCTCGTTGGTGAAATTCTCTGAGGCATTTAGCGGCACGCTGGCGTTGTAGAGCGGAGCAGACAAAGCGGAACCCTGCGAAGGCAGCTCCATTATAGAGTCAGAAGAGCCGGAAAGACGACGCCAACACTTCTTCCTGCTCCAATGGGCCTGGATTTGTTCAACTCTAAGGGTCTGCAATAAAAAGAAAAGAAAATACCCAGATGATTAACAGCTCGGATAAAAACTGCTTATTGGAGGAAAATGACTGTTTAAAATTCAGAAACTTTTACGGTCGACCTTTTCGACCCAAGTTCCTTCTAGGTAAAACGCTGAACCTTTAAAAAGGAAATCAAACAATTCTGCTGCGGATTCAGAGGTGGATGAAAACCATCTCCCCTCTGCTAATGACAGCAAAATGTCAGAAGGTGACTCTTTTTTACCAAATTAATGAAGAGAAAGGTGGATTCCTCGTGTTGGAGAAGAAATAAAACAACATCTGAGCATCAGTCCTCATCCTGGTACCAACTCATATTTTCCCCTTCGTTTTCTGGCTGTTTACCAAAATAACAGATCTTCTCGTTTTGCATTTGAGGAACAAACCATGAAATGTATACACACACAGCCATTTTCAGAAAGAAAAAATATTTTAAAAAAGAAAAGTGAATTGAAAAGCCAAAGAGACTAAATAAATCTTAAGAAAATGAACACTCGTCACCCTTTTTCACAAGATGAATTCCACTAAAATACCTTTGGATGTGCATCAAGGTGTTCTCTCTCTCTCTCTGTTACACAGGTAACACGTTAGACAACCACATTCTGAAAAATGCTGCTTTCAGCCACAATAATAGAGTTCACATCGTTCTTATCAATTCTTGGCTGTTGAGATAATTGCCAATCCACACCATGAACTGATATATGCTAATGACTTCTTCTAAAAGGTTAATTATGAAGCCATATCAGGCAAGTCATATTTCAAATCCATCATTTTATAAATTAGGTCAAATCTGCCTCATTTATCTGGAATCAGACAGTTTAGAGCATCAACTGACTGTTTGCTCAGCCTAAAAAAACTATTTTCCTGTTGTTTTTCTTTTTCATAGATTAAGATCTACTTTTCTTTCTTTCAGAATGTTCATATAAAAGTAGGAAGTCTTTAAATCTGGCTCCTTACCTTGATGAGGATGGACTGCAGGTGGATTGGCACGCTGCTCATTCTGGTGGATCATGCTTGTAGCTTAAATGGGGGAAATCAGATCAACACACAGATCACATCAATGTGACCGGCTGGATGTAAAGTTGATATAGACAGAATAAAAAGAAGGAGGAAGGGGTGGAGGGTTGACGGTGAAGAGGTCCGCGATAGCCGCCGCTCCGTCACCCCTCTGAGAGATTTTCTGCGATGGAAACGGGGAGAGCGAGAGGGAGCCGAAGAGGAGGGGAGAAAGAGGAGAGAGGGATGCTGGCTCTTCATCCACTGAGGGGGGAGCACTTAACTTACAAAAAAAGACATTCCCTTGACAGAAATCAAAAATAATACAGCATCTAAATATGCAACAGTTTTGCTGGAGTCTCTAAATTCAACAAACGCAACCTTTTATGACCAACAATCACCAAAGTTTACATTTACGTCGGTCAAAGCTGAACTCAAAGTTTATCTGTCATTTCAAAATAAAACATAGTTCAGTTAAAACCAATAATGAATAAATCAGATCTACTTAGCAAAAGTATTTTCATTTTGAATGAAGAGGAAATTGACTAAATGAAGTCATGTCAAATTACAGAATTACCATCATTTTTGGACAAAAGTAAAATGTCACAAAACTTTATCACTGGAGTTCAAAAAAGAGGAGAAAACAAAAAGCAAGAGATTTTATAGAACTTTTTTATTTTACCTTCAACCCCAAAATGTTTGCAAACTCCTTCCCACCAATCCTACAACATCTTGCTAAGGCCTTAAAGTCCCAAAACAGCAATATTTTCCTCTATTTTCAAAGCCTTCCCAGTCATCTTTTAATTACACTGATGCAGTTTTTAGCCACTAAAAACCTGTATCAATTTTTTTAAGACATAGTTTCCGCAGAAGTTTATTAGAAATTCACCTGTGAGTTGTGGGCAAGACTGTAAGTAACCTTCCACTGATATCCCATCATCCCTTTCAGCACATTCTCTCCCTCTATCTTACAGCCCCTAACAACCCCAACCTAACGTTGCTAAAATCATAAACATCCAGCGCGTCTCTAGCTCAGACGAGGAAACCAAAGACATAATGTATATTTGACGTAAACATTATTCAATGGATCTTTCTTTCTGCAAATGTATCAGAATGGAGCGGAGCAGGCAGACTTTTGCCCATTTGGCCAGCGGTTCTCTGACATGGAGAATCGTCATTCTACTCCCGAACTTTATGATATTTTTCTTATTTGAATAGAGACAATAATAAAAGATTAAATTTATGAGCAGATTTTTGGACTAGCATCCAGCAGCAACTTCTCATCTGCAGAGGCGGACGATGAGAATCCACAAACTGTCCTTACGGGTGGATACGGGCTGTCTGCAAGCAAAGAAAACCTGTAGGACAACCCAGAATGGGTCAGCACCACGTACGGATGCATGAAACTGTAAGGCTTTGCTTATTTTTGTCCCTTAGTAAGAGAATGTATTCATGCAGAAAAAAAAAAAAGGCTTTCAGCCTATCAGCCAAGCAACACTCCTCTTCCTCTAATCTCCATTTTGATTCATTTGATGGTTTCCTCTTAAGTTATTCAACGAAGCCAAAGATTTATAGAAGCTGACGTTGGACTTTCTATTTAATTAAACTCCAAAAGTTCATGTGAGGCAAAGGAAATGTATTTTCCTTTAAAGGTAAAGAAAGGTCAAAGCTTTACAGATGCAGAAATGACAGTTTTCTGACAAAGCAGAGAAAACAAAGACACCAGAACAAGCTCTGAGAAAACATGTCAGGAGGTGTGCAGGCATCTTTCTTCCGGGTTTGCATGCTGTCAGCTCCTCTTCGCTCCTCACAGAGGAAACGCTGAATGATTACAAGCTGTGAGGAAGCCAGATAATTATCCTCAGCTGAGTTCGCCTTATTTTTTTTCTGCAAACAGCCAAGGAGTTTCAGTCGTGTTTTTTGAATCACGCGCCACAAAATAACTACTCAGTGTTTATGTTTTTTCCAATAATCAATGCAATCAAATGCAATGGTGAGACTGAATCTGGGCTTTTTCCGCTCCAGGCTTTGGCCATTCCAAGAAAAACAGATGGTTAACATAAACCGTGATATTAGAGGACGATTCTTTTGCCCTCTGGAGAAAGCTATTAAAGACTTTTGTCTCCTCTTTTATCGAGAAATAGTACTGAAAGCCTTGAGGGCCGTAATTTCTATCAATGGAGGTTAATGCCCGAGTAATTCACTTAAATCTCTTAAGAGCCCTTGCAGTGATATTATGAATCCATTCATTTTTTTCTGGGAGAACAGTTTGAGTCGAAATTCCCAGAAATCCCCCTCCCAGCTCCTCAGCTCTTTGAGCCACACAGGATGGAAAGCTGTTCATTTAGCTTCAGATTCTGGAGAACGGATGAACATGACCGTCCTTGATGTCCAGCTCCCGTTTACATGAGTGGATCATCTTGCAGTACAGTCGACCTTCTTCAGAACCTCCAGCTCCTGACAACAACGTAATAATAATGTCACCGGGACATTCACACACCAGTGGGGCCACGCTGGAGGCAAATGTGATGATTGATGTGATGCAAATGTGATGATTTAAACAAATCTGTTTGATTTATGCACATACAAGACCCAATTGCAGGGCAGTCTCACACACTATACGACCCTGATGGCTGTCATGGAAATTTCTCTTGACAGAGACGGATGAAGGACGGGTCTCTTGCAGCTGTTCACAACCGCAGCCCACTTCCAAAGAAAAGTAGCTATATGTGCTCTGCAGCACGTGAGTCATGTGCCGCAGCCTCTGCAAGCAAATCATGTTATGCTAAAATAAAAAACTAAAAGTTGAAAATGAAGCTCTTCCAGGTAGAGAATTAGATTTCATAGTTTTCCCTCTGAATCCCTTTGAAGAGGATCAGCATGCAGTTGTTAAGAGCATACTAAACAGAAATGCTGCCTCTTCCATCCAGAGTTTAGACTGTGCCCATCTGAAAATGGACCATCCAACGGTCCAAAAGATTTCTGCAGAATCCTGCAAGTTCTGCAGTCTCTGTTCTCTTCTTGGGGTCTAAATAACTGAATCAGCTTTGTGTTTGAGCTGCATTGGAGGCGAAAACCTTCAGGGAAATCTGAGTTTTATTCTATAGGGGATGAATTTAAGCAAAATTATCGAGGACACTTTTTTCTTCTTCTCATGCAAATTAACGTTTCATTTTTCTTCTATTAGAGAAAAACAAAAGAGCCCTGGTTTAATTATTGTATCTCTCTTATGGCTGTGCAGTACGACCTTCCTAATGCAGCTTTGGCTGCATCTCAACAGTAAGTAGTAGTTGTGGCCGAAATCATACAGATGGTATGACTGAGGAACCCAGTTTCCTGACATTTCCTTTTCTTTGTTCCAGCTTACTGTTCCTACAGATCAACCAATTATCTAAACCCCCAACATGATAAAAATGGTCAAATTTCTACAATCATCTAAAATTTTAAATAATAATACAAGATTAGGAAGTTTTTGTAAAAATAACAGAATACAATGTAAAAATGTTATTTCTGTTTAATGTCAAGTGATTTGGAGAAATGCATTGTTATTAAAATAATATAAACTTTGCTGTTTTTGCTTAATTTGAATAAAACCCAACGGTAAGGGAGTTTGATTTCTTATTGATCAGACAAATACTAATTATATTCTACCGAGACACAGATATCTTCCGGTAAGAGGACATAAAGTGTATTTTTAGTGTTATTTATTAAGTAAATTCTGTGGCAACCAAGGTAATTTCCCCGTTTTGGGATCGCTAAAGCTCTATTGTATTCTATTATGTTCCATTCTATTAACCTGCTTCATGATGCTGCAATTTAGTTCTCTACGTTTGATACAAAAAGGTTTAGAAAATGGAAAGTTAATGATGTGTTAAACCTTTATTTTTTGTTAATTTTATTCATTTAGTGTATTTTTGGTGTAAAGCACTTTGTATTACCATGTATGAAAATATCTTTATAAATAAAGATTGATTTGAACAAATACAGACACATTCAGTAACAGGCTGGTGAAAAACTTGCTTTTAATATGAAACTTTATCCGTTTTTTAAATGAAAAGAGAGCTGTTTATCCATTTAAGGCTGGAAACACATAAACAGCACAGCTCCCTGTATCTGCTCTTTTTACATTGTGATTATAACGTATTGGAGTGTTGTCCTCTCATTCTGACAGCAAAGGTTATGCAAGCAAATTGAATTCCAATGCAGCAATTCATGCATGAAACATTACACTGCCGTGCCGTCAGCACCTAATAAAGTTTGACCATCACACTCTGAAAAACAGAACACCCACTAATCTGCTTCTGCAGCATTTTAGCCTCTATTTTTAGCCTCTAATTGCAGCTTTTCTGACCAGAAGCCGTGAAGATATGCCTCTCTGGCTTTTTCAAATCACATACTAACAAAACAGTCAAATCTCTGTGTTTTGCCGCTGTGAGAGGGGAATATGTAATATGTGCCTCTATTGAGATGCGCATGTGAAAAGGAAAAGCTCTACCAGCAACAAGACTTGATAGATGTTGTAAACAAACTTCACAGATTTTTGGGGATATGGAGGTTATTGTGTTGTGATGATAAAAACACCTCATTGTGTGTTTTCCACATGATGGTCTCACTGTGTTCAGTGTGTTTTATTTATCGGGGGTCAAAACCCAAAGAAACAAAGAGAAAAATCTTTTTAATGTGGGATCAGTGTCAACATTCTGTGGGTCTAAAAAGCTGATTTAGCCAATAAGTCATTCCAAGTTCGTCATTCAAACAGCCATGAACACAAAGCCGCCTGACGGACCAGCAGCTTCACCTGACCGCAGGTTGGTGGTCTGTTTACGTGCCGCTAATAACTTATCATGAGCAGAAGTTGATCCCAAAAGTCAGGCAACCTGTCCAGGATTCTTCCACCTGCCGTTAAAACTCTGCAATATCTGTTCCTGCAGTCACTGCTGTGCTCTGAATTCAGAGCAGGCATGCTAGGGTTGAGCTGAAAGTACAGACTTCCAGAATGTTCTTTGTGCTCATCAATGTGCCCATCATAGAAAGGTCTGAGTTAAACATCACTGTTTGTTCTGTGTCGTCTAGTCTACATCTAGTCCATCTGGATTTCTCTGTACTGTCTGAGACTTTTCAGACTTTAAAAAAGCTGTCTTACTATAATCCCTGTGCAATAATATGTCATTCATCGCAACCAGAGTGGAGAAAAGTGTCTTTAATCGTACACTAGAGTTCTGCAAAGCACTTGAATGGTGCTTATTCTAAAGTTTTGTTAAAGATCTTTTGGGGATGAGATGAAAAGTGCGTTAGTGTGACAGGCTGCTGATCAGATGCTATGAAGTCAATCATCATCAGTTTTGGAGGCAGTAGTTTCTGCAGATGGGAGGAGTAGTCTTTTGCAATCATGAGAAACCGCTGATGGACATCAATTGAGGGTCATTGACTTTGTGCAAACACATGTTTTTATTACTTGGGTGTCATGTGACTTCAGATAAACTCACACTTCTGCGTTTTCCTTCTATTTTTTTTCAACCAAACAGGATTCAGTCTGCAGCAGACAAGTGTGCGTGTCTCAAAGTGATGGTTGCCCCTGACATCTGAGGTCTTCTAGGACATTGACAATGCTGCACGCCTCCATAGCACGAGGGACATGAGTGCTGTGTGTCATCTATAATAAGAACTTCTGTAATTATTATAATAGACCTTTTTCCCGCATGTGATTGTCAATCAGTCACAGCACAGAGCCTCATGAGTCCATCAGCAGGAAGCCTCAGAACAGAATTGTTCTCTGAACTAAAACAAACAAATAAAGAAAATCATATCTATGTTTTTCTTGTTTTTGTTTTTTTTGTTGTTGTTTTTTTTTTTACTGCTAATAAATGTTGTTTTCTAACATTTGGCTTCACAAACATAGTTGCACATAATAGCTTTCATAAGTTTTGTTCACGTTTTCATTTTTTTATTTTTTTTGTAATTATATTTTATTAATTTTTCCAGAAAATAACACAACACAAACTAGCACAGCAGATATCTGATAGTAAAAGGTGCACACACAAAATAGGTTACAATAACATGTTGGGATGTTTTCCTAAAACAGTTACTAAATACTTAGAAATACCAAATGTGAGCCTTTGTTCACGGTTTTTCACACTGAACTTACTGGATGGTTGGCTAAATGATGGTTTGAAATGTTGGTGTAAATGGAGACAAGCATCCTCTGTACTAACTGACAAGGTGTCAGAAGCCACAACTTCGTCCCCCGAATGTCTTATGAACCACTCTGAGCAGATTAACAGAGAGAGAGAGAGGTTTTTCGTGTTTTCATGATCAGTTTTATCTGAAGCCTCAGCAGAAACCAAACGTTATTTTGGGACACTTCAGTACAGACTTGTTCTGTCTTATTTATACGCAATTCATGTTCACATATCTGTTAGGATGGCATCTGTAGTCTGAAACTGACACCTTCTTTATCTTTGAAGGGCAGCTGTCCCACCTGAAGGCAAAGCAGTTTTATCTGCAGAGCATTGCTAATGCAAAAAGGTGTTGCAACGTTCTGTACAGAGACGCAGAAAAGTAAGGAGGGTTTGGATCCGAAAATAGATTGGCATTTCAATCAATTTAATGAAAACTGGTGTTTTCTTTCATTCATCATTCATACACGTGTCAAAAGTGTAGCGGTGCCCTAAAAAACAACACAATTTACAAAAGAATAGCAGTTAAAATGGCTCAAACCCATGTTTCCAGCCAGTAGGTTGGGATTAGTATAGCACAAGCACCTGCATGGGCGACAAGTCCGGGGAGAATCATGAAGGTATGGTCGTCCATTTTGGAACATTATTACCTTCATAGATGTGGAGCAAACTCCAACTTTTATTTTGTATAGTCCCTTTACGCTTATCTGCAAGTTCATTTACATAATAGCCAGATATTACGTTTGGACCAAAACATTTAGCTCCTAACTTAATATTTCGTTAAGACATTAAATATTTAGCTCCAAACTAAATATATAATTAAAAAAATATATTTAGCTCCAAACTAAATATTTCAATAAAAACAAAATATTTAGGTCCAAACTAAAGATTCAGCTCCAAACTAAATAAATAATTAAAAAAATATATTTAGCTCCAAACTAAATATTTCGTTCAAAACGAAACATTTTCTTTGGACTTTAATATTTTTTTACCAAATATAAATAGAATTTAGTTATGAAGTTTAAATGTTTAGTTTGAAAAACAAATATTTAGGTCAGATTTAAATATATAATTTTCAAAGTAAATGTTTTATTTTGTAAAATTAAATACTTAGTTTACAAACAAAACACTTTGTTTATAAACTAAATATAAATTAAATAAATAACTTCAATTTAATATTTAGCTTGTTAACTAAATATATAGTTATTAAATGTAACATTTATAAATACACAAATTAAAAGGTGAAAAATACATTTTAAAAATTAAACTTGTTTTTTCTCAAACAGGCTAAATGACCAAACGCTGTTAATATTTATCTGTAGCTTTAGTGTAGTCTTACAAACGGCAGTCCATACTAATGATCGCTAATGAGAACATCAATATTTATTCATTAAATCCATACATTCATTTTCTAATAGAGTAATTAAATTCCCCACAGTCACAATACCTAAATAATCAAGTGTTCATGAACAAAACATTTTTGTGGTTTAGTTGAATCTTTTTTGGTTATTTTTGGTCATGTTCTGAGCTTCCATTCGTCATTCTCACCAGTTCCCGGTTCCTCACGATCCCCTTGGCAGGTCACCTGTTCTGCCTGGTCACAGTTTTTTTTTCTGTCACATCCTGGTTGATTTCTTAAATGTTTACCTTTCTGTCCTGCTTTTTGGGTCCAACCCCATGGGGAACCAGCTTTAAAGTTAAGTTGACAGTTTCTTTACTATTTCTTTTTTGTTTTCCTCATTTTTGATTGCAGCTAGAAACAGTGGTCAAAAATCACAAATTCATAAAATAAAAATAAGAAGAAATATCAGCAAAATGTACAAAACTGAGAAAAAAAACAGCTGCCAAATTTGACCCAGTGGTTTGGCAGTAATACTTACAGATTACTATTGAAACAGTAATAAGATTAATTAAACCAAAGCCCCCAACTTCCAGTCAAGAAAATGACCCAAACCTGGAAGCAGTTAAAGCGCTTTTTCCCTCTTCAGGCTTCATTTCTGTTGCTCAGAATCCAACCTGGGACACCAAAGAGGATCTGTTATGTCTGTGGTTTAACAGCGCAGATAAAATCAATAAAGACGTTCACTGAAACTTTATTGAAAGAATTAAATTCATCCTTGAGGTATAGCAATAAATTATACAAAGTAGGCCTTTGTTTCGAATAATAAAGAATAATACTTTTTTTAGCGATACAGATTAAACTAAACGACTGAAAAACTTTTACCAGAGTTGACCTAATTTCACATTTCTTCCTCTGTCTTTCACCATGGCCGCCAAAAAAAGCCAGGGCTTTTGTGCTGTGGGGCAGAAGTGTAACCACGACACCACCATGCAGCCATTAAAAAAAAAGTTTGCTTATTTTGTAAAATTCTAGTTAAAATCAGTCTCTTTGCTCTTTTAATCAAAACCATTTATCTAATCTATTATTTTCCTTAAACAGCATTTTTAAAAGCACACAACACTGGTTAAAAATATTCCCCAAACTTATTTTTTACAAAAGTTAAAAAAGAATATTAGTTAATTACAAACTAATATATATATTGTATTTTAGCAAATATCAAAAGTTTGTGAAAATTTGAAAGTTTCATTTTATTACATTTACTGTTGTATTATACTTATTTGGTATATTATATATAAAAAATTCAGCAGTTTTGGTCCATGATTTTGTCTATTAATGGATTTTGGCTTGTTGGGGAACATAAATAAATAAAAGTCTGGTTTTTAAAATCCGGGCAGAATCTTCAGAAAACTTCTTCAGGTCCAGAAAAGACGTGTTTTTGTTTTGGACGTGAACCTGGAAACCGTTGACCTTCAGCCCGTCTTTCCTTTGATAACCCAAGATAACCGACCTCACTTTTAATTTGACACATTTTGTCGTCCACCTTGAGCCGAGTTATGGAGGACGTTATTGCAGAAGAAGCAATACACTTTATTGTCCCCGGACAGTAAAACTTCAGCTTAATGTTTTTCAAGTTGTTTTTCTGCTTTCGAAGCTTTAGTCATGCTTTTTGACCTACTCGTTTGTTTTTATGACCATTTAGGATGTTCAACAAGTGGCAGGTACTGGTCTGTTTGCCTAAAAAAGTGTAATAAATGTTAAATATGACAATCATCTTGAGTCGGCATGGCCTATTTAAAAACAACAGGCTGGTCCACATTTGTTTTACAGCCCTTTGTCCTAACTTTACCCCGGTTACACGTTTAAGATGTTTTTTGGCTATCCTTGGCCTTAAAACATGACTGGATTTGGAAGCATATTGAGTCAAATGAGGTCTGTTTTTTTTTTTTTATTCTGTAAAATATGCAGTTTTCTATAATGAGAATCGATTTTCTGCAGACGTGTGGCATAAAGTTTTCGAGTAACTCTTCAAAGGTGAGAAAATCCTCCTCCTGCTTTATTTGTGGATCCTACCATGGCAGCAGCAAATAAAGACAATTACATAACAGGGTTTTTTTTGGGGGGGTTGGCACAAGATTGCTCTGATAAAGATTTGATTATCTGTTGCAGCTGAAGGCAGTTGGTCATGCAGAGCAGCAAACAACAAATGCACACTCACTATAATTAAGTCAGTGGAAGTGTACACAACTTCATTTAACCCTTGTGCTCTCCTAGGCACCTTAACTGTGGGAGTGGGGTCATTTAGACCCACTAGACAGTGCTCTGAACCTTTTTTCTTCAATGATTTGTGATCTTCACTGGTGTCCATGGATTACATGAAATCTTTCCACCTTTATCATGGTAGGAATAACACGTCAATGTAAGGGTGGGTCATCTAAGATAGCACAAGAGATAATCAAGCAGTAAAGACCATAAACAAAAAATGATTTGATTTAATGATTGTTTGTGTCTTGCTTATTTCATTTTGATGAATTTTTCATGTATGAATGTTTCCAAACAAGCTGGTGGGATGGAGATAAAGGATGACAAAAACCATCATCAACACAATCAGGAAGTTCACGTTTGTGTCACTTTTTAATTCCTCCGCCTTAGCTCTGAGCTGCTTTCACTGCTGTGCCACCCTGATATGACGGCTGTCACTCAGCTGATCCCACAACCTGGAACCAGATGAGTTCCGATGCCTCCTGGAGGATCTTCTGAAGAGGGCAAATGAAGTTTGAAAATGGGCAAAACTGAGTAAAGTCAAAGGTTCCACCCACTGCCTGTATATGAGAACTGGACTGAGTGACCCCCTCCCCCCATGTTCCAAACAGGAAGTGGTTTCAAGAAACCAAGTCCCATAGACTTCTAGTGAGAAATAAACAGCTGTTCCTCAATCATTCTGTTGGTCAGAATAACCATTCTGGTTTTGACACTTTTTTTGGTAACATTTTCTTAATAATCCTCTTTTATTCACTATGTTTATTGTTTATAGTTATTCAAGTTATTTATGAACTGAACAATCAGATGCCCCAATAAAGGCCCCCACGTCCAAAGGTTTGTGCAGCCAATTGGTAGGGGTGTGGCCTTCCAACAAGCACACTCCGGATTGGTGAAGGGGTTGCCGTAGAAACAGTGACTAAGACCAACTCGACTTTATTTGGTTGGAGCCGGAAGTGAGCCATGTTCTATGGGTGACATCAGACGGTGGATCCACCCTTCTGCAAACCACAAAAATGTGAATCATCAGGGCTAATTATGCACAATTTTACAGTAGAATTAAATGTAAAACTTGGACAAACCTAAATGGTAGACAGTGATGTGCAGACCTAGTAGCAACAGCTGCAATCCCTTCAAGTCTTTCTGTTTGTCATGTGACATTTTGGTTTTTGGACTGTATTTTTAGGCCATTTTTGGACCTTCATCTGCTGCGTGTGTTGGTTTCACAACATTTTGTTCCACCAGATTTAATTTCTGATTCAGTATCAACAGTTCTTAAAAAATCTTCCTTGATTGAATTCATTGAGATATTTGCAATGATGATTTACATAGAAAAAAAACATTTAAACATTTTCATATTTCTTTTTTCAAAAGCTGGCTTTGAGCATCAATATTCCCCCGTTTGTTAAAGCATGTAAAACATCAACTAATGTTATTAAGAGTTTATTATACTGTAAGTTCTTTTAATGTTTTACTTGTGTTGGGATGACCTTAATTAACCTTCCTAATGCAATCGTTTGCTTATCTTATGATAACTAGAGAAGTAAAAAGTTAAAAATAACCTAAATTTCCCTTTAAAAGTTAAACGGTGAACACATCTTCACATCGTCTCTGATATGCTTTGGTCTCTGGTGTTTGTTTTAAGAAATTTTAGTCACCAAAGCATCTTTTTTTTCTTGATCTTCATCAGGATAAATACATTTTTGATAGAAACTATGAGCATGAATTATAAATCTGTGGAGACTCAGAAGATTTTGTGTTCCTCAAAGGCCGAACTTTCACTTACGGGGAATGGCCAAACCCTGAAACCACGCAGCGGTCCGTGACTCACATGCACCTCAGCTCAATATTGGTGGTGAGATAATAAGTTAGTTTGCCTGGAGAAAAAAAAAGCACCTTGATTGTTCAATTACTGACACTACTGAAAAAAAAACAAAGAAACTGGAAAATAAAATACACCCCAGTGTGTTCCAGCATTTATTTCTTTCAATACAATTTGAAGCAAACAATACAACAATTAGTGTTTTTAATACTCATAAAACATAAGTTTTTGTTTCCTTGTGTTTTCCAAAATTGATTGGTGTTTCCACTTCTGATATTTTCCCTGGTTTAACAAGGTAAAAGCTTTTCACCTCTCAAATTTATTTCAGAAATTTCAATAAAAACTCAGTTGCACTGCTTCCTTTGTTGCCAGAACAGTGAGAACACATGTTTACTGCAGCCTGATGAAAGAGTCAAAAGTAAAAGAGAAATGTTTGTTATTTTCACCTGAAGTCTCTAATTTTCAGTGCATAAATTTCAAAATAATGAAGAAAATTTGAAACTCGAATCCAAAATACCCTGTTGTACCTACAGGGGTTTCCAAGCTGCTTCTGAGACAAACATTATCATTTAGTGTCCAGAAATAAACAAGATAAATGGGACAAAGCTAATAAATCTCCTGTGGTTTACTCAACAGGTCCCGGTGGAGTCATTTTATGGCTCAACCCTGGAAGTGCCACCGTTGGAGGGACAATCTAATAAACTGGAGCGTGAGATCTATCATTAACAATGAGATTTTCCACCGTGAAGCTAGTTTGGTAGAAGATAAAGTGACCTTTAAAGCATCACGGCGGCAAACAAATTTCACCCCTAACCAAATTGTTTTTGTTTTTTTCTAAATGAAACCTCTCTGTATTCCAAAGTTCACATGGTTTGGTTGTGTTGTATATTTTCAAAAGTTCTGGCATAATAGAAAAACAGGCAATCTGATAAGAACTCCCAGAACTGAGCCGTTGATGTCATGTGCCATTAACAGACGGAAATGTCACCTCTTCATTTACAGCTGAAATCTACAGCAATAACAAACAATATCAGCAGGATTTTTTTTTTCTCACAGTAGCATCTGTTCTCACCCACTCAATCACAAAAACTCCCAAACATTTGACATTTTGAGGTGAATGGCTATTGTTCAGCCAGAGGATGAACCTTGCTTTGTTGACTTTTCGAGTGTTGTGACATTCGGCTGCGTGGTTCGTTATCTCTTTATTGGACGGGCCGTGACGTAACCTGCTTGACTGAAAGGATTTGTCCGTTTTATGGCTTTGAATCTGTCAGCGAGAGCCCAGCGGCTCAGATAAGAGGAGGGATACGAGAGGCAAAAAGCTGTTCAAGAACATAACTCTTTCGCTCTGCTTTCATGTATTTGTCCAGCAACATTTCAACATTTCATTGCCACTGTTTGGAGAGTCATAAACCTCACTGGATGACACTTTGAGCCATGAAAATGTCTATTTACCTGGTCGACATGTTTGCTTTTAACATGAGAGGGTTTAAGGTAAATTCGGCAACACATCTCCTTATCTCCAAATCTCCTTAAATCGGTTAGATGGTTTGATCTGAACAAGTCTGGTTTAATTAAACCTAAGAAAGAGAGAGAGGAGCTCACACACCCATGCAAAATGGAAACATTTCAGTGCGTGCGGTTACGTGTTTTACCACGAATTTTAGCAGCTCAACCAGACGTCTTGCAAGGTTTAAGCTTAGGCCTTGGTCCCCACTGTGCTTGTGGGTGGGTACAGGCTCTCTGTGGGTAAAAGAATTGGGCAGAGCCTGCCAGTGCCCTGCAGGAAAAACAAGGTCGGTGACCCTGAAGAGTGAAAATGTTCAGTGTGGATATAACAGTAAATCTCTCTACTACTCCTTCTTTCTCTTTCGGCTTTTCCCATCAGGGGTCGCCACAGCGAATCATCCTTTTCCACCTCACTCTATCATGGACATCTTCTACCCTAACATTAGCCAACTTCATGTCCTCTGTTAAGACATCCAAATATCTCCTCTTTGGTCGTCCTCTTGCCCTCCGGCCAGGCAGCTCCATCTCCAACATCCTTCTACCAATATATCCACTATCCCTCCTCTGAACATGTCCAAACCATCTCAGTCTGGCTTCTCTGACTTTGTCGCTAACACAGGCAACATGAGCCGTCCCTCTGATGTACTCGTTCCTTATCCTGTCTAACCTGGTCACTCCTAAGGAGAACCTCAACATCTTCATCTCTGCTACCTCCATCTCAGCCTCTTGTCTCTGTCTCACTGCTACCGTCTCTAACCCATAGAGCAGAGCTGGTCTCACCACTGTCTTGTACACCTTTCCTTTGAGTCTTGCTGACACTCTTCTGTCACACAACACTCCTGACACTTTCCTCCAACCGCTCCAACCTGCCTGCACTCGCCTCTTCACCTCTTTTCCACAATCCCCATCACACTGAACTGTTGACCCCAAGTACTTAAACTCCTGCACCTTCTTCACCTCAGTCCCCTGTAACCTAACGCTTCTACCTTGATCCCTCTCGTTCAGACACATGTATTCTGTCTTACTACGACTGACCTTCATACCTCTTCTTTCCAGAGCAAACCTCCACCTCTTTAGCTGTTCCTCCACCTGCTCTCTACTCTCACTGCAAATTACAATGTCATCCGCAAACATCATTGTCCAGGGAGATTCCTGTCTTACCTCGTCTGTCAGCCTGTCCATCAGCATAGCAAACAAAAAAGGACTCAAAGCTGATCCTTGGTGTAGTCCCACCTCCACCTTGAACTCCTCTGTCTGACCTACAGCACATCTCACCACCGTCATACTTCTCTCATACATGTCCTGAACTACTCTGACATACTTCTCTGCCACTCCAGACGACCTCATACAGTACCACAGCTCCTCCCTCGGCACCCTGTCATACGCCTTCTCTAAATCTATGAACACACAATGCAGCTCCTTCTGACCTTCTCTGTACTTTTCCATCAACATCCTCAAAGCAAAAATGGCATCAGTGGTGCTCTTACGGGGCATGAAACCATACTGCTGCTCACAGATCTCCACCTTCTTCCTAAGCCTGGCTTCCACTACTCTTTCCCACAGCTTCATTGTGTGGCTCATCAACTTTATTCCTCTATAGTTGCTGCAGTTCTGCATGTCACCCTTGTTCTTAAAGATCGGGACCAGAACGCTTCTCCTCCATTCCTCAGGCATCTTCTCACTCTCTAAAATCCTATTGAACAACCTTGTTAGAAATTCCACTGCTGTCTCTCCGAGGCACTTCCATACCTCCACAGGTACGTCATCAGGACCAACGGCCTTTCCGCTCTTCATCCTTTTCAGAGCCTTCCTAACCTCATCCTTTCCAATCTCTGCTACTTCCTGCTCCACAACAACCACATCTTCCTCCCTTCTTTCCCTGTCATTTTCCTCGTTCATCAGCTCCTCAAAATACTCCTTCCATCTTTTCTGTACACTCTCTTGGGTTGTTAGCACCTTTCCATCTCTGTCCTTAATCACCCTTATCTGTTGCACGTCCTTCCCATCTCTGTCTCTCTGTCTGGCTAGCCTGTACAAGTCCTTTTCTCCTTCCTTTGTGTCTAACCTGTCATATAGCTCATCGTAAGCTTTCTGTTTGGCCTTTGCCACCTCTCTCTTCACTCTACGCTGCGCTTCCTTGTACTCCTGTCTACCTTCCTCAGTCCTTTCTACATCCCACTTCCTTTTAGCCAACCTCTTCCTCTGGACGCATTCCTGTACTTCCTCATTCCACCACCAAGTCTCTTTACCGTCTTTCCTCTTTCCAGATGACACACCTAGCACCTTCCTACCTGTTTCCCTGATAATCTCTGCTGTAGTTTCCCAGTCCTCTGGAAGCTCATCCTGACCACCCAGGACCTGCCTCAACTTCTGCCTAAATTCCTCACAAGTTTCTTCATTCTGTAGCTTCCACCACTTGGTCTTCTTTTCTGTTTTCCCTCTCTTCTTCTTCCTGACCTCCAGAGTCATTTTACACACCACCATGCGGTGCTGTCTGGCTACACTCTCTCCTACCACCACTTTGCAGTCATTAACCTCTCTCAAATGACCTCGTCTACATAGGATGTAGTCCACCTGAGTACTCCTACCTCCACTTCTGTATGTCACTCTATGTTCCTCTCTCTTCTGGAAGTAAGTGTTGACTACAGCCATTTCCATCCTCTTCGCAAAGTCCACCACCATCTGTCCCTCCAGATTCCTTTCCTTCACACCAAACCTGCCCATCACCTCCTCATCACCTCTGTTGCCCTCACCAACATGCCCATTAAAGTCTGCTCCAATAACAACTCTCTCTCCTCTGGGAAAACTCTCTATGACCTCATCCAACTCACTCCAGAATCTCTCCTTCACTTCTAAGTCACAGCCAACCTGTGGCGCATACCCACTGACTACATTCACCATCACCCCTTCGATTTCTAACTTTAAGCTCATCATCCTGTCTGAGACTCTTTTCACTTCTAGAACACTGTTTACAAACTCCCCCTTCAGAATCACTCCTACCCCGTTTCTCTTCCTATCAACACCATGATAGAACAGTTTGTATCCTCCTCCAATACTACGTGCCTTGCTGCCCTTCCACCTTGTCTCCTGCACACACAGTACATCTACCTTCCTTCTCTCCATCATGTCTGCCAGCTCTCTGCCTTTCCCTGTCATTGTGCCAACGTTAAGAGTCCCTATTCTCAAACCTATGTTCCTGCCTTTTCCCTTCTCTCTCTGGCCACGGACCCTTCTGCCTCCCCTCTTTCTTCCACCAACAGTAGTCAAATTTCCACCGACACCCTGTAGGTTAACAGCATCGGTGGCGGTCGTTGTTAACCCGGGCCTCGACCGATCCGGTATGTCTAAAGTGTTGTGGATGATTCGCATGGTTATTTTGGCAATTTTTACGCCGGATGCCCTTCCTGACGCAACCCTCTCTATTTATCCGGGCTTGGGACCGGCACAGAAGTTACTGGCTTGCAACCCCTGTGGCTAGATTCTAGTAAATCTCTCTACTACTATTACTTTTCAATGGTCATGCTGTGGACGACAGGTCATAGTGAACCCTTATACAACACAAAG
The DNA here is from genome assembly GCF_053564925.1 of Oryzias latipes. Lineage (NCBI taxonomy): Eukaryota > Metazoa > Chordata > Actinopteri > Beloniformes > Adrianichthyidae > Oryzias > Oryzias latipes. The sequence goes on along the minus strand of NC_136241.1, from coordinate 33,900,913 downwards.
CAAGGTGATGTACGTGAGACGCAGGCGTGTCATGCGAATGTGTGTGTTCCTTGCTGTAGCCCAACTAGTTCAATAACGTTCATAGTGTCTGTATTATTAACTGACTTCTTGGGTTCTTCTGTTATCAGACACGGTTCTGTTTTCTCGCATACCTGACATGTTTCGACGTCTGAAAAACATGTCAGGTATGTGAAAAAACTGTCTGTTGGAGCAGGTTTGACTCAAATCTTTATGTTAAGATAAACCTCTTTATTGACCAACACGACAAAGTATTCTAAAGTAAAAATTTTGCACTTAATTTACCTTAAAAAGAAAGACAAAAATAGGTTGAAAAATGAACTAAAACATAAAATTTGTTGCAACTGGAAGTTGCGTAAAAGATGTGATAAAAGACAAAAAAGTCTTAAAATCGTCATCAACGTGCGGAGAAAAAGGAAGGTTGTGAACAAAGGAGGTCAATGTCTTTGAGAAAGTGCTCTTTGAGAGAATTCTGACTGTTTTTTGTTTTATTCAGAGCAGGACAATGTTTGGTTTCAACATCTCAAGAGCCTTTAGAGGTGTGACTGATGCTGCTTGTTGGCTCACCTGACTGCGTGTTTATGGATTTAGACTTTCTATTCACACTCCAGCTGATCATTTACTCTCCTCCACCCTCAAAAGTGTCTGCCAATCCGACAGACAAAGCCTTTTTGGTCTACTTGGAAAAATATTTCCGCAAGTCGTTGCATTGTTTGAGCTGGTCGGTTCTGAAAAGAAACTGTGACTTTGACATCAGTGAGGTTTAAAGTTCTGCACAAAGCTTGAAGGGAAAGCTCAAACTCTGGGATGAAAACGGGTTGCTGAGGGCAGAGAAACGTCAGACAATCTGTTCCTCTAACTTCATCACATCCTGTTAGACCACCCAGCTCTTTTAATTATTCAACCCAAGTGAATTATTCAGACTCAGACTAATATTCCCATGTGTTTGTGGTCGCGTCTGCGCGGCGGACACACATTTCCGCCCGCCAAACCTCACGCGGGCCTGATTTCAAGACTGAGATAAAGTTTATTGATTATTGACTCGCCACACCCTGCATGTCGCACACAGCGCAACAACCACGACTGAATAAAGGCTTTTCCGGACGTGGTGCATCATCTGAAGGCGGCAGAGAATGAGTCAGAGCTGAAATCTGCAGAGACGCACACCCATCACACGTTTGGGCAGAAACCAGAGCATCTGAGGAAACAGGAAAATATTTACACTCAGTCCTGACAGCTTTCAATACAAGGACTCCAAAAATATGGGTGAATAACAAAAGGCCTGCAAGCATCTGTTCTGCCACGTTCTGACATGCCAGAGAGATTTTAACCGGCATCTGGGAAGTTCTCTGTGTGCATTCCGATTGGAAATTGTCATCAATCACTGCTGATTTGATTCATCCGTTACCCCTGGTTTCCAGCTAGCTGCAGGTCATCAACAGATCGGAGCCAGTTGGTAATTGAAGAACATGCCAAAACTAATTAGAGGAAGAAAACATTTTTCCAAAGAAAAGCCCTGATTGCAGCTCTGTGCTGAGCAGAAGTGTTGTGAATATTTGTCAGCAGTGAAAATCAGAAAATAGATGAAAATCTCCTGAAGGATTGTGGGAAATGGGAGCATTTATGTTTAACCACAGAGAGTTAAAAAACAAAACATTAAAGTGCAGAGAAACAGCTGAAAAACTCTGTTATTGAAGAGATTAGAAATTATATAACTTTTAATTTGTCCATCCATTTCCCCAAATTCTGTTTATTGTTTTGAACAATTTCCAAAGTTATAATTATTTATAAGTATCCGATCTGGAATTTACTTTTACGCTGCAAACACCTGAAATATTCCAACCTTTAGATGCAGAACTGGACAAACTGTAAGCGAATGTATCACCTAAAAAAGTGCAGGATTAAATGCTGGCATAAATGTAATGTATTTTACAATCCTGCACCGTTGAGCCAATGGTATGCAGTGATATTTCTGCCGCTACGTTGCACACAAAACTTTCAAAGTTGCAAATGAAAATATTAAATATTTGCCTTTAAATTATTTTTTATTTTGTTTTCAGTTTTTTTTTTACTTTCAAAAATGTTTTTTTGCGTTTGCAAAGCACATGTTTTCTCATGCGGTGTGTGTCATCTCAGTTTTTTCCTGTCTTTGATTTGAGTTAAGTTTCTGTTTAGCTGACAGAGCTGCCATCAAACAGCTGCTGATTGGTCCAGATTCTAACCAATCAGGTGTCTCTGTCTCATTTTATTTTTTTATTGAACGTCAAACAAACACATACACACAGCTACAACAGACAGAAAGAAAAAAGAATAAAATACAAATAAATAAAAATAATAATAATAACATAATTGTAGTTTACAATACTAGGGATTTTCATACAACATGTGATCTTCAATGAAAATAGACAGTCTTATTGCATTTTTGATCTCTGTGGTGCTTGGAGGCAGATATGGACTTTGTGTCGGTTCTGTTCTAACGGGATTCTGCCGTTTTCAACCATTCTGGCCCGTTTCTCTCAGAGTAAAACCCAGAAGGTGCAGCAAAGCAGCTAAAATAAAACCGAGATTTGTATTTATTTATGTCAGTGTAGCGACCAACGTGTTTAAAATGTCTCCAGCAGCTGTTGTAATTATTCAGTATATGCAGACAAATTGTTTTCATGAAACCATCAGTTGGCTGCAAGGCTGTGTGCAGCCTTTTTTTTAAAATGTTTGCAGCTCAGTTTTTCTGTTATTTTTCTTTATTCACTTGGACAGCTTGATTCTTCATTAATGGAGTTATGCGGGTTTTAATAAGCAGAGCAATTGAAAAGGATTTATACTAGAGTAAGAAGCAAATATATGTTTTCTATGCAACTGTAATTGTCACTTTAAACAGTTTTAATAGAGAAAAAAGGAAAACTTCATCCAAAGAGGCAAAATCGAGGGTAAAAAGAGCTGCTTCAGCCTCTGAGCCTCGGTAGCTGACACCATGTGAGATCAATACAGCAGTTTGATTAAAAAAACTTTTTGAAAAAGACGTTTTATTTCTTTGGAGTTTGTACACAGCAGCAGTTTAGGGGAAATCATCTCAGCAATGGAAGAGATCAGGTAAACAGAGTGAAACTAGAGAGTTTAATACAATAAATCACTCAAATGAGTCCAAGATCAAGACCTTTGTTTCTGTTGAGTAGTTTTTTTTTTTTTTTTTTTTTTTTTTTTTTTTTTTTTTTTTTTTTTTTTTTTTTCTAACTTGTTCTGTCCAACAGCTGAGCAAACAGATTAGAGCTGAAGGCTTTTTGTGTTGGACAGGTTTTACTATTACAAAAAGAGGTTATATAGCTTCAAGAAACTAGAGTGTAGATTTGTATAAACCCCTTTTTGTCGTATTATTTTTTATTTATTTGTTACATTTAGTGTGTGTGGGGAGGGAGAGGGGAAGAATGTGAGGGGAGGGTGGAAGAGAGTAAAAGGAAGAAAGGTGAAAAGGTGGGGGATACAAGCACTGATTTGACTAAGTTATTAATTTAAGCTGTAACAATTATACCAGATCTGCTGGAAAGACGAATGTTACATCAAAGGTGAAAATCCGACACTAAGATGAGCGAGAAAAAAAAACTGTCCATCAATACACTGTAGGTAAGGAGGAGGGATGAAGCAGACAGGGAGCAGTGCGGAGTGTGCACGTGCACGTGGGGGTGGGGATACATGCATGCTGCCGACGTGAACCGTGTGTTCATAAAGGGAGCCAGATCCTACCCAGCCAGACCAGCCAGACCAGGAGAGGGGAGGAGAGCCCCCCAGGCCAGAAGCCCCCCCAGCATCCGGACCCAGGCAGCCCGGGAGGGGAGGAGGAGGGGACCGCCCACCCCACCAGCCAGGCACAGAGAGGGCCCCCCTACAGGGGCCCCCCCAATGCCCAGAGGCACAAGCGAACCCAGTGTCCGGCCCCCAGGCCACAAGACAGGAGCGCTTAGCCGTACCAGGCGGCAGCCATGGGGGCCACCGGGCGCCGGACACCGAGACAAAGGCCAGGGACGAAGCCAGGGCCCCCGGAACCCAAGAGCCGGCCACCACCCGACCGGCGCCCCGTCCCCGCAAGCCAGCCCAGGCCCGCGACCTTAGCAACCCAGGGATCGCCACGCACCCACAGCCACAGCCACCCCCCTAAAACCCTACGCACTACCACCCCCCCCGCCATAATATCTGACCCCCCCTCCCCAACCCTCTCAGTGCCCTCCCCTCTCTGTGATGGGGAGGGAAAGCCCCAGAGGGTCCCAGCGAGCCAGCCCCCAGGTCGGTCCTACCCATGCACTCACACACACATACTCACAATCATCTGTTGAGTAGTTTGAATCTTTAGGAGATTTTTTCACCATTGTCCATCCATCCATTCGTTTTCCAAACCTGCCTAATGACTTACAAGGTCACAGGTTACTGGTTGGGCGGCTGTGGGGCGGGAGGTGCTGGGGATGACTTGTGCTGCTTGGATGCTGACATCCAGGCCAGCAGGACGACAGTGCGGACGGCGCCTTCTGCGTTCTCTCATATTTAGCTTTTTATAATCTTTTCTCTTTTATTTTTGTGTATTTTATTATGAGGGGATTGGTGTTTTTGCATTCTTGTTTGTTTTTTACGTACAGCACCTTGACCTGTTCTCTTTTCATGAAAGGTGTTTTAGAAATAAAATTAATTTGAATTTGAATTTGGAGCATATCCTTCCTCATATCCATCTACTATTAGGCAATCTTTACCCATAAAATATTTTTAATCAAAGCCCCTTAAAGTCCCACTCATCATCTTTTGATCTATTTTCGTATTATTATTATTATTATTATTATTATTGTTATTATTATTATTATTATTATGCCATTTTTTGGCTAAATCCAAACATCTGTGTCATTTTCTAGGACATTAGAAAAATGCCACAATAACAAATACCATTTTTATCTGAGTTTAAAAAACTTGTCAGTCAAAAGATAGACCTGATTTAAAATGTTGGTTTATATTTTTACTGTCCTAAAAATGTCATTTCAAAATAAATTTGTATTCACAGTTGCAGTGTGTTTAGGGATTTTACCATCATAAATAAATCCAAAATTGATACTCCAGTAAGTGATAAACTAAAGCTACGGATACTCCTCCTCGTCTTATACCCAATAGGATTTCTATTTCTGACCTCATTCAAATAAAAAATGACTTGGGGCTGGGATGGACTGTTTAGCTCTCAGATAATTCAATATTAAGAGGAAGCTGCACGCTTTATGCAGCGATCTGACATTACGGAGCAATATTTGCATTTGGTGCTGCAGTGGACTTCTGCTCACCAGACGTTATGTATTTTAATTTAGCAACTTCAGTTTTCCTTGTGCTTAGAATTCAGGCTTCATCTCAAGGTTGGTCAGACGAATGATCAATTTGAGCAAAGGCGTAGGCGGGATGAGTAACAATGGGCTGGTGTGGCTTTGTCGTAATCGGCCGGGGTAAATCTTTAACCCGCCAAAGGTCAGATCAGCTCGAGCCATGGCGGAGGAGCCATAAAAATAATCAGACATGTGAAATGCTCACAGTGGGATTTATGAACGTCTCTTTACTGCCTTGTATAACCCAATACCTACTGATTAACCCATGAGAAAAACTTAGTTCCTGTTTGGGGTCACATGACGGCGGGCTCAGGGGTTTAAAAGGAAGCCTTTTGAAGCAGGGGAAGCAGACTAACTGAGCTGAGCATCTGCCGACAACACGAGTCTGACAATTACAAGACAAAGACTATGAAGGCTACCATCGCTACTGCCGCCCTCCTGGTCCTGGCGCTGGGGTTGACCTCTGAGGCCGTGCAGGTGGAAGTGAGTGTCTCTCTTGGATTTGAGCGTGACTGATTGGTTCTTGATGAGGCTGCCCGCCCAGATAATGACATGTTCTGCTCATTTGAGAGGCAGCAACTAACCTTCTGATTTTACTCTTTCAGGAAAACGGACTGTCCTTCTCCCTGGAAGCGGTCAGCCGGCTTCAGGAGCTCGCTGAGAGCAGAGCCATGACGGGACAACAAAGCCCCCGCCTGAAGGCCAGCACCTACTCGCTGTGTGCGGACCCCATGCTGCCACAGGAGTTCCTGCCCCTCTGTAAGCAGAGAGCCTCGCAGTCGTCCCTCCTCAGACTGGGTAAGCTTGACGGTGAATCTCAGCAGCCCTCCTGGGCGTCAGAGGCGTGGCTGAGCTGTGTTTTGCCTCTTCCAGCTGCCGTTCCCCGTGACCTCTGTGAAATCTGCGCTTTTGCCGCCTGCACTGGATGCTAAGCCCCGCCCGCGAGCCCGGGGAAACTCCTGCAACGCTTCAAGCTCGTGCTTCCTTTTCCATCCCTCTCACAACTGTTTTCAGGAAAACTCCAGTCGTTGTGCATCCTGTTGTGACGAGGCGCAGACAGACGCCCCAAAGTTCGGACTCCACCACCTCCTGCATCTGATTGGATGCAGCTTTCAGGCCAAAAAATGTCCCCAAAAACAACAATCAGACAAAGAAAAGTTTTGTAAACTGTTACTTTTTGGAATTTATTTTTTTGAAATCCTAAGCTTATCTATTGTCATTAGACATTAGATTGTTACATTTTTCTGTCTGCTTTATATATTTAAAGACCTTTTTCTTCTTTGTTATTATTGGTATTATTAATAAAACGCTTTTAGAAAACAGGAATTGTGCTCTTTTTCAAACACCACATCCAACTTTTTTTCAAAATGTTTTTTTTTTTTTTTATGTGATGAATTCAGAAACAGAAAATGAATCCCAGTATTTACTGGCATAAATTTTCAGTCATTTGCATTCATCATAAAGTCACACGAGTGTAAATTTCTCCGAGTCGTGTGGTGAAGTCCGGCCAAAAACATAATGGGAAACATTTACGCACCCGCTCAGGCTTGCACCTGCATCACAAAGCGCAGCATCTGCCCCCTTCACACAGAAATATGCATCATGTCAGCGTTCGCGACCGTGAATAATTCATTCTACACAGCTTAACAGCCTCATCATGCACATAAAGTGTCTGGTTAGAGCGCAGTTCATTCACAGCGGCAGCGCTGACACTGACGATGAACTTGGAGCTTTCTGCTGCAGGATGCAGACTTACAGTCATCATGAGGTGCCAGCGAATCAAAGCAGGTCTCTCCAGACTGAAGAGAAAAGGACATTTTGGTGACCTTTTTTCTTTGCATGAAGTATTACTTTAAACTAATTCAACCCAACCATCTTGTAAACCTGCAAAATCCCTGTCGGGGTCACCGGGTTGCTGGAGCCTATCCCAGCTACTGTTGGGTGAAGGTGGTGTTCGGGACGCCAGTGCGTAGCAGAATAATGAAAACTAATTTCTTAAAATTTTAATTAAAAGACAAACAAACATGTTTTTAATATATATATGTATATATGTATATATATGTCACACAGTATTTATTGTTTTAGTAGTTGAGAAGTAGAGAGGGAATCAGTACACAAAATGGCCATAAATCTTGGGGCCATCGCATAATAATTTCCTTTAGTCATTATACCTGACATTTGTGCTTTGGCTTCATTAACGCATTGGGAATTTCTTTTTAACCTCTGTAAGAGATTTTGGCCCTGTTCTGCTGTCTCTTCCGCTGTGATGTCATCACTTTTTTGGAGGAGGGGTCACTATGTCAAAAATCCTTTTCCCGTTTTTGAGAACCAGCTGATCCTTCGGTCCAGGACTGACGCTGCAGGGCAGAAAAAAAGAAACGAAGCATGTTCATACATTGAACGAGTTTCTGTGAAGGATCCAGTTCGAGACCTGTAGACATCACAATAGCTGTTGTGATGTCACCAAAGCACACATTGTGCAACTGCACCGGCTGAGTTACATAATCTAATTTCTGTGGAGAAATCCACGGGATTAACAGCTGTCTGAATCGATTGTAAATTCGAGTTGATCTCATCAAAGTGTAGCTATTAGCACGTGTTGCTAAGGCCTGTGTGTCTGCGTGTCTGTGTGTGTGTGTGCGTGAAGGTGTCTTCCGGGCCTAATTGATGTTATGCCCCTTTTTATGTCTAAGGGACCCTAGAGGAGCATCACACATGTGAAGAACATTCACGTTCTGTTAGAAACCGTTTGGATCTGCAGGAGTTCAGATGGAAAGCAGACGGAGAAAAAGACCATTGTTGTCTGAGACAGAACTCTTGATTTTTGCAGCTTGGTTGAGATTTATCCAACATTTCTTTATTTTATTTTTTTTTACTTTTCATCCTTGTTGCTTTGGTTTCAGCAGACGGTAAAGTAAACCATTTATGTATGGAGTGATATTCTGCCACCACGTTCCACACAAAACTTTCTAAGTTGCAAGTGAAAATCTTAAATATTTTTAAATTGACAACCTTTTCCAAACCTTTTCTACAGTTCCGGTGGTCTGTCGTGTTTTTGTCCTGGAGGACTGGCTGAGCTCTTCTCAGATTATTTCCTTACCTTACATTTAATGCCATAAAGTCCTGCTTTGGTCCATCCTGCTGCATCCGTTTAGTTTGAATCCATGTTTTGACCTGGGATTCCTTTGCCTTTAGGTGCTATCTCTTTTGTGAACAAATATGTTCCCCTTGAATTCCTAATCACAATCTACCATAATCTGAGCCCTTCAATTTTGCTATCAGGAGCTGATCTAAAGTTTTGTAACTGAGGACCTTCTGTCGTGGCTACAGAACACTTTTCGAACCCAGATGCTGGAACCCAGAAGAAACACAGCGGGAGGCGAGCGTTGGCGGGTAAGAGTTTTAATACGAGGAGCAGAGAGCAGAACGTGAGCAGGTCCAGATGTCGGTTCCGAACTGAAAGACAGAAGCTAGCGGCGTCACTGGTGGATTTCTCCGTAGGCCGATGTTGACGAAGGTGGAGACACTTGATGAGGCAGAGGCTCGTGGTGGGACCGCAGGAGAGGACAGACTGATGAGAACGGCTGGGAACTGATTCGAGCGACCACTCGTGGTACTGGATTCCTGAGGGTGAGTAGAGAGAGAGACAGGTTTAGTCACAGGCTTGACGTAGCGAAAACGAACAATAGCTTGACGACCAACTATGCACCATCAGGGGCAACGGACTGGCGAAGACTGATGATCCTGTGGCTCCTTATGAAGGCGGATGAGGTGATGAGGTAAGTGGTCGCAGGTGTTGAGAATCAGCAGCCAAGCGGAGAGGAGAGGGGGAGGAGGCCGACAGAGGCACCATGTCAGTACCCCCCCCTCAACGACCGCCTCCAGGCGGTCAAGGGGCGGCGATCAGGGTGGGCACGGTAGAAATCCTCAATGAGAGAGGGGTCCAAAATAAACGAGCGGGGAATCCATGAGCGCTCCTCCGGACCGTAGCCCACCCAGTCGACCAGGAACTGGAATCCACGACCCCTCCGACGGACGTCCAAAATCCGGCTGACGTCATAGGCCGGAGCGCCGTCGATGACCCGGGCGGGCGGTGGGGAAGCGGACGGCGGGCACAGAGGACTGTCCTGGACTGGCTTGATCTGGGAGATGTGAAACGACGGGTGGACCTTCAGGGCTTTGGGCAAACGAAGATGGACACAGGTAGGGTTGATGAGTTTGTCTATGACGTACGGACCGATGAATCGGGGAGCCAGTTTCTTGGAAGATGCCTGAATGGGGATATTGCGAGTAGAGAGCCAAACCCTCTGACCTGGTTGATAGTCGGGTCCCACCACCCTGCGACGGTTGGCGATCCGGCAGTTGCTCTCCTTGGTGCGGAGGAGAGCGGCCTTCGTCTGAGTCCAGACGCGTTGACAACGCTGGAGGTGATGTTGGACGGAAGGCACTGCCAGATCCAACTCCTGGGATGGAAACAGAGGTGGTGAGTACCCTAGGGCGGCCTCAAAAGGAGAGATCCCGGTGGCAGATGAAGGATGAGTGTTATGGGCGTACTCTATCCATACCAGGAAGGTGGACCAGTCCTTTTCATTCTGTGCCGCCAGACAGCGAAGAGCTGCCTCCAGCTCCTGGTTCGCTCTCTCCGCTTGACCGTTCGACTGGGGATGATAGCCTGACGAGAGACTGACCGTGGCCCCCAAGGCCGAGCAGAAGGCCTTCCACACTTGTGACGTGAATTGGGGGCCGCGGTCGGAGACAATGTCCATAGGGATGCCATGGTGGCGAAAAACATGGTTGACCATCAGGTCAGCAGTCACAGTGGCCGTGGGGAGTTGAGGAAGGGGAATGAAGTGAGCCATTTTCGAAAAACGATCAATAACAGTGAGGACGGTAGTGTTACCGTGTGACGGGGGAAGACCTGTGACGAAATCCATGGCCAGATGGGACCAGGGTCGATCGGGAGTGGAGAGTGGATGAAGCAGACCTGCCGGAGCTGAGGATGAAGATTTCGATCGGGCGCACGTGGAGCAGGCTGCGACATAATCTCGCACGTCCTTTTCCATGGCAGGCCAATGGAACCTTTTGCGGATGAGGTTAAGAGTCCGGTGAACCCCCCCATGGCAAGCCAAGCGGGATGCATGCCCCCAGGTGATGACCTCGGACCGGAGATTAGCTGGGACGAACAAGGTACCCCTGGGGACAGGAGGGTGGTCATCATTGTCTCTCAGGGCTTGAAGTACCTTGTTCTCGATGTCCCACGTGAGGGCTCCGATGACGCAGGTGGAAGGAAGGATGGTGGCCGGGGCGCGATCTGATGGACTGTACTTTCGGGACAGGGCGTCAGGCTTGATATTTCGGGATCCGGGTCTGTAGGTGATTACAAAATTGAAGCGGTCAAAAAAAAGACACCAACGAGCTTGCCTGGAGTTGAGTCGTTTGGCTGAGCGGAGATAGGCCAGGTTCTTGTGGTCTGTCCACACGATGAACGGCTGTTCTGCTCCCTCCAACCAGTGACGCCATTCCTCCAATGCCAGCTTGATGGCAAGTAGTTCCCGGTTGCCGACATCATAGTTTCTTTCTGCTGGTGATAGTTTTCGTGAAAAATAAGCACAAGGTTTTAATTTGTCAGTTGAGGCCTCTTTTTGGGAGAGGACGGCACCCACACCGGTATCAGAAGCGTCCACCTCGACAATGAATTGACGAGATGGGTCAGGTTGGATGAGGATGGGTGCGGATACGAAAAGGTCCTTCAGTTTGTCGAAGGCTTGTTGGGCTTCAGTAGACCAGGCAAAGGGATGAGTAGTGGAAGTAAGGCGTGTGAGAGGAGAAGCGATGCTGCTGTAATTCCTGATAAATCGCCTATAAAAGTTGGCGAAGCCTAAGAACTGCTGAAGTTTTTTCCGTGTGTCTGGAGGTGCCCAGTTGGCGACGGCCTCTATCTTAGAGGGGTCAGGTCGGATGCGACCTGCCTCGATGACGTAGCCGAGAAACTGAACGGTTGGAACATGAAATTCGCATTTCTCGAATTTTACATAGAGTTGGTTTTCCAGAAGTCTCTCAAGCACGAGACGTACGTGATGTTCATGCTGGGCCTGATCATGGGAATAGATGAGAATGTCATCAAGGTAGACGAAGACGAAGCGATTAAGGAAGTCACGGAGAATATCGTTGACCAACCGCTGGAAGACTGCAGGGGCGTTGGTGAGGCCAAAGGGCATGACCAAATATTCATAGTGCCCTAAGGGGGTTTTAAATGCAGTCTTCCATTCGTCGCCTTCCTTGATACGAACCAGATGGTACGCATTGCGGAGGTCTAATTTCGTGAAGATACGGGCTTGTTGAAGAGAGTCAAAAACAGACGTGATTAAAGGCAAGGAATATTTATCTTTGACGGTGATCTGATTTAGTTCGCGGTAGTCGATGCAAGGCCTGAGTGTCTTATCTTTCTTAGCCACGAAGAAAAAACCAGCCCCCACAGGGGAGGAAGAGGGTCGTATGTGACCTAACGAGAGCGCTTCCTGGATGTACTGTTCCATGGCGCTTCTTTCGGGACCGGACAGGTTGAACAGCCGCCCCTTAGGTAAAGGAGCGCCAGGAAGGAGAGTAATGGCGCAATCGTAAGGTCTATGCGGGGGAAGAGCGCTAGCCTTAGATTTGCTGAAAACTGCTTTTAAGTCGTGATAACAAGACGGAATGGAAACCAGATCTACTGAGGCGGGACTCTCGGTATCTATGGGGGGAACACGGGGAACAGCGGACAGTAAACAGTTTGCAAGGCAATAAGGACTCCACTGAGTGACAGATCCCTGAGCCCAGTTAAATTGGGGATTATGTAATCTGAGCCAGGTGAACCCTAACACTATGGGGGTATGGGCGGACTGGGTGATGTAAAACTGAACTGATTCCCTATGGTTACCTGACGTGACGAGGAGAATGGGCTTGGTGCGATGGGTAATACGGGACAGGTGTTGTCCCCCGAGGCCCGAGGCTTCAATGGGGTTTTCTAGGGGCTCTGTGGGGATAGACAAGTGGTTAACTACACGAAAGTCAATTAAGCTCTGTTCCGCTCCAGAATCTACGAGGGCCCTGAGATCATGAACTTGACGACCGAGGCATAACTTGACAGGTAAATACATGAATTCTTTACCAGAATCTGTGGCAGATAACTCCCCTCGCGGCCTGTCGTCTAGCGAGGGGCTGGGAAGTTTAAACGAACTGGGCATCCCGAGACTAGATGGCCTTTGCCCCGCAGTAAAAACAGGCTCCAGCTTTGCGTCTTTTGCGCCGTTCCTCTTCTGACAGCCTTGAGTGGCCGATCTGCATGGGTTCCTCCATAGTCTTGGAGGGGACAGCATACAGGCCTGGATCGATCGGTGGAGCGTGGATGGACTTAGTCGGGGGACGTGGAGCCGGATGACCTCGTTCTTTTTGGCGCTCACGTATCCTAACGTCCGACCGGAGAGCGGCGGACACTAACTCCTCAAAGGATCGTGCTTCCGGTTGAGAACAAAGGTGGTCTTTAATTTGTTCATTCAAGGACTGGTAAAAAACGCCTTTGAGGGCCACATCGGGCCAGCCAGCTTCAACCGCTAGAATGCGGAAATCGATGACGTGATCGCTAACAGCACGGTTCCGCTGTTTGAGTGCGAGCAGCCGCCGGGTTGCCTCTTCCTGTTTACGAGGTTGGTCGAATATCAGGCGGAATTCGCCGAGGAATCGCTCGTAAGACAGGTGAGAGATGGGATTGGCAGAGAGAAAAGCTTGGGCCCACTGGAGAGCTTTACTTCGTAGAGAATTAATGACAAGGGTGATCTTACTGTGGTCGGACTGGTAGAATCGGGGAGCTTGTTGACATATTAACTGGCACTGCAGCAAAAATCCTCCGCAGGCTTCCACCTCCCCGAAGAAGGGTTCCGGTTGGAGTCGGATGTTTTCGGTTGCGGACGGCACTCCGGAAGCGGAAGGAGCTGGGACGACAGGAGTATGGACTGTGGCAGACGAAACCTGGGAAAACTGGCTGGTTAGTTCATGTAAGGTCTGGGTCATACCATCTAGGCGATGAAAGAGATCCTGCTGGGCAGCCGCCATTTGCGACAGAGCGTCCGCTTGACGTCCCAGCATAATGCCTTGTTGGGAAACGGCTAATCTGAGTCCTTCTGGGTCAGCTGGGTTGGGATTATGGCCAGTCCGTTCTGTCGTGGCTACAGAACACTTTTCGAACCCAGATGCTGGAACCCAGAAGAAACACAGCGGGAGGCGAGCGTTGGCGGGTAAGAGTTTTAATACGAGGAGCAGAGAGCAGAACGTGAGCAGGTCCAGATGTCGGTTCCGAACTGAAAGACAGAAGCTAGCGGCGTCACTGGTGGATTTCTCCGTAGGCCGATGTTGACGAAGGTGGAGACACTTGATGAGGCAGAGGCTCGTGGTGGGACCGCAGGAGAGGACAGACTGATGAGAACGGCTGGGAACTGATTCGAGCGACCACTCGTGGTACTGGATTCCTGAGGGTGAGTAGAGAGAGAGACAGGTTTAGTCACAGGCTTGACGTAGCGAAAACGAACAATAGCTTGACGACCAACTATGCACCATCAGGGGCAACGGACTGGCGAAGACTGATGATCCTGTGGCTCCTTATGAAGGCGGATGAGGTGATGAGGTAAGTGGTCGCAGGTGTTGAGAATCAGCAGCCAAGCGGAGAGGAGAGGGGGAGGAGGCCGACAGAGGCACCATGTCAGTACCCCCCCCTCAACGACCGCCTCCAGGCGGTCAAGGGCGGCGATCAGGGTGGGCACGGTAGAAATCCTCAATGAGAGAGGGGTCCAAAATAAACGAGCGGGGAATCCATGAGCGCTCCTCCGGACCGTAGCCCACCCAGTCGACCAGGAACTGGAATCCACGACCCCTCCGACGGACGTCCAAAATCCGGCTGACGTCATAGGCCGGAGCGCCGTCGATGACCCGGGCGGGCGGTGGGGAAGCGGACGGCGGGCACAGAGGACTGTCCTGGACTGGCTTGATCTGGGAGATGTGAAACGACGGGTGGACCTTCAGGGCTTTGGGCAAACGAAGACGGACACAGGTAGGGTTGATGAGTTTGTCTATGACGTACGGACCGATGAATCGGGGAGCCAGTTTCTTGGAAGATGCCTGAATGGGGATATTGCGAGTAGAGAGCCAAACCCTCTGACCTGGTTGATAGTCGGGTCCCACCACCCTGCGACGGTTGGCGATCCGGCAGTTGCTCTCCTTGGTGCGGAGGAGAGCGGCCTTCGTCTGAGTCCAGACGCGTTGACAACGCTGGAGGTGATGTTGGACGGAAGGCACTGCCAGATCCAACTCCTGGGATGGAAACAGAGGTGGTGAGTACCCTAGGGCGGCCTCAAAAGGAGAGATCCCGGTGGCAGATGAAGGATGAGTGTTATGGGCGTACTCTATCCATACCAGGAAGGTGGACCAGTCCTTTTCATTCTGTGCCGCCAGACAGCGAAGAGCTGCCTCCAGCTCCTGGTTCGCTCTCTCCGCTTGACCGTTCGACTGGGGATGATAGCCTGACGAGAGACTGACCGTGGCCCCCAAGGCCGAGCAGAAGGCCTTCCACACTTGTGACGTGAATTGGGGGCCGCGGTCGGAGACAATGTCCATAGGGATGCCATGGTGGCGAAAAACATGGTTGACCATCAGGTCAGCAGTCACAGTGGCCGTGGGGAGTTGAGGAAGGGGAATGAAGTGAGCCATTTTCGAAAAACGATCAATAACAGTGAGGACGGTAGTGTTACCGTGTGACGGGGGAAGACCTGTGACGAAATCCATGGCCAGATGGGACCAGGGTCGATCGGGAGTGGAGAGTGGATGAAGCAGACCTGCCGGAGCTGAGGATGAAGATTTCGATCGGGCGCACGTGGAGCAGGCTGCGACATAATCTCGCACGTCCTTTTCCATGGCAGGCCAATGGAACCTTTTGCGGATGAGGTTAAGAGTCCGGTGAACCCCCCCATGGCAAGCCAAGCGGGATGCATGCCCCCAGGTGATGACCTCGGACCGGAGATTAGCTGGGACGAACAAGGTACCCCTGGGGACAGGAGGGTGGTCATCATTGTCTCTCAGGGCTTGAAGTACCTTGTTCTCGATGTCCCACGTGAGGGCTCCGATGACGCAGGTGGAAGGAAGGATGGTGGCCGGGGCGCGATCTGATGGACTGTACTTTCGGGACAGGGCGTCAGGCTTGATATTTCGGGATCCGGGTCTGTAGGTGATTACAAAATTGAAGCGGTCAAAAAAAAGACACCAACGAGCTTGCCTGGAGTTGAGTCGTTTGGCTGAGCGGAGATAGGCCAGGTTCTTGTGGTCTGTCCACACGATGAACGGCTGTTCTGCTCCCTCCAACCAGTGACGCCATTCCTCCAATGCCAGCTTGATGGCAAGTAGTTCCCGGTTGCCGACATCATAGTTTCTTTCTGCTGGTGATAGTTTTCGTGAAAAATAAGCACAAGGTTTTAATTTGTCAGTTGAGGCCTCTTTTTGGGAGAGGACGGCACCCACACCGGTATCAGAAGCGTCCACCTCGACAATGAATTGACGAGATGGGTCAGGTTGGATGAGGATGGGTGCGGATACGAAAAGGTCCTTCAGTTTGTCGAAGGCTTGTTGGGCTTCAGTAGACCAGGCAAAGGGATGAGTAGTGGAAGTAAGGCGTGTGAGAGGAGAAGCGATGCTGCTGTAATTCCTGATAAATCGCCTATAAAAGTTGGCGAAGCCTAAGAACTGCTGAAGTTTTTTCCGTGTGTCTGGAGGTGCCCAGTTGGCGACGGCCTCTATCTTAGAGGGGTCAGGTCGGATGCGACCTGCCTCGATGACGTAGCCGAGAAACTGAACGGTTGGAACATGAAATTCGCATTTCTCGAATTTTACATAGAGTTGGTTTTCCAGAAGTCTCTCAAGCACGAGACGTACGTGATGTTCATGCTGGGCCTGATCATGGGAATAGATGAGAATGTCATCAAGGTAGACGAAGACGAAGCGATTAAGGAAGTCACGGAGAATATCGTTGACCAACCGCTGGAAGACTGCAGGGGCGTTGGTGAGGCCAAAGGGCATGACCAAATATTCATAGTGCCCTAAGGGGGTTTTAAATGCAGTCTTCCATTCGTCGCCTTCCTTGATACGAACCAGATGGTACGCATTGCGGAGGTCTAATTTCGTGAAGATACGGGCTTGTTGAAGAGAGTCAAAAACAGACGTGATTAAAGGCAAGGAATATTTATCTTTGACGGTGATCTGATTTAGTTCGCGGTAGTCGATGCAAGGCCTGAGTGTCTTATCTTTCTTAGCCACGAAGAAAAAACCAGCCCCCACAGGGGAGGAAGAGGGTCGTATGTGACCTAACGAGAGCGCTTCCTGGATGTACTGTTCCATGGCGCTTCTTTCGGGACCGGACAGGTTGAACAGCCGCCCCTTAGGTAAAGGAGCGCCAGGAAGGAGAGTAATGGCGCAATCGTAAGGTCTATGCGGGGGAAGAGCGCTAGCCTTAGATTTGCTGAAAACTGCTTTTAAGTCGTGATAACAAGACGGAATGGAAACCAGATCTACTGAGGCGGGACTCTCGGTATCTATGGGGGGAACACGGGGAACAGCGGACAGTAAACAGTTTGCAAGGCAATAAGGACTCCACTGAGTGACAGATCCCTGAGCCCAGTTAAATTGGGGATTATGTAATCTGAGCCAGGTGAACCCTAACACTATGGGGGTATGGGCGGACTGGGTGATGTAAAACTGAACTGATTCCCTATGGTTACCTGACGTGACGAGGAGAATGGGCTTGGTGCGATGGGTAATACGGGACAGGTGTTGTCCCCCGAGGCCCGAGGCTTCAATGGGGTTTTCTAGGGGCTCTGTGGGGATAGACAAGTGGTTAACTACACGAAAGTCAATTAAGCTCTGTTCCGCTCCAGAATCTACGAGGGCCCTGAGATCATGAACTTGACGACCGAGGCATAACTTGACAGGTAAATACATGAATTCTTTACCAGAATCTGTGGCAGATAACTCCCCTCGCGGCCTGTCGTCTAGCGAGGGGCTGGGAAGTTTAAACGAACTGGGCATCCCGAGACTAGATGGCCTTTGCCCCGCAGTAAAAACAGGCTCCAGCTTCGCGTCTTTTGCGCCGTTCCTCTTCTGACAGCCTTGAGTGGCCGATCTGCATGGGTTCCTCCATAGTCTTGGAGGGGACAGCATACAGGCCTGGATCGATCGGTGGAGCGTGGATGGACTTAGTCGGGGGACGTGGAGCCGGATGACCTCGTTCTTTTTGGCGCTCACGTATCCTAACGTCCGACCGGAGAGCGGCGGACACTAACTCCTCAAAGGATCGTGCTTCCGGTTGAGAACAAAGGTGGTCTTTAATTTGTTCATTCAAGGACTGGTAAAAAACGCCTTTGAGGGCCACATCGGGCCAGCCAGCTTCAACCGCTAGAATGCGGAAATCGATGACGTGATCGCTAACAGCACGGTTCCGCTGTTTGAGTGCGAGCAGCCGCCGGGTTGCCTCTTCCTGTTTACGAGGTTGGTCGAATATCAGGCGGAATTCGCCGAGGAATCGCTCGTAAGACAGGTGAGAGATGGGATTGGCAGAGAGAAAAGCTTGGGCCCACTGGAGAGCTTTACTTCGTAGAGAATTAATGACAAGGGTGATCTTACTGTGGTCGGACTGGTAGAATCGGGGAGCTTGTTGACATATTAACTGGCACTGCAGCAAAAATCCTCCGCAGGCTTCCACCTCCCCGAAGAAGGGTTCCGGTTGGAGTCGGATGTTTTCGGTTGCGGACGGCACTCCGGAAGCGGAAGGAGCTGGGACGACAGGAGTATGGACTGTGGCAGACGAAACCTGGGAAAACTGGCTGGTTAGTTCATGTAAGGTCTGGGTCATACCATCTAGGCGATGAAAGAGATCCTGCTGGGCAGCCGCCATTTGCGACAGAGCGTCCGCTTGACGTCCCAGCATAATGCCTTGTTGGGAAACGGCTAATCTGAGTCCTTCTGGGTCAGCTGGGTTGGGATTATGGCCAGTCCGTTCTGTCGTGGCTACAGAACACTTTTCGAACCCAGATGCTGGAACCCAGAAGAAACACAGCGGGAGGCGAGCGTTGGCGGGTAAGAGTTTTAATACGAGGAGCAGAGAGCAGAACGTGAGCAGGTCCAGATGTCGGTTCCGAACTGAAAGACAGAAGCTAGCGGCGTCACTGGTGGATTTCTCCGTAGGCCGATGTTGACGAAGGTGGAGACACTTGATGAGGCAGAGGCTCGTGGTGGGACCGCAGGAGAGGACAGACTGATGAGAACGGCTGGGAACTGATTCGAGCGACCACTCGTGGTACTGGATTCCTGAGGGTGAGTAGAGAGAGAGACAGGTTTAGTCACAGGCTTGACGTAGCGAAAACGAACAATAGCTTGACGACCAACTATGCACCATCAGGGGCAACGGACTGGCGAAGACTGATGATCCTGTGGCTCCTTATGAAGGCGGATGAGGTGATGAGGTAAGTGGTCGCAGGTGTTGAGAATCAGCAGCCAAGCGGAGAGGAGAGGGGGAGGAGGCCGACAGAGGCACCATGTCAGTACCCCCCCCTCAACGACCGCCTCCAGGCGGTCAAGGGCGGCGATCAGGGTGGGCACGGTAGAAATCCTCAATGAGAGAGGGGTCCAAAATAAACGAGCGGGGAATCCATGAGCGCTCCTCCGGACCGTAGCCCACCCAGTCGACCAGGAACTGGAATCCACGACCCCTCCGACGGACGTCCAAAATCCGGCTGACGTCATAGGCCGGAGCGCCGTCGATGACCCGGGCGGGCGGTGGGGAAGCGGACGGCGGGCACAGAGGACTGTCCTGGACTGGCTTGATCTGGGAGATGTGAAACGACGGGTGGACCTTCAGGGCTTTGGGCAAACGAAGACGGACACAGGTAGGGTTGATGAGTTTGTCTATGACGTACGGACCGATGAATCGGGGAGCCAGTTTCTTGGAAGATGCCTGAATGGGGATATTGCGAGTAGAGAGCCAAACCCTCTGACCTGGTTGATAGTCGGGTCCCACCACCCTGCGACGGTTGGCGATCCGGCAGTTGCTCTCCTTGGTGCGGAGGAGAGCGGCCTTCGTCTGAGTCCAGACGCGTTGACAACGCTGGAGGTGATGTTGGACGGAAGGCACTGCCAGATCCAACTCCTGGGATGGAAACAGAGGTGGTGAGTACCCTAGGGCGGCCTCAAAAGGAGAGATCCCGGTGGCAGATGAAGGATGAGTGTTATGGGCGTACTCTATCCATACCAGGAAGGTGGACCAGTCCTTTTCATTCTGTGCCGCCAGACAGCGAAGAGCTGCCTCCAGCTCCTGGTTCGCTCTCTCCGCTTGACCGTTCGACTGGGGATGATAGCCTGACGAGAGACTGACCGTGGCCCCCAAGGCCGAGCAGAAGGCCTTCCACACTTGTGACGTGAATTGGGGGCCGCGGTCGGAGACAATGTCCATAGGGATGCCATGGTGGCGAAAAACATGGTTGACCATCAGGTCAGCAGTCACAGTGGCCGTGGGGAGTTGAGGAAGGGGAATGAAGTGAGCCATTTTCGAAAAACGATCAATAACAGTGAGGACGGTAGTGTTACCGTGTGACGGGGGAAGACCTGTGACGAAATCCATGGCCAGATGGGACCAGGGTCGATCGGGAGTGGAGAGTGGATGAAGCAGACCTGCCGGAGCTGAGGATGAAGATTTCGATCGGGCGCACGTGGAGCAGGCTGCGACATAATCTCGCACGTCCTTTTCCATGGCAGGCCAATGGAACCTTTTGCGGATGAGGTTAAGAGTCCGGTGAACCCCCCCATGGCAAGCCAAGCGGGATGCATGCCCCCAGGTGATGACCTCGGACCGGAGATTAGCTGGGACGAACAAGGTACCCCTGGGGACAGGAGGGTGGTCATCATTGTCTCTCAGGGCTTGAAGTACCTTGTTCTCGATGTCCCACGTGAGGGCTCCGATGACGCAGGTGGAAGGAAGGATGGTGGCCGGGGCGCGATCTGATGGACTGTACTTTCGGGACAGGGCGTCAGGCTTGATATTTCGGGATCCGGGTCTGTAGGTGATTACAAAATTGAAGCGGTCAAAAAAAAGACACCAACGAGCTTGCCTGGAGTTGAGTCGTTTGGCTGAGCGGAGATAGGCCAGGTTCTTGTGGTCTGTCCACACGATGAACGGCTGTTCTGCTCCCTCCAACCAGTGACGCCATTCCTCCAATGCCAGCTTGATGGCAAGTAGTTCCCGGTTGCCGACATCATAGTTTCTTTCTGCTGGTGATAGTTTTCGTGAAAAATAAGCACAAGGTTTTAATTTGTCAGTTGAGGCCTCTTTTTGGGAGAGGACGGCACCCACACCGGTATCAGAAGCGTCCACCTCGACAATGAATTGACGAGATGGGTCAGGTTGGATGAGGATGGGTGCGGATACGAAAAGGTCCTTCAGTTTGTCGAAGGCTTGTTGGGCTTCAGTAGACCAGGCAAAGGGATGAGTAGTGGAAGTAAGGCGTGTGAGAGGAGAAGCGATGCTGCTGTAATTCCTGATAAATCGCCTATAAAAGTTGGCGAAGCCTAAGAACTGCTGAAGTTTTTTCCGTGTGTCTGGAGGTGCCCAGTTGGCGACGGCCTCTATCTTAGAGGGGTCAGGTCGGATGCGACCTGCCTCGATGACGTAGCCGAGAAACTGAACGGTTGGAACATGAAATTCGCATTTCTCGAATTTTACATAGAGTTGGTTTTCCAGAAGTCTCTCAAGCACGAGACGTACGTGATGTTCATGCTGGGCCTGATCATGGGAATAGATGAGAATGTCATCAAGGTAGACGAAGACGAAGCGATTAAGGAAGTCACGGAGAATATCGTTGACCAACCGCTGGAAGACTGCAGGGGCGTTGGTGAGGCCAAAGGGCATGACCAAATATTCATAGTGCCCTAAGGGGGTTTTAAATGCAGTCTTCCATTCGTCGCCTTCCTTGATACGAACCAGATGGTACGCATTGCGGAGGTCTAATTTCGTGAAGATACGGGCTTGTTGAAGAGAGTCAAAAACAGACGTGATTAAAGGCAAGGAATATTTATCTTTGACGGTGATCTGATTTAGTTCGCGGTAGTCGATGCAAGGCCTGAGTGTCTTATCTTTCTTAGCCACGAAGAAAAAACCAGCCCCCACAGGGGAGGAAGAGGGTCGTATGTGACCTAACGAGAGCGCTTCCTGGATGTACTGTTCCATGGCGCTTCTTTCGGGACCGGACAGGTTGAACAGCCGCCCCTTAGGTAAAGGAGCGCCAGGAAGGAGAGTAATGGCGCAATCGTAAGGTCTATGCGGGGGAAGAGCGCTAGCCTTAGATTTGCTGAAAACTGCTTTTAAGTCGTGATAACAAGACGGAATGGAAACCAGATCTACTGAGGCGGGACTCTCGGTATCTATGGGGGGAACACGGGGAACAGCGGACAGTAAACAGTTTGCAAGGCAATAAGGACTCCACTGAGTGACAGATCCCTGAGCCCAGTTAAATTGGGGATTATGTAATCTGAGCCAGGTGAACCCTAACACTATGGGGGTATGGGCGGACTGGGTGATGTAAAACTGAACTGATTCCCTATGGTTACCTGACGTGACGAGGAGAATGGGCTTGGTGCGATGGGTAATACGGGACAGGTGTTGTCCCCCGAGGCCCGAGGCTTCAATGGGGTTTTCTAGGGGCTCTGTGGGGATAGACAAGTGGTTAACTACACGAAAGTCAATTAAGCTCTGTTCCGCTCCAGAATCTACGAGGGCCCTGAGATCATGAACTTGACGACCGAGGCATAACTTGACAGGTAAATACATGAATTCTTTACCAGAATCTGTGGCAGATAACTCCCCTCGCGGCCTGTCGTCTAGCGAGGGGCTGGGAAGTTTAAACGAACTGGGCATCCCGAGACTAGATGGCCTTTGCCCCGCAGTAAAAACAGGCTCCAGCTTCGCGTCTTTTGCGCCGTTCCTCTTCTGACAGCCTTGAGTGGCCGATCTGCATGGGTTCCTCCATAGTCTTGGAGGGGACAGCATACAGGCCTGGATCGATCGGTGGAGCGTGGATGGACTTAGTCGGGGGACGTGGAGCCGGATGACCTCGTTCTTTTTGGCGCTCACGTATCCTAACGTCCGACCGGAGAGCGGCGGACACTAACTCCTCAAAGGATCGTGCTTCCGGTTGAGAACAAAGGTGGTCTTTAATTTGTTCATTCAAGGACTGGTAAAAAACGCCTTTGAGGGCCACATCGGGCCAGCCAGCTTCAACCGCTAGAATGCGGAAATCGATGACGTGATCGCTAACAGCACGGTTCCGCTGTTTGAGTGCGAGCAGCCGCCGGGTTGCCTCTTCCTGTTTACGAGGTTGGTCGAATATCAGGCGGAATTCGCCGAGGAATCGCTCGTAAGACAGGTGAGAGATGGGATTGGCAGAGAGAAAAGCTTGGGCCCACTGGAGAGCTTTACTTCGTAGAGAATTAATGACAAGGGTGATCTTACTGTGGTCGGACTGGTAGAATCGGGGAGCTTGTTGACATATTAACTGGCACTGCAGCAAAAATCCTCCGCAGGCTTCCACCTCCCCGAAGAAGGGTTCCGGTTGGAGTCGGATGTTTTCGGTTGCGGACGGCACTCCGGAAGCGGAAGGAGCTGGGACGACAGGAGTATGGACTGTGGCAGACGAAACCTGGGAAAACTGTCTGGTTAGTTCATGTAAGGTCTGGGTCATACCATCTAGGCGATGAAAGAGATCCTGCTGGGCAGCCGCCATTTGCGACAGAGCGTCCGCTTGACGTCCCAGCATAATGCCTTGTTGGGAAACGGCTAATCTGAGTCCTTCTGGGTCAGCTGGGTTGGGATTATGGCCAGTCCGTTCTGTCGTGGCTACAGAACACTTTTCGAACCCAGATGCTGGAACCCAGAAGAAACACAGCGGGAGGCGAGCGTTGGCGGGTAAGAGTTTTAATACGAGGAGCAGAGAGCAGAACGTGAGCAGGTCCAGATGTCGGTTCCGAACTGAAAGACAGAAGCTAGCGGCGTCACTGGTGGATTTCTCCGTAGGCCGATGTTGACGAAGGTGGAGACACTTGATGAGGCAGAGGCTCGTGGTGGGACCGCAGGAGAGGACAGACTGATGAGAACGGCTGGGAACTGATTCGAGCGACCACTCGTGGTACTGGATTCCTGAGGGTGAGTAGAGAGAGAGACAGGTTTAGTCACAGGCTTGACGTAGCGAAAACGAACAATAGCTTGACTTGACGACCAACTATGCACCATCAGGGGCAACGGACTGGCGAAGACTGATGATCCTGTGGCTCCTTATGAAGGCGGATGAGGTGATGAGGTAAGTGGTCGCAGGTGTTGAGAATCAGCAGCCAAGCGGAGAGGAGAGGGGGAGGAGGCCGACAGAGGCACCATGTCACCTTCTGCCCACATCCTTCCAACATATATGGAAGCACAGCAGCTCTGTTTAGCAACGCAAACCAAAAATGAATAAAATAAAAGAAAACTTGATGGAGATACATATGATGAAATGAAAAATGACGCACACCTGCAGCATATTCAAATCTTCCCTGTCTTCATCATCTTCAACTTCCTGTAGTGCGAGGTAGGGGCGGACGTATCGATCTGAGTATCGACAGTATCAATACCGAGCTGAGGTATAGCGTGATGACAGCAGTACTTTCTATACTTTTATTTCAGTTCTTCTTTAACACATACAGTAATGAGCTTGAATTTACTGACAGCCTTAATGCAAGTGCAGCTTCTATCTGTCTGTAGTGTTGCTAGATTGGGGTTTGCTGTCAATGTTTCCAGTTCAAAAGTTTTATAAATGGTTTGGTAATTATTTGATTCATCCCTAGCAACACAAGTTGTAATGGCTGGTTCCATTAACATTATCACCTAGAATGTAAAGGTCTTAAATCACCCCATTAAAAGAAAGAAGGCTCTGCCACACTTAAAAAATGTGGGTGCCATCGATGTAGGAGGATTAGGCTCTATCATTTTCATAACTCTTTGCATTGCTAAAAAAAACTATTTTAATAAATTGGAAAAGCAAAAAAAATATAAATATAAGTCAACACAGAAATCTGCTGCTTGATCATATCAGCTTGGAAAAAATGTCAGCCCAAAGTTCAAGTAACTTTGAAAGAATTCGGTCTCTCTGGTCTCCCATAGCTAACTCCGTGACTTAGGGGGTGGGGGGGGGCATGGTCGTCCCTGCTCCTTGCCCTTCTGCCGTGGGCCGGGGTCGGGGTCGGGGCCTCCGGTGCCTGGCCGGGGGTGGTGGGGGCTCCGTTGGTCGGGGGGTCGGGTCCGGCGCCTGGGTGGGGCGGCCTGGGGCGCTGCGTGGTCCTCTGGGCATGGGTGTGGGGGTGCGTGGTGGGGGGGTGGGGTGGTGGTCTGGCTTGGCTTGGGGGGTGGTCCCTTTGCCTGTGCTGGGGGGGGTTGGCGGGGGGCGCTGCTCGGGGGGGGGCCCAGCGGCGCTGGATGGGCTTCCCATCTACACCTGGGGCTGGGATCGGCCCTTCCCTGGCTCTGGGGCGGGACGGGGCAACCCTCTTGGGGCCCCCGGTCGCTCTGGGTGTCATCCGCTTCGGCTGCGGGGTCTGGGGGTGGGGTGGGGTGGGAGTCTTGTCGGCCCTGTCCTGTGGGGGGGCATTCTGGGGGAGGGGGGGGGGGCACTATTGGTACGGGGCAGGGGGGGTTGACGGGTCGGGGTCTCCGCTGAGGCCATCGGCGGTTTCCCCGGCCGGTTGGCTGCCTCGGTCCCGTCGAGGCCTGACCAGAGCTCTTCTAGGGCCGGCGTTTGGGGGTGGGGGCCTGGGCTTGCTCCGGGGGGGGCCGGCGCTTTCTGGCTCCTCTCTCTCTGTGTGGGGGTGGTGGTGCTGGGCCTGGGGTGTCTGCGCCTCCGGGGGTGGGGCCCCGGGGCTGGGTGGGCCTGGCCCCCTTGCTGGGGGGGGGGGCGGGGGACAGCTGTTTGACCACCGAGGGACAGTCTATCATCTGTCCCCAACTTACCCCCTTCCTCATATAACCTCATAATAGGGTGAGGGGGTGGGGGGCTTAGCCTGCGATGAGCCTTTGGGGGGGGGTTACTAGGCAGTGGCCCCCCTCCTGTGGTTGCCGTATGGAGTGGGCCCCCCCTCTTTCGGTTTTATTTGCACCTTAGACATGTAGGGCCCTTGGTAGGGGGGGTGCTTGGACATCACTGCCAGCAAGCAGCGGATGTCCTCCTAGCACCCTACCTGCCAATTTTAACCGCACCTTAGACATTTAGGGCCCCTTGGTGGGGGGGGTGAGGGGACGTCACTGTGAGTAATCAGGAGATGTCCCCTTAGTGCCCTACCCGCCAATTTTAACCGCACCCCCCTTAGTACACACACCCCTCCCCCCTCAATATATACATCCCAACATAAACACACACACATGCACACACACATCCTTTCAAACACACATACACGCACACACATTTTGCAAGGAAGTTGGGACCTGGGTCCGTCTGTCCCCTGCCTCTTCCCTGGTGGGGGGTACGGGCCCCTTTGCAGCGGCGGCCGTGTCCCCGGGGTGCCGGCTTCCTGGGCCCGGCGGTGCTCTCTCCGCGCGGTGGGGGGGTTCACATTACATCTGAGCCGGGGGTGTCTGGTCCCTGGGGGGTGGGTTCTGGTCCTTGCTCCTGAGTGCTGGGCCCCGCCAAATTTCCAACTGTGGCTGAGCCTGGTCGGGCCATATTTACAACACCCCTTGTGGGCCCTCTTTTTTCCCCGGGGCTCCCCCCCCCTGGGCGGGGGCGGCGGGCCCCTGCCTCGCTCCTCCCTGGACCAACCGTGGGCCGGGCGGGTGGCTGCCTGGAGTGCGGGGCGGGTCTCCCTTGGGGGGTCCTGGCTCGTACCTGGGGTTGGGGCGGGGGGATGCCCGGAACTCCTGGGTGGTGGTGGGGTGCTCGTTTGGGGCTGTGGGCGTCCTTCTCCGGTGGGGCCCTGCGTTGGGTTCTCCCGGCGCGGCGGGGGGGCTGCTCTCCTGGTTGGGCTGGGGCGGCGCTCTCTTTCCCTCCGTGCGTCCCTGGCCTCTGGCTCTGGGGGCCTTGCGGCGGCCCTGCTGGCCCTGGCCTGGGTGGCGGGCTTGGTCGCCCGGGCGGCGGTTGTTCCCTGCCGGTTCCCGTGTGGCGTTGGGGGGATTCCGGCTGCCGCTGCGGTGGGGGTCTTGGGGTGGGGATGGCTGGGCACTCTCCCTCCTTCTTTTCACGTTCCACCATCCATTTTAGAAGAACATAAACACTCACCTGAGCACTGGTGTTAGCTCACCTTTGCACTAAACACTAAACACACCTGCAGCTAGCAGGTGTGTTTATAACATTTGAGTGTGTGTGTGGACAGGCTCCGCCCCTTTCTTTTTTTTTCTTTTTTTTTTTCTACATTTGAACCTTACCATAATGATTAACAACCAGTAAACTTGTTGCTTTATGCTGCTTCATGGTCTTATCCCCCTTCCCCTCCTATTATCACCCCCTACCCCCCCTCTCTCTAACGTCCCTCTCTCTTCTTCCCCTCTTTCCTTTTCCGTCCGGTCCAACACCAAAGATTTTCAGACATGATTGAAATTAATAAAGTTTGGCCTCAATTACAAGAGGGGTTTATTCAGACATACCTTTGGTTTGTCTGAAGATTAATAATCCCTGTTGTTAAAGTAAAATATGTCCAACACAAGAGGCCCTCAGCTCTCATCTGTCTGCCCAGCTGTTGGACAGGACAAGTTAAAAAAAAAACAAAAAAATGTGGTTGCGGGTATAATCTTCCTACAAGAAACTCATCTTAAAATCTCGGATCATAACCGGTTGAAATGTGGCTAGGTGGGGCAGCTTTTTCACTCATCTTTTCAAGGGAAAGCCAGAGGGACCGTAATACTTATAAGAAATAACATGCTCCTCTGTCCTTGCTGATCCGGCTGGCAGATCCATCATAGTTACTGCCTCACTTTATAATCTTAGTGTTATTTTGGTCAATATCTATTCCCCCAATTGCGATGATCCTTCCTTTTTTCAAGGGCTTTTGGTCAGATACCGTGCCTTAACTCACATTTGCTTATTATGGGAGGAGATTTTAACCTGTGCCTGAACCCTGGGCTGGACAGGTCATCTGTGGGACTTGGATACTCTGCAACTAAATCTGTTGCCTGTTCAATCATTTCTCTCCACCTACAGCGTTTTGGATATCTGGCGTTTTTTACACCCACAAGACAGGCAATACTCTCTTTTCAGATGCTCATAAGTCTTACAGCAGGATTGATTATTTCTTTACAGATAATATGTCATGACTTAACAAGGCAAAACAGACCCAGACGCTGGAATCCAGAAGGAGGAAAGGAGATGAGTGAAGGTAAGTAATAAGATTTATTGTACCTGTGGCTGAGTTGTCCTGTTGTGGCAGGGGGTCGGCGAGACCGAAGGTCCGTCGGCAATCCGGGGCGAGTCTTGGGATTCGGTGATGGCTCCGGAAGAGTTGGGCGGCTCGACGGCAACTCCTGACGAGACGGTGGATTTTTGACGAGGGTGGAGGCTTGGCTGTGGCCCATGGCGTGGCTGGAGGTTCGGCGGTGGCTTGAGCTGAGGCCTGGTGTTCGGATGGAGCATTGGGAGGAGGTAGGTAGCTCTGGAGAATACTCCGCTTGGGTAGAAGTAGATTCGGGCGTCCACTCGTGGGGCTTGAAGGTCCTGGACA
The DNA here is from genome assembly GCF_053564925.1 of Oryzias latipes. Classification (NCBI taxonomy): domain Eukaryota; kingdom Metazoa; phylum Chordata; class Actinopteri; order Beloniformes; family Adrianichthyidae; genus Oryzias; species Oryzias latipes. The sequence continues at coordinate 33,872,765 of NC_136241.1, read as the reverse complement.
TAGAAAGACTTGAGCTTAGACGTGAGCAAAGATACATAACAAGGAAACTTGAATGAGACCAGACTAGCACCATCAGGGGCAACGAACTGGCATTGAATTCTGGTCCTGGCGCTCCTTAAGTAGGTCTGGGAGGTTGATGAGATGAGTGGACGCAGCTGGGATGAATCAGTGGCCAAGCAGAGAGGGGAGGGGGAGGATAGCTGACAGAGGCACCATGACATAATAATTGACAAGATTGCACAGTGTTGACTGACCAGCAGGAAATAAATGACGCTTTTCAATCCTAATACAACAAACTTTATAGCTCTGACAATATGTGCAACTATGACCTTCTTTTTGAATTTTTAGAGACCTACCAAAGGTTAAGATTGTGCATCGTGCTCGCCTCTGTAAAGGCAGATTAGCTCATATGTATCCACAAATTGATCCACTGTGTAACAGATGCAAATCATCAGAGGCCACATTAATCCACACTTTTTGGTACTGCCCTAAAATACAGCGTTTTTGGGGAAATATCCGTGAGGCACTTAGCTCCATCTTGGGAGTCAAATTAACGTTAAACCCACTTGTATTTTAGTTTGAAATAAACAGTGGGGGCTCCGACATTGCCTGCAGGTGGTCAGAGGGTCATTACCTTTTCAACTTTGCTAGCTCGACGCCTCATTCTTCTTAAATGGAATGATGCTGCCCCACCCACTTTATCGCATTGGATTCGAAATGTGCTTTACCATCTTAAACTTGAAAAAATAAGATTTACTGTGAGACGATCAGAACATAAATTTTATAAGGTATGGAGACGATTTCTCAAATTTTTTAGTCTACCATCTACAAGTGTGATAGAATGATGCCCCTTTTTTATATCTTTTCTTTACGTGTGTTGATATATTTGCACTTTACTCATTGTTTTTTTTATATATGCTATTTCACCAATACTGTGACTGATTTTAAATGTTCATGTTTCTCTTTGCTTATCACTTCTAACATTTTATTTCCTTATGTTTTCTTTACTAAATTGATATTGGTGTATATGCAACTGACAGCAGGAGGAGTTGGGGGACTGAATTTGTTTGTATTATGTTTTAAAACTGAAAACGTAATAAATATATAAAACACTAGAATGAACACTAGGCAACCCGGCACCAGCTACAACGGTTAAGTGATATACCGCATGAAAGTCTCCTGGAAACTGTGAATGAAGCATTGAGGGCAATTCCTACCACAACAATCACAGAAACCAATGAACTGGTTTACACTTCAGCAGCAGTGATCCTTGAGATGCTTTGCTATAAGAGCAACCATGGAAGAAAACAGTAGCCACCATGGAAACAACTCGGAAGGATTTGAGTCAGCTGACAGAGGTTCAAAGAGGTACAATGAGAAAGCAAGTACCTAAGAGATACAGCCAGATGCCTGAAGGACTGGAAACTGCCAAACAAAGGCTCCTAGCCTTGAGCAGCCGCCTAAAGAGGTACAAAAGAGACAATGAAGCCAGACGGATAAACAGGCTGTTCGCAACTCAATCTGCAAAAGTGTAGGCACAGTGGCAGGCAGCAGACCCACCGAGGCTAGAAACTGAACAGTACTGGAAAAGTATATGGGAGAAAGAGAGACAGCACATAACAGCAATGCCCAGTGGCTGGTCTCTCTGAGAAAAGAACATAGCAACCTCCCTGAACAGAATCCAGTAACCATCACAGTGGCAGACTTCCAAGAAAGAGTCTCAGGTATGAAGAACTGGACGGCACCGGGCCCTGACATGATACATGCCTACTGGCTAAAGAAACTCACCGCACTCCACGAGTGCTAGCCGCAAGGAAGGAGGCCGAGGACTACTGAGCCTAGAAGCCACTATCCAGGATGAAACATCCAAGATGCATGAATACATCAAGCTCAAGGCCCCAACTGACGAAACCCATATCAATACCCAAATTCCCATTATCGCCCACCCCTGGGGCCTCATTTATAAAACTTTGGGTAGGATTTGCATCAGAGGTGGCGTACGGATGAAACATAGGACGTGCGTACGCACAGAAATATTCGGATTTATTAAACCGTGCGCACGCACATCCTACGCATCTTTCCCTTTATAAATCACAACCGATTCTAAATGCAGCGCAGCTTTTGCGGCTACATGACACGCCCATAGTTGCCCATAAATAGTCCGTGAAACGCCCACAAATTAATATTCATGGCTTGCTAAATCATGGCAAACACAGAGAGGAAATCAAAAAAACGTAACTTCACTCAATGTGAAGTAGAAGTTATCGTTGGCGAGGTGGAAAAGAGGATAAAACGTTGTTTGGAGGGCCCAGTGTGGGCATTACTTTTTTTTTTTTTTTTTTTTTTTTCTAACTTGTTCTGTCCAACAGCTGAGCAAACAGATTAGAGCTGAAGGCTTTTTGTGTTGGACAGGTTTTACTATCACAAAAAGAGGTTATATAGCTTCAAGAAACTAGAGTGTAGATTTGTATAAACCCCTTTTTGTCGTATTATTTTTTATTTATTTGTTACATTTAGTGTGTGTGGGGAGGGAGAGGGGAAGAATGTGAGGGGAGGGTGGAAGAGAGTAAAAGGAAGAAAGGTGAAAAGGTGGGGGATACAAGCACTGATTTGACTAAGTTATTAATTTAAGCTGTAACAATTATACCAGATCTGCTGGAAAGACGAATGTTACATCAAAGGTGAAAATCTGACACTAAGATGAGCGAGAAAAAAAAAACTGTCCATCAATACACTGTAGGTAAGGAGGAGGGATGAAGCAGACAGGGAGCAGTGTGGAGTGTGCACGTGCACGTGGGGGTGGAGATACATGCATGCTGCCGACGTGAACCGTGTGTTCATAAAGGGAGCCAGATCCTACCCAGCCAGACCAGCCAGACCAGGAGAGGGGAGGAGAGCCCCCCAGGCCAGAAGCCCCCCCAGCATCCGGACCCAGGCAGCCCGGGAGGGGAGGAGGAGGGGACCACCCACCCCACCAGCCAGGCACAGAGAGGGCCCCCCAATGCCCAGAGGCACAAGCGAACCCAGTGTCCGGCCCCCAGGCCACAAGACAGGAGCGCTTAGCCGTACCAGGCGGCAGCCATGGGGGCCACCGGGCGCCGGACACCAAGACAAAGGCCAGGGACGAAGCCAGGGCCCCCGGAACCCAAGAGCCGGCCACCACCCGACCGGCGCCCCGTCCCCGCAAGCCAGCCCAGGCCCGCGACCCTAGCAACCCAGGGATCGCCACGCACCCACAGCCACAGCCACCCCCCTAAAACCCTACGCACTACCACCCCCCCCGCCCTAATATCTGACCCCCCCTCCCCAACCCTCTCAGTGCCCTCCCCTCTCTGTGATGGGGAGGGAAAGCCCCAGAGGGTCCCAGCGAGCCAGCCCCCAGGTCGGTCCTACCCATGCACTCACACACACATACTCACAATCATCTGGTTACCCTCCCTACCCCCGCCGCCAAGCAGCAACCCCCCCCCCAGCCGGCCGACCCCCAGCGCCGCATGCCCGACCCCTCCCGCAGCCGACAGGACACCCATAAGCCCGGCCGCCCTGAGAGGACCAGGCGGGTGAAGACCGGCCGCCCCCCCCCCGACCCCACCCATGTATGGAGGTGTGGGAGTGCTGTGTGTGTGCTGCAGGTAAAATAGGAGGTCACCAGTGTGGGGGGATCCACCGCTGCCAAGCCGCAAAGCCCCCCACTCCGGAGTCCCTCTGTGAGTGGTGTGTATTTGCTGTGTGTGTGCTGCTAGCATGCAGTGTGTGTGTCTACAGAGGAAGTTAAAATTGTGGGGGGGCCAGCGAAAGGTGAGCACGGATGTTTCACCGTGCCCCCCTCCACCAGACCCTCTCCACAAGGCCCTAGATGAATCAGAGTGTCTAATATGCAAGTAAAAAGCGGGGAGGAGGGCGGGTGCCAACGAGAACCCAGAGAGGGGCATCCCCAGTGAGCCCCGCCAGCATACCCCTCCCATCCAGATCCCGGGGTCCTATGTGCCTGTGTGCAATATTTGTTTGGGTGAGAGCGGGGAGGAGCGGGCGGATGGGCACAACCGGGGGAGAAGGCTCCCCCGAGCGACCGGCCCCCCAGCCGGCCGCGGTAGGCGCCCCCCCTCCCAGAGCGGCCGGGCAGCCAGAAACGCCAAGCCAGCCGCAGTTGGAGGCCTGAGCCTCGCGGCGCCGAGAGACAGCCAGCAAGGAAGGGTCCCGGTGCCAGAACGGGGGGGCAGGGGGTCCAGCCCCACCATTCATACCCTGGCCCCCCTAAGGACTAGCACACTGCCCCCCCAGCCCCCCCCCCAAAAAAAAATAAATAAGTAATAATAATAATAATAATAATAATAATAATAATAAAATAATTAATATAATAATAATAATAATAATAATGAAATAAACCCACCCAAGTGAACCCATTAACCCCTGCTGTGACTGCGGCGCCGACCCCCGGGGGGCCAGGCCACGCGCCAACTACCGGCCACGGGCGAAACACCGGCCACGGGCAGACGACCCCAGGCCCCAGAGCCCCAAGCCCCCCCCCCAGCCCCCGCCACGGCGACCAGCCACCCAGCACGGCACCCGGCCGCCGTTCCCGGTCAGCCGCACTGCCTACCCTGCGCCCAGCAGGCACCCGCCCAGGAACCCCTGCCAAGTTGCCGGCAGAGTGTGCGCCCCCACCACCACCCCACCCAGGCAACCAGAGCCCCGAGCCGGGAGAACGACAGGCCCGGCAGAGCCCACCCCCCCAAACCCACCCCGGCCCACCCAACCAGCCAGGACCCGGCTCAACCTATCACAATCCCACCCCCACTAGGTGATGTGACTAGCCAGCTGGAGCCAGGGAGAGTCTGAAGCCGACAGGTTTTTTGTGGAGGACATTATCTCTGAACTAATATGCTCTGACATGAGGTTTCTGTAGTGGTTGATGCTAAGATTATTTTTAGATTTCCAGTTTAGGAGGATAGTTTTCTTTGCGATACATACAGCGGTGAGAACCATATAAGCCTTGTTAGATTCCATGTTGATGTTATTCAGGTCACCTAATAAGCAGAATTTGGGGCAAGCAGGAATCTTATGATTAAACCAGATTGATAAATCCTCACAAACCTTACGCCAGAATGATTGGACAGGTGGACAGACCCACAGGGCATGCAAATAGTCGTCTATGTTGTTACCTATGCACTGTGTGCATGTAGCAGACTGATTGAGACCGATTTAAATAACCTCTGTCCGGTGTAGTGAGTTCTGTGGAGAATCTTGTATTGAATAAGTTGCAGATTAGGGCTTTTGGTCATATTAAAGGCATTCAAACAGATCTGTAGCCAAAATTGATCACTAGAATTCAATGATAGCTCAGACTCCCATTTTGTCATGGGTAAGTAAATGGTTTCATCTATGTCTGATAACATCTTATAAATTTTGGAGGTGAGTTTGGGATTTTTAAGGTCCATGAAATGTGTTACTGTAAGGGGAGGGTCTAGGTCTATTTGGGTCAGGCAGTATTTAGTGCTTATAGCTGATTTAAGCTGCTGATATTCTAGAAATTTGTTTATATTAATTCCATAGGTTGAGGATAACGTTGAGAGGGACATAAATTTTCTATTCTGAATTATATGCTGGAACTGCTCGATTCCTTTGTTCTTCCATGAAGCAAAATGAATCATGTTTTTGTTAATCAAAATGTCAGGGTTATTCCAAATGGGGGTAAGTTTACATGGAAATAATGTGAGGTTGTTTTTTTTAAGAAAATCCCACCAGGCTGTTAAGGATGAGCTGATGTTTAAACTTCTGAAGCATTTGTGTTGTTTAATTTTAGAACTGAAGAAAGGTAAATTAGAAATATCTAGGTTATCACAGAGATTTTGTTCAATGTCTAGCCAGGATTCATCCAGCACAGCAGGATTCAGCCATTTTTGTACATAACACAATCTGTTCGCGGAGTAGTAGTCCTGGAAGTCTGGAAGGCCTAGTCCTCCTCTATCTTTAGGTTTTTTAATAGTTTTTAAACTAATCCGTGGGGGTTTACCTTCCCAGAGGTATTGGGAAATGAATGAGTCTAATGATTTGAACCAAGTAGTTGGAGGTTTGGAAGGAATCATTGAAAATAGGTAGTTAATTTTTGGGAGAATCATCATTTTTATGGCTGCAACTCTCCCGATTAGAGAAATGGGTAGAGTTTTCCATCTAGTGAGATCAGCCTCGGTTGTTTTAAGTAGTTGGGTGTGGTTTAGCTTGAGTAGATCAGAAAGCCTAGAGGAGATATTTATACCTAAGTACTTTATGTTGCCTGTTTGTATTTTAATAGATGACGGATTTAGATAATTGCAATTAATTGGTAAAATTGTGCTTTTAGACCAGTTTATGGAGTATTCTGAAACTGAGGAAAATCTATTAATTAGGGAGATGATTTGGCAGATGGAAGATTGTGAATTAGGAGTAAATAGTAAAACATCATCTGCATAAAGACTTATTTTGTGTTCTAAATTTTTGGTTTGAATGCCTTCAATGTCTCGACTTTGCCTAATAGCAGCAGCTAGAGGTTCAATAAATAGTGCAAATAAAGACGGAGATAGTGGACAGCCTTGTCTGGTTCCTCTTTGTAAATTAAAGCTTGGAGATGTTTGATCATTTGTTCTGATACGAGCATTAGGAGAGGCATATAGTATTTTAATCCAGTTAATAAATGATTTTCCAAAGCCAAATTTGTTCAGGGTGGCTATTAAAAATTTCCAGTTGACCCGATCAAATGCCTTTTCTGCGTCCAGTGACAAAATGGTTGCTTCTCGGTTGTTGATGGTTGTATAATCTATGAGGTTGATTAATCTGCGCATGTTGGTAGATGAATGTCTACCCTTTATAAAACCTGTTTGGTCAGGATGTATTAGAGAGGGAACTACCTTCTCCAGCCTTCCCGCCAAAGCTTTGCAGATTATTTTAAGATCTGCATTAATCAGCGATATGGGTCGATAGCTGGATGGTGATGTGGGATCTTTCCCAGGTTTCAGAAGTAAGATTATATTAGCAGAATTCATATTTGGAGGTAGATAATTGTTGTCCTTAATTTCTATTGTCATTCTGAGAAAAATGGGAGCTAAGATTTGCCAAAACTCTTTATAAAATTCTGCTGGGAAGCCGTCTGGTCCTGGGGCTTTTTTACTAGGCATGTTGGTTAATGCTTTATGTAGCTCTTCTTTAGTAAAAGGGGACTCCAGGGCTGTGATTTGTTCCTCTGTTGGTCTAGGCAAATCTATGCTATTGAGAAAACTGTTGATGTCATTGTCAGAGGGATTAATTTGGGATGAGTAGAGAGATTGGTAAAAGTTTTTAAAAACTGAATTTATTGCAGCTGGATCATGTGTTGCATTTCCTGTTAGGTCTATCACTGATGAAATAGTTGTCTTCTCTTTGTTTATTTTGAGTTGATTTGCCAAATATTTCCCAGATTTATTACTGTGATCAAACCTCTCCAAGCGTAGTCTCTGTAATAAAAACTGTGTTCTTTGATTAGTTATTTCATTTAATTCGATTCTTACTTTCCTTATTTGTTGTAGAGTTTGTTCATCCGGAGAGTTGCTGTAGGTTTCCTCTAACAGTCTGATTTTTTGCTCTAAATCCACTAGTTTAGAGTTTTCTTTTCTTTTTTTGTGGGATGAGAAGGCGATTATTTTTCCTCTCATGACTGCTTTCCCGGCCTCCCATAAAAGGCACGAGGAAATACCTGGGTGGTCATTATTTTGAAGATATGAGGACCATTCTTTAGCAAGGAAATCTATAAAGTTAGGGTCTCTGAGCAACGATGTATTGAACCTCCAGCTCCTTAATGAAGGTGGTGATGTTTTGTTTTTAAGAGTCAGGGAAACTGGTGCGTGGTCGCTGATAGTAATGGGTGGATCTGTGCTTCCGTAGCTATGCTCAACAAGGAGCTGTTAACCAAGAAATAATCTAGCCTGGAGTATGATTGATGAACTGTGGAGAAAAAGGTATAAGTTCTTTTCGTGGGGTGGAATAAACGCCAAACATCACAAAGACCAAAATCCTCCATGTACTGTTTAACAGTGTTTGTGGATTGCCAGATTCTAAGATTTCCTGTGTTATTTAGCCTATCCATCTCTGGATCTAAACACATGTTGAGGTCACCTGCAATGATTAGCGATTTGTCTGTATGTTCAGATAGCGCAGAGAAGAAGGAATGAAAGAATTTAGGGTCATCTACATTGGGGGCGTACACATTAGCTAAACACAGCTGCATATTTTGAGTGGAAAGAGTGACTATTATAAATCTTCCTTCTGGGTCTATGACTGTACTAGTTTCTGTGAATTTAATTTCCCTATTTATCATAATTGTTACTCCTCTCTGTCTAGAATTATAACAGGCTGAATATACGTTGGGAAAATCTGCTGTGGCGAGAATATTCACTGAGGAACTAGACATATGAGTTTCTTGAAGAAACGCAAAATCAGTTTTGAGATCTTTTAATTTGCTCATTACTTTCAGTCTCTTCTCTCTGGTTCCAGCTCCGTGCACATTCCAAGTAACTAACCTTAGGGTGGACATGCTGCTGTTGAGGTGAATGCTAGAAACTGTATGTTGTTGATGGAGGCAAAAATGAGTATATATGTACACATAATTGTGTGCTTGATGTTGCTATGAGGCTTAATGTGTAATGCACAGTGCATGTGATGTAATGCTGGACATGCTGAGTGTCTGAGTGTGTTGTGCAGATCAGTACTATTGCAGAGTGGCTGTGTTATGTGGCAGCTTAGGTGAGGGGGAGGGAATAGTGTGTGAAAAAAGAAAAAAGGGAAAGGAGTGCAGAGGGGGGGATAAATAAGGAAACAGGGAGGGTAGAAACAGAACAAACCTATCATAAACAGGTTTGAAGCTGCTGAGGAGACTGGTGGTGATTTTACCTAAAGTGGAAACCTTTATGCCCCGTGAGTTATGCCCAGTGTGTCACATATAAGCATAAACTAACACCTGTGCAGAGAGTGTAAAGGGTGTGGATACATATCTGGTTTAGAAGAGCCAGGGAGTGACGTTTGGGTCGCGGTGGAGCTGTCCATTCACATAGAGTCGGTCCACAGATATGACAGCGCGGGCCCCTTCGCTCAGAAATTTCTTCCTGATGGGGAACAGGATCCTTCGGCGCTCCAAGATTTCTTTGGGGAACTGATCATCCATCCTGAAGTCGGTTCCCCGGAGCTCCCTGCCACGGCGCCTCACCTCTTCCTTCTCCTTGTAAAGGACAAACTTGGCCACGATGGGTCTGGGCCTGCGGTTCCCAGGTCTCACTGCTCCCATGCGATGCACACGGTGAAAGTTTATGGTTTTAACTTTTTCCTCTGGAAGCTTTAGCTGGCTTTGAATAAAGTTTTTAATTTTTTCCTCTGCGTTTTCTTCTGGTGTTTCTGGTATTCCCATGACCACCAGGTTATCTCTCATGGATCTTGATTGAAGATCCAGAATGGACTCCTTGATCTTCTTATTTTCTTCAGAGAGTTGGCTCATTCCATCAGTGATGGACTTTACCGACTCCCTCAGCGCTGAATTCTCCACGGTCAGGGTTTCCACTTGTTTTTGGGAAAATTCTAGAGCATCCTTGATCTCTTGAAATTCCCGGTGAAGAACTTCCAGGAGGGAAAGACGGCTGTCGAAGCTGGATAGTTTGGCATCAATGCTAAGAAGCATATCCCACGCGTTAGATTCAAACTCCGTCTTCGGTGGAGAAGCTCCCGGTGATTCTTCGGGTCGGCTCCGCTTGGTGGGGGCAGCTGGCTTGGCTGACTGAGGGGTTTTTCCCATGACGAGACGCTCGTATTGCTCGTCGATGTAGCTTGTCAGGCTGTCCAGATCCTCCTTGCTGCTGCAGCTCTCCAGGACGTTCGGAGTTTACTTTTGAAAAAAATCGGGGAGGGGAATGGCACTGGGACGGTTTATTTATCCCAAAAAAGAAGAAAAAGAGAGAAAAAAGATATTCCGCTGGCTTGTTTGTTGTTTTAGTTTCCCAGGATTAAATCATCTTATTTTCCACCAGGTCTCGAGCCGGTCCGCGTCACAGCGTCATGCTAACCCGGAAGTGACCAGTGTGGGCATTACTAATGCCAAAAAGGCACGTGAGCGGCAAACGGTGGCAGACGCCGTAAATGCTGTAGCCTCACAACCTCGGACCGTGGCCGAAATAAAAAAGAAATGAAAGAAATGATCGGACATCAAAGTCGAGGCAAAAAAACGTCTAGCGCTGCATCGGCAGAGTGTGTCCGCCACGTGGGGGGGGACCGGAGCTGACCCCTCTTGATGAGAAACTGGCCGCTATTATTGGGGAATCCCTATTAAGTCCCCTTATCACCTGACTGAGACGGAGGGGACGCCGACGCGCCAGGGTCGGGTGACACAGGTAAGAGAAATAATTAAAATAAATGCAGTCAAGTCACATGTATGCAGGCTACACAATTACAGATTATTAATATAGAACAATTTTATTTTAGTTGCTGGGTGTTCCAGCGGGGCCAGTGGTTACGATGCTGCAGCTGAGCAGCCGTCTGGACCCAGCGTCTCCACGGCACGCGGCTCTCAACCCTCCAGCAGTGGACGCGTCCTCACCGATGCAGTCCTTGAAATGCAGAGGGAAGTCAGTAGTTCAATCAGAGAGGTGGCCAAGGAGTTGGGCGAAATCAAGACCGCCCTGACTGAAATAAACTGCACGATGAGGGAATTCTTAAATAAATAATATTTTCCACACCTCTTTTTCTTTATAAGCGACGCATCACTTCCAAACGCTGGCGCACAGCAGCAGCGTTTGGCTCAAATGCGTGGGGATGGGGTTCAGGGTCGGGGCCAACACAGCAATCAGCGCCAGGGGGTAGAGGCACGTTTTTAAGCTGTGCCACATTGTGTAGCACAGCACATGCCAGCACGATTTGGCACACACTGTCAGTTTCACGTGTTTCCTCCATCTGCCGACGGCGTCGCCGTTTCTCATTTCATCCGTTTTTGTGCGTACGCCTGGGTCAGAGCTTGCGTGAAGGACCGCACATTTTCCCGTCAAGTTTGCTTTTTATAAATCTCAACTATTGCGTAGAGAGTGGCGTACGCCTTCTTTTGTGCGTACGCAACGTTTATAAATGAGGCCCCTGGTGTCAGGTTCCAATCAAGAAAACACTTTGTTTAAAGTAATTTTAGTATGGGTTTTTTCTATTACTGATCCTTAAACCTTTGGTTAGGATCTCAGCATCATTGTGTTTCACAGTTCCAGATATTCATGCTGCAAAGGAGAGAAGAGCCCGTTTTTATTTTAAACTAACAGCCTGGAACCATTTCATCCACCAGTTGGTTGTAAATTAACATCTGTGATGAGGAAAGTTTCTCCTAAATTAACCTCAGTCTGGATTTTTGATTCAGCACTTTCTGTAGACGGCGTTCATATGAATGAGTCAGGATTGTGCATTCTAGTTTGCTTTTTGTTTTTGCTGAGCTTATAACTGTCTGCAGCCATTCTACAGTTTTAAAGTCTGCTAATCGATATCTGCTTCATGTGCGCTGCAGGTCAGAAAACAGAAACACTGGGGCGACCGTGCTTATTCCAGTGCCGGCCCTCAGTTATGGAATAACAGTCCTGCAGAACTGCACATTAAATCTGACCTTAACAGCTTTAAATGTCAATGAAAAATGTACCTTTGTAGAATGGCTTTCAATGCTCTGTGGCATTTTCATGTTCTTTTATTTGTCTTTTATGTTTTTTTACTGCTTTTTGTAATTGTAAAATTTGCCTTCTTCCTTTTATTGTGAAGCCCTTTGTTACTCCTGAAGGATTTGTGGAAATAAAGCTTTGTTCATTCATTTACTGATTGTTCGGTTGGGTCTACCTTGCCATTTTTTCAGAATCTACATTTCCAAAATGCGGTGCCTTGAAAAATTTCCCAGAAGTCTGAGACAAACCAGTGTGCATTGATGCTCACTAAATTAGCAAATTTAGACCACAATGCATTGCGTATGAACATTTATCCATTTGAAAAAAGAAAATGGTTTTAAAAGTATTTTTTTCTAAATCTGCCATGTTTTCATCATCAGAGCACAGTGGATTCATAAAATGTCTTTGTAAAATTTTTTTACGTTTTTTACTGACGTTTAAAGAAATAAAGTAGTGAGCATGTTGTTCTTCTTTCTTCTTCTGTTGGCAAACAGCTTCATGATGTCTTACCGCCACCAACCAGTCAGGAGTGTGGATCAAGAATATGAATTTTTATGTTTTTAGTTTTTCTTCTTTATTTTTTTCTCTAACCGTCCTTAAAACCTCCTAAATCTGTCTGGACACCTTTAATTTCTTTGAGAAAAAAGATTGTAAAAAAGTTATATATCGCTGAGTCCTCCTTCAGGCTCAGGCTGATGATTTCTAGTTTATTGTCCTCAGTGTATTTAAGTGTCTGCTTTTCAGGTCGTCAGCTTCGTCCTGCTTTTGTTTCTCAGAAGTTTTTTGTCATGTCTACTTTTATTTTGTAGATTTTTAAGTGTCTGGCACAAAACCTGGTCTCCTGCTTCATTGCCACCAATTCCTAAAAATAGATAGATAGATAGATAGATAGATAGATAGATAGATAGATAGATAGATAGATAGATAGATAGATAGATAGATAGATAGATAGATAGATAGATAGATAGATAGATAGATAGATAGATAGATAGATAGATAGATAGATAGATAGATAGATAGATAGATAGATGACTTTATTAATTAAATTTTTTTATCTGTGGCAGCAAAAACGACATTCAGAAATAATCTA